>NC_134238.1:47934771-48574371 GCF_965152275.1 Natator depressus
ACTGGACAAGGCTACATTAAAGAAGTGTGAGACAGAAGTGCTGCACATAATAGGTGGGTGGGCAGTACAGAAAACATCGAAAGCCAGCTGGTTTGAGTTACAATGCTCCAAAGTAATTAGCACTGTGCAGAGTTTGTGAAAAATCACTGTTAAATTTCTAGGCGTGTTAATCCCTTGCATCAAGAAATCCTTTCAGAGATCAAGGATTCTCCTTCGTCTCTCATAGGACCTTCCCCAGCTGTCAAGGAAGATTTGGATCTGTGAAATAAAAGAAACAGAAGTGGGGATGCAGGCATAGATAGTTCTCTAACAGCTGGAGACTGAAGCTCTTAAAGCTGCACAGCACAGCACAGTACAAAGGATGAATATGATAAAAGAAACAAGCAGAAGGACCCAGCAAAGGAATACCAGCTGAAGGAGGCTCTTATCAACAGGACTGGGTTAAGACTAAATAAGACCCAGATCTCTTCCACTCCACTGAACAGCCCAGGAGGAAGGGGAGAGTGAACCAGGCACCCGATAAAAAGGGGGTCCATAAACTGGTGACCAGTCTGCCCTGCCTTCTTATTAAACACCATGTGATTGTGGGAAGCCTAGGACTACCACTGTAGAGTAAGCCCTGGTCTACACTAGGAGTTGAGGTCGAATTTAGCAACGTTAAATCGATTTAACCCTGCACCCGTCCATACGACGAAGCCCTTTTTTTCGACTTAAAGAGCTCTTAAAATCAATTTCCTTACTCCCCCCCCGACAAGGGGATTAGCGCGGAAATTGGCCTTGCTGGGTCAAATTTGGGGTACTGTGGACGCAATTAGACGGTATTGGCCTCCGGGAGCTATCCCAGAGTGCTCCATTGTGACCACTCTGGACAGCACTCTCATCTCAGATGCACTAGCCAGGTAGACAGGAAAAGGCCGCGAACTTTTGAATTTCAATTTCCTGTTTGGCCAGTGTGGCAAGCTGCAGGTGACCATGCAGCGCTCATCAGCAGAGGTGACCATGATGGAGTCCCAGAATCGCAAAAGAGCTCCAGCATGGGAACGGGAGGTACGGGATCTGATCGCTGTATGGGGAGAGGAATCCGTGCTATCAGAACTCCGTTCCAGTTTTCGAAATGCCAAAACATTTGTCAAAATCTCCCAGGGCATGAAGGACAGAGGCCATAACAGGGACCCAGAGCAGTGCCATGTGAAACTTAAGGAGCTGAGGCAAGCCTCCCAGAAAACCAGAGAGGTGAACGGCCGCTCCGGGTCAGAGCCCCAAACACGCCGCTTCTATGATGAGCTGCATGCCATTTTAGGGGGTTCAGCCACCACTACCCCAGCCGTGTTGTTTGACTCCTTCAATGGAGATGGAGGCAATACGGAAGCAGGTTTTGGGGATGAGGAAGATGATGATGATGAGGTTGTAGATAGCTCACAGCAAGCAAGCGGAGAAACCGGTTTTCCCAACAGCCAGGAACTGTTTCTCACCATGGACCTGGAGCCAGTACCCCCCCCGAACCCACCCAAGGCTGCCTCCCAGACCCGCCAGGCGGAGAAGGGACCTCTGGTGAGTGTACCTTTTAAAATACTATACATGGTTTAAAAGCAAGCATGATTAATTTGCCCTGGCATTCGTGGCTCTCCTGGATATACTCCCAAAGCCTTTGCAAAAGGTTTCTGGGGAGAACAGCCTTATTCCATCCACCGTGGTAGGACACTTTACCACTCCAGGCCAGTAGCACGTACTCGGGAATCATTGAAGAACAAAGCATTGCAGTGTATGTTTGCTGGCGTTCAAACAACATCTGTTCTTTATCTCTCTGTGTTATCCTCAGGAGAGTGATATCATTCACAGTCATCTGGTTGAAAAAGGGTGCTTTTCTTCAGGGGACATTCAGAGGTGCCCGTTCCTGCTGGGCTGTTTGCCTGTGGCTGAACAGAAATGTTCCCCGCTGTTAGCCACGGGGAGGGGGAGGGGCTAGACACACGCTGGGGGGAGGCAAAATGCGACCTTGTAACGAAAGCACATGTACTATGTATGTAATGTTAACAGCAAGGTTTACCGTGAAAGAGTGTACCCATTGTTCTATAAAATGTGTCTTTTTAAATACCACTGTCCCTTTTTTTTTCTCCACCAGCTGCATGTGTTTCAAGGATCACAGGATCTTCTCCTTCCCAGAGGCTAGTGAAGATTAGAAAGCGAAAAAAACGCACTCGCGATGAAATGTTCTCTGAGCTCATGCTGTCCTCCCACACTGACAGAGCACAGACGAATGCATGGAGGCAGACAATGTCAGAGTGCAGGAAAGCACAAAATGACAAGAAGGAGAGGTGGTGGGCTGAAGAGAGTAAGTGGCGGGCTGAAGAGAGAGCTGAAGCTGAAAGGTGGCGGCAGCGTGATGAATGCTGAGGCTGCTGGAGGATCAAACTCATATGCTCCAGCATATGGCTGAGCTGCAGAAAAGGCAGCAGGAGCACAGACTACCACTACAGTCCCTGTGTAACCAACCGCCCTCCTCCCCAAGTTCCATAGCCTCCTCACCCAGACACCCAAGAATGTGGTGTGGGGGCCTCCGGCCACCCAGCCACTCCACCCCAGAGGATTGCCCAAGCAACAGAAGGCTTGCATTCAATAAGTTTTAAAGTTTTAAACTTTTAAAGTCCTGTGTGGCCTTGTCCTTCCCTCCTCCACCACCCCTCCTGGTGCTTCTCTCCTCCACCTCCCCTCCTGGGCTACTTTGGTAGTTATCCCCCTATTTGTGTGATGAATTAATAAAGAATGCATGAATGTGAAGCAACAATGTCTTTATTGCCTCTGCAAGTGGTGATCGAAGGGAGGAGGGAAGGGTGGTTAGCTTACAGGGAAGTAGAGTGAACCAAGGGGTGGGGGGTTTCATCAAGGAAAAACAAACAGAACTTTTACACCGTAGCCTGGCCAGTCATGAAACTGGTTTTCAAAGCTTCTCTGATGCGCACTGCGCCCTCCTGTGCTCTTCTAACCGCCCTGGTGTCTGACTGTGTGTAACCAGCAGCCAGGCGATTTGCCTCAACCTCCCACCCCACCATAAACGTCTCCCCCTTACTCTCACGGATATTGTGGAGTGCACAGCAAGCAGAAATAACAGTGGGAATATTGGTTTCGCTGAGGTCTAACCGAGTCAGTAAACTGCGCCAGCGTGCTTTTAAACGTCCAAATGCACATTCTACCACCATTCTGCACTTGCTCAGCCTGTAGTTGAACAGCTCCTGACTACTGTCCAGGCTGCCTGTGTATGGCTTCATGAGCCATGGCATTAAGGGGTAGGCTGGGTCCCCAAGGATACATATAGGCATTTCAACATCCCCAATGGTTATTTTCTGGTCTGGGAATAAAGTCCCTTCCTGCAGCTTTTGAAACAGACCAGAGTTCCTGAAGATGCGAGCGTCATGTACCTTTCCCGGCCATCCCACATTGATGTTGGTGAAATGTCCCTTGTGATCCACCAGTGCTTGCAGCACTATTGAAAAGTACCCCTTGCGGTTTATGTACTCGCCGGCTTGGTACTCCGGTGCCAAGATAGGGATATGGATTCCGTCTATGGCCCCCACCACAGTTAGGGAATCCCATTGCAGCAAAGCCATCCACTAGGACCTGCACATTTCCCAGGGTCACTACCCTTGATATCAGCAGATCTTTGATTGCGTTGGCTACTTGCATCACAGCAGCCCCCACAGTAGATTTGCCCACTCCAAATTGATTCCCAACTGACCGGTAGCTGTCTGGCATTGCAAGCTTCCACAGGGCTATTGCCACTCGCTTCTCAACTGTGAGGGCTCTCATCTTGGTATTCTTGCGCTTCAGGGCAGGGGAAAGCAAGTCACAAAGTTCCATGAAAGTGCCCTTACGCATGCGAAAGTTTCGCAGCCACTGGGAATCGTCCCAGACCTGCAACACTATGCAGTCCCACCAGTCTGTGCTTGTTTCCCGAGCCCAGAATCAGCATTCCACCACATGAACCCGCCCCATTAGCACCATGATGCCCACATTGCCAGGGCCCGTGCTTCGAGAGAAGTCTGTGTCCATGTCCTCATCACTCACGTCACCGCGCTGACGTCGCCTACTCCCCCAGTATCGCTTTGCCAGGTTCTGGTGCTGCATATACTGCTGGATAATGCGTGTGGTGTTTAATGTGCTCCTAATTGCCAAAGTGATCTGAGCGGGCTCCATGCTTGCCATGGTATGGCGTCTGCACAGAAAAAAGGCACGGAACGATTGTCTGTCGTTGCCCTGACAGAGGGAGGGGCGACTGACGACATGGTTTACAGGGTTGGCTTACAGGGAATTAAAATCAATAAAGGGGGTGGCTTTGCGAGAAACTGAATGGCCCCCTCAAGGATAGAACTCAAAACTGGGTTTAGCAGGCCGTTGATTTCACAGAGGGAGGGAGGGAGGAGAAAATGAATACAAAACAAATCTGGTCTATTTCTTGTTTTGAGCCACTTCATCTATCTTTATACATCTTGCTGGCAGCAGACTGTGCAGTACGACCGCTAGCCATCGTCATCTCCTGGGTGCTCGGCAGAAGACAGTGCAGTATGACTGCTGGCCATTGTCTTCTGCTAGCTGCAGATTAAAAGACAGTGCACTGCCGGTAGGACTGAATCGCCATGAGACGAAATGAGGAAATGACCTGGCTGAGTCACTCCCATGTTTGCCCCAGCGCCCGGTTAAAAGAGCACCCAGGACTACGTCGACGACGGCTACCAGTCATACTGCACTGTCTGCTGCCAAAAGGCAATAAACTGCTGCTGTGTAGCAATCTAGTACCGCGTCTGCCAGCACCCAGGAGACATACGGTGATGATTAGCTGAGCAGCCTCCATGCTTGCCGTGGTATGGCGTCTGCACAGGTGACTCAAGAAAAAAGGCGCAAAACGATTGTCTGCCCTTGCTTTCATGGAAGGAGGGAGGGAACGGGGGCCTGACGATATGTACCCAGAACCACCTGCGATAATGTTTCAGCCCCATCAGGCACTGGGATTTCTACCCAGAATTCAAATGGGCGGCAGAGACTGCGGGAACTGTGGGATAGCCACCCACAGTGCAATGCTCCGGAAGTTGACGGTTGCCTCGGTACCGTGGACACACTCCGCCGACTACATGCACTTAGAGCATTTGTGTAGGGACACACACAAGCAACTGTATAAAAACGCTTTCTACAAAACCGACTTCTATAAATTCGACCTAATTTTCATAGTGTAGACATACCCTAAGATTCTTGTAAGAAGGGGAAATAGGCCATCGTCACTGGGGAAATCTTCCATCCTCCCTTCAGCATGGGACCAGAGGGGCGCTACAGCGCTGTCAGTATCTTCACTCCCTTTCTGTTCAGAGAGAGCAATAATGGCTGTGTTTTAATCTTCCCCTTTCCCCTCCCCTTGCAAAGCTGAGGCCTGGCAGCTCAGGCCACTGGTCTGAAGCAGGGAGAATCTGACTTGCTTTCCTCCCCTCCTAGCTTTGCCAGGTCTCTCAATAGCAACAGCCCTGTTGTGATAATTGGGCCTACACATTTACTCTAACTTTAAGCTCAACTGTGAAAAGTGAGTGTACATTCATAAACTGTCACCATAACCTACCATAACAAATGTTGATGGGAAAAGATATGAAAGAAAAGACAGACTTTTCATTTGGACAAATTCAGCCCTCCTGATATTACTCAAGGACTGTGTTAAGATCATGCTTGGTAAACAGGAAAAGTGTGGAACAGGAAATCAGTGAATCTAAATTGATCTGTTAGATATTCGGCCTGATTGCAGGACAATATAATGAGGGGATGGGCTATTCCAGTGGTGAGCTGGAGCTGGTTCGCACCAGTTCATGCAAACCGGTTGTTAAATTTAGAAGCAGCTTTAGAACCGGTTGTTAGGGCTCCCTGAGCTTCCGGCCGGGGAGGCTCCCCGGCCCCTCCCCCGCCTTCCCTCCTCTCGCAGAGCCTCAGCGTGCCACGCCGTGGGCGCCAGCGCTCTGGACCGCTCCTGGGAAGCTCTGCAGCTCCTGCCACTTTGAGCAGCATGGTAAGGGGGCGGGGCCAGGGCTGGGAGGAAGGGTCGGATAAGGGGCAGGGAGCGGTTGGAGGGGGCGGAGGTTCTAGGGGGCAGTCAGGTCACGGGGAACGGGGGATTGGGTAGACAGTCGCCACCCCAGAAAGTCCCAGCCAGGCGGGGCCTTGGCTGGGGCAGCTCCCCAGGCCAAGGGGGCCCCGACTCGCAGCGCTAGGGAGGGTGCATGGTGTAGGGCTCTGCAAGGGGTCTACCTCTCAATGCACTATGTTCCCCTTCTTCTCCCATCTCCATGCACCCAGAAAGCTTTGCTGGCCAGTGTCTGGGGAACGGGCTATGTACCTGCTTTCTCTCTGTCCCCTCTGGAGTATTTTGGGCCCAGGGGAAGCAACACAGAGGCCGATCTGATGCTGCCTTGCTCAGCAGCCGTGGCCGAGCTCCATGCTGCTTCCTGCCCGGCCCAGGAAGCGTGACCAGCTGCACTGGGCAGGGAGATCAGGCACCATGTGACTGGGTGCAGCCTCCTCTGCCCCAGGAGCAGGGCAGGGCCAGCTGTTGCCATGGCTGGGGGCTGCCTTGGGCATGCTGGGTGAGCTCCCCCCCCCCCCCCGAGTCTCGCCCGCTCCTGTGCTGTGGGGCTGTCCGGCCTCCGCTGCTCGGGGACACTCACATCCTGCGGTGGGGAATCGGGCAGATGGCAGCCTTTGCCTGCAGGGAGCCGCTGCCCCACATACCAGGAGCGACCCCACTGATGCAAGGGCTGCAAGACTCCTGCACCACCAGCAGGCACCTGGGATGGAGAACGGGCCTGGGGAGGGCAGGGGGGCAGGACGGAGCCTGGGGAGGGGGCGGGAGGGGGTAGGACAGAGCCTGGGGGGATGGGGGGGCAAGGCAGAGCCCGGAGGGCAGGATGGAGCCTGGTGGGGCGTGGGAGGGGCAGGACAGAGGTACATCCCTTAAATCAGAACTTTTTATAGGGAACCAGTTGTTAAGATTTTGGCAGCTCATCACTGCGTTATTCTACCCATCACTCCTGAAAGAAAAAGATGTTGGGGATCAAAAATTGACTAGTAGAGCAAGCTTCACTATCATGGCTGTCACCCCCACTGTCTCCTGGACCTTCTTGGTCCTAATCCTGAGAATGTCCCAGTCAGCCTGGGCTAGAAAGAGGGACCCAGATGACATAGAATCATAGAAGATTAGGATTGGAAGAGACCTCAGGCGGTCATCTAGTCCAACCCCCCTGCTCAAAGCAGGACCAACCCCAACTAAATCATCCCAGCCAGGGCTTTGTCAAACCAGGCCTTAAAAACCTTTAAGGATGGAGATTCCACCACCTCCCTAGGTAACCCATATTTGCTGTTCTTTCTGCACATCAGGATAGTTTGTTCCTGAGTCCTCAATAAGGCTTCTTTAAAATATCACCACTTCTATCAGCCCCAGCTGCATCACAAACACCACCTGGGATGAAACAGGACTGGACTTTAACAGCAACAATCCATCTCAACTATCTTCTTCCCATTTCCCCAAAAAGACTGTTATTACCACCTTTGATATTCTCTAACACACCATCAGAGAAGGGACTTTTTTTTCTAAAAAACTCTCTCCAGCTAAAGGGAAAGGGAACGAGGGCTGTTATTAACATGAAAGCCTTATTTAATACTTTACATTTCAAATGTTTTAACTGTATTTCCTTCTTTTCTGCATCTTTAATAAAAGGTTAAAAGGGCATTTAATGGTATGTTTGCCATGGTACTAAGCAGGTAGATGTCTCTGCATACCAGACCCCGAACCTTGTTTAACACAGTTTAATGGTGGAGAGTGACTAGGTTAGGTTAACAGCTTTGTCCCATTTATTCCATCTTAATACAACAGCCCGGATCAGGGATGGGTGGCTGAGTATTCTTCTTCACTGATATTTAAATTCAGCAAGTTTCTTATTTGAGTCTCATATCCCTACTCCTTAGCTAAAACCACTGGGCTAAATTAATCATTGCTGTAAATGCAACTCCAGCAGAGTTACACTAGGAATGACATTATCTGATTAAAATGACTATGTAGATCATTGTTGCTACCACTGTTATATAATCACAACAAATCTTGTAAAGTGTGTCAAGTAAGGTGTCTATGGAAAAGTTATGATTTGCCTAATATGATTATCCTATTTGTATGCATGTATCATTTTTGTATCTGACGTTATGAATATTAACTATGTACCTGTATCTCAAATGTGTTTGCTTCTACGTAACACCACAAGGTATTTAGCCTGCACATCTTGAAGGGACTATTCAAGTTAAATGGCCCATCAAGGAATACTTAACTCACAATGGACAAGGGAAGATGCCCAACCACACCTAATGGACTTTCCTGTGAACGCTCTAACTAGAGCATGGCTAATGGCCTCTATTATGACTACGCAAAGCATGCATGGACATGTGACTTGCCCATGTGACTCCAGACACCATCTTGTTACCTGTAATTTTCCACAGTGAGACAATGGGTTTCCCTTTACTTGGCAGAAGCTATAAAAGACCCTGGAAACATCTCCATTTTGCCTCTTTCCCGCTCAAACCTCTGGACTATGAACTTATACTAATGGGAGCATTCTAACCAAAGGACTGAGGACCTTCAAATGATTTGGAAGCAACCAGAGACTTAACAAGCCATCACTGCTACAAGCCTGAACCAAGAACTTTGCATTTATTGTATATATTTGATTCCTTTAACCAATTTTAACTCTCACCTTCCTTTTCCTTTCTTTCTTTTTATAAATAAACCTTTTAGATATTAGATACTAAAGGATTGGCAAGAGTATGTTTATTGGGTAAGATCTGAGTTATATATTGACCTGGGTATGTGGCTGGTCCTTTGGGATCAGAAGAACCCTTTGATTTAATGAAATTAGTTTTAAATAACCACCCAACATTAAGTCTAGTGTCTGGGTGTTGAATCCAGGACTGGAATATCTGAGGCGGCTGCATTTCTGACTTCTTGTTAGCCAGTGTGCTGAGACAGAATTTTTGCTGGTTTGGTATAGCTCATGGAAGAATAACCACCAGTTTTGGGGTGTGTCTGCCCTATTTCTCAGCAGCTTGTCTTGAATTTGGTATTCTCAGTTGTGACCCAGGGTGGCATGGTGACAGCCTGCTATGGCTAAAACTACATCGCTCACCAAAAACAACAAGGAGTCCGGTGGCACCTTAAAGACTTACAGATTTATTTGGGCATAAGCTTTCATAGGTAAAACCCCACTTCTTCAATGCACGAAGAAGTGGGTTTTTTACCCACGAAAGCTTATGCCCAAATAAATCTGTTAGTCTTTAAGGTGCCACCAGACTCCTCGTTGTTTTTGTGGATACAGACTAACACTGCTACCCCTCTGATAGCTCAACAGTATCTTTCAGTGATAGTAGGGGGAACGTTCAAGCTACATTATTCAAGAGTAAAGGTCCAGATGCTGAACTGTGGCTGAGATGAGCTCAGCACAGTTCAGAATGGGTTTAAAGAAATAGGGCTTTAACTACTTTTGTGTTCCCTGACCCTGGGTCCTCCAGATGCTGAGTCAGCTCCTGATGTAAATTAGAGCAGACTTTGGGCTGCTGTGTTTTACCTCAGCCGCTCATGGCCTTAAGGGGTTGTTCTGGCAGTTTTCGGATAGCAGGGGCCTAGGGACACCCCAGCCATGCCCCCAGTTCCCTAGCCATACCTCCTGTCCCATTAGCTGTGATAAGGCACCTGAGGAGCCACTACAGCATCGCTATGCCACCCAGGGATACCAGTACCCTGGGTGACTTCTTAATTGGCCAGGTTAAGCTGGTTTAGGACTGCTTTTTGCTGCTGGAGCACTGTAAAGCATCCATCTTCTGCAGACAGCTGCAGCGGCACAGGAGCCAGCAAACAGAGCTGTAAACAGGGGAGTTTCAGTGGGAGTTTGTAAGGGGAGTTTGTATTCTGGTGCTTGTTTGGGGTTTGTGTTTGCTGTGGGTGGTGGTGTTTTGGTGTGGTTTGTGTTTCCCAGATTAACAGGATTTAGGTGGGAAGGCAATGGCAGATACAGAGGCAGCAGTGGGAGTGACCCATGTAGTGGAAGACACAATGAAGATGACTGGATGTGGAAGCTGCGGTATGTACATGATCCTGGAGGGGGTACCTGGTAAGAGTGTTGTCTGCATGAAATGCCGTCTGATAGAGCTGATGGAGGAAAAGATCCAAGGTTTGGAGATGCAGGTGGAAAGTCTGGTTGAGTTTAGGAAGGGTTTGAGCAGATTATGGAGCAAAGACATGAGGTATCTGAAGGGAAAAGCTCAGACTTGCAAGTGGAATCAGGACTGAGGAATTCTGAGGGGAGACTGGGTGAGGAAAGTGGTCAGTGGAAGCATGTGACTAAAAGAACCAGGCAGAGGAAAAGACGGGCCAGTGAAGGAGAAATAGAGCTCAAGAACAGGTTTGAAGAGTTGGAAAACGAAGAAGGGGCTCAGCAGGTAGTCACTGAAGGTGGAAGGGCAAGGAAGAAGAGAAGAGCGGCTAGTCCTATAGGAAAAGGGGAAGAGTCAATGGAGACTACACCAAATATGAGCCCCAGGAGGATACAGGATAGGTTGAAGAGGATTACAAGGGAGAATAGGAATGGAAAGAACTTGCAGCCAGAGGGAACAGGGGATAGACTGGAGAATAGCACCGTCACCAGGAAAAGGTAGGTCTATGTGATCGGGGACTCTTTACTGAGAAGAATAGACAGGCCTGTAACCAGACCTGATCCAAAGAATAGAAGGGTATGCTGTCTTCCAGGTGCTAAGATATGGGATGTAGACCTGAGGTTGAAAAGGATCCTAAAGGGAGCAGGAAAGAATCCCCTAATTATCCTTCATGTGGGAACAAATGATACGGCTAGATTCTCTCTGGAAAGTATTAAGAGAGACTATGCGAGGCTGGGGAAGATGCTTAAGGAAATCGAGGCTCAGGTAATCTTTAGTGGGATTCTGCCTGTTCCTAGAGAAGGGCAACAAAGGTGTGACAAGATTATGACTATCAACAGATGGCTTAGGCAGTGGTGCTATAAGGAGGGCTTTGGGATGTATGGCCACTGGGAGGCATTCATGGACAGAGGACAGTTCTCTCAGGATGGACTTCATCTGAGTAGGGAAGGAAATAGACTTCTAGAATGGAGGCTGGCACAACTGATTAAGAGAGCTTTAAACTAGGAATTTGGGGGAGATGTCCAGGTAATCTCCACTCCGGATTTTAGCATTGAGAGAGAAGAAAATGAAGTAAGAAAGGATACAGCCATGGGTAGGAGAATGTATATAAGGAGGAAGGGCAGTGTGGATACCAGTCTAATAGATTATACTGGCTGTGGAATGACCGTGCCTAATAGGGTACAGAATGTGAGCGAGGCCAAACAGCAAAAATTAAGATGTTTGTACACCAATGCGAGGAGCCTAGTAACAAAATGGAGGAACTAGAGCTACTGGTGCAGGAAGTGAAACCAGATATTATAGGGATAACAGAAACGTGGTGGAATAGTAGTCATGACTGGACTACAGCTATTGAAGGGTATGTGCTGTTTAGGAAAGACCGAAATAAAGGTAAAGGTGGTGGAGTAGCATTGTATATCAATGATGAGATAGAATGTAAAGAAATAAGAAGTGATGGAATGGATAAGACAGAGTCCGTCTGGGTAAAAATTACATTTGGAAAGAAAACTATTAGAGCCTCCCCTGGGATAGTGCTTGGGGTGTGCTATAGACCACCGGGATCTAATTTGGATATCTAATAAAAGCCCTGTTCAATGTTTTTAATAAAGTAAATACTAATGGAAACTGCATGATCATGGGAGACTTTAACTTCCCAGATATAGACTAGAGGACGAGTGCTAGTAATAATAATAGGGCTCAGATTTTCCTCGATGCGATAGCTGATGGATTCCTTCATCAAGTAGTTGCTGAACTGACTAGAGGGGATGCCATTTTAGATTTGGTTTTGGTGAGTAGTGAGGACCTCATAGAAGAAATGGTTGTAGGGGATAATCTTGGTTCAAGTGATCATGAGCTAATTCAGTTCAAACTGAATGGAAGGATTAACAAAAATAAATCTGCAACTAGGGTTTTTGATTTCAAAAGGGCTGACTTTCAAAAATTAAGGAAATTAGTTAGAGAAGTGGATTGGACTGAAGAATTTATGGATCTAAAGGCAGAGGAGGCCTGGGATTACTTTAAATCAAAGCTGCAGAAGCTATCGGAAGCCTGCATCCCAAGAAAGGGGAAAAAATTCATAGGCAGGAGTTGTAGACCAAGCTGGATGAGCAAGCATCTCAGAGAGGTGATTAAGAAAAAGCAGAAAGCTTACAGGGAGTGGAAGATGGGAGGGATCAGCAAAGAAAGCTACCTGTTTGAGGTCAGAACATGTAGGGATAAAGTGAGAAAGGCTAAAAGTCAAGTAGAGTTGGACCTTGCAAAGGGAATTAAAACCAATAGTAAAAGGTTCTATGGCCATATAAATAAGAAGAAAACAAAGAAAGAAGAAGTGGGACCGCTAAACACTGAGGATGGAGTGGGGGTCAAGGATAATCTAGGCATGGCCCAATATCTAAACAAATACTTTGCCTCAGTCTTTAACAAAGCTAAAGAGGATCTTAGGGATAATGTAGCATGACAAATGGGAATGAGGATATGGAGGTAGATATTACCATATCTGAGGTAGAAGCAAAACTCCAACAGCTTAATGGGACTAAATCAGGGGACCCAGATAATCTTCATCCAAGAATATTAAAGGAATTGGCACATGAAATTGCAAGCCCATTAGCAAGAATTTTTAATGAATCTGTAAACTCAGGGATTGTACTGTATGATTGGAGAATTGCTAACATAGTTCCTATTTTTAAGAAAGGGAGAAAAAGTGATCTGGGTAACTACAGGCCTGTTAGTTTGACATCTGTAGTATGCAAGGTCTTGGAAAAAATTTTGAAGGAGAAAGTAGTTAAGGACATTGAGGTCAATGGCAAATGGGACAAAATACAACATGGTTTTACAAAAGGTAGATCATGCCAAACCAACCTGATCTCCTTCTTTGAGAAAGTAACAGATTTTTTAGACAAAGGAAACGCAGTGGTTCTAACTTACGTAGATTTCAGTAAGGCGTTTGATACGGTGCCACATGTGGAATTATTAGTTAAATTGGAAAAGATGGGGATCAATACAAAAATTTAAAGGTAGATAAGGAATTGGTTAAAAGGGAGACTACATCGGGTCCTACTGAAAGGTGAACTGTCAGGCTGGAGGGAGGTTACCAGTGGAGTTCCTCAGGGATCGGTTTTAGGACCAATTTTATTTAATCTTTTTATTACTGACCTCGACACAAAAAGTGGGAGTGTGCTAATAAAGTTTGCGGATGATACAAAGCTGGGAGGTATTGCCAACTTAGAGGAGGACCGGGATATCATACAGGAGGATCTGGATGACCTTGTAAACTGGAGTAATAGTAATAGGATGAAATTTGATAGTGAGAAGTGTAAGGTTATGCATTTAGGGATTAATAACAAGAATTTTAGTTATAAGCTGGGGACGCATCAATTAGAAGTAATGGAGGAGGAGAAGGACCTTTGAGTATTGGTTGATCACAGGATGACTATGAGCCGCCAATGTAATATGGCCATGAAAAAAGCTAATGCGGTCTTGGGATGCATCAGGCGAGGTATTGCCAGTAGAGATAAGGAGGTGTTAGTACCGTTATACAAGGCACTGGTGAGACCTCACCTGGAATACTGTGTGCAGTTCTGGTCTCCCATGTTTAAGAAGGATGAATTCAAACTGGAACAGGTACAGAGAAGGGCTACTAGGATGATCCGAGGAATGGAAAACTTGTCTTATGAAAGGAGACTCAAGGAGCTTGGCTTGTTTAACCTAACTAAAAGAAGGTTGAGGGGAGATATGATTGCTCTCTATAGATACATCAGAGGGATAAATACTGGAGAGGGAGAGGAATTATTTAAGCTCAGTACCAATGTGGACACAAGAACAAATGGATATAAACTGGTCATTGGGAAGTTTAGACTTGAAATTAGACGAAGGTTTTTAACCATCAGAGGAGTGAAGTTTTGGAATAGCCTTCCAAGGGAAGTAGTGGGGGCAAAAGATCTATCTGGCTTTAAGATTAAACTCGATAAGTTTATGGAGGAGATGGTATGATGGGATAACATGATTTTGGTAATTAATTGATCTTTAAATATTCATGGTAAATAGGCCTAATGGCCTGTGATGGGATGTTAGATGGGGTGGGATCTGAGTTACTAATGAGAATTATTTCCTGGGTATCTGGCTGGTGAATCTTGCCCATATGCTCAGGGTTTAGCTGATCGCCATATTTGGGGTCGGGAAGGAATTTTCCTCCAGGGCAGATTGGAAGAGGCTCTGGAGGTTTTTCGCCTTCCTCTGTAGCATGGGGCACGGGTCACTTGCTGGAGGATTCTCTTCTCCTTGAAGTCTTTAAACCACGATTTGAGGACTTCAATAGCTCAGACATAGGTGAGAGGTTTTTTGCAGAGTGGGTGGGTGAGATTCTGTGGCCTGCGTTGTGCAGGAGGTCGGACTAGATGATCATAATGGTCCCTTCTGACCTTAGTATGTATGAATCTTGTACCTGAGGATCTGGCCCACAGACTTTAAAAATTAAACTACAGGATTAAGTTTATAAGGCAGACACACACAGGTGCAAATATGTAAGTGGAGACTGTGCAGATGAAAACATAAATAGTGCTGTAATTGCCTGTTTGCAGAATGTCATGGTTCAGAGACTTTTTTTTTTTTTTTTTTTTTTGCATTTGGGAGCAGTCACACCTCAAAGGACACAACATTGCCACTGAGCTCTGGTTTTCCAGATAATAGGCTGAGGCACCCAGCAGCCTCTCACTCAAGCAATTAATCATGTTCCTTAAATCTTGTCAACAGAGGCTTGTTTCTCATTAAACTACCTGAAAGCAGATCTACTGACGGGCCCAAGGGGAAAATAAAGAAGAAAAGGTATTTGTTTTCAGACACAGTTCAAAGGCAACAAAGCTAAGAAGAACTGCCAAAATAGAAACAACGATCATTAATTCATTTTTCCCCCTCAGTGAGCACACAAAACTAAATTCCCCTAGTGCTCTTCTACTGAGACAGATCTTGAAAATGTCTGTACGAGACACATGATGGTCTTGCATACATGGATACAATTTACTGTTTCATTTTTCTAAATGGCTTTCTGGAATGTAGTTTGAAATTGGCAAAAATATGATGGGCAAAATCCTGCTCTCAGTTAAAATGAGCTCATGGGGGCAATTCCAGATTTAAACTGGGGTAACTGAGTAGAATCAGGTCCTTCAGCTGCTCAGAGGAATACGTTTAGATAGGCAAATATATTTTGTTTTGGCTCAAACTGCCTTTGAACTTTCATGTCTTTTGTTCCCCAGGGTAAAACTTTGCCCACAGAGGAAAGCTGCAGTGGATTAGATGAATGGAGAATACAACAGTCGAAAGGTATAAAATTTCTTCTGCAAATAACCATTTAGACTCATACAACTGGTTGAGGTACAATAGCCCTGATGATGGAGGCAAGTCTCTTCTGCCAATTTTTTGGTTGTTGTTTCAATTCCCTCTAAGTAAAGTCCTCGTTTTTTGACCCAAGCAGAGAGCAATGCTTCTTCTTTAGCCCCTGGTTTTGAACTCATTGCCATCCAGAATATAGCTTATCTCTGTGCTGATTAGAAAATTATGCTACCGCAACCCATTGAAGGGCTAGATTGTGCTCATGCATGCTGAAGTCTAGGGAATGCTATGCTACAGTCAAAATCCCCAGAAGGATTTCTGATTCTCAGAAGAGGGCCTCCGGGTCACTGCCACAGCAGCTTCCTAGGCTCCTAACTTGTATTGGGTACAGTATTCTATCCTTCCATTGGCTGGCCTGGATGGAAAGTGGCATGCTATAGTAAGTCCTCCAGGAAGTGTAGAGATGCTACACTTCCTGTATTCTCTATGCCATCTTTGGTTTCCTAGGACACACTTTGTGCTGGGCAGAGAAAAAGCAGCCCAGGACAAGGCAGTCACAAGCTGTAGCTACAGAGAGCAGAAGAATGTTTGTTACCTCTTTTCTGTTAATGCCCTGTTCATAATTAAGGGTTTCTCTCTGCCTGTCAGTAAGATACTACATGGTACCAGGAGTGGAAGGCACAGTGTGCTGGAAGACCCAATGAAAGGAAACACTGAAATGGCTGCTACAGAGCCTGTGAAACTGCACATAACTCCGTCACCAGCCCTGAGAATCAGGGGAAATGCTGAATGTGCCTGGAAAATGGCTCAAATAGCCACAGGGCAAATGAAGTGGAGAATGAGCAAAAGATGATGGTGGCGAGAGAGAGGAAAGCTTTGCAGAAATAATGAAAATGCTTGAGGATCATTGCGTCCTTAGATAAAAAGGTTACTTATGAGAAATATACGTTCAGGATGAGACCACAGAACAACAGGAGTTCATCACAGATTTAAAACTAAAAAGTCAGTCCTGTGAACATGAAATATGAAGAGACGCTTGTGACACTGCACTTCATGTTCTTCATAGTGATATTAGTAGGATATAATTATGATATATTTTATGCAAGATACGTCATGAGAGATGTCATTGGAAAGGTTATGATTTACTGAGTATGATTATCCTATTTGTATTCATGTACCATTTTTCTATCCAAAGTTATAAATATTGACTATGTATCTATTTCACATGTAGCTATTCCTGGGCAACTCTTGTGATGGGTTACCCCCCACTCTGGGGTGCCACCTGATGTACTGGGGTACCACTGAGCCTGCCTGTTCCACCAGGCTGGGCTCCCTTGCACTGTCCTGCTGAGCCAAGCCCTCAAGCCTCCTCTGGCACACACACACAGGTAGGGACACACCCAGCTGCAGAAAGACAGAGACACTGAAATCAGCACTGCATGGGAAGGCTTCAGCTAAGGAATTGCCCAGCACTCAAGTGCACCCCCCCACCCCTCTGGAGTGTAAACCCAAAATTATATTGCCTTGCACTGCACAGAGAACTATGCAGCATAAGTTCATGAAATTCGCTCCCTCCCTCAATGTGGAGGAAGACAGGTTTTTGCCCCCCAGTTATGAATTCTGAAACAAAAACAAGTTTATTAACTGCAACAGATAGATTTTAAGTGATTATAAGAGACAGTAAACAGACCAAAGCAGATTTCTAAGCAAATAAAACAAACATGCAAACTAACCTTAATACACTAAAAAGAAATCATTACAAATAGTAATTTCTCACCCTAAATGTTGTTTTAGGCATTTCTTTAACAGGCCAGACACCTTTTTCCAACCTGGGCTCAGCTCTTCTTCCCCCCCTTTTTGTCCTTCTTTCTTGGATGCTTTCAGCAGTCATCCTGGGTGATGATTCAGTGGAGAACACTGATTAAGTCACTCCCCTGTCTTAAATAGGTTTTACATATGGCAGGAACCCTTTGTTTGCCAGTGTGATTTCCCCCATGGAAAAATACTGGTATTCTATCATGGAATCCAGTATCAGATGACTTAATCACATGACTGCAGTATCAAAGCAGCCATGTGTCAAAGGTTGTTTGTAGCATCCCAGGAAGCTTCTCAGGAAGGTGGGAGATTAGCATTTTCAAAGTCCTATTGTTCCTCCTAATGGCCCATCCAGACTGATTGCATTCTGTCTGGTGGGTGTTCCCCAGGTGCCCAAGCACTTTTGTAATTGATACACAGTGAATATTCCTCATTTCAGATACAGAAATGATATATGCATACAATTAGGACAATCATATTCAGTAAATCATTATATTTGCAGTGATACCTCACATGCCTTATCTTGCACAAAATAGATCATAGTTATGCCAAAATCATAGTATAACAATATTTCTACGAAGAATAGGAGTAGTGTCACAAGGCTCACTAGGCAAAATTCTCTCAGTCTAGATGGCTGGCTGGGAAGTGCCCATTCAAGTTAATAAGCCATTAGGAAGAAACAATGGCCCTTAGGAGAAGCTTATCTCCTACCTGGTGGGCCTTTCTGTGAACGCTTCAAACAGCCAGTGGGGGATGGCTGCTGTGTCTCTACAGGGACATGTAACCAGGTCACCTGGTGCTGGACTCCATCTTGGGATGTCAGTATTTTTCCACTGACTGGCATAGGAACGGAGCTTTGAAACAAAGGGTTCCCGCCCTATGCAAAAGCTACATAAGGCAGGGGAGTGACATCATCTGGATTCTTCACTGCCTCCCCACCCAAGAAAACTCCTGGAAACACCTGAGGAACAAAGACTGAACTGGGGGAAGTGCTGGACCCAGGCTAAAGGGATTTTTAGCCTGTGAATGGAACATCTGGGGATTCTAAGCTGTAAGCAAGTGCAGATTGCCCCTTAAGAATCTGCAACCTGCTTGTATCATCACTTAGGCTGATAATCTACTATTCATATCCAATCTATTTAGTATATTAAACTTAGTTTGCATTTTTTTGTTTATTTTCTAGGCAATCTGCTTTGATCTGTTTTCCCTTATAATCACTTAAAATCTATCTTTTGTAGTTAATAAATTTGTTTTTGCTTTATCTAAACTAGTGTGTGGAAATCATAACTTAGGGGCAGAAAGCTGTTTCATATTCCTTTCCACACTGAGGGAGGGGGCAAATCTTAATGCTTAAGAAGTACAGTTCCCTGTGCAATGCAAGACAGTATAATTTTGGGTTTATACTCCAGAGGGGGTGAGTGCCTGAGGAGCTGGGAGGTACCCCTAGCTGTATCCTTCCCATGCTGGGGCTGGTCAGAGAGCCTGCCTGCATGTAACTGCAGCTGGGTGTGTCCCTACCTATGTGTATGCTGGTGAAAGTGCAGACTAGAGAGGTTTGGCAGCTTGTCACAGCAGTCCGGTGTAAAAGGGAGCCCAAGCTGGTGGGTCAAGGGGGCTCAGTGGTACCCCAGGTCCAGGTGGCACCCTGGGGGGAACCCATCACAAGTCTGTTATTAAAGAGCAGATTATCTTGAGGTGTAACAATGAAAAAAGCCCAGAACAGTCAGGAATGCAGTCTCAGAACTTCTGTTAGTTAGTAAGTAATCTAGCTAGAAATGCATTAGATTTCGTTTTGTTACATGGCTGGTAAAATAAGCTGTGCTGAATGTGGTTACACTTCCCTTTATTTTTATCACACCTGCTCTTAAAAATCTCCAGTGATGGAGATTCCACAACCTCCCTAGGCAATTTATTCCAATGTTTAACCACCCTGACAGTTACGAAGCTTTTTCTAATGTCCCACCTAAGCCTTCCTTGTTGCAGTTTAAGCCCATTGCTTCTTGTCCTATCCTCAGAGGTTAAGAAGAACAATTTTTCTCACTCCTCCTTGTAACAATCTTTTATGTACTTGAAAACTGCTATCATGTCCTCTTTTGGTCTTCTTTTCCAGACTAAACAAACCCAATTTTTTCAATCTTCCCTCATAGGTCATGTTTTCTAGACCTTTAATCATTTTTGTTGCTCTTCTCTGAACTTTCTCCAATTTGTCCACATTTTTCCTGAACCATGGCAACCAGAACTGGACACAATACTCCAGCTGAGGCCCAATCAGCGCAGAGTAGAGCGGAATTACTTCTCGTATCTTACTCATAACACTCCTGCTAATACATCCCGGAACAATGTTCATTTTTTTTCTGCAACAGTGTTACACTGTTGACTCATATTTAGCTTATGGTTCACTATGACTCCCAGATCCCTTTCCACAGTACAGTACTCCTTCCTAGGCAGTCATTTGCCTTTTTGTATGTGTGCAACTGATTGTTCCTTCCTAAATGGAGTACTTTGCATTTGTCCTTATTGAATTTCATCCTGTTTGCTTCAAACCATTTCTCCAGTTTGTCCAGATCATTTTGAATTTTAATCCTATCCTCCAAAGCACTTGCAACCCCTCCCAGCTTGGTATCGTCTACAAACTTTATAAGTGTACTCTCTATGCCATTGTCTAAATCATTGATGAAGATATTGAACAGAACCGGACCCAGAACTGATCCCTGCGGGACCCCACTCGTAATAATCCCAACCATGATGTTAAAACATACAGAGAAAGTACGAAAGTGCACATATTAAGTGCAGAAAGGGATTCCTCCAGTAAAGAGGAAGAGCTGTTAACACAATAATGGAGGAGGCTGAAAACTCAGAAGATTTGCTAATTAAAATGTGCACAGATGGCATTTATGTGACATACAAGATAGACAGTGGGGCACAGGTAAATGTAATAACAGAAACCGAAATAGATATAAGGAGCACATAAAAGTGGATGAGTCAAAGTGTCGGTGAAAGACTATAATGCAGCAGTACTTGAATTGTTGCGAGTGTGCACACTGATCATTAAATACAAAAAGAAAATGATGAAACAAGAGATTGTGAGGGTAGACAGGGGCAAGCAACCAGTCTTGAACCAACATATGGGTGAGACACTTGATTTCATTTAGAAGTTATATGTCAGAGAGAGACAGAAAAACAACATAGAACCAGATATGAAATGAAAGTATTAATGGCATCATATGAAGATGTGTTCATGGGAATAACATAAAAGATACGAGTAAGAGAGGATGCTGAACCTGTGGTACATGCTGCATGAAAAGTTCCACAACTCTTAAGAAAGAGGTTAGAAGAAGAGCTGCAAAACATGAGAGCAAGTCACGTGAAGAATACAAGAACCAGCAGATTGGGTTCACTTCCTTGTACCTGCAGAGAAAAACCTGGGGGTGAGGGAGGAGAGGGAAAGGAAGAGGGGACTATGGCTCTGTGTAGATCCTAAGATCCTAAGGAGCAGAACAAAAACGTAAAAAGAGAAGGCTTTCACTTGCCCACAAGAAGTGAGCTGTTGTCTGAGATGGCAGGAACCAAATTCTTCAGCAAATTATATGTATCAGCAGGATTTTGGCAGATCCCCTTGGACACTGAGAGCTCCAAGATCTGCCCTTTTAACACACCGTTTGGCAGATACTGCTTCCTAAGAAGCCTGTTGGAATATGTTTGTTTGACATTATATGGTTAAAATATAACCATGTAGATCATTGTTGTTACTGCTGTTAAATAATTGCAACAAATCTTGTACAAAGTATATCATGTAAGGTTTCAGTGGAAAAGTTATGGTTTGCTGAATATGATTCTCCTGTTTGCACGTGTCATTTTTGTACCTGGAATTATGAATATTGACTATGTACCGAGAAGTACTTGTGGCACCTTAGAGACTAACCAGTTTATTTGAGCATAAGCTTTCGTGAGCTACAGCTCACTTCATCGGCTGCATACTGTATGAAGTGAGCTGTAGCTCACGAAAGCTTATGCTCAAATAAATTTGACAGTATGCATCCGATGAAGTGAGCTGTAGCTCACGAAAGCTTATGCTCAAATAAATTGGTTAGTCTCTAAGGTGCCACAAGTACTCCTTTTCTTTTTGCGAATACAGACTAACACGGCTGTTACTCTGAAACCTGTGACTATGTACCTGTATTTCAAATGTGTTTGCTCCTAGGTAACACCCACAAGGTATTTATATCCAGTCTAGCCAGCACCTTGTGAAGGGAATATTTAAGTTGACGGCCCATTAACGAACACAATGGACCATGAAAGAAGCCTATCCACACCTGATAGACTTTCATGTGGATGTTCCATCTAGAATATGGGTAATGGCCTCTGCTATGACTCATTGACGCATGCAAGGGCATGTGACTAGGGCATGTGGTACTGGACTACCTCTTGTGTGCAGGTAATTTTCCACAAACTAAGACTGAGAGCTTTCCCTCCACATGGCAAAATCTATAAAAGGCCGTGGAAACATCTCCATTTTGCATCTTTCCTGCTCTAACCTGGACTATGGACTTATACTAATGGGAGCATTCTAACCAAGGAACTGAGGACCTTCCAATTATTTGGAAGCAACATCTCCATTTTGCATCTTTCCTGCTCTAACCTGGACTATGGACTTATACTAATGGGAGTATTCTAACCAAGGGACTGAGGACCTTCCAATTATTTGGAAGCAACCAGAGACTTGACTTAAGCCAGAAATTTATGCCATTACTGCTTCAAGCCTGATCCATTTATTGTGTGTATTTGATTCCTTTAATGAATTTTAACTCTCACCTTTCTTTCTTTTTATAAATAAACCTTGAGATATTACAAACTTATGGACTGGCAATAGTGTGATTATTGGGAAAGATCTGAGTTATAGATTGACCTGGGTATGTGGCTGGTCCTTTGGGCTCAGAAGAACCCTTTGATTTAATGAAATTGGTTTTAAATAACCACCCAACATAAAGTCTAGTGTCTGGGTGTTGAATCCAGGACTGGAATACCTAAGGAGGTTGCATTTCTGACTTCTTGTTAGCCAGTGTAGTGAGAGAGAAGTTTACTGTTGTTGCTGGTCTGGTATATCTTATGGAAAAATAACCACCATTTAGGGGTGTGTCTGCCCTATTTCTCAGCAGCTTGTCCTGAATTCGGTAGTCTCAGTCATGACCCACTGAGGCATGGTGATAGTTTGTCTCCAGAAGTATTTCACTACACAGGGAGCCAGATGCTAGAGGATCTAGCAAGCGTGAAAGTGTACATTAATGGCATAATAATTGGGGGCAGCACTGCCATTGAACATCAGGAATGACTGAGGAGAGTACAGCAAATTGCGAGAGCTAATAACCTTAAACTGAATAAGGCCAAATGTCAGTTTCAAACAATGGAAATAACATATCTGTGAGAGAAACTGACCTCCAAGGAAATCTTGCTTGATGAATCAAAGATTCAAGCAATAATGAACATGCCATGACCTGAAGATTAGAAGGAATTCAAAGACTGCTAGGCATGTTGAATTACATCAGCAAATTCATACCTAGCTAAACACCTTGTACACCTAAGCTATCTCCTCCACAAGCTCACCAAATGGATATGGAAGCCAAAGTATTAAACAGAGTTCAATGATTTAATGTATATTCTGACATTAGCTCCGGTTCTGCAAATTTTTGACCAAGTGAAAGACATCAAACTCCCCACAGATACCTCAAAAGGAGGGCTGGCCAGTCTCATAGGCATCAGGAGCTATGATAGCTGCAGAGATGATGTATGCACAAATTGGAAAAGAAACACTAGGTCTGGCGTAGGGATGTACAAGGTTTCACAACTTTCTCTATGGCCATAGCTTCAAAGCAAAGACTGATCACAAACCACTGACTGCAAAACATAATGAGGGACCTGCAGAAGCACCACCAAGGATATATTGACTACTTTTGAAAATACAGAAGTATAATGTGACACTGGAGTTCCAACCGGGACACATTTTTAGTAATGGCAGACATATTGTCAAGAGCATATGCTCCATCTGACTGTACATAGCCCACCCTGAGCCCTGCACAACTGCGTCCCCTCCCCCAAGGCCCCACCCTCGCTCCGCCTCTTCCTGCCGCCGCTCCAGCCCCTTCCTGAGGCCCCTGCCCGCCCACTGCTCTCTGCCCTCCCCTAAGCTCCTCCCCGAGCTGCCAATCAGCTGTTTGGCAGCACCCTGATTAGCTGATCGGTGGTGGCACCAAACACTTATGGCTGGTGAGTGTTGAGCACACGCTATTTTTTTTTCCTGTGGATGCTCCAGCCCCAGACCACCCCCGGAGTAGGTGCCTATGTACATGGTGAACATGATAAAAGTGTCATGTGCTGTATCTCCATGCATATGGAATAAACTGGAGACAGTAACAACTAAAGATGAAACCCTGCAAGCAGCAGCACAAGTGATAAGTAAAGAAGGAAAAATTTAACAATTCCCACCTGCATATTCCCACTACAAAAATGAATTTTCAGTGATCTGAGGAGCACTTCTGTTGGGGACACAGATCATCGTACACAGTGATGAGAAGGAAAATACTGGAACAAATACAAGAAGGGCACCTGGGAGCAATGGTGGATTAGCCACTGAGCCAATGGGGCCCATGCCCAGGGACCCTGGCCAACTGGGGAGCCGCAAAAAAATGAGCACCCCTCCGCCCCGACCATCTCTGTCTGCCCACCTGGCACTCCTTCTGGGGAGTGGAGTCAGGGTGTGGGGGCTTGCCCCACTCCACCTGCCTGCCCAGCACTCCTGCCGGGGAGCAGGGCAAAGCGCTGCACCCCGACCCCACTCCTCAGCAGGAGCACCAGGCGGGCAGGCAGAGGAGGGCAAGCCCCAGCACCCTGACCCCGCTCCCTGGCAGGCGTACCGGGCAGGCAGGGAGAGCCCCCATGCCTCAACCCTTCTCCCCGGCAGGACCGCTGGGGGAAGCGGAGGAGGGGGGGATGACTACTGCAGGTGGAAGGCGGGGAGGGGCCCACACTTGCTGTGGCCCAGGGCCCCACAGAACCATAAAACACCTCTGCCTGGGAATGACCAAGGAGATCTAGAGAAGTTGTAATCTGGCCATAGATTAATAGTGATGTTGAAGAAATGGTGAGCCATTACGGAAAGTGTCAGAAGTACAGAGATTCCGAGCAGAAAGAACAAATGATAACGCACAAACAACTTGTAGTTCTGGGGGACAAAGTCAGAATTGACATGTTGCATTTGGGAAGACATGATCACCTGGTTAAAATGGACTACTTTACCAATTTTTCCAGAAGTAGTCACTCTTGAAGATGCCCCAGCAGCAACAGTTATCAGGCACATTAAATCTGTATTTGCACAGCATGGAATTTCAAGAACAGTGATAACCGACAACAGACCACAGTTCAAAAATAGGGAATTTCTGGACTTTGCTAAAATGTATGACTTTCATCACAAGACATCTAGTCCCAGATATCCTCAAACCAACAGATTAGCTGAATGTGGAAGTATAGTGATAAACTTACTCAAAAAAGCATTGGATGGAAGAGAAGACCCATATTTATCTCTATTCATCTATAGAGTTACACCACTGCAATGTGAAAAGTCACCTGCTGAGCTCCTCTACAACAAAGTACAAAATACTCAATTACCAGATATGGGACAAAAACAAAGGATTACTAAAAGGAGCCTGTGACAGTGAGGAAAAGACTGAGAAAGTGCCTCAGACAAAATATTACAATAAAGGAGCGAGACCACTTTCACAGTTAAATAAACAAAGACTCCATGAGAATTTGGCAAGATGGGGACTAGCTAGTCAAAGCTACAGTGATCAAAGAACAATCACTTCACCGATACTCAGTGATCAGAGATGAAGGCAAAATCTTACAAAGGAATCATAAACATCTACTTAAGATACCTGACAGGTTGGCTGAAACAAGTGACAAAAGAGCAGACATACAACATTAAAACAATTCTCAGATTGACCCTGTTACTGACCCTGTTATTGAACTGGCCTTTGTAGACAAGGACTTGCCTAAAGAGGGTTTGCAATACAACAGATCAGGAAGATGGCTGAAATGCCCCAAAAGACTGATCGAGACATGTTAAAGCTGTGTTAAAAGTAACCTGAAGGGCTGTTAAGTCAGTTATTGTATTTTTTATAATTTTTTTAGTTTAATTTTTATAAGAGAGAGCTGAAAAGGGGAAGATGTGCTGTTGAGTTAGTCCTCCAGGAAGTGTAGAAAGGCCACACACTTCCTATACATTCTTCATTTTCCTGTAACACACTTCCTGCTGGGGCAGAAACAAGGAAGGAAAGGACAATCACAGGCTGCACATACACAGAATAGTAAAAAGTTTGTTACCTCATTCTATACATAGTTCCTCTTCATAATAACAGGTTTATCTTGACAGGGGTCTGCTCTTCTGTAAGATACTATAGGCACAGAGGTAGGATAGTCTAAATGCCAATGCACTGGGCTAGAACTCAAGAAATCTGGGTTCAGTAACTGTCTCTGCCGAAGACTCATTGAATGAACTTGATGAACCATTGTGTGTCAGTTCCCCATCTAAAAATGGAGACTACACTCAATTTCTGTTTAGGATACACCTAGCACAGTGTGGCCCTGAACTGCAAAAAGACCTCTAAACACTATTGTATATAAAAATAATAAAGTCAGACCATGCTCTCCCCATTCTGCATCCCCGCTCGGGCAGCTAGCACTGGTGGTGGTGCTACAAAGGAGCTGCACCTGCACACATCAATCACACTGTGACTAGCCCCTGCACAGGGGCACAAGAGCAGAGGGAAAGCTCCTTGCACCTTCCCCCCGCCCCGCGTGCACCCATGCAGGGACTGACCCCATTGTGGCCCTAAATGTCCATTGTGATGCTGGCAGGCAAGCTCTTGCCAAAACTGCAGGCATTAGCTAAGAACGAACAAACTCATAGCTGGAGACGACACCAGGTCACCTGTGTATTAGTTTTACACAAAATAGGTATTAGTCGTATAAAAATGTATTTAGTGTTTAGACTCTATGAAATGCTTGTAAGTTGCTGCATGTATTCTCACCTGTAATGTCGGTATTCCATGTAAGTTTTGCTTTATAACTTTGAAAATGCTGGCACTGAACTTGTGAACCCAGGCATGTTAATCCCCCCGCCCCCAGAAGGACTATCAAAATCAGATGGGCCATCAAGAAACATGCTAGCATGTCCTGTGAACTTGGAAGCTGAATGAAGGAAATAAAAGAAAGTCACAGGAAAATTTTCCGTCTCTCTCTTCTCTGTTTGAACTCTGACAGGGCCAGAAACTCTAAACTGAGGCAGAGATCCCCAGAGGTTATCTCTGGGTCCGCCCTGAAAGACACTGAATTGACAGATCTGTCACTCTTAGGATTTAGATCTCATTTGTGTATATACGTTTGCTTGCTTTAACCTGTAAATAACTCTTATTTCTTTTTCCTAGTGGATAACTGTCACGGAGTGTGGGGGAGTCCAGGCCCTGCACCCCTCTTCCTGGGATTCCCTGAGACTCTCAGCCAGCCAGTAAAACAGAAGGTTTATTGGACAACAGGAACACAGTCCAAAACAGAGCTTGTGGGTACACCCAGGACCCCTCAGTGAAGTCCTTCTGGGGGAGCAGGGAGCTTAGACCCCAGCCCTGGGGTTCCCTGTGTTCCTCCACCCAGCCCCAAACTGAAACTAAACCCACCGAGCAGGTTCCCTGCTGCAGCCTCCGTCCACATTCCTGGGCAGAGGTGTTACCTCCCCCTCCCCCTCCTGGCTCAGGTGACAGGCTCTCAGGTCTCCCGTCCCCAGGGCACATTCCCAGGTCAACACTCCCCCCTCCCTGCTGCGTCACATCGTCACATCTCTCCCCCCTTCGAGACTGAACTGAGCGGGGTCACTGTGACCAGTGACCTGGGGAAGTTCGGGGCCCCCTCTCCGGGACAGCGCATCCGCTATCAGGTTGGCACTTCCCTTCACATGGACCACATCCATGTCGTAATCCTGCAGGAGCAGGCTCCACCTCAGGAGCTTGGCGTTGGCTCCTTTCATCTGGTGCAGCCAGGTCAGGGGAGAGTGGTCGGTGTACACGGTGAAGTGTCGCCCGAAGAGATAGGGCTCTAGTTTCTTGAGGGCCCACACCATGGCCAGGCACTCCTTCTCGATGGCCGCGTAGTGTTGCTCCCGGGGTAGCAACTTCTTGCTCAGGTACACGATGGGGTGTCTCTCCCCCTTTTCATCCTCCTGCATTAACACCGCCCCCAGTCCCGTGTCGGAGGCGTCGGTGAACACCACAAAGGGCTTGTCAAAGTCTGGGTTTGCTAGAACTGGGCCACTGACCAGAGCCTCCTTCAGCGCCCGGAAAGCCTCCTGGCACTGCTCGGTCCAGACCACCTTGTCTGGCTTCCCCTTCTTGCATAGCTCAGTGATGGGGGTGGCTATGGCGCTAAAGTGGGGCACAAATCTTCGGTAGTATCCTGCCATCCCAATAAAGGCTTGGACCTGCTTTTTGGTGTGGGGAGCGGGCCAGTCTCTGATCACCTCCACCTTGGCCGGTTCTGGCTTTAGGCGGCCGCTCCCCACCCGATGGCCCAGGTAAGATACTTCAGCCATCCCCACCTTGCACTTCTCCGCTTTGACAGTCAGCCCAGCCCCCTGGAGTCGGTCCAGCACTTGTCTAACCTGGGACACGTGGTCCTCCCAGGTCTGGCTAAAGACACAGATGTCGTCAATATACGCCACGGCAAAACTCTCCATCCCCCTCAGGAGCTGGTCCACCAGGCGCTGGAAGGTGGCCGGCGCTCCCTTGAGGCCGAAAGGCAGGGTCAGAAACTCATAGAGCCCCAGAGGGGTGATAAAGGCCGATTTCAGCCGGGCATCTGCATCCAGCGGCACCTGCCAGTAGCCCTTTGTAAGGTCCATGGTGGTAAGGTACCGAGCTCCTCCCAGCTTGTCTAGGAGCTCGTCCGGCCTGGGCATGGGGTAGGCATCCGATACAGTGATGGCATTGAGCTTCCGATAGTCCACACAGAACCGGACTGACCCATCCTTTTTGGGGACCAGCACCACCGGCGAGGCCCAAGGGCTGGCCGATGGCTGGATCACCCCCAAAGCCAGCATGTCCCGGACCTCTCTTTCCAGGTCCTGAGCAGTTTTCCCTGTGACTCGGAAGGGGGAGCATCTTATTGGCGGGTGCGACCCTGTCTGCAGCCGGTGGACAGTCAGATTAGTGCATCCAGGCTGGTTGGAAAACAGCTGTCGGTACGGATGCAGCACCCCCCTGACCTCAGCTTGCTGGGCAGGGGTGAGCTGATCCGAGAGGGGGATTGTTTCCAGGGGGGAACCAGCTCTGGTCCCAGGGAATAGATCTACTAAAGGGTCATCTCCCTGCTCCTCCCACTGACCACACACAGCTAACACCACATTCCCCCTGGCATAATATGGCTTCATCATATTCACATGGTACACCCGGCGGTGGTGGGCCCGGTTCGACAGCTCCACCACATAGTTTACCTCATTGAGCTGCTTGACGACCTTGAACGGGCCCTCCCAGGCGGCCTGTAGTTTGTTCTTTCTCACGGGGATGAGAACCATCACCTGATCCCCGGTGGCGTAGGCACGGGCCCGCGCCGTGCGGTCATACCAGACCTTCTGCTTCCTCTGGGCTCTGGCCAGATTCTCCCTGGCCAGGCCCAGGAGTTCAGCCAGTCTCTCTCGGAAGGTCAGGACATACTCCACCACTGACTCTCCATCGGGAGTGGCCTTCCCCTCCCACTCGTCTCTCATCAGGTCCAGGGGGCCCCTCACCCTCCTTCCATATAACAGTTCAAAAGGCGAAAATCCGGTAGACTCCTGGGGCACCTCCCTGTACGCGAACAGCAGGTGAGGTAAGTACTTGTCCCAATCCTGCGGGTGCTGGTTCATAAAGGTTTTCAGCATCATCTTTAGCGTCCCGTTAAACCTCTCCACCAGCCCATTGGACTGGGGGTGATACGCTGAGGCCCAGTCATGCCGGACCCCACATTTCTCCCACAAGCACCGGAGCAGGGCCGACATGAAGTTGGAGCCTTGGTCTGTCAAGACTTCCCTGGGGAACCCCACTCGGCTGAAAATGGTCAGGAGCGCATCTGCCACGGTGTCTGCTTCAATGGAAGCTAAGGGCACTGCCTCGGGGTAGCGGGTGGCGAAATCTACCACCACCAGAATGTATTTCTTCCCCGACCGGGTCGTCTTGCTGAGAGGCCCCACGATGTCCATGACCACCTTCTGGAAAGGCTCCTCTATGATGGGCAAAGGTCTCAACGCCGCTTTCCCCTTGTCCCGGGCCTTCCCCACCCTCTGACAGGGGTCACAGGATCGGCAATACTGCCGGACGGTGGTAAAGACCCCGGGCCAGTAAAAGTTCTGTAGCAACCTCTGCCGGGTGCGCCGGATTCCCTGGTGCCCTGCGAGGGGGATGTCATGGGCCAGGGACAGGAGCTTGCGGCGGTACTTCTGGGGGACCACCAGCTGCCTCCTGATCCCACAGGACTCCCCTTCCCCTGGGGGAGCCCATTCTCGGTACAGGAACCCCTTCTCCCACAGGAACCTCTCCTGGCAGCCTCTCCTCATGGTCCGTCCCTCACTGAGGTCGGCCAGGTCCCTGAGCTTCTGCAAGGAGGGATCTTTCCTCAACTCGGCCTGGAACTCAGCGGCTGGGGAAGGGATGGGGCCCGGTTCCCCCTCCGTGGCCAGGTCTGAGGCCGCAGCCTCTCTGAGCCGTGCCCCTCGGCGCTCCCTCCCCACCCGAGTAGGGTCTCGCGCCTCCAGTGTGGTACCCTCCCCAGGGTCAGGTCGCAGTGCCCCTCGCCGGCTCTGGCTACGGGTCACAACCAGGGCGGTCTGGGGGTCGCTTGGCCAGTCCTCTAGGTCCCCCCCCATCAAAACTTCAGTGGGCAAATGGTGGTGTACCCCCACATCCTTGGGGCCCTCCTTGGTCCCCCATTTCAGGTGTACCCTTGCCACGGGCACCTTAAATGGGGTCCCGCCCACCCCCGTCAGGGTCAGGTAGGTGTTGGGCACCACCCGATCTGGGGCCACCACCTCGGGCCGGGCCAGCGTCACCTCCGCGCCCGTATCCCAGTATCCATTGACCTTCCTCCCATCCACCTCCAGGGGAACAAGGCACTCTCTCCGGAGGGACAGCCCCGCACCCACCCTGTAAACCGAGCACCCGGAGTCCAGAGCCTCCAGCCCTCTGGCGGGGCTGGCTGGGGGTACTCTTCCCTCCTGAGCAGGTGGCAAACTGGTAGCCCCCCTTTCCTGGGTCGCCTGCCCCTCGTCCAGCTGAGTCCCTACCCAGTTAACCCTGGGTAGGTTGGGTCTGCTCAGTTTGTCCCGGAGCCCGGGGCACTGGGCCCGTACGTGGCCTCTCTGGCCACAGTGATAGCAGCTCAGGTCACGTTGGTCCCCTCGAACGGGTCGGAGGGGCCCGACACCAGGCGTTCCCGTTTGGAGGGGGTTCTCCCTATTTCCCCGCTGGGAGGCCCCATGGTGACTCTCTCTCTGCATCGGGGGGGGCCTGTTCTTTTGGGACTCCTCCCGGCTACCCCCTGACCGACTGTTCACAAACTCGTTGGCCAGCTGCCCTGCATGCTGGGGGTTCGCGAGCTTTTTGTCCACCAGCCACAGCCTCAGGTCGGAAGGGCACTGTTCATACAGGTGCTCCAGTACAAACAGGTCAAGCAGGTCCTCTTTAGTTCGGGCCCCCGCTGTCCACTTGCGGGCATATCCCTGCATCCTGTTGACTAGTTGTAGGTAGGTGACCTCAGGCGTTTTACGCTGACTCCGGAACCTTCTCCGGTACATCTCGGGGGTCAGCCCAAACTCACGGAGCAGGGCCTGTTTGAACAGTTCATAGTCCCCTGCCTCTGCCCCTGTCATCCGGCTGTAGACCTCCACGGCTTTGGGGTCCAGTAAGGGGGTGAGGAACTGGAGCCTGTCTGCAGGGTCAACCCTGTGCAGCTCGCAGGCATTCTCAAAGGCCGTCAGGAAGCTATCCATGTCCTCCCCCTCCTTCCGCTGGGCCAGGAAGCACTTATCAAAGCTCCTTGCAGTCTTGGGTCCCCCCTCACTCACCGCAGCCGGGGCCCCACTGCTCCTCAGCCTGGCCAGCTCCAGTTCATGCTGTCTTTGTTTCTCCTTCTCCTGCTGCTCATGTTGACGTTCCCTCTCCTTCTCCTCCTGCTCATGTTGACGTTGTTTCTCCTTCTCCTCCTGCTCATGTTGACGTTGTTTCTCCTTCTCCGCCTGCTCATGTTGACGTTGTTTCTCCTCATGTTGACGTTGTTTTTCATGATCCTCCAGCTCCCTCATTTTCCTCTCCCTCTCCCATTCCAGCCACATCCGCTCCAGGGATGGGGAGCTCCGCTGGGAGGATCCCCTGCTGGCTGCTGGGGTCAGGGGGCCCTCGGTATTCGCTGGGCTTCCCACAACCCCTCCCCCAGGCATAGGTAGGAAGGGTCTCGGGGTGTCCTGGGCAGCAGTCTGACCCCTCCCAGCCTGGTCAGGCCCCAGGGCCCACGCTGCGTCCGCCGGGCGGCTTCCCTCAGGGACAGGGATCGGGTCATCCAAGCGATCCCTCTCCTCCAGCTGGGCAATCAGCTGTTCCTTGGTGGACCTCCCGACGCGCAGCCCCCTCTGCCTGCACAGCTCCACCAGGTCGCTCTTAAGGCGTTTAGCGTATATCTCCCGGCTGGCCACTCGCAGGCCGGGCAGCTGTCCACGGTTTCCAGGAAAAGCCCCTAGTGTGCCAGTCCTTCTTGAGGTCACCACCTCTTTGCCAGGGTCGAGCTGCAGACTCCTCCGCCCCTGGGACCGCTCGCTGCAATCCCCCGGGGGACCCTGTTACTGCAAAAGTCCTTCTCTCTGGTCACACACTCCCAGGGGTTAACCGCCCCCTGAAACCGTCTCTCTCTGAATCTTCAGCATGCCTGGTCCCCGTCAATCCCCCTTCGTTTTACTGTTCCCCAGTCACTTACTGCAGGAAGCGCCGTTCACGGGGTGCAGTAGATCCCACCGCTGCCACCAGTTGTCACGGAGTGTGGGGGAGTCCAGGCCCTGCACCCCTCTTCCTGGGATTCCCTGAGACTCTCAGCCAGCCAGTAAAACAGAAGGTTTATTGGACAACAGGAACACAGTCCAAAACAGAGCTTGTGGGTACACCCAGGACCCCTCAGTGAAGTCCTTCTGGGGGAGCAGGGAGCTTAGACCCCAGCCCTGGGGTTCCCTGTGTTCCTCCACCCAGCCCCAAACTGAAACTAAACCCACCGAGCAGGTTCCCTGCTGCAGCCTCCGTCCACATTCCTGGGCAGAGGTGTTACCTCCCCCTCCCCCTCCTGGCTCAGGTGACAGGCTCTCAGGTCTCCCGTCCCCAGGGCACATTCCCAGGTCAACACTCCCCCCTCCCTGCTGCGTCACATCGTCACAATAACCTTTTAGATAGTTTATTACAGAATTGGCTGCAGGTGTTGTCTTTGGTGTAAGATCCAAGGTACCAACTTTGTGACTGATCTCTTGGGACTGGAAGCAACCTAAACATGGTGTGATTTTTGATGCAAGTGAGCATTTATCACTGAGTCCAGGTGGCAAGATGGACTGGAGAATCTATGGGGACTGTCTGTGACTCCCTGGTAAGACTGGTATAGTGATCCAGGAGTTCACATTTGTTCCTGGCTTGATGAAATCTAATTATAGAACACATCATTCTTTGGGTGTCTACCCTGTTTCTGACAGTCTGCCCTGAGGTAGGCACTCACAGTTGTGAGCCACTCCAGACGGAGCAACATCCATGGATAATTAAATGAATTTACAGAGTGAAAACAAATAATAAAGTAAACCTCCTGTAATGCCTCTAATCTGCTTGGGGTTAGATGGGGGAGGTAGTGGGTCTATTTGTCTGAGCATCTCTAGCCCTCTCTTGCAGTTCAAAGCACATCATTTTACTTTTCTGAATATTTTTTTCTTGTCCGTCAACAGGGCAAGTCTCCTAGATTCTGATACCAGGAATATCGAAAGAGCTGGTGACATTTAAAATAATGAATGAATCGGTACGTTTTCCTTAGATGTGACAGATGCAAGAGATGCCTCTTCAGCCTTTGCTCTTTCCTTTGACTGGCTGAAATAAACAACTGTCTTGGTTAATGAGAGAATCAAATAGAATACATCAAATTATGCATGATCTGTAGACTCTGCAGCTCTAGCTCCCTGCTCTTCTTACATGGTGAATGGCATCATTGATTTGGTTTTGCTAGGAACTGTATTAATTGCTATCAGTCTGTCAGCATATATATGGTGCTATTTCTGAACCTACTGCATTATTGCTACATCTTTAAAATATCAGCTAAAGTTGGAATTCCTACAAAGCAGGACTCTTTGCAATCTTGGTCTTGACCTTCAATAGTATCTTCCCAATATCCATGTGCCTAGCCATCTATCTACCTACTTGTAAGGCCACCATCACTGTAGAATCTCAAATGCCTGCAAATGGAAGCCATGTTAACAATCAGTGGGCTCGAGCTGACTTTACTTTTTCGTTTCTTTCTGTTGTTTAAGGTAAGCATTTTCAGCTCTCGAACACTGCCATTATGAACGCAAGTTGGTAGCGGCCAAAAGCTGTAACCTGCCTGGGACAGGAGGCTCGTATATCTGAATGATGAAGCACGTAGCACTCTTCCAATACTGCAATAAAATAATGAAGGTGTTCCCCTCTGGTGGCTATTTAATGAGCCAGATGCAATTAATTGGTGATCCCATCCAGTTCCTGGTAGGCAGATGCTCACTTCCCAAAGCTACCATTGAAACGGACATCTTTGTTGGCAGTCTCAGCACTGAGGTTAAGGAGTTAATTGGTTGAATGCCCTACAGTCTTCCTCCTCTGCAGTTGGTCCCTCCAGGGTATGTATGGAAGTCTGCACTGCTATTGCCTGTCCTGTATCTGTTCTGTGGATAAATAAAGACCACCTGTCTGTCAGGCTCGCACCTATCCAGCACACTCACATACACGAAGGGCTTGGGCCAAAGCCCTTTAAAGTCAGTGGAAGTTTTTCCTTTAATTTCAGTAGGCTTCTATCAGGTCATTTTAAAAAAAGCTAAAAAAATTAACTACTCATCCAAACAACCTGGCATTAATATATGCACCCTTTAGAAATAATTAGTATGATTTAAATGATAACTAGCTATAAATTGGTGTGAATATGTAGGATACAATCTTGTGCAAAACCAGCTATTAAGATCATAGGTTTTCAGAAATGACGTCTTACTACATTATACAATGTCCATTTTTTCTGTTACGTTTCACATACTCTGTTGTCTTAAATAATATTTTAATACAGCATGTAGGCCGTGAAGGAATTCTTGAATTCAAAATATTGACTGCACCATCCAGCCACTGAGTTCTACTTCCTGAGAGAGATCAGCTAAGCTAAAATTGAAATACAGAACCAATTAGCGCAGCACAAACCCCTTCCTGTGCAGCTTCAGGATAGAGCTTTGTGAAAACTGAATTTTTGGGTCACTGGCCAGTCTGAATTTTTTTGTTGTAAATCATGTCACATCAACCTGAAAACAATTTTTAAAAAAACATGTCAGCAAATTGAAAAGTCAAAAAAAAATGTTTTGGGCTGAACAAAATGTTTAGTGTGACCCAAAACAAAATGTTTCAATGTTGGCCATGTACAAAAAAATAAAAATAAAACTGGAGGAAATTTTAAAATGAAGTCATTTTGAATCAAAACATTTTAAAAATGTAAAAATGAAGCATTTCAACTGTTGTCAGATTTTTTGGGGGAGGGGGGGACTTTTTTTTCTTTTTCTTTTTTTTTAACATGAACAATTAGGAGAAAGAGACACAAATTCACAAAACATCTTGGTATTGCCAAATGTGCAATTTTTGCTGAAAAAGTTTCAGCCGAAAAACTGCACCCCGCTCTACTCCCAGGACAATGCAGCTATATGTTTTAGCTTATACAAGGCAGATTGTTTATGTGCAGTCGAGACCTAAGACTATTGATTTTTTTTTAAATGGTGACCACTGTAATTGTGTGAGGTATGGTAGAAAATACCCTGCAACAGGAGCAATGATACTTGACGTGAGTGAAAACTATTCTGTTCCCCTGAAGTAACTGGTTGCACTAAATGTGTTAGGAACTATTTGTTGTGGTTACTTGCACTAGATAGTTGAAGAAATTACTCTGTGCATTGGCAGTGAGTGTCTGTACTGGGGGCTTAATCCTACACTCAGGGAAGTCAATGGCAACGTTCCCATTGACTTTAATGGTGCAGGATCAGGGTCTACTTGAGAGTAGTAAGTGTTGACTGTGCTCAGATGAAACAATCTTAAAATACCTGTCATGAACTTCAGGGAACTCAGCACATTTTACTAGGGATTCCCTGGATTCTTCCTGGAGACACTTTAGTTGAGTCAACATTGCCACTCTGTTTCAATCCTTTTTATTTAAAGATTTAAAAAAACCAAAACCCACCTTATTTAATCACATTAGTCCTGCACAAAAACATTTGGCAGTTTTTGTCTTTTTAAGCCTTCACTCACAGATTTATTTTTTCTCATTTGAGAGCAGATTGTACTTTTCTTGATGGAAAAAATATAGATTTTAAAATCAAAGTAAGACCAAGCAAGCGTCTCATTAGCAACAAGAAAAATAGAAATAAATCTAGACTCATTCAAAAGGCAGACCTTAATCTCTTCTAATTATTTCCATAACTCTAAGGAAGCTGTGTTTCCCATGAGAGTACCCAAGATAATCCTTGAATATTAAGAAAGGGGTGGAAAATGCAGCAGATTTAGCAGGCAAATTGGAGAGAGAAAGGGGGAATTGAGCACCTGGGAATGAGACATGCTTCAGCATTTATTGGATTGTCTGGCAGTTATTTCTCACAAGCTGAAAGAAAACTGCAGATCACCTTTCATTTCACAGTCATACAGAGAATTCAGACTGTTTTTTAAGACACAAATAATTCCATTTCATAAATATATTTTTCAACATCTTGATTATTATCTGGGCAGCAAACTTGGATATGAAATTATGTTCAAAGAGCCTGGGATGGGATAATTTTTCAGAAATAGGTCTCAGGATAGGAATTGTTATACTGAAATATTTTATTTTTAGTAGCTTTCGGCGTGTCAGTATTTTTGCTGTTTCATCTAGCCTTTATAATTCCTCATTTTCTCTGCCTAACCCTCAAAGCCATGATTGTAGATGATGATTGCCCTGGAAATTTCAACAGTTTTATTATATCTACATGGCTACACTGTGACAGCTTTTGCCATGTGTGCTTGCTCTGAAATGGCCCTATCCTGCTCCCACTGAATTCAATAGTATTGCTACAGGCGCCAGTAAAAATCTAAACTTCTATATATGGAAAGATTCAGGGACTTCAATCAAAAAGATCAAGGATGCATGTGAGTTTGTTAGGTAAATTCAGTTTTATTGTTTAGTTTTAATGTCTCTCTCACTAGCATATTTGCTCTTTGGAGCCCCCAGCTATTGTAAGTATAAATCAACCTACATATGTATTAGGGTTGTATTTTCATTCAATTAGTCCTTTCACACAATACATAATGAACAAAAGATGGAAGCTGATTTTGAAGGCCTTTGTTTATTCACTTTTTATCTGCGTGCCTGGGGGAAAAAATAACCTGTTCAGTCATCAGCAATTCATTTTACCTGAAAAGCTGTTAAGGATGCCAAGTTCTTCTCTTTCTCTGTCACACACAAACACATTCTTTAATTACAAGCAGAAAGCACAAATGACACTACATACTTCACAGCATCTGCTCAAGCCTTAATTAATCCAGTCTTCACACCGTCACCATAGCAACAATGCTTAGCCTGCTGGCTTGGAGTGCTCAACAGAAAATCTTTGCACTACATATTTTATTCAAATTATAGTCATTATAGAAATATTTCTGAATTAGCTCCACAATGTCAGTGTTGATGGAAATGGAATGAATCCTTACTATAGGTGACCTTACCTTATTGTCATGTACAATGACATTTCTGCTAAGCCATAGAGAAGCAAACACACTGTTTCTCAAAGCTTATGAAAATGGCATGACCACCTTTTGTTTATTCTTAACAGAATTCCCAAGCTGCAGAAAATTAATGGCCATAGTTTTCAATGCCATTCCTACAACCAATATCTAAAAAGCAATTTCTGTATGAAAACATAAAGCAATAACAAAAGGATAATTTTCTTGCAGTAGTACCTGCATGTCCATCTATCTAGGTTCTGTGTGTGGTGTTCCAAGGTGGGTTCCCTGGAGTACTTTAATTCAAATTTGGGTGGGTGGGATGAGTGACAGTGATCGTTAAGAATAATTACATCATCTGCATATTTTGGTAGTTTGTTTGCCAAAGAAAGACCTGTTCATTCATGGTATCTGTTTTTTTGGTCATGTCCTTTCGTTCCAGCTAAGTTGAATGAGGTGCAAGAAAATAAAACAACATGCTTAATGTTACATCCTTTGTTAGTGCCTCCTACGGGATTCGATCTCAGCATCCTCCATGCTCACAGTTCTTCACTTTAAAGGTTACACTCTGGGGCCACTGCTTTAAGAAATAAAGGATTTGACCCAGATCTTCTGGGGAACCCAGTCTATGTTGGGCACAGGCCTTGGGCTGTCAGTTGTGGCTCTCTAATGTTCAGGCCAGTTTTATACCAGTCACAATAGAGTGTAAAGCAACCTGAAGGCTGCTCTAAACTGTGCCAGCTGGCAACAGCTCCAAAGGAGTCATATGCCAGTTGTGGGTAGCAGAAGTGCATGGTGTCCCAGAAACACTTCTCTCTGCCTTTCCGTGCCCCAACATCCCCACCACACCAGTGGCTACAGGTGGATGGAGTGTCCTGAGAGCCTGGTACACTAGCTCTATGCCCTCTGCGGGACAGTCCTACCATCAGAGGATATCCAGCATGGGAGACTGAGCCAGTTTGCCCAAAGCAGCACAAGGGGAATGACAAAATGTCAAGATCTGGCCCTTTGATTCTAATCTGATTTACCCTGATTTACACTAGAGTAGTTCCATTGAAGACAATGGAGTTGCATCAGTGTAAAAACTGATGTAAAATTGATTAGAATCAGTCCTAAAAGATTGCCTTCTGGCACTGTTATAAATTGCAATAGTACAGATCATGAAGTCAGATCAAGGATATTATGCATATACTGATGACACTGGAGTACAAGGTGCATTGTACTGTGAAACTGACATTTGTTTAATAAACAGTCATATCTTTTCTATGTATATGAAATTACAACTTTCATTAAACATTTACAGTGTATACATGGACTTGAAAAGAACAGGATTTTAATACTGTATTTGTACAAAATTGCTGCTCTGGGGGCCTATACAAATTAAATGTTAATCTGAGCCTTGGGATAATCTAATTATTGCTCCTTTTGAAGTACAAGAAATAATATTTACTGAATAGATTATGAATCTTTAAAGGTACAACTAGCTTTGAAGATTAAACACCACATATGTTGTTAGTTAGTATAACCATGTTCAACCCTTTTCCCTTTGTAAATCATAGGAGAATTTGGAGCTTTCTATGAGATTTCATGTAGCAGTAGAATCTCACTAATTTGCTAATTAATGATTGAGACACCCATTGTGGCTCCTCAAACTTTTTAAAACAGCAGGCAAATGGACAACATAGTAAAAGCATAAAGGGGGTTAGATCACCAAATGTACACAACACACACACACACACACTTTTCATACAACCCACAGTCACTCTGGTGTACACAAGAATCATTCATTCTGGTACGCGGTGGATATTATGGGGCCAGGTTGCTCCAAGGGAGACTGACTGTGGAGGACAACTTCGATGAGGCCCCTCACAGAATGAGGTTGGTCCTCAAAGCTCCAGCTCTTGGTGGTACTTAGATGGAGGCCAGCGCCATCCCAATGCAGATGTACTGACTGGTACTCACCTGCCTCCCGATTGGCCTGGAATAGTCCATTTTTTTGTGGAGGAAAATGTTCACAGCATGGACAGGGCTCTGTAAAGAAGTCAGGAATCCTTAGAGATTATTTAGTACATTATTCCTTTCAGCAGGAGTCTAAGTATTACTCCCACCCCTTCTCATTTGTGAATCCTCTCCCCTGCAGAGGGATTTCCAGGGGTACAATGCCTTGGAGGAAGATGATCTCTCTCCCAATGTGTGTGCCCCCCAGGAACCACACAATCACGCTCATCTTTTATTAAACTCAATCCATTCTGTGTAGATCCACTTACAGCATTTGATTAGAACAGACCTACAGTCAGCAGTTTATTTATCTGCTAAACCCAAAATGTTGAAAGTGCACTTTCTTTTTATTATTATTTATCTTTGCCTGTGTATTTCTGTGTCTGCTAGTTTACAGTTTAAGTTTAAAAATACTTAATTTAATCAGAGATGAGCATGAGTGGTTGAAGTTTGGATTCAGGTGGGTAAATTACTTATAGTAAGTGGAAGGTCTCCAAAATCTTGTCTGTATTCCACTGTGGGTGTAAGCATGTGCTCCATGTGCCTTGAGTCAGAGAATTCCTGAAAGCAATGTCTGTTGGTCCGTGCATGTGCCCTCACTCTCCTTGTCTCCAGCTGAGGAGATAGAGTGCAGGGCCGACCACCTGTCTCTCTGGTTCCTTCTCTACTTCTCTCCTTCTGTCAGGATCTGGGAGTTGTGGTGGATCAGAATCTCAACATGTGTCAACAGGGTGATGCTACTGCAAAAAAAGGAAAAGCAATTTTGGGTTGCATTAACAGAGGCATAACATGCAAGTCACAGGCAGTGACAGTACCACTCTATTTGGTTCTGGTTAGGCCCCAGCTAGAGTACTGAGTCTAATTTTGATCACCAATGCATAGAAAGGATGTGGAGAAACTGGAAAGGATCCAGAGGCAAGTGACAAAGATGATCAAAGGGATGGAATGCAAGCCAGATGAGCAAAGGCTGAAGGAACTGAGTATGCATAGTTTGGAAAAGAGAAGATTAAGTGGGGTAATGATAGCAGTCTTCAAATACTTGAAAAGCTGCCATAAAAAAGGTGGAGAAAAGTTGTTCTCTCTTGCCACAGAGGACAGGACAAGAGGCAATGAGTTCAAACTACAGCATAGCAGATTTAGATTAAATCTCAGAAAAAACTTCCTAACTGTAAGAACAGTAGGACAATGGAACAGGGAGGTTATGAAAGCTCTTTCATTGGAAGTTTTCAACAGGAGGCTGGATAGCCATCTGCCTTGGATAGTTTAGACTCAACAAATCCTGCATCTTGGCAAGGGCTTAGACTAGATGACTCTTGCAGTCCCTTCTAACCCTAAGCTTCTGTGACTCTACCTCGAATCCAAGTATGATGAGAAACAGAGGGGAAGGAGACAGGGTATTAGAATACAGATAGAGATCACACATCTCAAAGAACCTCCAGTTACATAAGATAAGTAACTTACTCTTCTTCAAGTGCTGGTCCCTATATACGTTCCATTGTGGGTGACTGACAAGCCGTACTCAAGAAGGAGGGTGTGAGGATGCAGGCAGTAGAGCTGCTGGAAGAACCGCTGTCCCAAAGGAGTTCTGCACTATAGCATAATGTCTAATGAATGTGTGGATGGAACGCCATGAAGCTGCTTGGAAAACGTCCAGTAGAGGTACCTCTTGAAGTGATGCCATTCATGTCGCTTGTGCTCTTGTAAAATGAGCCCTTACTCCATGATGGGGAGGAAGATGTGACAGTTGGTAGCACAGGCGCCATCTTCCTCTGGGCCCCAGGGGTACTCAACCCCCCCCTCTGCCCCAGACCCCACCCTCTTCCCCAGGGCTGGAGCATGCACAGAGTCGGCACCTGTGGTTGGTAGCAGAGTAAGATACAGCCCGAAATCCATTTGGAGATCATCTGAGAGGTTATCTAATTTGATTTGGACTCATTCAGCTACTGCAAAAAACAGGCAGGGTGACTTTCTGATTGGCTTTGTCTTTGCAGGTAAAAAAGTTGCATGTCAAGGGAATGATGGTTCCTCTCCTCTTCACATGCATGTGATTTCTGGGGTGAAATCACAGGTAAGTGGATTGACTGGTTCAGGTGAAACTCTGAAACTACTTTGGCCAGAAACTTAGAATGTAACCATAATGAGACTTTGTCTTTATGTAATACGGTATGGGGCAGATCTGTTGACCGAAACAGAAGCTAAAATGAAAAGGTGGCCCAGATCTCGGTCTCAGGTTCGTCTCCTACCTGTATCTATCACCGGGGGCTTGTATATATTCCCACATAAACACGAACAAGATGAAGGTACAACTGAATTATTAAAAGGGGGGGCAAGGACTCCCAGAATAAACAAAGTAAAACAGATAGCAACCAGGCAGATAATAAAACAAAGCAGGCTGTAACAATAGGGGACTATGTACACAGACAAGTGATGATCACCATACCATCTCTGGCAGCTCTTATGAATGTCTTCTCCCTCTTAGGGTGGCACAGCACAATGGGACTGCTGGATCCCTCAGGTGGAAGCAGGAATTCCGGAACAGGATCAGACGAGCGCTTCTTCAGGTAAATTGTTAAATTAAATCCCTCCCACTCTATATATTGCGTCGTCGTGCGTGTAGTAAGCGAATCCTATAATAGATGGATCGGATGCATGTGAGTATGTGTATCCACTATTTCAAATAACTCTTGTGAGGTGAATGGCCTAGCCTGAATTACCAAGTTTGTCTTCACCAGACTCTACCGCTTAGGGCAGCCCCGATCTGATCTGAACACTGCCTTATATAGACACTTGGTCACTAGGCAGATTAGGTGATTGACAGCTACTGTCATTTCCCACCAAAACAGAAAAGAGCACCAAACTACAGCTACGAGGGGACAAGACGGGCTTACAAGATGGACACCAAGTTGTCCTTTAGAAGAATTCAAGATGGCCTTCTGATTTTTATCCCTACAGATCTGCCATCAGTGCACCAAGCTCACCTGCTCTTCTGATTTAGAATGATGATCGCCACAAGCAATGTAACCTTGGGTGCCTTCTGGCTGTGGAGTTTTGGCTCAGAGCCCTGACGCCAGCAGACTGCCCACCTCACAAAGGTCTAACCCCGAGCTTCCACCAGCCCAATTACTCCTTTAAGGGTGACCCAAACAACCCATCTAATTGTGAGTTTCCTCCAAAAACTTTCTCCCCTGTGGTGTCCAGTCCCTCTTACTGGAAACTCACACAGGTAATGCCAAGTTTGCCGCCTCCAAAGAATGAGTGCACACTACGGTTTATATACTCCACTTTAATACACAGCACTGAGATTGTCTGCAGTAAAACTAAGAATATGCTTATTAACAAAGGACATAGATTTAAGTGTCAGTGTCATCAGTTCCTGGTGTTTAGGTTTAACTGGTACTGGAGGTAGCATTGTCACCAGAGCATGATCTGGTACTGACAGAATCCTGCTTTGTGGGCTTTCTTGTCATGATCATGAGACTTAGGACGTTCTAAGTCCTCGTGGGCTCAATTACAATTCCCCATTTACAGTCACATTTTGAGACCTATCAGTTTGCCAGTTTTTAATCCACTTAATGTGTGCCATGTTCATTTTATATCATTCTAGTCTTTTAATCAAAATCTCATGAGACACCAAGTCAAATGCATTACAGAAGTCTATTACATCAACGCTATTACCTTTATCAACCACACTTGTAATCTCATTTTAAAAAATTAAGATCTATTTTCATAAACCCAGGTTGATTTTCATTAATTCATTTTCCCTCCTTTAGTTCATTATTAGGTTGATAATTATTGATAATTCTACCATTTGCATCTAATAATGGACCAGTACCATTGTCAGGATTCTTTATGTTCCTAATATATTTTAAAAACTCCTTTTTATTGTCCTTAGCTTTGCTGGCCATAGATTTCTCCTTGTGTCTCTTAGTTTCCCATATTTATTTTCTACAATTTATAACTTCTGATTTATATTCATTACTATCAACTTCCCCTTTCTTCTATTTGCCTTTTTTATTATTAATTATTATTATTATTATTAACAGAAGCCTTCACCACTTCCTCTCTAAATCAGGTTGGTTTTTTAACCATCAGAGCCTTCTTCCTCATTTGTGGAACTGTAGCTTTTTGGACATGTAGTAAGCTTTTCTTCTATGATTCCCAATTATTGTTCATATTTTTCTGATTAAATTCTTGAAGGAGGGTTCCAAAGAGGATGGAGCTAGGCTGTTCTCAGTGGTGACAAAACAAGGAGCAATGGTCCCAAGTTGCAATGGGGAAGGTCTAGGTTGGATATTAGGAAAAACTATTTCACTAGGAGCACTAGTGGTGAAGCACTAGAGCACTTCACTAGTGGTGAAGCACTGGAATGGGTTACCTAAGGAGGTGGTGGAATCTCCATCCTTAGAGGCCCGGCTTCTCAAAGCCCTGGCTGAGAGGATTTAGTTGGGGTCGGTCCTGCTTTGAGCAGGGGGCTGGACTAGATGACCTCCTGAGGTCTCTTCCAACCCTAATCTTCTATGATTCTTCCTCCCAGCTGATTTGGTTCATAATTGTTTTCAGCTTTGTGAAATTGGCTATTAAAGCACCAAGTATATGTACTGTTGCTCTGGATTTTATTCTGCTTGTAGATTACACATGTGATCAAATCGTGATCATTTGTACCTAAGCTATAATTAACTTTTAGTTCTGTGATCAGTTCTTCTTTATCTGTTGGGACATGGTCTAATATACAATTCCGCCATGTTGGCTTCTACACTTTTTGAGTTAGGAAATAGTCTTCTATAATCTTTAGAAATTTCAAGGAAATTTTAGTACTGGCAGAATCAGATCTCCAGCATATGTCACTCAAATTGAAATCCCCCATGATTACAAAGGGTTCCCCCCACCGCCCACACCTACACATCTGAAATAGGTGCATAAGAAAGCCATCATCCTGTTCCTTATTGTGGTTTGGAGGTTTGTAGCAGACACCAGCTAAGACCCCCATCTTGTGCTTTATCTGTTAGGAAATTGATCTATTTAAGATCATTTTCTTCCAATCATCAGTGACTTGGAAACAGGTAATGCCATTTTTGACACAGAGTGTCACTCTCCCACTCCCCTTATGTCCACTCGATCCTTCCTAAATAAGTTATGATTGTGCAGATCATACCACCAGGTTTCAGAAATACCAACTAGATGAAATGTATTCTCATAAATGAGCAAATCCAATTTCTCTTGTTTGTTATCCAGGGCTCCAGCAGGCTCCGGGGACGATTTAAAGAACCCGGCGCAGTAGTGGCGGCCGGAGCCCCGTCTCTGGAGCCCTGCTGCCGGAGTCCTGGGGAAGCAGTGGCAGGGCTCTGGCAGCAGTTTAAAGGGCCCAGGGCTCCGGCCGCCGCTACTGCCCAGGGCCCTTTAAACTGCTGCCAGAGCCCCCAGCTGCCGCTGTTACCCCGGGGAGGGGGAAGGAGGCACTTGTCGGTACAGGGTGGGCCGGGGCTGGCTCTGACCTCCCCCAGCCCTGCCCCCTTCTGCCTGAGGCCCCGCCCCTTTCAGGGGCCAGAGCCGGCCCCAGCCCAGCCTCGTACCGGTGAGTCCCTAGACTTACTTTCACCCCTGAGCACAGCCACCAACTTGCACTTCATGCACAGGAAATCCATTCTGTCTTCAGGCAGAAAAGAGAATATGGCACAATCATTGCAGGTCACCACCAGTGTTCAATCACTGACCATCTTGAAATCACAAATAGTGCTGAATTTGGAAGGAAAGCTTCTCTGACTCCAGATGCATGATGTGTGTGTCTACCCATGGAGTACACATAGGGACCAGCAGTCAAAGAAGAACTGAATTTTCCATATGCTTCAGAGCTTTTGGATAGGGGATTTTGGTTCAAACCCATCTCTATAATTACCCTCAAACTGTTCATAGCATTTATAGAAATAACAGATTTGAAACATCTGAACAAGGTTTAAGGAAAGTTTTCTGCTGATCTGAAGGCCTTTGTTAAATTAACTGGTAGACACTAATTAAATTATAATTAATAGAGATCAGAGATGGTAGGAATGCATTTTGGGGAATTTCAGCCACTCAGATGTTCAGAGCTCTAAGTTTCCCAGAAGAATAGAACATTCTGAAGTCTGAGGTTTTTTTGCTGAAATGAGTTTTCAAAATGCTCTTGAAGCCTCAAATTTATCAGGGGACCCTGAGTCTGAGCTTCAGATAAAGAACTGATAAACACTACCAGGACTGTCTAACCCCTTACAAGTATACCTGAAATGTAACCTCACTTTAAGGTGCTCTTGGATAATGCTAATGTACTGTGTTCTTGAAATTAATTATAATGAACCTCAAAGTACTGTACTGCACTACGATATGTGCATCAATAACCAGAACAACAGGAGTAAGAGACAGAAAGGATATGCTTACTGAATGATATGAGGCTTCAGATGAAATAGCTGATCATTCTGACCATCTTTAAACATTTCTTATTTTCATATATTTCTTTGTATTCATTATTCTGTTCTTTCACCATATATCTGAGTGCCTTCCAGTAAGACATTAAGTGATATGACTAACCTCAATAATGTGTGGTTCCTTCTGACTCTCATCCTCACCCAACGGGGAGAATTGTGTGTGCAACAGAGTGATTTGTTTTGCTAGGGTTTTTGTTTTTGTTCTATACACAAGTTGCTATGTGTTTATGTTTGAGAAGGTAGGTCAAAGAAGTGCACTTTGTACTTGGAGCAGAAGGTGGTGAGGCTTGTGATGGTCCTTAGATCCTATGAGAATTTGCTCCATAGTCTCAGAGCATCCTCTGAGAAAGCTCTTTCTCTTGCACAGATGAGATTTAGTCTTGTGATAGAAAGTTCCATTGTGCTTGAGAAGCGGAGTTGTCAACCACAGTCTTCATCCCAGAGCTTTAGGAGATCTTTTAGATAGACCAGGCCCAATCATGAAGCATGATAAGGACCAAGACCTTAACCTTGGCTTGATGTTCTGTGGGAATGGAGAGTGGAAGACAGATAGTTCTAGTGTGCTTGCTCAAGGGACGCGCCGCAAAGTTCAGTACTAGCTAGCATTTCCTAATGGCTGAAGGCATCATGTCCAGCTGTATTGCATTGCAACAGTCCAGATGGAAGGTGATGAAGCCAAGAATAACTGAGGGCAGGTCAACATCCACCAGGATAGGGATGGAGTTTTCTCGCCCATCAGATAGGGTAGAAAGCACTAGTGGATTCTGCTATGTGAGAGCTTGGCTTCAGTGAAGAATCCAGGAGCTCTCTTAACCTATGGACTGAATTGACCAAGCATGGGTGTGTCCCAAGGAGATGGCACTGTGACTGAAAACTCTTCAAAGTGCTTGCCTCTGCCCATTGGTATCACCTCTGTCTGGTCTGGGTTGAGTTTTGGCTAGCTGTTGTTCATCTATTAATTAACCTCATCCAAGCACTGGGCCATCTGGATGGTAGTGGTGTAATCATGTGTGAAGAAGGATAGGTACAGCTGTGTCTCATCTGCATATTGCTGGCACTAGAGTTTATGCATCTTACCAGTTCACCTAGTGGCCACATGTAGATGTTGAAAAGGACCAGAGAGAGAATTGATCCTTGTGGGACTCCACCTGTGAGGGGGGGGGGGTCTAGTGGAGGTGCAGTTTCCCATCACTACTCTTTGTGTGCCTTCCTTCAGGCAGGACTCAAACTACCTTAGCCATTCCTCTTTGACACCCAGGCAAAATACCAGTATCTCATTGTCAACAGTGGTGAATGGTGCTGAGAGATTTAGGGTGATGATAATGGATGTGTGCTCTCTAACCTGTTGTTCATGGTTCTTTCACCAACCAGGAAGGGCTCATGTCAGATACGTTGCTTGGGACAAGCACACATTTTTTCATCTTCTCTGTGTATATATATCTTCCTACTGTATTTTCCACTGCATGCATCTGATGAAGTGGGTTTTAGCCCACGAAAACTTATGCCCAAATAATTTTTTTAGTCTCTATGGTGCCACAAGTACTCCTCATTTTTTTTGCTGATACAGACTAACACGGCAACCACTCTGAAACCAATAGTCCTTGAAGAGTGGATGTACTGAACTCTGGGAATGCAGGTAGGCTGTTTGTTGGGTGGTAAAGGGGAAGTGGATCTAGGCTTCTTTGAAAAGCCTTCCTGTTTGTGTACAATCTTTTCAGTGAAGTAGGATGATAGTTATTTGCAGCGCTTGGTTCTGATGTGGGCTGTAGGCATTCTGGTTTAATAATGTAGTTTACCACTTAGGAGAGCTCCAAAGGTCAGGATTTGGCAGCTTCAATAGAAGGTTCTCTTGGCCAGTAATACAGCCTCAGCTTAGGTCTGGAGAAATTATTTGTTTCAACACATCTGTTTCAGCCTTCATTTTCTGCCATTGGCACTCATGTTTCCAACTTTCTCTCTTCATTTGCCACAGGGTATCAGAACACCAAGGTAATCTGTGTGGGCGATGGAGAGGAATGGGCTGTTTAGGGGCCAGCATGTTAATGGTTGAGGTTAGCTTATAATGATGAGGTTTCACCAGATCCTCTACTCCTTGTCTTGTGGGTGGTGGAATGCTGCTGTGTGCATGCATGCATGAGAATTTGATGGAATCTATGAGTCTCTGTGGTCAAATCAGGGTCATGGGTCTGTCTGGGGTCGCCTGAGACCTGGGAGAGCTCTAACCACTGCCTTAACATGGTGATGATTTGTCTAAGACAGTGGCTGGGTTGTGATGTCCTTGATCTTGACATCTAACCGGAACACCAGATCCAAGGTGTGACCAGCTGTGTGGGCTGGACCAGGGATGACCTACAGAAGTCCTAGGGAGGCAAGTGAAGAGATAAGTTTTGAGGGTGAGGGTTGTTCTACATCTATGGCCTTGTCAATATGGACTCATGAATGTTGAAATCTCCCAGGGCAAGAAGCCTGGGGTATTTCGCCACCAACTAGGTATCAGTGAGGTCCTTTCTGAACCATTTAGTCCTTCTTGGTCTTTAAATGATCGTCAAGTCTGTTAGCTTTGGGTCGGTTCCCTATTGTTAGGTTTCAGAGTAACAGCCGTGTTAGTCTGTATTCGCAAAAAGAAAAGGAGTACTTGTGGCACATTAGAGACTAACCAATTTATTTGAGCATAAGCTTTTGTAAGCTACAGCTCACTTCATCGGATGCATACTGTGGAAAGTACAGAAGATCTTTTTATACACGCAAACCATGAAAAAATGGGTGTTTACCACTACAAAAGGTTTTCTCTCCCCCCACCCCACTCTCCTGCTGGTAATAGCTTATCCAAAGTGATCACTCTCCTTACAATGTGTATGATAATCAAGTTGGGCCATTTCCAGCACAAATCCAGGTTTTCTCCCCGGCCCACCCCCCCACAAACCCACTCTCCTGTTGGTAATAGCTTATCTAAAGTGATCACTCTCCTTACAATGTGTATGATAATCAAGTTGGGCCATTTCCAGCACAAATCCAGGTTTTCTCCCCGCCCCTCCCCACACAAACCCACTCTCCTGTTGGTAATAGCTTATCTAAAGTGATCACTCTCCTTACAATGTGCATGATAATCAAGGTGGGCCATTTCCAGCACAAATCCAGGGTTTAACAAGAATGTCTGAGGGGGGGAAGGAGGTAGGAAAAAACAAGGGGAAATAGGCTTGACTAGAGACTGGGAGTGGCTAAGTCATTATGCAAGGAACCTATTTCCCCTTGTTTTTTCCTACCTTCCCCCCCCCCCCCAGACGTTCTTGTTAAACCCTGGATTTGTGCTGGAAATGGCCCACCTTGATTTTCATACACATTGTAAGGAGAGTGATCACTTTGGATAAGCTATTACCAGCAGGAGAGTGGGGTGGGGGGAGAGAAAACCTTTTGTAGTGGTAAACACCCATTTTTTCATGGTTTGTGTGTATAAAAAGATCTTCTGTACTTTCCACAGTATGCATCCGATGAAGTGAGCTGTAGCTCACGAAAGCTCACGCTCAAATAAATTGGTTAGTCTCTAAGGTGCCACAAGTCCTCCTTTGCTTTTTCCCTATTGTTAGATGAATTAATTCAAATGAACTAGTTTTATATTCAGTGCTTTGCCTACTAGGCACAATATAACATACGGTGGTACAGAGCAAGGAGATGTCCCAGTGGGTCACATCTGAGCAGTAAGAAAACCCGATAAGTTTCGATCAGAGAGAACTTAGGGATGGAGCCAGTGTGGTTTCACACAGGCCTGCAAATATCACGACTTCTTGTCCAGTAGCCTTTACTTGCTTACTACACAAAACCAGCTTGCAGTCATTACCACAGTCCCTTCCCATGGCTTGATTGTTGTTGAGAGAGGATGTATCCTTTTTAGAGATGAGCTTAATATGTAATTATCCTCATTACAAAGATTCTCGAATTTGGACAGCTAATTGTTATTTGTGCAGTGCTTTTCCATGTGGCTATTTCCTGGGGATTAGTGAATTAATACATTAGACTTGGGAAGCAAGGTGAAATTATGACTATGATTCAAAAAGATAAAGGTCAGTAGTGTGTTCATGAGACATCCAACCCCCCCACCCACCCCAGAGAAGTAGCGTAATAACATCACATAATGCGCTATCATGCCTCCATATATAAAATAAAGAATGGTTCAGTGGGCAGTAAAGAGCTGGGACCCAGGAAGAGCCTGGATTGAAATTTTATCCAAGCAGCTCGTTCATCATAAGATCTCAAGGAAGTCTCTTGCCCTCCTGATTTCTCAAGGTCAATCCATGTGGAAAACTACTCCCTCAATGTAACACTACAATTATATAAGGAACACCTTTCCTTGCCATTAAAAAAATACAAGTACTAAAGGTGTATATTCACTATAGCATGTGCTCTCTCTGTGTCTTTCTCTGACTGAATCGCTACATGACTCTGTGTGCTGGCAAGTGTTACAGCTCATTACTACAGAATTTACACCAGCTTGATGAAATGCAGTGCAAAGTCTTGCTCAATTTTGCACGTTAAGGGCTGGCACATAAATTCATGCAGCCCCAGGGGCAGCAGGCAAGGGAAATATTGCCGTTTTTATGTGTCAAATCTCATAAGAGATTTTAAAAATCAGCTCAGTAAATAAGTTCTGCTCTCTACTGAGAAATCAAAACTTTTTATTGAATTTAGTCACATTCTTGGAAAACAGTTTGGCCTAATCATTTCAAAAATACGATCTCTGTACACAGGCAAATGCTATGATGTGGCTCTAGAGACAGTTAATAGGTGGCTAGAGATTTTTATTTTATTTTATGCTATAAATGACAAAAAGATAAAGTATTTAGTATGTTCCAGCCTAACCTTGCCATGTACCAAGTGCCCAAAGATTGTGCTCAGCATCTTGTAAGACTGAGCCCTTCATGAAGGTCATTGGACCATAACCAAGCTGTTTATAAGTATTATTAGCACTTGCAGGTTTGCTGAAAAGCTTAGTTTTGAGTTTGCCTTAAAAACTAACAAACTTTACCAAGCTGTTTTGTATCTTTGCTTTGCATCACATAATCACATCAAACTAAAGGCACCGGGCATTAACTTGAAGAAACACCCCCTTTATTAAATGATTGAGGAACATTTAAAATTTTTTTTCGAACAGCAGAGAGAAAACAGAACCCCACTAGTGTGGGTGCGTCTCAGTAAGATGAATCTTCTTTATTGTCAATATTGAAATGTATTACCAAAGTCAATGCTGAGGAGCCAAAGATAAGCTGCTCTGGAAGTCATGGTAGAAAAAGGAATCATACCATACCTGATGAGCTGAAAGTAATTCTGACAGGAATGCTTGGCACCTGCAAAATAAACCTGCCTCTAAATGGCGTAATAACAAGCAAGGTGATTTGCACTACTAAACAGCAGCAGAAGGTCAGAGAAAAAGCGGAACCAGTTCTTTGAAATACATTTCTCTACTGCACATAAAAATGAGAAACGGAGGAGAGATCGTTAATATTCTCCTGACAATGCCTGGAAAACGTGTCTACTGAGGTGGCTATTGAAAAGGTACAGTGCTGTTTCAGGGAGGTGATTTCATTGTTGTTAGCCTAAGCTAGCTGATTTTCATTAGTTTTTAAAAGCTCACATTTTAGTTCAGCTAAATATTAGAAATGTCTGAATAATGGCGAGCGGTCAGGTTGCACACTAGATCTCATTTTAAAGACCACCTGCCTATGGCATGCTGGCCTGTTTTTTAAATACTTTCTTCATTTCAAATACCTAAATCCAGAGGCCACCTGTTTCCTGCCTTTGCCTTCTTCAGTTTCATAAGTTTTATTGTAAACACAGGTGAGCGAAAGACATTGCTTGATGTTGGGGGGGGTTGAGGAATTTCAACAACAGCTGAAGCACAAGCCAGCTACGTCTGGAGCTTTCCAGCCTCCTCAATGAACTCGATGAGAGAAGTAAAATCTTTCCCCCTTAAAGATACTGTTTGTAAAAATGACCATACTGGATTTTGAACTGTGGCCCATCTAGTCCAATAGTTTGTCTTTGGACTTTTAACACACCCCCAAAAATAGATCTACGGGCAGATTCTCAGCTGCTGTGAATGGAGCTACACCAATTAATATTAGCAGTGGAGCTGGCCCAATGTGCTTGGGGAATAAGCCTCACATTTGCTTAAGTCTAAGTAAGAGTCAATTACCCATTCTGCTAGCCCAATGACATCAAGCTTGAAAAAGGCCACTTTTGGACTATTCCTAATCCGACTCACTAGAAGTACAGTTTACAACAACAGGAAGCAAGCAAGTCATTGCAATGAGGGTGCAGGCATTATGTTCAGAAGACTGGCCTGCTGTCAGCAGGCAGGTAGAATAGAAATTTACTATAAAGCTAGCAACTCCTTGGTAGAGGTTTGTGACTATTTAAGGCACTATTTCCCAAATGATGGATTGTGGGTCACGGGAAGGTTCTGGATGGGTAGTGGGGCCGGTGCGGAGGGAAGGTTGGAGAACGAACCCAACCCATAGTGGCAGTTCCTGTCCCTTGGGGCCGGGCCCTGCTCCGGGCAACCAGGGTCACACAACCACTCAGCATTGTGACCCCATGCACCAGGTCACAACACCCGGAGCAGGAAGCCAAGCCCAGCCCCGTGGGACAGGAGCTGCTGCTGTGGAATCAGTATCCCACTCCAGCTCCCAACCCTCCACACTGGCCTAGGGTGGAGGGTGGTGCTGCAGGTGATCAATGCTGGAGGAGAAGAATGCTGGCCTGTGACCGCCTTGACCCCGGGATGGACTGTAAAAAAAAAAAAAAGACGAAGTGCAGTTGGTGGGTTGCTTACTAAAAAGTTTGGAACCACTGATCTAAGGCCTATGTGAAATGTGAATCAGTTTAGCTACTAATTTAGGCTAGTCTGGTGTAAATCTTTTGTTTGGCGTTCAGTCACTACTGTGTTTGACAGTAGCAGAGCGCAGATACAAGACCGGACAGCATACATTTTAGAAGAAGGTCTTCTAAGGTTGCATCCGATGAAGTGAGCTGTAGCTCACGAAAGCTTATGCTCAAATAAATTTGTTAGTCTCTAAGGTGCCACAAGTACTCCTTTTCTTCTTCCCACTCTGTTCAGAGTGCGGGAATGTCATGAAAGTTAAAACCTTCCAGAGAGGTACAGACTATTTATTAAATCCAACAGAAGAATACAAATATTTCTGAAGAACAAAAGCCAAGAACAGGTACTGGTTTATTATTCTCTAACAAACCGAGTGAAAGTAGAAAGGTGGCTTTCTCCTTTATAGAAAAGCAGTGAAGGCTTAATGGGATTCAGTTAGACTAAAGACACTACATGTTCTTCTCTTCTTTTCCCTCCGTGTGGGAAAGCTTCATTTGGTGAATTTTAATGCTAATGTAAGTAAGGGCACTTTCTGTAACCAGGCACAGTTATACTACAATACATTGCCAAGCTGACCTACAGCACCTGTGCACAGAAATCATGCCCAACACAGGCTGATTCTCTGTTGTTAACAGACCTCTGCTAAGGTCTAAGTTGAGACCCCCCCGCAAAGAGCCTCCTTTGTGAGGTGAGCCATGTGTGAACCCAGCTCTGCAGAGCTGCAAGGCTAGTAACTCAGAAACCCATCTAGTCTTCCAAGCAGAGTACATTTTTATAAATATTACAGCCCGCCACGCTCACTGGTCCATCTTCCCCTATCATATCACTATTGTGAAAAAGTTACTGATTCATACTATGAAAGCTCACATAGCAGGCACTTATCTCTAAACATGGAAATCTGCACTTTTAAACTCAAGAGAAAAGCAACACCGATCTTTGCAGTTCCTATCAGCAGTCTTATGTCATGACAGTTCCAAACATCACTACCTTTGAGCTTGTCCTTCTTTCTGTTACTCCTTGTGAAGCATTGGAAACCATGTGTCATAAATTAACGATTACAAAAAATTGCTTTTAAAAAAATAACTTAATTGTTATATTTATGGTGCGGGAAATCTTGCACTGAATATTAAATACTATTCTTAGAGCCTTTTGGTCATCGAGGGAGCAACTGCGTAGAGTTAGAAAAGCAAAATACAATTTCATCCCAAAGTGCTACTGGTATTAGAAAACGCGCAATCAGAGGTAAACAATATTTTCTTCAACTCTCGCTCCGTTTTCTGCATCCTGCGACCTGTGAGGCTGCTGGTTCACCAGCAGAACATCGGCAAGCGACTGGGCCTGGATGCATCCAGGATTCAGACTGTGCGTTCTTGGACACCGGATCTGGGATGCCGTTAAGTCTGTAACACATACAGAGGACATGGTACAATAAACAGCTGATTCAGACTCATAACTAACAGACAAAATTCTTACTTTGTGATTGGCAATTTGTTAAACCACCACTGTGTATGTACAGTATTTGTGCATAAAGAAAAACGTAGTTACTATAGGAATGCACCCTACAGTGGGGCACAATGTAGGCCTTAGTCACAGCCCAGTGAAATCAATGGATATCTTTCCATTGCTTTCCACGGGCTTGGGCTGATGTCATTGTTTTTAACCATGGTACTAAAAACATAAGCAACTATTATCCATAAAAGGAGTTTGTGTCTATCCTGTAGTTATTCTGTGTGCACTTATGGAATGGTGTAAAACCTGTAAGAGAAGGGTTTGGAAGGTAGAATACAGTAAATAATACATATTCTGTTTGCCCTTGTTAGTGAGTCCACTCCTTTCGTAAAGGTATTACACTGTCACACAGCACATAATGGGGTGTATTTTCAGCCAGGCTGAGACTTTATTTGTGGGTGCATTTTTTGTGCTTGCAGATAAATTACATAAGAATGGCCAGACTGTGTCAGACCAATGGTCCATCTAGCCCAGTATCCTGTCTTCCAATTGTGGCCGCTGCCAGATGCTTCAGAGTGAATGAACAGAAAAGGGCAGGTATCAAGTGAGCCATCCCCTCTCATCCACTCCCAGATGCTGGTAGTCAGAGGTTTAGGGATATCCAGAGCATGGGGTTCTGTCCCTGACCATCTTGGCTAATAGCCACTGATGGACCTATCTTCCAGAAACGTACCTAATTCTTTTTTGAAACCAGTTATTTTTGGCCTTTGCAACATCCCTTGGCAATGAGTTCCAGAGAGTGACTGTGCATTGTGTTAAGTACTTTTTTGTTTTAAAGAAGTTTGTTTTAAACCTGTTGCCTATTAACTTCATTGGGCAACCCCTGTTTTTGTGTTATGTCAAGAGGTAAATAACACTTCCTTATTCACTTTCTCCAAATCTCATGATTTTATAGACCTCTATCATAGCCCCCTCTCCACTCCATCATCTCTTTTCCAAGCTGAACAGTCCCAGTCTTTATCACTCCTCATATGGAAGCGGTTTCATACCCATAATCATTTTTGTTGCCCTTTTGTGTATTTTTTTTCCAATTCTAATATCTCTTTTTTGAGATGGGGTGACCAGAACTGCATGCAGTATTTGAGTATGGGCATACCATGGATTTATGTAGTAGCATTATGATAGTTTGTCTTATCTATCCCTTTCCTCATGGTTCCTAACATTCTGTTAACTTTTTTGACTGCCATTGCACACTGAGTGGATGTTTTCAGAGAACTATCGATGATGACGCCAAGACCTCTTTCTTGAGTGGTGACAGCTAATTTATATCCCATCATTTTGTATGTATAGTTGGAATGTTTTCCAATGTGCATTACTTTGCATTTATCAACACTCTCAGAATTTCATCTGCCATTTTGCTGCCCAGTCATCCAGTTTTGTGAGATCTGTTTGTAGCTCTTCACAGTCTGCTCTGGATTTAACTATCCTGAGTAGTTTTGCATTGTCCGCAAACTTTGCCACCTCACTGTTTACTCCTTTTTCCAGATCATTTATGAATATGTTGCATAGCACTGGTCCCAATACAGATCCTTAGGGGACCCCGCTACTTACCTCTCTCCATTTTGAAAACTGATAATTTATTCCTACCATTTGTTTTCCTGTATTATAACCAGTTACTGATCCATAAAAGAACCTTTCCTCTTATCCCATGACTCCTTACTTTGCTTAAGACCTTTGGTGAGGGACCTTGTCCGAGCCCTGAAACTCCAATTGTGGGAGCAAACCTTAACAGTTACAAGTCTAGCTGATTTGTACTTGCAATCTGCAGTTAGATGTATAGCGAGTCTTGGAAGCGTTAGATGTTCTCGGTAAATGTGGTAAACGTCAATTTCACTGCACACACAAACCGACAAAAATATTTCTATTGAAAATAATCGAAATGTACAGAAATGCAAATTAAGAAAAACACTGCTTGAGAATGGATTAGAATTTGATTTAAGGATATTTACTTTTTATATTTTGATATGATCTTGACAATTTGTGTTTTAATGGTTATAAAACTAACTTTTTGTATCTCAACATAATTGCCTGATCCTCCCCATAATTTCCCCAAACTGTGAAAATTTAAATCAATACAAATCTAAGAAAACATTGATATCCATCAAAATTACTAAAAAATAAAAAATTCTGCCAAGTCTAGTTATAACTATTCAGATTTCACAGCTCAGCCACAGACTTCCAGTGTGACATCGGACAAGTCAATCTACCTTCTGCCTCCATTCTGTGTGCTTAAAATGAAGCCCAACTATACTACATTGTGCAGTGGGCTTGGATTCATTTGAGTGGCTTACTGGTTTAACAATGAAATCTACATATTTCAGTGAAGTGATTCACCAGTTCACATCTTCAGTGTAACTGCCTGTGATGCAAAGACACTTCAATCCATGTTTTCTTTTTAAACCAACTGTTACAATCGTGATACTGTGTTTTAAATGTGTCATTGTGATGGATAAGATATTTGGTTAAACTAAACTTTCTAGATTAACTCGTGTTCTTCTATTTTGCTAAATAGCATAACATCTTCCAAAGGAAACTGCATCCTCTGAGATCATCACAAGGAGGAGGCATCATTGCACAGAGGACTCAGCTCATGGCATTGGCATCAGCAAGTCTTGAGTCCTGATCAGGCTGTGCCAGTGACTTTCACTGTTACTTTGGACTAGTTGCTTCCCTCTCGTCCTCAGTGAACCCCATCTGTAAAACTGAGAACACGTTTGCAACTCTGATCTCAAATGGTTCAGTTTGTACAACAAGAGGCAAGCATTAACATTTACTGCAGATGGAAACACTTCTGACTCCATCACTACTGCAAGAAATTATTCATGGACAGTTTTTGAAATCCTGCTCATAGACTCAGACTTTAAGGCCAGAAGGGACCATCACAGGCATCAGTCTGACCTCCAGCACATTGCAGGCCACAGAACTTCACCCACCCACTCCTGTAATAGACCCCTAACCTCTGAGTTACTGAAGCCCTCAAATCATGGTTTAAAGACTTCAAGTTCAGAGAATTCACCGTATATTTCTTTCAAAGTTCAGGAAAGCATGAGTCTCAAATAGGGGAAGTTTCAGCCACTATGAGGGTGACAAGTATTTTTTGGCCAACAAATGCTCTGTGTAAGCTGACAGATGAGGAAAGCGCCATTCTTGGCTGCCATTTGGAAAGGCCAGAACATAGGCCCTGCCTAATAAAAGCACAATGTGTCCCAAAGATGACATAATCAGTCTATGAATGGAGAGGGTGCCTGCTGTCTCAATGCTTCAGTGCCATGAGACCTCTCCAGAGAGCAGCTGGTACCACAGAGGGCAGCAAGATGCCATGACGACAGCAGCTGCTCGGGGGAGAATGAAGGAACTGCCCTGGAACAGCAAATAAGTATCTCAGGTGTAGGAAGAGTTGAACAAATGGGGCCTGCTGTATGTTTAGTTATGCCACCCTGCTCTTTTGTTATGCATAGTAGTGACAGCTGAAAAGAACAGTGCTTTATGAGGCTCTTCATCCAAACTGTCCACACTGGGACAGAGTTCCTTTACCAAAAGGAAGAAATTATAATAGTCAAGTGCTAAAGTGGATACTGCTAGAAATAAATAGTCAAGTATTATTCTCTAGTATTGATATGCAATGGAGGTAAGAAGCTGCTGCAGATTGTGGGTAAAGGTACAGGACGGCTGTCTGTGTGAGCTTCTTTTGGTGGGTACCATCTTATTCCCCTGGCTACACCAGACACAAAATCAGTTTCATAATCTTCCTTGTGCGTCTCAGTTACCTTTAGGATTAAGCAAGATCTTTTTTGCTGATTTTCCAGCCCTTCCCCCAACTTTGAAGCAAATTTCCAAATTTTAGGTGACCACTCTACTACAGCCACTGAGGCTTAGCTCCAACATGGATCTCTTTTGTAGAACATGGTTTAAACCAGAGCGCTTCTTGTGAGGTACTGATCACTATCAGCTCCCACTGATTTTTACTCAGCCCCTCACAAGATGTGATAAGCACCCGGCAGCACCAGGTCCTTCATGATTCAATTATTTCTCACTGACATCATTAATGTTATTGCACATAACCATGTTGTGCTGAACAGGATGTTACTTCCCCAGTGACTGTAACCCCAGCAAAAGCAGATGTTGTGGGAAAGGTAGGAGACGTGGCAGCCAACCTGAACTGAGGGCCAGATTCTTGGTCCCAGTTTCAGCAGCATGAAACAAGTGGAAAGTTGCCCTGAAGGAGCAGCTGAGGGTTCCTCCTGACAAAGGGGAGCCCTCAAGCAGATTAGTCCTGGTGCTGGCCTCAAAACATCCTGTAGCTCCTTCTCAGATATGAAACAAAATATATCATCACCATCTGTTTAACTAACTCTTATTTAAACACACAAGGCCAAATCCTCAGCTGCACCACGTTTCCTCTAGGCAGAGCTAAAGAGAGCAGGAGAAAAAGGTCTACTCCCCTTGTGCTGGGTTGGTTAGATTCTACTCCAACTACCCTACCCCAGAGGGCGTGTCGAAGGTAGGAAAGGGTAGGAACTGGGTGACTTTGAGTAGCCCTAGACTGCTGTATGCTACACTGGGGGCTGCTTCAGCCCAGCCCACCGCAGTATAGATGCAGTGGAAAAATGGCTTCAAGCCACCCTTCTCCCTCAGCTGAGGATCTGGCCCTGTATGTTTAAACTAGAGTTATTGAAACCATTCAATGACGATTTATGTCAAAAGGAGCTGGAGGCTGTTTCAATAGCTGGTAAGTACTAAAGTCCACAAACAACTGAGACACAGAAACACATAGGCAGTTTCAGTATTAAAAATGAACCAAAATCTGTTTAAATGTAAATAAGAGCAGATATTAGCCAGCTGGCTAAAGTGCATGTAAATGAACTGTGCAAGGAACATTTTACTCACAAGGATGTAGTTTCTGTACAGCCAAACTGGAACGACAGAGGGCAAATATAAGCAGGTTTCAGCTCCCATGGACTTCTGAGCCAAAACCCGACGTCATATAAAATGTGGTTTAATTTAGGTGTAAAGTGGTCAGAAAATGGGTGCAAATGACAAAGCAGTGTAACTTGCGCCAATCGAGGATGCAGCGTGTGTGCAAAATGAATGTAACTTGCACCTCGAGGGACTGGCATGGCAATGCAGCAGGGAAAACGACTAACAGGATGGTGTAAGACAAACCGACTCCCCACCTTCAGTCCCATGTCATGCTGTATTGATTAAATACCACAGATGGTCTCCCTGACCACCACTCTGTCCTGGAAACAGTGCTCTTCAAGTCGGCCTCAGGTGCTCAGACACCATAGTAAGCAGACAGGAAGGACAGACAGACAGGGTGTCAGGGAATTAGGGAGAAATCCTACCACAAAACGTGGGTGTATATAAACAGAAAATCCCCTACAGCTCCCTCCTGCTCTGACCCAGATTCCCTCTCTCCTCTCAGGTCCCCTTAGGGTCCATATGCAGTGGCCTCCCCATGGAGTAGGTGTAGAATTCCTTTGCCCCAGTCCCCCAATCCCAACTGTTGTCATGTTCTGTGCAGAACCAGTTCAACAAACTGAACGGGGTTACTGTGATTTTTACAGCCACACAGCGTACATTTCAGCTCCTTTTTGCATCAAATACTTTAAAAAAACAAACAATAATGCCTCCATTTTTCCCTTTACAACTAAACAGCTTTTGTACCATGCACCAGGTTTTATCCCACGTTCATCTGGACTGACAGCTGACATGTCGAGTTCAGCCCAAAGCTATTTGAAATGGCAGAAGTACTGTATTTAACCCTGAAAGCAGCATTCCTACATAATGGAAAGCATTGGCAGAAGCCAAAAGTATTGTGTTAGTGTAAATGTGATTGAGTCTGGGATTTTCAAAGGAGTTAGGCATCCACCAGCCATTGAAATTCAATGGGAATTGAGTGCCTAAGTCCCTTAGGCATCTTTGAAAATTCCAGCCTATATTGCTACTGCATCTGTCTAGATTTCTGCCCGTCACCATAGTATCTGAGTGTCTTGCATATGAAATCAATAGCAATAGCCAAGTCCTTAGTGGGATTCATGGAGTCTCTGGCTCTTCTCCCTTTTTGGGGGGCAGACTCACTCTACTTGAGAGTTATCTGGATTTTTATTATATGCTAAGTATTTTCCCAGTATTAAATGGATTTTACATGTTAGGGGTTCACTTGTGGCTGTGAACAACCAGCCATGCGAGAGGACAGCCTGAAGTGTGCTGCCCCATTGCGGTGCCAGGAGGCAATGAAATGAAAGCTGGAGTGCAAGGGGAGCACTGTGCCAGTCTTTGAAAGAATATGGATGTGCCCCCTACCTGTGTGTGGCCATTTCTGCTGCCTGGCACAGAGTGGTGGATTGGTGCCACGGCTCCTCTCCTTCCCCTTTTTTGAGTTACTGGGTGCCAATGCAATTGCTAGATGCAGAGTGTCTGCACTCAGGGAAGTGCATCTGGCCCACACCCTGCACAGAAGGGAGAGAGCTTGTTGTGCCCACTCCCCCCCTCCACAGAGGGCTGGGCACAAGCAGGCCTTTGGTGTCTCTGAGGGTCTGGCATTACTTCAACTGTCCCTCCATGAAAGGCTTCACACTGGAAACTGGAAGTGTTATGAACTTCTCACACACCCAGAAAAATTTTGACCCTCATACCACTGAGGAAAGAGGAGCCTAATCCATTTCTTAACCAGCTGAATAAGACTGAAAATCGACCTAGGAATTTTAATGCTGCCCTTTACTTTTAACCAGTCCTACAGAAGAAAAACCAGCTGCTACATTGCTCAGGCAAACAAGCATCCTCCTGCATGAGAGATCTTTTCACAAAAAGCAGAGGAGCAATTAGATCAAAACAGACCCAGGGTTAATTAGCCTCGTCAGTCTTTTGAGTATTTTGTTGTTAGTAGATTTAAAACGAAGGAATCAGAGTTCTAGTTCTATGACATTAAAGGTCTGCGACAGCATAATCTTTTCTTCTGTCTCTGCCTTCGATTGTTGATCACGGTAAAATTACTGGAGTGTCACAGGGCTATGTATGCCTATTATCTGTGCAATTCATAGTTTAAACAAAGCAGCGTGGATTTTGTTTTAGCCTTCCAGTTGTTTAGAAAGGTTCTGTTAAGAGCCTTTGGACCAAGTCCATGGCTTAAATGGGTGCAACTCCATGTTGTTGACCTATGGAGTGGGGTCGTTAAAAACAGTTTTGTAAAGATTCTCAGATACCATTGTTGTCAACAAGGTTCAAATCTTGGATCTTCAGCATCAGATACACAGGTCTCTTCACCACTTGAGCTGAAGGTGACCTCCTTTAGGCTAAAATATTTATTTTTGGTTTTTATCCTATTATATAGACGTGTCAACAATTGTGCTGGCTTTAAAAAGTGCACAGCTTTTAAAACACTTTCTTTCTACAGTATTTCCATTGGACACTGACAGCAGAGATTTAAAAACAGGTATTACTTAAAATCACACCCTTCTACACATTAAATGTCTAGTCTCACCTCAGTGTGGAGCACTGCCTACCAGCTGTCAGATATTGCTTAATATTAATTTAATTAGGTGTGAATTCTCTACTAAGTTGTCTATGTGGTAAGCTTTGAACCTTTAGATGACTAATGACACACACACATGGTCCAATGGGTAGTCTTTGAACAATGAACAATGAACACATTTTATTGACCTACTTCTTTTCCAGCTCATTAAACACAGCTGCACACAAATGATCAAGAGAAAATAATCATCATAAAACCTTAGAATGCTTTTTTATACAAAAGAATCACAAAGAATGTTACTGGCTGTAAATACAGGGATCATTTCACCCATCACAGTAGCCAATCTGTGCCAGCACACTACACAAACATCAGCTTTAGAAAGAAAGTAAAGAATATTTTATCCAACTGATAAAACTGGGGAAACACAGGTAGATACCCCACGTAATGTAAACACCAGAGCTGGAATGTAGCCAGGATACTGAAGTTAAAACAAATTACAGTGGGTAGCTAAAGCTTCAGTATGAGCTCACACTGGAGAAACAGAAATTCTGTAACAAACCACACCTTAGAACAGTGCTCCCCATACTTTTGGGAGCTGTATCCCCTTCAGGAAAAATCAAACCAACTGCACCTTCCCCCCACAGCACTGCCACATACTGCTAAAAGCCTACACATCTTAATTTATTCATCTTCCGCCACCTCAGCTAACCCTTTGCACGCCGTGATGGCTACAATGCTAGTGTGGATAATCATAGTAAATCTCTCTCTCCTTTCCTACATACATTAATTTTCAAAGTAGCAGCCGTGTTAGTCTGTATCCGTAAAAAGAAAAGGAGTACTAGTGGCACCTTAGAGACAGACCAATTTATTTGAGCATAAGCTTTCGTGAGCTACAGCTCACTTCATCGGATGCATTTTTACATATGTTAACGTACAGCTAAATCGTTAACAATGCAGACATTTAAAGTGTGATCACTGGCATTTGAATTAGCACCTGTTGAAATGAAAGGTTAATTCATTACTGTCGTTTCAGGCTCTCTGCAAACTCAGGCAGACATCACTGCATTGGTTAAACTGATATTTTGTAGGCTTTTCTGCAATCATAAAAGACAGACACTTAAAAAATGAAAGCTGAGGTCCTCGAGAACTATAGCTGCTGTGTCCACCTCCCAGGTCATTGTTCACGAGCCCCTCAAGGGGCCGTGCCCCACCCTTTGACTAATACTGCCATAATATAATACTAAGTCACAGATTCATTACCCATGCAGAAGGAAGAGTGCCTTCTACAGAGGTACTATGCACACTTCCCAAAGCACCAGAGTTTTTACTTGGTGATTTCCTAAGCACTGACCAAGTTCAACTTTTTAGCTTATAAAAGCTGCCAAGACCAAAACCCAAGGTGATGTGAGTACAAAAGGCCTGAAAACAATGTGAAGAGCCATTTCAGTAACTAAAATAATGCCAAGTGCTTGTTTTAAATTCATTATGTGCTTATCTTACCCTTTAATGGAAGAAGCTGCTGATTACTGTAGGAAAACCATGGACACCACTAAAATTGGAAGCATGTGATCAAAGCCTCTTATCTGATGGTCATAGTGAAAAAATCTTTATGCTCCGCTGATTTCAACAGACAGGGAAATGTTCCCTTTTTCTGGTCTGTGAGGGATCTCCTGACAGTCATCTTAATGTGGCCATTGCTGACTTTGCTTTGTCTTCTAATCAGCACTGGAAGGAAGCATGCTGTGTTGATTTCGCCTCCTGTGGGCATTTACAAAAAATACTGCAAAACCGGAACCTTGGCATGTAATCTGTGTTATGTGCATCTCGGACACAGGAAGTTTAGGGGTGTGATTAAATACTTTGAAATGGGCTCTTTTTAGATTGTTTGATAAACACACTGTGAATACGTAACTGCTGTTGAAACAGTTTGCGTAAAACCAAAGGGAATATTTTACATTAAGGCTGGGAAAACACTTACCAAGTAAACTTGTGGCTTTGTCTCAACTCCTTTCAGTGAAGTGCTTCCCTTGAGCAAAAGGAACAACCTCAGACATTACTCTTCCTCTCTCCCTCCCCCTTCATTTTCCCCACTTGTCTCTTTTATCCATAACCCTGGCCTTACCCTTGAGTCTGAATTCATCAGCACTTCCTTCATCTCCATTTTCTATAAATCTATCACCACATCCTGCAGCAGTGCCCATGTACGATGCTGGTCTGATTTCACTTCCACTGTAATCTGCAATTGTAACTTCATGTTCCCTTGCTTTAACTACTGCTAACCCCTTCTTTATGACCTTCCCAAATGCTAGCCTCTCCAGACCCCATCAGGTGACAATGCAGGCCATCTCCTCCCAAAAAGTAAAAAATGGTACCAAATCAGTCACATTCTCAAACTACTGCAGTGGCTCTCCAGTCACTTCTGGAGGCAGTCCAAAATTGCCCTCCATATATTTATGCTTTTATGGACGTGCTACAGCATATATTAAGACCAATTTCTCGCCTCATCTGCTATCTATTATTGAATTCTGGAAATATATTCTTTACAGTTACTCTTTAAAGTGTTTTTCTTTTTTGGATGAAAGACTCTAAGCAAAATAAAATTGCACTGTAGAGTAGAACCTCACTTATTCTCATTAGCATTCACATTCAGAGGATCTGGTGTGGAACAAACTTCCAGAGGAGATTAGATAAATCCAGTCTGGCCAACCTTTAGAGTATGTCTACACTGGAGTTGGGAGGTGTAAATTCCAGCTTATTGGAAATTAGACATACCTGTGCTAGCTCTGATCCTGCTAGCACACTAAAAATAGCAGTCTAGCCACAGTGATATGAGTACTTGGCTAGCCACCCCAGTACTCATGGAATTGTACTTCAGGCGGCTAGTACAGTATGGGTATGTCTACTTGAATGGGAAATTACACCTTCTAGCTCAAATGTAGACCTACTTTTAGAAAATTCTACAAAACCTTCTGATGTGCTAAAGTTTTTCTATCATAAACATAACACTGACACCATCAACATCCCGTCATCGCTCACTACCACACCAAAACACCCTACCCAAAGAAGAGCTTTCTATAACCAGATAAGGAAGGCAAGCCAGAGATTCCATGAAGTTTACTAGGAGTTTCACCATGGCCAACATATTTTATGTGGAAGGCATTCAGCTACTATGGTGATAGGTGGCAATACAAGACACAGACAGACAGACAGACAATCTGCCCCAGATTTCTTAGCAAATATTAAGCAGATACTGTTGTGAGGTCTCGTATTACTATGACTCCATTATTTTTATATAATTTGCTACAGGGCATTTCCTGGTATATTATGAAGTACTATAATAAATAATTAAAGCTAGATTGCATTTTTCACAATAAGCAAGCAAGGTACATTTTGTGATTCAGTAGCCAAGACTTTTATTGTGGGTACTTGCATCCTTACTATTTTGCAAAATTTGATTATCTTCAAAGGGTTTCTCTGGGCCATTAGAGTACATTATTTATTCATACTGGTGCACTGCATCTATTCCAGGCTGTAAGTGCATTACAAAATTTATATGAAACAGTTTTAATAATGTATTAAAACAAGGCCCCCTACCAAGCCTACATCCATAGATCATACTGCATAAGAGAAACACAGCCTCCCCATCAGCTCTTCTTCACCTCAAAAAACAATTAGTAAAGTTCTACTGAATGGTGGCTCCCTTTCCTGAGAGATCACCTCTCTCTCCGGGACACAGTGTCACATGTGAGATCAGCAGACCCTCTCAAGTTGAGCTGAGGATTGAGTGTTGTGTGTGTGTGTGTGTGTGTGTGGGGATCTTCCGTGTTGGAACTTGTTCCCCTGTCCCACTCCACTTCTCCAAATCCCAGATCTGCTAACCTTCTGGCCATGCTACAAAGCCCATCCTTCTGGTCTCTTCTCCAAGGATGCTGTGTCCTTTATTTACTTTGTGGTTTCTAATTTATGGGATGGACACATACAACTATATTTCAGAAATCTGAATGAATAAATAAAAGTAAATAAGCATGTAGCCATCGTTACAGTTAACAGACTATGGGGATAGAGTCACTTTAAGGGACTGAAAACTTGCATGTTGTCTCCATTCGTTTTATGCTATTGGAACAACCGTGTGCCTCATCTACCCCCCCACCCCCCCCAAAAAAACCCCAAGTGTATATGTAAAGGTTGATGATGGCCTTTATTTTTTATACCTACATGGCCAAATCCTCTAATTCTCCTTACTCTAGCTGTCCCATTGACATCAAAGCCCACTCCACCAAAATCAATGGGACTACATGTGTGAGTAAAATGAGAAAGGTTTGGCCATTATCCTGTTTTTGTGTGAGAAATTGGCATGTAAGGCGCCACTGAGTAAGAGGTGCCCACGTATGTAAAATATATAAAATGCCAGTGGTATGTCCGAAGGAAGGGGATGATTAATCTGAATGCTGCACTTCCACAGAATTATAATGCTATTTTAGACTTATCTCCTAATTAACAAAACCCTCAGACTGGGACATTGGAAATTGGAAAGAGTAAAATTATACAAGAAATCCTCTATTTAAATTAGCCAACATTATAAATACAACACTTAGTTAACTGTCTTAATTATAAGGCTATGTAATACCACTTCATCCATTGTGGTTATGTTCGAAGACTAGATAAGATATTTTCACTGACAGAATTAGTAACAGAAGTATAAGACCCTACAACTACGGAGGCCAAAAGCAAGTGTAGGTTGAAATATGCTAATTGCAGATGACATATAATGACATATTTTTCACTTTGGTATCACACTGCCATGTGATTTAATCCCTTTTGCCATCTGCTTTAAACAAATGGTGATGTTATTCCCAAGAGGAAAACATACTTCCCTTATGATTCACTTCCACCAAGCATCCCACAAACATTGCTTTATTAAAGTTGAACATAAAACGTTGTGTGCTGTGTCATGAGACAAGACTAAAACTTGTTGCCAATTTCAAATTTAAAGACGATTTTATTCTGCCTGTGAGGTTATCTCCTAGCATTAATGCATCTGTGCAATATTAGTGCTAGCACTGATGGAATTACCTTGTCTTACAAATATCTATATTTGTTCAATTAGCTGAATTACAACTATGCTTTGAGCAATGGGTACCTTCGATGCAGTCACTCATACTAAGGGTACTGGGAATGTGTCTAGAACAAAAGACACAAAATACTCATCTTAGAATTAATGGAATGCTGTCAACTTGGCATCTAGTCAATTTCAAAAACTATGTTAAAAGTAGTTTCAGATACCACACCTGCCCATGAGTCTCCATGTCAATTTTGTGGGTTTGCAACCACATATTCCTCTATTTGAAAAAGTGTTTCTCCTCCTTATTCCTGGGTGAAAGACCTATAAAAGCAATGAAGGAATACAGGGCAAACAGTAAAAAGTGACAATATACAATATGTTGTCAAATGCACAGAGTAAGCAGACTTGGGGGGGGGAGGGTATTTTTCCATGCTAATCTGCATTTTTTTTCCCTGCTAAAATTATGCAGATGGAATATTCAGAGCCCCTTTTTTGCTGTTTGCCATACAGGATTTCCCTAAATGAAATCAGAAATCCTGTTAAGTGTGTACTATACTTGGGTGCCATTTTTTTTTTAAATGCAGATGTTGACTGCTGCACCAGATGACTTCCTAATCTGATAATTTCAAATGAATTGGTTCATTGTTGATGGGTTATGTAAGCGACAATATGATATATGCAAAAGAAGTTTATGTTTCGATACAAAATTTGGTATTTAAAAATAAACAGTTAAAAGACAAATAAAGGAACTGTGATGACATTTTTGTAACAACAAGGAGTCTGGTGGCACTTAAAGACTAACAGATTTATTTGGGCATAAACTTTCGTGGGTAAAAAGCTACTTCTTCAGATGCATGGAGTGAAAATTACAGCTGCAGGCATTATATAATGACATATGAAGAGAAGAAAGTTACCTCACAAGTGGAGAACCAGTGTTGAAGAACTGAATCAGCAGAAGTGGTTTTCTACCCACGAAAGCTTAGCCCAAATAAATCGGTTAGTCTTTAAGGTGCCACCGGACTCCTTGTTGTTTTTGTGGATACAGACTAACAGGGCTACCCCTGATACAGTACTTGACATTTTTGTAACAGTTACTCAACATCTTGAAAGTCCCAACTGATGAATGAATCCCTATGAGCTGTAGCTCACAAAAGCTTATGCTCAAATAAATTGGTTAGTCTCTAAGGTGCCACAAGTACTCCTATTCAATAAAGCACTCAAACATGAGCTCAAAGTTAAATATGTACCCAAGTGCTGTTCTGAATAGTGATGGTTTTCAGAATCAGGGCTTTGCTAACTTGGAGCCCTGGCGAGACAGTATGAGCACTTTTAGAATGTGTTTAACACTATGTAATATAAAGTGAATATCACCTGATCATCATACTTATGTTAGTTTTACATGGTGTGGGCCCTGTGACTTCAACAGAATTACTCCTGATTTACACTAGTGTAAATTCTAATCATGCCCATTCAGTGCATTTTTAATTTCCTGGATGGAAAGCACACTGCAGAAAATGATATGTAAACATATCTCACTATGTCATATCTAATGTTAAGGTTATTAAAATCAACATATTACTAAATACTGCATCTTAAATACTAGGTTAAAGCAAGTGAAACTGGTTCACACTCTTTAAGAGTGGGCTCAACAAAACAATCATCAGTTTCTTTGCCTCAGGGAGCAACTTTTTAAAAGGATTTAAGAGTATCTAAAAGTATAAGAGACTTAAAAAAGGCAAACGGACTGGAAAAATAAAGGAAAACCTCCTCCTTGGATGGGGATAGAAAGTCTAATAATAGAGTTTGCAGTATTGGAGGCATGTTGGTCCCAGCATAAGAGATAAATGGTAAGTGAGGTAATATATTTTATTGGATCAACATCTGTTGGTAAAGCTTTGGAGCTACACAGAGCTCTTCTTCACGTCTGGGAAAGGTAGTCAGAGTGTCACAGGTAAATACAAGGTAAAACAGACTGTTAAGCATAACGAGTTAATACAAGTTGCAAGAGACCATTCAAGATGAAGTGAGCAATTAACACCTCTGCAGTCTTAGGACAAAGGAGGGTTAGTGGGCTACAGACTGGTGTAATAATTCATAAAACCAGTGTCTCTAGTGAGTCCATAATTTTTAATGTCTAGCAAAGTTGTGAATTTAAGTTCCCTGGCCTGGGACTCACCAGCTAGACTTCGAATGGTTCACCTGAGTCTCCCTCCAACATACTTTGCTCTTTTCTATCTAGAACACCTGAATATTTATGAGGCTACCTTGGTCAACTCACTAAAGGGATAATGCTGCAAGGGGCTGAATGCCCTTAGCTTGACTACAAGAGGAGTTAAGGGCACTCAGCACATCATAGGGTAAAGTGTACCCCTATTCAGAGGGGCGGCACAAAGCCTTAAATTGACTTAAAGCCCACTTTAGCACTACCTGGGGGAGCACAAGTGGAATTTAAGTGGTGCACAGGTCTTGAGCTGGCCCTCTGCACAGGAATGAATTTTAGCTAGGAGGCACTCAGCTCATGGTACACTACCCAATCCCTGAAAACATGTTTGTTGCAATAAAGCCAAGGGTTCCCACCACCATGGCTAGGCTTCTGTACTTTGAAATGATGGCTAAATTGGGCAATAATTTGAAAATGATCAAGATGCCACCGAGAGAGGAGCATTGTGAATATTTAAGCATGGGCGGTGGGTGGAGATCCCCTTCAGGGAGGCTAGCTCCTGGCTGCACCCCTTCTGCTTGTGCTGTCCCCCCCCTCACAGCCAGAGCCGTGAGACCCACTCCCCCCCCCCCCCCGCAGCTGGACCCACAAGCCCTTTCCCCTGCCACACCCAGAGGAGCCCCAAGTCCCCCACCTCGGCTAGGAGAGCCTTGGGCCAAATGCAGCCCTGAGCACCTCCCCCCACCCCATGGCCAAAAGAGCCCCGGGCCTGACAGAGCCCCCCACAGCCAAGCCACACCTTCCCAGAACCAAAGCCGCCCAGCAGGAAAAGCTCTTGTCTTTTCTCTTCTGGAAGAAGAACCTGAGCTTTTGATTTGCCCCATGCAGGTTCCGGGGTGGCTGGGGAGGCAGTATGTGTTATGCAGCTTCCCAGTGTTCACCAACAATCTCCCTGAAGTCCAGAGAGATTACTGAAGAACCCAGGAAGCTGAATAGCAGATACTGCCTCCTTGGCCACCTCGGAACCTTCACGGGGCATAATAATAAGCAAAAACTTCCACCAAACCCACAACCAGCATCCAGCAGCAGCAGCTGCGCCAGGGGAGGCTGAGCCTCCTGTGGCCTATTATACCTGCCACCCATGTCTATAAGCTAAATGAGAGGAGATGAATAATTGGTGCATCCATTCAAAATTGTCTCTGATCACTAAAGAAAACAACTCAAGATGTGAGGTTTTCATCCTTCCCCCAAAAAGGTGTTTTATGCTCTCAGAAGTGTCAGAATGAATAATAGTGAAAAACGTGTATAAGTAAAATGGTGTTATGAATGTTTTAATCTTTTGCTTGTTTGGAATGATATCAATAATTTTTGGCACATTCCCAAGAAATATTTATGTTATACTTTTCAGTACACCATACAGTACATGGACATATCTTGTGCTGAGATTGCAAAAAATAAAAAATCAAACTTCAATTTCCCCCCAGATTTATCCTTTGTACAGACTTCAATACAATTACTGGTACAGATAACATCTGAATAGAAAATACACTACAGCACCTTATATTGAAGCGTTCATATAAGACTTTAAAAGGGGTTCAAAGTGTACACATTAATCAAATCTAAGAGATAACGATTCAGTACTATGCATGGCTAAATCCTGAGGCATCATTGTGGATATGTACCCCGACACGTCAATTGAATTCCGGGAAGTAATTTATTCAATTCTCAACCTATCCAGACACAGAACTATATTTTCTTCCTCTTTCCAATTAGCTGAAGTAGGTAAATTATCTGCATGAAAGAAGACAACAACTACCCTAGAGCAGGGGTGGCCAACCTGTGGCTCCAGAGCCACATGTGGCTCTTCAGAGGTTAATATGCAGCTCCTTACCTAGGCACTGATTCTGGGGTGGAGCTATAGATGCTAACTTTCCAGTGTGCTTGGGGATGCTCACTGCTCACCCCTCTGCCCTACCCAAAGCCCTGCCCCCCCTCCACCCCTTCCCCTGAGCCTGCCATGCCCTCGCTCCTCCCCCACATAGCCTCCTGTGCATGTGAAACAGATGACGGCAGTGGGCGGGGGGGGGGGAGGCGGGGAAGTAGGCGCTGATTGTTAGGGGCTGCCGGCAGATGGGAGGCATTGGGGGCTGGGGAGTAGATATGGGGCTGCTGACGTATTACTGTGGCTCTTTGGCAATGTACATTGGTAAATTCTGGCTCCTTCTCAGGCTCAGGTTGGCCACCCCTGCCCTAGAGTATGAAGACACTTTTCTATCAATCATTTTCTTCCTTCTACTAAATGACTGTATGGGAACTAATGCCAGTTACAGCTTAAGGGAACTTGCCCTAGGTCTTTGGTAAGCGCTCTCTCGCAAACACACACGATTTGTAATTGTGTCAGCTATGTGAAGAAACCCTATGTCTTACCTTTTAAAATATTAATTCAGTATTATTCAGTAAAGAAATGTAGCTATTTTCATGTGGGTATATTTATAAAGTTAAATTGTGTGGCAGGTAATACACCATAGAAGATAGCATCATTAACTTTTTGTTAATATTTATAGGCATTAAATATCTTGTTTCTGAAAATTATTTCATATCTTATTTTTCCAGTATTCCTACATACTTATTACAAAACACTGAATAATGCAGTAAAAGCAATTGCCTAAATGCAGTCAATTGTTAAAATCGGAACTGTACATGCAATACAATTATTTGTGCATTGCCATTTCTAGTCAACTAGAAGCACAAAATATTCAACAGTTGTTTTTTTAATTCTATTTCCACTTACAATTATAACTTGTGTGTATTTTTTCCTCAGAGAATTATAAGAATTCACAATAGCTTTCAATAGAAATGGCTGAAAAATTCAAAACACCTTTCACAATTTTGTCAAAACTTTGAAAATTCAAAAAGTTTTCACTAACTCTTGTTTTCCTACATTTCTGATTGGATGATGTCATGGTTAAGAGCAATGGCACTTGTATTCCTCCTCCACGGTTAAGCAAGGGCACCCACTCTCAGGCTTCTGGCTCCCCAGCCAGCACCTCTTCTGGGCAGAGGCCTGTCTCTCTCTCTCTCTCCATCCTGACCAGGTTTTTCCCAGGCTGCAGAGTTTCCTACCTACACTCTGAGATCCCGAGCAAGCCAGACTGTTTAAGCAGGCCTCCTTTGCCTTCTTCTTAGAGGCTACAAACAGGGTAGTTACCCACAGTTGTTATGACCTGGCTCTTTCTAAGCAAGCACATTTATTCTTAAGGTAAAAGCATTACAGGAAAAGCATATTAAAAACAATTAAAAAAAACACCTAATAAGCTTACCAGAGATCACACCCTTCCCCCAAACTCCACAAAGACTCTGGTTGGTGTCAGTACTTCCAACTCTTCCCTAGAGGATTGGGCCCTCCCTTTGGACTGAACGTCCTGCCCATTTGCTGGATCAGAACCAAGGCCCCAAGTCAGTTTAAACTCAGTTTATTTATCCAAAAGTCCATTCTTTGTCTGCTGGTCTCTGGAGAAGCCAGTCTGAACCAGTATATGCAAGTCTCTCCAGGTGGTGGTGCCTCTCAGGAGGTTTTTACAATCTGAGTGAATTTGCCTAATCATACCCCATTGTTCTTAGTTCTTGGAAAGCTAAGGTCCCCCACCCCATGGAATGACATAGAATACCTGGCCCACAGTGATACATAAATTTAACACAGTAAGATTTAACTTAATTCAATGAGGTCTGTCCAAGATATTGCAGGATATTGCCATACCTGTCAGTCAGAATTTTGGAACACTACGGAGCAGAACTGACTTTATCCTGACGAGGTATCAGGAAATGTGTGCATATGATTAGAGATCTCCCTGAACTCTGCAAGTTTAACAAAATGCATGGGGGAAAAAATCAGTTTCCTGATATGAAATATCCACACAACTCAGCTTATTTTATGTTGGGTGATTTACTTCATTTCCATGTGCTGAGCCATTTGATTTTGCTTTAGAATGCCATCTGTCTTTCAGCAGAGAAGTTTAAAGTTCTTCTCATGCGGTACTCTGTGTACAGCAGCACATGGTGAATGACAGAGCGAGGCCTGAATCATTCAGACTCACGCAGTGTAGGACTGTAATACAAAATACCTTTCATCTGTTTTACAGACATTATAATGGAATATCATACAATATCTATTTGCGGGGTTCAACGCATCACCTGCTCTAGCAGTACACTATGGGTAACATTTTAAAAAGTGCCTATGTAACTTAGGAGCCCAAGGGCTTGTCTACACACAGAAGTTGCACCAGGATAACGTAAAATCAATTTAATCAAACCAGGGCAACTTTTGGCATGTATTCCCTTCTGTAGGTTTAATACTGGTTACATTGGTTCAGCTTGCACCTGCACATTTATCAATGCAAGCTAAATAAATTTCCATACATTTAATCCTGCATAAGTATTGACACACAGAGTTGCATTAGTTTAACTACATCAGAATAAAAATCACAGTTTTAGTTAAACTGGAACAACCTTGATCAGGCCTAGGTCATTTAGGCATTTTTGAAAATGTTACCCTGTATTAATAGGGCCCTACCAAATTCACCATCCATTTTGGTCACAGGACTTTAAAAATAGTAAATTTCATGATTTCAGCTATTTAAATCTGAAATATCACAGTGTTGTAATTGTAGGGTCTTGACCCAAAAAGGAGTTGAGGGGGAATCACAACGTTATGGGGCTGGGAGGGAAGGGGGGGGTTTGCAGTATTGCTACCCTTACTTTTGCACTGCTGCGGGCGGTGGTGCTGCCTTTGGAGCTGGGCAGCTGGAGAGTGGCGGCTGCTGGCATCGGGAGCCCAGCTCTGAAGGCAGAGCCACCACCAGGAGCAGCGCAGAAGTAAGGATGGCATGGTGTGGTATTACCACCCTTACTACTGCGCTGCTGCCTGCAGAGCTGGGCCCTCAGTCAGCAGCTGCCACTCTCCAGCCGCCCATCTCAAAAGGCAGCAGCACAGAAGGGTGGCATGGCATGGTATTGCCACCCGTACTTCTGCGCTGCTGCTGGCAGGGCGCTGCCTTCAGAGCTGGGCGCCCGCCTAACAGCCGCCGCTCTCTGACCGCCCAGCTCTGAAGGCAGCACAGAAGTAAGAGTGGCAATACTGTAATCCCCACTAAAATAATCTTGCAACCCCCCTGCAACTCCCTTTTGGGTCAGGACCCCCAGTTTGAGAAACGCTTGTCTCCCCTGTGAAATCTGTACAGTATAGGGTAAAAGCACACAAAAGACCAGATTTCATGGTCTGTGACATGTTTTTCATGGCTGTGAATTTGGTAGGGTCCTATGTATTAATAATTAAGCTGATTTGCTTTGTTACACAGTCTAAAACAGTTATAATGATCAGACTAAACTGGCCAATTTTTGATTATGATAGGGTGACTGATCATTATTGCTATATTGGAAGTAAGTGTGTTAAGGATAATGTTTGCTCAAGTAAGACTTGAGCTGATTCTCCTTTCATGCAAAAAAAAAGGGGAATTAAGGAGCCAACTCCTTGGTCAATGAAATTCTTGTTTGAGTAACAACTTTAAGATTTGTTTAAGATTTTCATTAATTTAAGATTATTTTCATTAATTTAAGATTAATGAAAATAACACTGTGCATATGCATGTTTTCAATTTTGATCACACTCAGCTCCGCTCTCCATTGTTTTTTTTTGCCCTGTTTTGAACATAACCCCTACACAGTTGGTTGTAGAAAGAGTGATCTTTCTGCACTGCCTTGAACCAGGCTCAGATCCAGTTCTCAGGATATTTTTATTCTTTGAGCTGGCAGGAGGTAATGTGTTCAGACCTCACCCAGTAATGCTAAATTGCCTTGTTTCACTTGGAATCACAGAAGTTAGTGATGAGGGTAAAAACCCTATTAGGTCATTTAATCGATTTCCCTGCCAGTGCCGGCTTGTCCCCTACGTCTATTAGATCTTATTTATTTCTTGGCTTTTTTTTACCAGGTTCATCAGAGTGCCTTACGAACTGTAATGAATCAATGAAGATACTAAATAAGACCAGAGCTGACACAGAACCTGAAGGCACCCCAGCTAGCTGCTTCCTTGAAAACTTGATACTTTGGAGTTTATCATTAACTTTTATTTAAATCCTTCAACAAGTTTTCAATCCATAGGACAATGCTTCTTGCTAAAGCTTGCCTGTATTGAGTGTGAGATTTCATGAAATAGTATCAACTGCAAGAACAGAATCCAAACATTTTATCTACAACTTTTCCTGCATCCAGTAATTTTGCATTTTGGGAGCAGGAATGGGCGTAATCAAGGTCATACAGTAAGAGCTATTCTTCACTAACTCATACTACTTATTTTTCAAGATTCCTTTACTCTCTGAAGTTATGTGCTTTTCTTTCCATGATTAAGGTGAGTCTTTCAATGCCATTCTCAGTGGATCCTCAATGAGGTCCTGAAGCAAAGGATATGTTCAAGGATTACTCTAAGCACTAATCATCAGTTAGCAGTTATAAATTAAAATCTGTTCCGACTGAGAAATTTCAAGTATTGAACAGGAAGTTTCTTGCAGTAGCAACTTGTCTGCAGCCTTGATATTTTACACAGTAATGTGAAATGCAAGCAAACCTTAGCGTGTTGAAAAAAGGCCTTGATTTGGTGACACACAGGATAGCTTTCGCAAAGACTGAGTTATTCATCTATTTTTGTTCCATTCCTCTGACTTCCTTTTCTCCTCTCCTGTCAGTCAGCGTAATAGAGTTGTCTCAGTAAAATCTACTGTATGAACAACTCTTCTCACACATCACAATCAAATCGTGATCAAGTATCAGCCATGCGTCCATTGGCACACACACAACAACTCACCACTGCAATATTATTAGTGTTCGTTTTTACTACAGAATCGCCTTCATTTTTTAGGAATAATCCCTCTGAGAGGTGATGGATTGCCTGTTTTGTCTATTAGATACAGATTTAAGGTGTTTAATTACCATTATTACAAGCATCCTTGTTGCTTTTGCAGGAGGAGGATACCTGATGGCAGGGAGCAGTAGATTTCCAGAGTTCATTGGTGATGGCTGGTTGATTTTCACTAGTCCTGGTTATATCTGAATTGGTGACGTTTATCCCATATACACCATCCTGGTACACTAGAGATGGATTTGATTTGTTGAGACTGTTTAGTGACATCTGTACTAAAGTTTCATTTATGAAGAATGAATTTTCAGCCCTTAAGCTCTCCGATTGATTATGTCCCATTATCTGAACAAGAGAAAACAAGGAAAACATGTAGCTAACCACTTCACCTTTGCCTAACATCATCAGTCCCCTTCTTATACTAGCTGCCAGTAAGGGTGAAATTCATAACAAATGCCCACTTTATTCATCAGGAACACATTAAGCCGGTTGTGTTGTATAAGAATAATCAGCAAGAGTCTGCTAAATAATATCTCAGCTCCATTCATAATACAAGAAAACAAATCAATGTTTGCCAAATGGGAAACAACAAAGGGCCAGATCCGGGGAGGAGCTGAGCTTTTGCTGTTCACTTTGAAGGGGTTAAACTCTGTCCCTCTGCTCAACATTGGACCATGTCACTTAGAAAGAAGGAGCAGAAATGGCAAGATAACCACTCCAGTTGCAAATTCATAGAAGCTTTTAAAAAGTCATCAGTGTCTTCTTTTCAAGCAGATCTTGAGAGTGTCATTCTTTCAACAGGCAGAGGGGGTTTGTTAATACATGAGGCCACCACTGAGATAGCCTTCGGGGACAAAGACTGAATTTCAGCCTTGCAATGAGGAGCTTATAGCTTTTAGTTAAAGGAATGGGAAGCAGGAACTTGATACTGGGGGCTCCCTAGACCGCTCTGGTGTTCCTCTCTCTCCATCACAGTCTGTTAGCATTTCTCCCACCCATTAAAACATTCAAATAGACACCCCCACTCCCTCCATTACAGTTGATGGACAGACTCTTTTTGTCATCCCTTTTAATAAGTCCTACCCAGTGAACCAACGTGCATTAGAAACTGAAATACTCTCCAGCTGCACCAGTGCTCAGACTGGTAACTATACAGATTTACTCACATTCACACTGCTTTCACCAAGGTTAGATCAAATAGGGAGGTGAGTGGAAGGAGGCCCTCACTCACCTCTTACTTTGAGCGCCGGCCTGGACCGAGCCTCAGCTGGGGCTGGTCAGGGACATATGTGATTTCCCGACAACTTTTCACTCTCTTGCCCCCAACTCCCAGGACTGTTGGGGGCGGGAATTTGGTTCCCTGCATAGCTCAGAGCAGTCTCAGAGATTCTGCAAATTGTGTCAACTGACAATGGCCCCCACCAGGCCTTTATACCATCAAGGTTTGCTGGCCTGAAGCACAACCCCTCCTGCCCGCATCTGAGATGCTGCTTGTGAGAGAGGGTGACACAGAGCAGGTTTTATACCCGCCAGGGATTCCCACACTGGGGAAAGCCCCAGCTGCTCACTTGAGCCAGCACTGTTGCAAAGGGACTGGAGCAACTATTGAGGATCTGTCCCTTAGAAGTTTCTAGACAGTCTGCACCCCACACATGGATATAGCCTTCCTCTGAGAAACAGGGGTGTTCTCTTGCTCCAGAAAACTAAACATTTTCCCAACTATTTAATGGGAAAGCAGAAGTGGTTGAGTAAAATGTGGACATGATGATTCTTTCTATTTCCTCATGTTTATACCCATGGGCCGAGTGTCATTCTGCAGCGCTCCCAGCCTTTGGGAAACCCTTGGATGCTTCTGAAGCTAGGTCTCATACACACCAACTCAATACGTTGCCAAGTGAAGTATCAGATTTGTCTCAGAAAAAACTTTCTGCAATTTCAGCATCTTAAGGGTAGGTCACTATAATAATATAGACTGGCTTAGGGTAAAATTATTGAAGGGAAATCATGTACCTCATTGCTCCCTGAAGATGGAAATGCTACAGGCAGACTGCTCTGGCGGCTGTGTTTCCAGTGCCACAATATCTTTTGTTGCATCTTCACGTTATCTCTTTCCTTTTCCACCATCCTCTGGCCCTCCCTAAGCCTTTCCAGGTTCTGCTGGAACTCCTGCAGCTGAAGCTCCAGTTCTCCCCGGTTCTGATGAAGAAGCTGTTCCTGACATAGGCAATCTCTCTCCCTCTCCTGCAGCTGATTCTCTCTTATCTCCTGCTCCCGTTGCTGCTGGTCACACTCGCGGGACCAACGCTGCTGCTCCTGTTGAAACTGTTGCTGAAGTTTGTGTATATTTGCCAGTTCTTCCCTTTGTTTTTCCAAATTTCGGTATTTTTCCTGGTCTAGCAGTAGGTTTCCACGAGAACTGTGACCCCGACTGGTCCTTTCATGCTCTTGCAGTACTATCTTATGGATCTCCACATGGCTGTCCTGGATGGTTAAGGCTGCCTAGTCACCAAAACCAAATATTAATTTCCACCTGGTTTTGAATTTTTTTAATAAACATTATGTAAAAATATTACTATTTTCCTTAAGCGTCAGCACTCAAGTGCTTCTTTGGAGTCTATTCATCATGAACCTAAGAACAGCCATACTGGCTCAGACCAAAGGTCCATCTAGCCCAGTATCCTGTCTTCCGACAGTGGCCAGTGCCAAGTGCCCCAGAGGGAATGAACAGGTAATCATCAAGTGATCCATCCCCTGTCACTCAGTCCCAGCTTCTGGCAAACATAGGCTAGGGACACCATCCCTGCCCATCCTGGCTAATAGCCATTGATGGACCTACCCTTCATGAATTTATCTAGTTCTTTTTTGAACCCTGTTATAGTCTTGGCCTTCACAACATCCTCTGGCAAGGAGTTCCACAGGTTGAGTGTGCGTTGTGTGAAGAAATGCTTCCTTTTGTTTGTTTTAAACCTGCTGCCTATTAAAAGTACAGAATTCTGTATTCATGCATGTTCTGAGAGACATTTTGTAATGAACTGAATCATTTCACTCTTTTTCAGGGACTTTCTAGTTAGTGATGAATATTATCATCTCATTTTTATATTACAGCCATGCCCAGAAACCCAAATTAGGATCAGGGCCTCATTGTTCTAGATACTATATTGTAATAATAACAATAAAGAGAAAGAGCTTATGCAGATAAACCTGAAATGCAGCTTTTCATCAGTAGATTTCGAAGAGCCTTACAAAAGGAGGTCAGTATCTTCATCCCCATTTTACAGATAGGGAAACTGAGTCACAGAGTCACAGACTTGCCCAAGGTTGCCCAGCAGGCCAGTGGCAGAGTGAGGAATAGACCCCAGGTCTCCTGAGTCCCAGTCGAGTGCTCTATCCAGTAGGCCACACAATCCTTGTCTCAAAACAGCTCACAGAGAAAAAGGATGGTTCAGTGGTTAGGGCACTAGCCTAGAACTTCGGAGATCTGGGTTCAAGTCCCTGCTCTGCCACAGACTTCTTGTGTGCCCTTGGGCAAGTCACTTAGCCTTTCTGTGCCTCAGTTCTCTCATTGTAAAATGGGGACATACAGCACTTCCCTATCTCACAGGAGTGTTGTGAGGATAACTACATTAATGACTGTGGATGAGGTCCACATAAGTACATAGATGAAAAAAGCCCTGTTTATTTTGTTATAGAGTAACTACTTCTTTCACTAAGAGTTGTACTTAAGCAATTAAGCAACACACTGCATTGGGGCTGGTGCGGCTAAGGGAATCCATTCCAGCAGGAATCATCTGAGGCTTCCAAGTGACTCCATTATAATTCCTGGCTCTTGCTTACTATATTGGCTTAGCTGCATGGCCTAGTTTGGAAGATGGGGAGGGCCATGGTTCTCTCTCCTTGCTCCTCTCTGCTCCATATGGTTGCTACTACAACAGAAGTAAACTATCATAGTTCTTAACATTAGGGAGAGATTATGGCTGGCCTCTGTGCGGAAATTTAAGGGGTGGCAAGATCACAGTGCCCTCACCCAGGAACATTCACCCACTGCCAGGCCCGATCTGGGTCTACAATACTGAAGTTGTAGAAATGATAAACTAATTAACTATCAATTTCGTATTTTGCCAAACTATTGTATTTTGAAATTTTTAGGGAAGGAAATTCTTTAGCCATTAGATAAAATAGATAGATACTCTGACAAGTGGGAAAAGATCAGTTGCTCTGCCTGCCCATAAATGCCCTAAATCTTATAATAAATGACAACAGAACTGTGCATGTATATAGGGCTGCTCATTCAAAAGTATCAGGCCTGGTCTACACTTAAAAATTAGATCCACCTAACTATAAAAGCAGCAAAGAGTCCTGTGGCACCTTGTAGTCTAACAGACATATTGGAGCATAAGCTTTCGTGGGTGAATACCCACTTCGTCGGTTGCATGTAGACTCAGGACTGTGATAAATTTCGAGCCCTGATTGCCATGGACAGGTTGACAAAGCCCCCAGTGTAGATACAGCTAGGTCGATGGAAGAATTCTTCCACCAACCTAGTTACTGCATCTTGGAGATATGGATTAACCTCATCAACAGAAAAAGCTTTCCACTGCTGCAGGACGTGTCTACTGCCATGCAGATGCTTGTGGAGTAGACAGCTATGCCACTGTCGCGCTTGTAAATTATAAGTAACCTCAGATACTTTACAAACAGTAATTAATTAGGCCTCACAACACCATTGAATGAAGCCAAGCAATTATTAGCGCCGGTCCAAATCTTTGGACTGAAAAATTTCCTATGGGAAAATGTGGTTTTATCAGAATTAAAATTTTTCATGGGAAACGTCATTTTTAATTTTTTTTCAATTTTTCTTCAACAAAAAAAATTTCATTTCAAAATGTCAAAAATGTGTCATTCTGATTGTAAATGTCAACATTTTGTGTTTCAAAGTTTCTGAATCAAAATTTTTCAGAACTTTTCCTTCCAGCAAAATTTTTGATATTTCAACGTTTTGTCTTGATGTGAGATGAAAACTAATGTTGAAAGACGGGATTTTTCTGTGGGATGGAAATTCCACTTTTTGACCAGTTTGGGTAATTGTACCCTGTTTACAGTTATGAGGTTAAATAATATAGCCAAGATCATACAGCTGGCAACAGAACCTAGAAGTCCAACTCCCAGCAGGTTACTCTACGCATTAGACAAAAACTGTTCAAAGTCTTGGCTTTGTTGTTAGGAGTCAGGAATCTATTATGCAAGAGCTATCTGTGCAATTTACATAATCTGGGGAGTGTTTTAATTTAAATATCCAAATTTTCCAAGATTCTGAATGGTATCTGGAAAGGAGATAAGGTGCAATTTGACTGATTAGTTTAGATCCTCCATCTTATTTTCTCCACAGCCTTTTGGATTGTACACGCCTCTCCTGGAAAAAGTTTTCCAAAGAAGTATTCTTCTGAATTCTTGGAAGGAGAATATCATTGTAGCATAATATAAACCAACACGTGTTATATTACTTTATTATTTAAATTACGCAACAGTAAAAAGTCAATAGATTGTGACATGGTGACAGTGTCTGAAAGTAGGGGAAGATAAAGAAACTTTTTCTTAAGGGAAACATTAATAGATGTATTACTGTACGAAGTTAACAGAGTACTCACCTGTATGCTGTACAAGAGGCGGGTTAAATTCTGGATTGCTTGTACAATCTGGAAAATAAGAGAAGGATTTTCAAAACTATGAAAACTATAAAGTTTAACTAAATAATACGTTCATATTTGGACTTCATACTCACCTCAGTCGGTGTAGAACCTGAGAAATTCATGCGTTCTACCTACAATAAATGTAAATACATATAGCTGTGAATATCTGTTATAAACTTTGAAATAGGATATTCTAGATAATGTTTTTTCCTAGCCCAAATACTCATATTGCTAACTCATGCAATACTAAGTCAAACCTTTTTATGTGTCATGTGACAAAAGACAGAAACAGTAATCTATGAAGACTAATAATTCACCAACACCAGAAATTACTTGGAAATCACTAGCGATCCCAAGGACAACTGTAAAAACAAAAGTATTTCATCCACAATTTTAATCCCCACGTGGACAACTCCTGCAGAGAAATTATATTTCCATTAACACTTTGTTTCCTTGACAATTTTGCAAATACAGTATCCTGATTACAGTATGTACAATAGAGTGACTTGTGTTACTTACAGTCAGTTGTAACAGATTTCTGAAGAACCACAAGCTATGTACTAACACAGCAAGAAACCACAACAGGGTTTATATTACCAAACTAGGGTGAATGCCTTCGATGTGTTATGAGGCATGAAGCAGAAGGGTGAGTGCATTCAGCCTCCTGAAAGGGACATCAATAGCCTACTAATATGCATCCTGTCAAAGCTTGTTGCTATTAGAGCCGGGTCATTAATTCTACATTTCATTTTTTTCTAAGAACCTTTTTAAAATTTGGGAGTAAGGGTGTGAGTGGGGGTGGAGAAGTTACCCACAATCCTTCTATCATGAAAAACAGCGCCTATGAGAAGGATGAGGAAAAACAAATAGAGAAAAAGCCAAACACAATCCTTGCTAGACTACTTTGAATACACTTGCTATGTGGTCACTGTTACGCTGTTTTTGGTTGCCTAGAATATCTGGACTCTCTCTCACTTCTCCATGACAACAGCAGAATCTTCAACAGCACTTTGTGGACCAAAACTCACTGCTGATCTTACTTTCTATTATAAAGAGTAAATCAGGGGCTTAATTTAGTTTTGATAACCACAAGTGATGACGGAAAGGCCACAAGCTGCTGCTGAGAATGCAGCCAAGATCAAGGGAGAAGTGGAAACATTAAACTTGATACATTTTCCCCTTCCCTTTCCCTCTCCATCTTTTCTGTCTTCCCTCCCCACTGTAAACACTTTAGCTGAAAAGCTGCTCCTTTAGTGCTGCTCAGCTCTGCAGCAGATTCCCTGCTGAAGTCCCAATGCGGCAGGAGCACTAAAAAATGGAACAGCTGCTGCCAGCCCTTGTGGCCCGGTTGCAGAGCTGAGTAGCACTGAAGAAGAAGCTGGGCTGCTTTGCTTGAAGTTGCAGTGGGAAAGAGGGGGACCATGAGGCAGCGAAAGGGAGACAAGGAGGAGGGAAGGGGAAAGAGAAGGACAGGAGAGAAGGCTGGCACAGAAGGCAGGGCAGAGGGGGATTGCTATAAAATCCTACAGGTCTTATGTTAAATGGAGTGTCTATGGGGGAAAAGATGACCAACCATTCTCCCTTATTTATTCTTATTAAACCTTTTAAATTCCATATGATGGGCATGAGATGGAACTGAGATCACAGCTGTGCCCGGCTGGCAGCTGACATCACTAAAAAGTGCCGAATGGGCCAATCAGAACATAGCATTGGACAATCAGTGCCCATTACCATCCTCTAAGACAGTGGTTTTCAAACCGTGGATCGCGACCCAGTACTGGGTCACAGAATGTAAGGCACTGGGTTGCAGCAGCTCTGGTCAGCACCGTCAACTGGGCCGTTAAAAGTCCCATTGGTGGTGCTGCCCGGCTAAAGCAGGCTAGTCCCTACCTGTTCGGACACCTTGCTGTGCCCTGGAAGTGGCCAGCAGCAGGTTTGGCTCCTTGGCGAGGGGGCCACGGGGCTCTGTGTGCTGCCCCTGCCCCGAGCACTGGCTCCGCACTCCCATTGACCAGTTCCCAGCCAATGGGAGATGGGGAGGCGGTGCCTGCAGGTAAGAGCTGCGTGGAGCCACTTACGTACCTCCGTCTAGGAGCTGGACCTGCTGCTGGCTGCTTCCAGGGCACAGCATAGTCCGTAGTGTCAGGACAGGCAGGAAGCCTGCCTTAGCACCCCTGCTGAGCCGCTGACTGGGAGCCACCTGAGGTAAGCCGGTGCCCCAACCCCGTGCCCCAACCCCTGGCCCCATCCCTGAGCCCCCCTCGACCCAGATCCCCCTCCTGCACCCCAAACCCCTCATCCCCGGCCCCACCCCAGAGCCTGCATCCCCAGCTCAGAGCCTTGACCCCCTCCCACACCCCAACCCACTGCCCCAGCCCTGAGCCCCTCGTACACCCCAAACCCCCCAGCTCTGTTGGATCCTGGGCATCAACAATTTTCTTCAACTGGGTCACCAGAAAAAAAGCTTGAAAACCACTGCTCTAAGAAAGGTTTGAGAACATCGGCTGCCCTTGAAATCCCTTGTCTCTTCTCTTGTGTGTGCTTGCTCTGCCACCTCCTGGTGGTTGATTTACTACAAAGCAAGAAACTAGTTCCCAGCTGTTTTGCCTTGGAAGCCCCAAGTCTGCAATGGGTCTGAATGTGTCTCCTCAAACCCCAGGTGGGATTGGTGCATCTCACCTAGTTTTTGTCCATTCTCTCTCACTTTTACCCCTCTGGTCTCTTTTTTCTTTTTTGTCTTTCCCTGCCATTTCTAAGCATTTTTACAATTTTGCTTTCCATTTTAAAGATTTCCCCCCCATCTTTCTCTCTCTCTCCCTCTTTCCCCTTTTTCTGCTTCTCTGTAAAGCTCCCAGTTTGCCCCTTCTCTCTATAGGAAGGCCTTAGTTTTTGCCCAATTTTAACTGTAACTAACTTTCCTGTTCTAACTTTCTGAAAAAGCATCTTGCTGCTGCCTGAAATGTTTCGTATGTATGCTCCATTAGGGAGAGATTTTTGAGTCCAACAGTTTGGAATTAATTGCATGAGTTGTTTAAAGAGTTAAGGGATTTTGAAATATTGGTAGTTTCTCTTATTTTGAAATTGTTCTGTTTTGTGTCCACTTAAAATTCAACAGTGACTTGTTGTAAGAACACCAAGTCTGTTTTATATGGGAGTTGGTAGTGAGGTGAAAGTCACCGGACAGCCAGCACAAGTCCTATTTGTGCCATCAGAGATCTATTCCATGCAGGGGCTTTCACTATCATGTGTCAGAGAGGGGAGTGGAGGGAGTGCCATTATCTGCCCAACATAGGTTGGTGTTAAGTAGCGGGTCAGGATGGATCCAGGAACCTTAACATTGCACAAGTGGCTCAGAGCGGCCGTGCAGCTGCTACTCCAAGCCCACAGGCTTGTAAGGCTGTCACAGTTAGTTACAGTGACCCAGTGACCTTCATTTCTTTATTTGGGCTTAATAAAATGCACCCATCCAGTGCTGTGAGCACAGATACAGTCCTTAAATACCACATTATTACTATTTATTTATCTGCTCTGCAGGAACCTCCAGTCTGGATTGCAGCGCCCATTGGGGTGGGTGCTATACAAACACACAGGAAGATAGATCATTTACAGTACCTTATCCCCCATCAGAGAGCCTGCCTCTTCATTCACGGCATGACAAATCCTGGGACTGAAGTCACAAGATTCTTCGTCTCTTTTCATTTCTGTAATTAGTGATGAAAACCCCAACAAAATGTGCGGGGTGGAGAAAAATAAGAAAAATGCTAAACATTACACGGTACACTGCTTTTCTGAATAGAGAAACAAACAGCACAGTGTGTGTTAAACCTACAGTATGCTGAAATTACAGATTTACATAAATTGCCCCCAACCCATATATAGATGCTGATGAGAAAATACAATCATGAGAGAAAAAGTGGCATTTCTTCCTTTTCTATCTCAAAAAATAAGAAATGCCCAACTTGCAAAAAAAAAAACAAAAAAAAAACAACAACCCCCAACAAACACATTATGAAATAAATATAGCTGGAACTTTACTGTATTAGCAGTTTTACAGGGTTTAGTACCAGAATTTTCAACTGGTTAAGAAATCTACACTGTATAATGGCTCTAATGATTTGAATGTCAAGCTCTGCACATCAATTGATGTATAGGGCCTCTCATGAAAGTCAGCAGAAATTATTTAAAAGGCAATATATGCTTGCTATGGAGTTCAACAGAAAAGACAAGATAATGTATTTTATACATATATGAAATATTAATGTGGACTGGAGGAAGGCACACATCAAGGCGGATCCTCATCTGGTGTAAATTATCCACTGACTTCAATGAAGCTATGCCAATGTATACCAGCTGATGATCTGATTTGTTGTATTTTTTTATTACTACTATATTGTTCTTTATTGATCCTAGACTATTATGGATTGCAGAAGGCTGGGAAACATCCTGAGACAATTAGTACTGTTATCGGGGCAAGTAAAAGTGTCAGGTTTTACTTACGAGTCGGAGATTCAAATATTTCATCGGCACTAAGTGTGTTTGTCAAGCTTGCATCTCCAGTACTCGCCTCTGATGACTTGTTTGCATCATTTGCTTGTGATGATGTTACAGCAACATGGAGGCTTTCAGCTGGAGAGGAAAATATGTGTTACAAAAACCAACGAAATAGCTGCATTCTGCATAAATAATTACAGTATTTTGGTACTGGAAAGTGATCCCCTGGGCAATTGCTGTAACATTAAACTCAAAACCCGGATGTCTAAGGCACAGTCAAGAGCAACAGAGATGGGAAGGAAAATCAAAATTAAAAATGGGCAGAAAAAGGAGGATGTGTGTATGCTCTATTATACTTAGTTGTAAGTGACTTACACAGGGTTCCCATATACATTATTGTTTTTACCCTATAACCAAGAGATAATTCTCTCATAAGATGCACCCTCAGAGAGGTCAGGCTCCACTATGAAAACGGAGATACATCTTTCCAGCATCTAAGTAATACCTTCTTGGCAACTGATGAACTTACTTTGAGAACTTGGGGTTTTTCCACTGTAAATCTATGTATTTCTCATCAGACAGAATGATAACATTATAGTCAGACAGTACATTTAATTCAAATATGACTTGTTTGAAATAACAGAAGAAAATATTCTTCCATCCATGAACACCTCCAAAACCTGGACAATTTTTTTCCTACAGATTTCACCCATAATCAGTCACAGTTTCCTCCTTTGACAGGGTTGGACGTGGGGAAGCAGTAGATGTGCTACATCTTGAGTTCGGTAAGGCTTTTGACACAGCCCCACATGAAACTTTCATAAGCAAACTACAAAAATGTGATCTAAATGAAATTACTAAAAGGCGGGTGCACAACTGGTTGAAAAACCATACTCAAAGAGTAGGTTTCAGAAAGAGTAGTGATCAATTGTTCACTGTCAAACTGGGGAATGTATCTAGTGGGGTCCTGCAGAGGTCTGTTCTGGGTCTGGTACTATTCAACATTTTCACTGATGAGTTGGATAACAGAGTGGACCGTTTACTTACAAAATTTGTGGAGAACACTAAGCTAGGAGAGGTTTCAAGCACTTTGGAAGTCTGGATTAGAATTCAAAATGACCTGTGGAAACTGGAGAATTGGTCTGAAATCAACAAGATGAAAATCAATAGAGAAAAGTGTAGAGTACTATGCTTGGGCAGGAAAAATCAAATGTACAACTATAAAATGGGGAATAATTGGCTAGGTAGTAGTACCGCTGAAAAGGATCTGGGATTTATAGTGGATCACAAATTGAATATGAACCAACATGATGAAGTTGTGAAAAAGGCTAATATCGTTCTGTGGCGTATTGACTGGAGTGTTGTATGTAAGACACAGGAGGTAACTGTCCATATCTTCTTTGCACTGGTGAGGCCTCAGCTGGGTACTGTGTCCAGCTTTGGGTACCACGTTTTAAGAAAGATGTGGACAAACTGGAGAGAGCCCAGAAGAGAGCAACAAAAATGTAAAAGAGTTAGAAAATCTGACTTATGAGGAAAGGTTAAAAATTGGGCATTTTTAGTCTTGAAAAAAGAAGACTGAGGGGGGACCTAATAACAGTTTTCAAATATGTCAAGGGATGTTATAAAGGGGACATTGATCGATTGTTCTCCATGTCCACTGAAGATAGCACAAGTAGTAATGACAGGTTTCAGAGTAGCAGCCGTGTTAGTCTGTATCTGCAAAAAGAACAGGAGGACTTTGTTAGTTTCTAAGGTGCCACAGGTCCTCCTTTTCTTTTTACAAGTAGTAATGGGCTTAATCTGCAGCAAGGGAGGTTAGATATTAGTAAAAACTTTCTAACTATAAAGGTAGTCAAGTTCTGGAAAAGGCTTCCAAGGGAGGTCGTAGAATCCCCAACATGGGAGGTTTTTATGAATAGGTTGGACCTGTCAGGAATGGTCTAGGTTTACATGGTCCCTTTTCCAGCTCTACATTTCGATGACTCCATAAAACATGCAACCCACAGCATCACCTCCCATAGCACGAGAGTAGATGTTTCTTGGAAGTCTCTTATCCAGGTATTCACGTAGCTCAACCCTGCTGAGCTTTTGAGACCTTGCTAAACCATACCATAAAGCAATCTGGCTGCAAACTAAGTGGATATCAATGGATTATTTACTTCAAATACCACCCTTGGGGCCTGCCTAAACCATAGGAGCTGGAGCACCCACGGAAAAAAAATTATGCCCTTCCTCCCCCGAAATACTTCCTGCCCGCTGGTGGCCCCACTGATCAACTCCTTCCTCTTCTCCCAGCGCCTCCCGCCTTCCACGGATCAGCTGTTCCGTGCTGTGCAGGAGGCGCTGGGAGGGAGGGGGAGGAACTGGGCCAGAAGAGGCTGGGCGGGGGTGTAGTGAGGGTGGGAAGAGGCAGGGTGGGAGCTTGGGGGAAGGGGTGGAGTGGGAGCGGGGCCCGGGGTTGAGTGGGGGGGGTTAAGCACACCCTGGGGAAAGTTGGAAGCCGGCGTCTGTGATCTACACAGTCGCTGCTTCATTTTCCTCTAGACAATCTCACCTTCCCTGAGTGCTGCTGCCAACAATGAGGAAGCCTGTGGCATTTCTCCAGAGTCAGGCTTGATAAGGAGATGTGGTTCCACATGGACATCCTCAAATCCACTCATATCTCCAAGCTCTGCATAGATATGCAACTTATCTTCCAAATAACTGCAGATCTGCTGGTCCTGGCTACTCAGAGATTCTATTAATCAAATTTGGACATATTATGTTAGCAATAACACCATTCTGTTCTGAAGGTAAAGTACACTCCCCACTCCTCCTCTTATCCATCTGCCACATTATCGTTGCTAATTCAAAGCTACTACGTACTTACAAACAAAGCTGAGGAATGACTCAGTTTGCATGATACCTTTTGTAAACTGAAAGGGACAAGATTCATTCCGTCCATAAGCTGCACTGATGAAAGTTGACCCAGATTTCTGACAAAGTCCCCACAGTGGCGGAAAGTCTGACCATTGAGGAGTTCTGATGATGCAATCTTGACTATACTGTGGGCCCCTCAGCCATCTGATGCAGCCCTCAAAGTGGGCAAATTCCAGGAAGCAGGCCTGGCTAAGGCAGCTAGAGGAAGTGAGGATTCTGTGCATATTTAATCAGCCTCCACCACAAAGGTCCAAGTGGAGATCTAAAGTTGTCCTCCCCATTATGACCAAATGCACCCCAGTATTCATATCATATATGTGATTGTAATCTTTGTACAAAATATGCCTTGTGAGGTATCAATAACTTGCAGGTCAATAATATCATGGTGAAATGTGTGTAGCAACATGATATGTAAATTTATGAACATAAGCTGAAATTATGAATGAAATGTGCCTACCAGACAAATCAGGGTGAGAGGCGGGAAACTTGTTTTTCAAAGACAAAAGACAATCTAGCACCTCTAGCCACATGTCATCAAATCTGACTGACAATCACCCATTAAGTGGCCATTCCTTGGCATCGAAGGGGGTGGGCAGGAATAGATCAATCTTCATTTTAACAAACAACAACATGGAACCTCTTTCACCACGAGACTCTTGTCTCAATCCTCACAGTGGGAAGGAACTTTATCTAGGGATAACCCTCAGGAAAATGCATTTCAAAGGCTGCCTGGACTGTAACAGTGAGGGGCAAAAACACCCCAGACTCTCTCACTCACTCTTTCTCCCAAGAAGAGAAAGGAACCAGCCTTTGGACTTTGTGAGAGATCCTGACAATAAAATCTGATCAACAACATTGCTGGGAACCTGCGGTAAGAATGTTACCTTGAACCAAGTCTAGTTTGTTAAGTTTTAGTTACTAGAAAACATTCTATCTTTATTTCTCTTGTAACCATTTCTGACTTTAATACCTTGTACTTATATTCACTTAAAATTTCTCTCTTTGTAGTTAAACTTGCTTTAATCAAAAATAATCGTGTGTAGTGTTTAAACTGAATTGTTTGGTAACTGCAGTTAAAGTAGCAAACTGTTGTTCACTGACCCCTTCCAGGGGCAACAGACCTGTAATATTGGAACTGTCCAGGAGAGGGCTGCACAGTGCAGAACACATATATTTGGGGAAAGTTTGGGACTGGAAATGTGTTGAGGTGACCCTGAAAGTGGTTACCAAGGCTGCTGGAAGCCAGAATGTGGCTGGTGTGTAGCTGGCAGGCTGCAGCTACACACAGGGTGTGACTTGCATGCTGTTTGGCTGTCTGTGAGCAGCCCAGGTTTGGAGCGACAGCAGCAAAACATTGTGAGGCACCCATGGTTGCAGGGCAGGCAATGACAACCCCCTCACAGGTCTGGATTACACCCCTGGAACGTAATACTCAAATGCTAGCAACTCTACCACTTACTCTCCCCTGGAGTCAATCGAGCAGAAAAGATGTGCAATTTGTGTCTCACTGTGTCAAAAGTGCTAAGCCTAGGCCTAAGTGCTGCATGTTTAGATAATACACAACGAAGTAGTGACAGATGAGTAGTTATAAAGAGATACAAATCCATGTAACTACTGAAGGTTCAGGCTATTTCGGTAAATAAAGAACTATACCTGTTCAATGCCTATTTGAAAACATCAATTTCTTTGGCTTTTTCAGTACTTTTTCTTGTATTGATTGCAGTGGGGTAAAAATATAAAACAGGTGGATACAATGAAATATCAAAGAAACAAATATGTCTAGGCTCAAGTCACACACATCAAAGCACTCCCTTGCTTTACCACTTCTGAAGCTAATCTATCAATCCGACCATCCTGAAGACATCACTGTGGTGTCTGAGCACCTGTTGTACATCCCTTTATTAGTCAGTAATCCAGATTATTTTGTACACTCCTAACTCTCTGGCAGTGGAATTTTAAGCGTAGTGTGAGAGGCACTGTACCTTGACATTTTTGAATCTTGGCTGCTTTGGCCTCAGTTATCCGTCTATCTTCATCAGATTCGCTAATTTTTCCTTCTTCCTCTGGGCAACTTTAATGGTGAAATGCAAACAAAGGCAGATAAAGTAAAATCTGTATATCACACACACACAGAAATTTTTCAGCCGTAAAAAATAAAATGCAACGTTAGCAACTTCTGCTCTAACAGAGAAGCAGACCCTTCTGCAACTTCTTCTAAAATTAAGTAGTTCAAAACTAAGCTCTCTGTTCCTCTTCACCACAGTAGGACTGCCAAAAATAAAAAAAAAGGAGAGCTACAGCCGTGCAAATATGCCATAACAAATCTTCAAACCTGGCAAATATTCAGTCCAACCTGAGTTCACTGAGATTTGCAAATTGGGCAAAGATTGAGACCACACCTACTTCTTACATGTCCCCATTCTGTGGGCTAATAGTATGCCTTGACCCTTCGCTCCAATGTCTTTAAGAATGAATGGATGGCCCCCTCATAGCTGTGGTACTGTAAAGATATTTTGGGGGATTATCAGGAGCTGATTTACCTTGTCAACTAAACCTGAGGCAGCAGGTCAGCTGGCCATCCTAGGAAGATATGAGGGCGATTTCCCAAGGACATGAGAAGGTCTGGAGGTCTACAACACCCCAGAATATCATGACTACCAAAGACTAGGGAAAGGGAACCTGAGCTGGCTTGCACATGAGATCTCATAGGGAAAGGATGGAAGCTCTGAGAAACTCAGCTGTTTGGCCAAGTTTCACTCTGAGGTTTGGGGGTTTATGTGAGCCCCAAACTCAAAGAAAAAAACTCCATTTCACCACTGAAACATATGGGTGACTCCAGTGAGTATTTGGCAATGCACTAAACCTTAACATAGAGTAGTGGGAGCCAGATACTGATGTCAAATGAACCTGAGCCCACTTATGCCATTGCTGAATTTGGCCATGGGGTGAAAATCCACATGAAACAAAACCAACAAGCAAAATGGCTTGCTGAGCTCCATGCAAGCCTGAACTGACAGGCTTGGCACAGCTCTAGTGATATACAATTCCTGCCATAAGACATGCTCCTGCTTTGCATGGTAAAAAGAAATACAGACACCTTCCTGTACCTTTCCACTGCATCTTGAATCTGCCTCATCCAGTTATTGCGTTCTTCTTTAGAATTTGTATGAATCTCATACATCTCAGGCCCTGCAGATGAAGCACTAATCAGAAACATCCCTCTTTCTTCATTGGCCACCTCTCTTACTATCAGCTTCTGAAGTGATATAACTGAAGGCTTCTGGTCCTATAGAAAATAATCATGACATATGCAGAAGAAAAATTATCCTATTACAAAAGATAAGTATTTTTAAAAGCACAATTGTTACTTTGTCAAATTAATCTTAGTCTTGACTTTTGTGGTCACTCTCTAAGGCCTGGTCTACACTGGGGGGGAGGGAAGGGATCGATCTAAGTTACACAACTTCAGCTACGTGAATAATTGACGTACTTAGATCTACTCAGGTTCTTCACTGCGGTGAGTCGACAGCTGACGCTCCCCCATTGACTCCGCCTGCATCTCTCGCTCTGGTGGAGTACTGGAGTCAACGGGAGAGCACTCGGCGGTCAATTTATCATGTCTAGACTAGATGTGATAAATCAACCCCCGCTGGATCGATCGCTGCCCATCGATCCTGCAGGTAATGTACACAAGCCCTAAGTGGATTTTGCCAAAGATCAGCTGGTGAGCTCAAGTTTTGAATGATCAGGCAAACAAATATTCTATCAAGTATTCCTTTCAATAGTCAAATTACAATTTATTTTACACTGTCCTTGTGATAAATTATTCGGCTAAAACCGGTGTTTATATGTTAAAAATGTGACTCTATAGTGTCATATAGACTACCTGGGTTAGTAATAATGTTTCTGTCTTTTTCCCTGATGTCTAATTGCATAGGCTTGTGTAGTGTTCCTCAAGGGTAAAATTTTCAGAACCATCCAAGCGATTTAGAAGCCTAAGTCCCATTGACTTTCTATGAGATTTAGGCTCCAAATTCATGTAGGTGCTTTTGAAAAGTTTACCCACAGACATTTTATATATTTGACATATAATGTATTTATTACTATATTTGCAATTAAAATAAATCTTCAGTTTTGTTTTAGAGATTTTAAATTTATTTTTATAAAAAAATTAAAAGAACCTGCTCTATTATGGACTTTCAGAATCAGGTGAGACACAACTTAAAAACAATTTCTCCCCTCTCTTTTCTGCTCAACTCCCTCTCCTTAAAAAAAGACAGTTACCTTTCCCATAACTGGTGTTCTTTGAGATGTGTTGCTCATGTCCATTCCATATTAGGTGTGTGTGCTCACCACATGCACCGGTGCCGGAAGTTTTTCCCTCAGCAGTATCCATAGCGGTGCGGCTCTGGCACCCTCTGTAGTGGCGCCCACATGGCGCCGTATAAGGGGCGCCGCTGACTCCCCCCACCCTCAGTTCCTTCTTGCCGGAAACTCCGACAGTGGGGAAGGAGGGCAGGCCGTGGAATGGACATGAGTGACACATCTCGAAGAACACCAGTTATGGAAAAGGTAACTGTCTTTTCTTCTTCGAGTGCTTGCTCATGTCCATCCATATTAGGCGACTCCCAGCAGTTCCCGTGGAGGTGGGTAGGAGTTCACAGCTGCACAGATTGTAATACAGCTCTGCCGAACCCAGCATCATCTTTGGCCTGCTGAGTGATGGCAAAATGAGACGTGAACGTGTGGACCGAGGACCACACTGCGGCTCTACAGATGTCCTGTCCCTGGATAGGATGTGCGCCAGGAAGGCCGCCGAAGATGCCTGTGCTCTAATCGAATGGGCCCCACCCAGCCTTCCTACCGAAGGTGGTGTGGAAGAAAAGGCTTCAGTAGGAAGGCTGGGTGGGGCCGCAGCTGGACCTTATCCTTATAAAACACTGTGTAAGGCAGTTCTGAGGTCAAGGCCTTAATCTCTGAGACTAGTCTCGCCAACATCACCACCACCAGGAAAATGACCTTCCAGGACAAGTAGGAAAGGGAGCAGGAGCCCAGCGGCTTGAAAGGCGGGCCGGTGAGCCTGGAGAGGACCAGGTTAAGGTCCCACTGCAGGACGGGGCCCATACCTGCGGGCAAAGCCTCTCAAGGCCACTCAGGAAGCTGTCAGTCATGTTGTGAGAAGAGGCTGGTGAAATGCAGAGATGGCCACAAGCTGCACTCTAATGGAAGAGTGCGCCAGACCCTGGGTCCTGAGTTGCAGTAAGAAGTTCAAGATGGACTGCACTGAAGAACGCGAGGGAGAAATTCTGTGCTCTGATGCCCAGCGGGAAAACCTCATCCACTTGATCAGGTAAGTTAGTCTTGTGGATGGCTTCCTTCTTCCAAGAAGGACCTGCTGGACCTCCTCCGAGCAGGTAGGCTCCTCCGGGTTCAAAAACGGAGCATCCACGCTGAGAGGTGTAGAGACTCCAGGCTGGGTTGTAGGAGCCGACTGTTATCCTGTGACAGCAGGTCTGGGCAGTAGGGAAGGGGCCTGGGAGGGGCCACTGCCATATTCATGAGCATGCCAAACCAGCGCTGGCTAGGGCATGCAGGAGTGATTATGATAACCCGTGCCCTGTCCCTATTGATCTTCACTAGGACCCGGCTGACCAGAGGGATCGGAGGGAACACATACATCAGACCCTCGGCCCACGACAGGAAGAAAGCATTGTAGAGGGAGCCCTTGCTCAGGCCCTGCCGGGAGCAAAACTGATAGCACTTTCTGTTTTGCCTGGTGGCAAACAGATCTACTTGGGGAGTTCCCCACTTCTGGAAGATCATGCAGGCCACCTCTGGGTGGAGTGACCACTCGTGGTGAGAGGAGAAGTCCCTGCTGAGGTGATCTGCTAGGGCGTTCCTGATGCTGGGGAGGTGATCAGCTTTCAGATGGATGCTGTGGTTGATGAAAAGTCCCACAGATGGACAGCCTCTTGGCAGAGAGCCAATGAGCGCGCTCCTCCTTGCCTGTTGATGTGGAACATTGAGGCCATATTGTCCGTCAGGACTCTCACCACTTTGCCCGCCAGGTGCAGCAGGAAGACCCCACAGGCCAGCTGGACCACTCTGAGCTCCTTGACATTTATCATGTAACTTTGTCTCCTCCGGAGTCCACATCTCCTGGGTCCGGAGATGTTCAAGGTGCACCCCTCAAGGTGCTTCCGACACTAGCTCGACAGATGGAGTGGGACTGTCAAATGAGACTCCTTCCAGGACCTTCTCACGATCAGTCCACCACCGCAGTGAGGTGAGAACGATTGGAGGGATGGTTACGATCTTTTCCAGGTGGTCCTTGGATTGGGAATAGGTCGACGCCAGCCATTGCTGCAGTGGCCGCATGTGGAGTCTGGAAAGGCGGACCACATATGTGCAAGTTGCCATGTGGCCTAGCAGGCGCAGGCACACTGGCTATTGTCAGAGGAAACATGGACACATCCACAATGAGGTCCATGAGAGCCCGAAACCTGTCTAAAGGCAGGCACATGCTCACCCAGGTCGAATCGAGCATGGCCCCAATTAATTCTATCCTTTGAACTGGAACTAACATGGCCTTTTCGTGGTTGACCAGTAGTCCAAAGGAGCCGCATGTGGCTTGTAGTATAGTGATGTCACGTTGGACCTGAGCCTTGGAGCTGCCTTTGACAAGCCAGTCATCGAGGTACAGGTAAATCTGGATACCCCGATGTCTGAGATAGGCCGCGACTACCACCATACACTTGGTGAACATCCTTGGTGCTGTAGCCAGGCCAAATGGAAGGACCGTAAACTGGTAGTGGGCCTAGCCAACCATAAAACAGAGAAAGCATCTGTGTCCTGGGACGATTGCTATGTGAAAGTATGCATCTTTCAGGTCGACAGCGGTATACCAGTCTCCCAGATCCAGGGATGGGATAATGAAGGCCAGGGAGACCATGAGAAACTTTAGCTTCCTTAGGTATCTGTTGAGGTCTCACAGATCCAGGATGGGACGCAGAGCACCCTTGGCCTTTGGAATCAGAAAATACTGGGAATAGAAACCCTTGTTCGGGTAAGGAGGCAGGACCTCCTCCACATCCCCCAGCTGTAAGAGTCCCTGAACCTCCTGCTCAAGAAGATTCTAGTGAGAAGAGTCCTTAAAGAGGGACAGGGTGGGTGGGAGAAGGGGTGTAAGTAAATTGGAGGGCGTAGCCCTGCACTGCCATACTGAGGACCCAGCAGTCTGAAGTTATCGCCGACCACAGCGGAAGGAAAAAGGAAAGGCGGTGGCAAAAAGTTGGGAAAATAGGATCCAGGAAACAGACTGGTAGTTCGCCCCGGGCACACCCTCAAAACGATTTTTTAGCTCCTTGCTTGGATTTGGTCAAGCCCGACTAGGCAGAGGGTGGGGGCAGGTGGCTCGTGCACCATCTGGAGACCTTGGGCTTTTTGTGTGGCAGGTCCTGCCGGGGCTGGCTCCCTTACCCCTGGGGAAGTTGCAGTTTGAACCGCTTACATGCTGGGCCCGGAACGTAGAACCCCAGGGTGTTACGGGAGTCCTTCAACCCATGTAACTGCAAACATGGCCTGGCCATCGAAGGGGAGATCCTGAATCTAGTGCTGAGCTTTGGAGGACAACCCGGAGAAGAGCAGCCAGGATACTTGCTGCATGGAAATGGCGGACACCATGGTACGGGTGGCAGAGTCTGCAGCGTCAGATGCTGCTTGAAGAGCCACCCTGGCAGCAGCCATACCCTCATCAAGGATCACCCGGAATTCTTTGCAGGAACCTTCTGGGAGGGCAGTCTCAAACTTGGCCACAGTCTGCCACATATTAAAGTTGTAGCAGCCAAGGAGGGCCTGGTGGTTGGCCACCCTCAACTGTAAGCTAGACAAGGAATACATTTTTCATCTGAACAAGTCCAGTCTCCTGGAGTCTTTATTTTTTTGGGGTAGCTACGAGTTGCCCCTGGCATTCCCTGTCGTTAACTGCCTCGACCACCAGGGAATTTGGGGCAGGATAGGAGTAAAGGTATTTGTGCACCTTAGTTGGGACAAAGTACTTACACTCTGCCCATTTGGAAATGGGGGGCAGAGAGGAGGGAGTTTGCCACAAGGCGCTGGATAACTTCAATACCCCTCTGTGAAGGGAAACGGCTACCCTAGCTGGGGCTGTGGAGGAGTGGACATCAAACAGGTAGTCCGCTTGCTCCTCCAACTCCTCCACCTGCAGGCCAAGGCTGGATGCGACCCTCTTCAACAGCTCCTGGTGCACCTTAGCGTCATCCAGAGGAACCGGGTGAGGGGCTCCATGATGGCCTCATCCAGTGACGAGAAGGAGGAGGCCAGTACCGCAGGTTCCATGACACCCATTGGTGGTCCAGAAGGCTGTTCCCCTTGGTCCACATGGACTTGCTGGGTCTTATCCCCCAAGGCTTCAGGCACCAGAGGGAGTTGGGTCGATGCCACAGGCCTGTCCGAGGCTCCTGATGCCAAGCAGGCAGGCTGGGAGGGCTCGGTGAACCCCCACAGGTTCCAATGGAACCATGGGCCCAGCGACGGGCCTGGGTTCGGTACCGACGATGCAGGAGGTACTGAGGGTCTGGGAGGCTGCTCCGCTGATGTGAAGCCTTGCTCCGTGCCGGAGCCATATCCGGAGTGATTGCTGCCCCATGACCAGGACTCACAGTCATGTCTAGAGGAGGACTGGTCCGAGCACAGCGTGCGCTTCCACGGGGACCAGCAGCGCTCAGCAGATCCATGAAGGGAGACTGGCAATCCATGCTTCACTCTTCGAGACTGGTACCGGGACGAGGAGCGTGACCTGGAGGTATTGCGGGCCTGATGCCAGGGGGATTTCCCAGAATATGGTGACACCTGTCTCGGGGATCATCAGCAGGGCCCATGGCTGCAGTCCTCCGATCATTCCCGGGATCTGTAATGGTGTTCTGGTGACGCAAAGGGCCAGTCCCGACATTCCTGCCGGGGAGCAGGTGCCTCTAAGGGTCTGCGCCAGGTCACCGGCAAAGTCCGCCTCGAAACCCACTTCCGGTGCCCAAGGTCCGGTGACTGTAGAGGGCTCCGATGCATCTGCCTCCCTAACTCCAAGGCATGACAGCTTCAAGTGGGTGAACGGTGGTGGGACATCCCCCGCAATGGGGAGCGGTACCGTTGAGGCAAGGGCGGACGGAAAGGTCCCAAGGCAGGCTTACCCCTAGGTCTGGACGGAGCCGGAACGGGTGGCATCAGGAACGTCAGGATCTCCTGCGCAGCCTGGAGCGCTTCAGGCATCGATGGCACTTGAAGCTGCTCAAGGCTCGCCTCTGTGTCCAGGCTTCCAGGCAAGGAACGGGGAGGGCTGCATCGCTTGGCGTGAGCTGAGGTCCGACTTCCTGACGGGGGAGATGAGCCACCCGGTGCGGGTCTTAGCTCAGCCCCAGCCCTCTCCTTCTCTTTGCAGGGAGTAGACCATCCCCTACCGGCCTTCTTTGACTTCTTGGCTGGAGCCGTGAATGGGGATCGGTGCCGGCTCATCAACGGTGCTGGCGGGGCACTACGCACCGATGCTGCGGTGCTGGGTTCTGAGTCGGACCTTTGCTTTGGGGTCAGAGTGAGCACCGACTCCATCAGGAGTGCTTTGAATCTAATCTCACGCTCTTTCTTGGTCCTAGGTTTAAAGGACTTGCAGTTTCGACACTTACCACTTATGTGCTCTTCACCGAGGCACCTGAGACAGCTACTATGCGGATCGCTCACAGGCATGGGCCTTTTGCAGCGATCGTGGGGCTTAAAGTCTGGGGACCAGGGCATGCCCCGTCCCCTGCCTAAGTCCCCGACAGGACTAACAAAACTAACTACTGATAAAGGCTAACTAACTTGATTACTATGTACACAACCTTTACAAGAACTCTAGTTCGTACAAAGGAAGCCTAAGCAGTGCTAGTAAGAGTGGCAAACGTTCCGTGCACAGTCACTGGCGGCAAGAAGGAACTGAGGGTGGGGAGAGCTGGCAGCGCCCCTTATACCGCGCCATGCAGGCACCACTCCAGAGGGCGCCAGAGCCGCTCACCTATGGATACTGTTGAGGGAAAAACTTCCAGCACCGGTGCATGTGGCGAGCACACACACCTAATGTGGAATGGACATGAGCAAGCACTCGAAGAAGAACATTTCCTTTAACACTGGAAATATTCTTAGTTTTCCGTATACAAATACATTTTTGCTCAGACAAGATTCCCAACACCAGAAATAAAACAACGTTACTATCAGTATAATTGGATAACAAAACCTAAAGATCATCTAACTTTTAAGAAACGTGCAAATAAAATATTTAAAATACTTATTAAAAATGTTGTTTATATACTTACAACAGCTGCAAATATATATTTTTGGTCTTTTTCTTGTAAAAACAGCAGCACATCAGTTAGAAGCAGAGCTAAACTATCTTTTAAAAAAGAGAGTGGTTTTAATGAAAGACATCACAATCAATTTCTCCTTTTAACCTGAAGACAAATCCTGATCAAAGGAAACTTAAGAATTCTTACAGTAAACCGAGTAAGAAATATCTGCATCTCATCACAATCTGCCAAAAGCAATTTCAGGCTACCATTTTACAGTTTGTGTGAACGACAGCACTTTTTGCTGCCACCTTTCTGCAACAGAATGCTGGAGCCCTTGATCAGTAAGTACTAACTTGGATGGAAAAAAGGGATGCTCACCAAATTGCCAGCCCTTATTCCTGAAGTGACTAGGTGTTCTTTGGAGAAACCGCATCCAAGGACAGACCCACCCTAATTTATTTTCTTGTTGTTGATGTTTGGGAGGCTTGATATAATCACAGCACAAGGAAATATGGGTAAAAGCATTTGTGCATTTTTTTTTCTAATTTATAAGACAAACCATGAATAGATGGTTTTTAATGGAATGTTAATGACAGCAAAAAAGAAAACTGTGTATGATAAAACACTGAAGACCAAATTCTGCAATTAGATGTACATATGTGGCTCCAGTTGAATTTGATCCTGAGTTTTCCTCTCAAATGAAGGTGTTGCAAGTGCAGGTGAGTGTAATTTTGACACCAAGGGCCAAAATCAGATGTGAAGTACTGGGTGGCGTAAATTTACGTCAGCATGACATGAGACAGTGTGCGTGTAAACTGCATGATATGGGTGCAGAGGGGCAGGTTTGCGGCAAGAAATGCAAATAGCAGCAGAGTGCAAGAATCTTGTGTGATTGGTTATGTCATGTCTGAATTTGGCTCCATGCCTAGGTGTGCTGTGCATCACATACAAACCACAACACCTTCCAGAATTACCATGTCAGCGATTAGCAGCATTTCTTGTTCCTTTATGATACCTTAAATTCCACTACCCACAAACTCACACTTGTGAACTATTGTTACAAGTTATTTTATCTTTTTAACCCAAATGTTAATCTTTATACATTATTTGCAAATAAAAAGCTATGGAATTTCTTTGCAAAGATATGGTACCTTTGAAACGTCCAGTAGCAGTTTTCCAATACACCAAACCTTTATGCAAAAGTGTCCTCTCTTTCTTTTTCAGGTCCTGCTTCCTGAAAACATGGCCATTTTTCAGTTTGGTATAAGTTTTGTTTTCAATTTTATTGAGAATCTCCAGCAATTTTTGCCTTTTCTCATATTCGTTGACTTTCAAGTCTACTGCTGCAATCATGTCCTTAATCAGGCAATGGGCTTTGCATAAGTCTTTATGCTCTTCTGTTCCTTCTGTGTGAAGCAAAGAACAGACAACATTACAGTATTCACCCTATTCAAGAGATGACATTTTTTTCTGATTTTATATGATCTGATTAACACAGTTTAAGACTTAAATCAACTGATATGTTGTAAATAGACTTGGGAAATTAATTTCCAATAAGTAATTTATTTGAAAAATATTACCTTTTTTGTGTTTGTGAAATGTCCCTGAGCAGTTTGTAATTATCTCAGATTTAGTCAATAGTTAAAATTACTTGCCAGATAGTTTCTGCAAATAATTCATGTACTGTTGATCCTTTATAAGCAATTCACTTGCAGTATTCAAGATGTAAAATTTAGATTATACACATAGATCACATGGCATGTTGTGTCTCGTGACTGGATGAAAATAACTTCGAATCTGTTTATAGCATGAATAGTTGCATATTCTCCATTTTTACAAATATGCCTGTGAGTTTATTGATCACTAGAATATTCAAAGAAGGCACAGAGAGAATTGAAGCAACTTCGTATGACTATTAACAGAAAACATTTTGTACTATTTTATTGCCCAGAAGAAGTTATGAGACACTTCCTTGAATTCATTTGAAGAGTTTTCCAGGCTTAGTCCCAAAAAAGTTCCACATCTGACATTCAAGATCTTCTGCTAAAACAATTAGACTCTTCAGACTTTTGAGGCTTATCTGAACCTGACCTCTTAAACTTTTAAAGTTTGCCCATTCTTAACAAATATATATGCCACACATACTGTTTGGGTGACATTTACCCTGTGTAGACAGCTTAAGTGGTGCACAAAGGCTTTGTTGGTTCTCAGCACAATTTCAAATTTCACGCTTTGGGACTATGTTGCATATATTATGCAAGAGATGTATTAAGGTTCCAGATTTGTCTCTGATATGAGGCAAGATTGAATCTATTACTCACCTTTTGAGTACTGCAGTATCCTTTCTACCAGAACTGGGTATTTTGTGATGCGCTGAGTGACAAGCAGAATGCATTCTGGGATTCCTCGACGTCGAGCCAAAAGATTGCTATTTCGCAGCTTTAAAAAATAATTACGCATATTTTATTGTAAGTAGGAAAGTTATACTGAAACAATAATTTACTAGCAAAAGGCCTTAGCTCTACATGTGCTAAATAAATTGAAACTGAAAAAAAATGTTCAATTATCTGCACTATCCACAGTGAAATGTCAGATATCATCCTGATACTCCCAACTATTGAGTCTATAGCTACATTTTCAATTAATGCTGAGAAAGTGCAAATTATACACAAAACCAAGCTTTACATTCATTATCTGTGCCTCATTTGATATATAATCCTTTGTTTAGTGTGGAGGTCTTTCCTATACAGTCAGAGGTGGTTTAGCTGAATGTCTGAAAAGCGTAATTGATGAGGTGGCTCATAACTGGAATGTGTGTCTATTATAGACTGATGTCCAAAGTTTTTTCTAATCTAAACAAAATTGGAATTTACCAACTCTCTGATTAAGCAGGACTCTCTGGTTTTTATAAGCTATTGCAATAGCTCTATTGAATACCATGGACCTGATTCTGAAAGGGAACTCAATCCAATTTCCCACTTTGCACCTACAATTATTTGTGCCCACAAGATTGCATGAATAAAATGGGAGGTTGCTTCCTAAACTCAGGTCCTGCGTTGTTTAAATCAGAGCTACAAATTATGAACATGTTTTCTGGCCACTTTGTTAACAGTCACATTTTTGTAAGCACTTACTTTAATAAAATTCTGGAACTTCTTGTTTTGTTGCAGCTCTTTAAAGAGATTAACGGCTTCTTTTTGATGACTACAAAATTCTCCATATATTTTCTTCATTTTATTGGCGTTTTCCTCTGAAAACTGATGAAAATAATACAATTTTACTCAACAATATACCTAACTGTAAAGAGTATGTTTAAGGATTTTTGCATACTATTGATTGTAACTCCTATCAATGTTAATGAAAATAAACCACATACAGGATCCTGACACTGCATCCTATAAATCAATGGGAGTTGTAATCTGTACAAGTTTCAGAGTAACAGCCGTGTTAGTCTGTATTCGCAAAAAGAAAAGGAGGACTTGTGGCACCTTAGAGACTAACCAATTTATTTGAGCATAAGCTTTCGTGAGCTACAGCTCACTTAAAGCTTATGCTCAAATAAATTGGTTAGTCTCTAAGGTGCCACAAGTACTCCGAATCTGTACAAGGAATGTAGAATCAGGCCTATAGAGGCAGGAATATATATAGCAGATTGACTGTAAAAACAACTACTCACACAAGTAAGGTGAATTGGATGTGGTCCCATATATTTAATTTTAAACCTCAAACAAATCTCCTTAGCTCTGCTATTAATATTACCTTAGTTTAATAAAACAGAGAATTTTAGAAGTCTACTTGTTTTAACCATTATTTGTGCTGTCACTTTCAAGTACAGTGTGTAGTGTTGTTGTAGTCATGTTGGTCCCAGGATATGAGAGAGACGAGGGTGATGTTATATCTTCTATTGGACCAACTTCTGTTGGTGAGAGATACAAGCTTTCAAGCTTACACAGAGCTCTTCTTTAGGTCTGGGAAATGTACACAGAGCATCACAGCTAAATACAAGGTGGAACAGACTGTTTAGTATAAGTAGTTAGCACTTATTTCAAGGGACCATTCAAGGTGAAGTGGCCCGTTATCATCTGTCCAGTCATAGGGGTGCGGGGAGAAAGCTGGGGATGGGTAGAGTTAAGTGGGTTATGGATAGTTGTAATAAGCCATAAATCCAGTGTCTCTATTCAGTCCATGATTTTGGTATCTAGCAGAACTATGAATTTAAGCTCCCAGGTTCATCTTTTGCAGGTTTCCTCTGAGGATGAGGACTGAGAGATCAGCCACAGAGTGATCATTTTGTGAAAATGTTCACCCACAGGTGATATAGTGTTTGGCTTTTATCATTTTTCTGTGTGAATTCATTCAAGAGTGCACTGATTATCTGGTTTCATCCACATAGTTGTTATTAGACCATTTAGTGCACCGATGAGGTACACCACATGTTGTGATAGGCATGTTGTGATAGGACCCATGAATCTTGGACAGTGTGTTCATCATTGTAGCGTTGGAGATATGTCTGCAGGTTTTGCATCTGTTATTCTGGCTAGTTCAGGTGCCACTTTGAGTTGGTGAGTCCTGCTCTGTGGGGAGCTTGCTTCTAATTACATGCTTGGTGAGGTTGGGGGGTTGTTTGAAGGCCAGAAGAGGAGGCTGAGGAAAGGTTTCTTTCAGAATGTGGTCCCCACCAAGTATGGATCGTAACTGTTTGAAATTAACCCATATGGCATAGGGGCTGGAAGTAGGGGTGCTGCACTTGACTTAAAGCTGTTTCCATCATATACAGGGTTTATAGTTTGGTTCAATGGCTCTCAGCACCCGCTCTATACAAATTGTTCCAGCACCTTGTCATATGGGTTCCACTGTGGGGAGCTAGAGGACAACCAGAGATGTGAGGTCGGTACAGGGCTTATTCCATACTGAAGCAGGTTCTCTCAGGGTATTTGGGTGGCCCATTCCCTGATGCTACTTACTTCCCCAGTGGATTGTCCTTGTTTGGTGAAGGTGCTTTTAAATGTGTTACAGTATATATCCCAGACTTTCTCCTCAGAGCATATTCTATGATATCTGAGTGCCAGGCTGTAGATAACAGGATTTCTTGGTGTGTTTAGGGTGGTTACTGGATCTGTGAAGACAGGTGTGGTGATCCATGGGTTTCTTGTAAAAAGCTATCTGTAGTGTTCCATTGTTGAAGCTGATCATGATATTCAGGAAGTTGATGCTAACTGGGGAGTGTTCTAGAGAGAGTTTAATGGAAGGGTGGTGGTTGTTGAAGTTGCAATGGAAATCTATGAGGGAGTTTAGGTTATCTAGCCGGAGGATGGAAATATCATTGATGTACCTCAGGTATATCATTGGTTCTGTGGTGCATTTGTCCAGAAATTCTTCAAGGTAGTCCATGAAGAGGTTGGCAGATTGTTAGATACTTTGCTAGATACTAAAAATCAGAGACTGAATAAAAACAGTGTTGTAGTGAGCCAAAAATCTAATCTACAACCCATTTATTTCCCCCCCACACACACACCCGGCCAGCTTTTTTCCTCTTTCCCCGTTATGACTGGAGAGGTGCTAACGGTTCACTTCACCTTGAATGATCCTTTAAAATATGCAGTATGCTAAACAATCTATTCCACCTTGTATTTAGATGCGACACTGTGAGTACATTTCCCAGACTTGGAGAAGAGCTCTGTGTAAGCTTGAAAGCTTGTGTCTCTCTCACCAATAGAACTTGGTCTAATAAAAGATATTATTTCACTCACTTTCAAGTACATGTCAACACATGCAGCAGTAGCACAAGCTGCCCCATATACCCTTGCCAGCATACATCGACACAGTTCTGGAAGACCCTCTTCAAGAAATGAGAGGATAATTCATTGTTTCAATCCTTTGCCTCTCTAACAACTGTGTCAGCTAGTGTCAGTTTCGGTGGTAGATTAAATGATGGGAGCAACTGTCCACTATGAACTTGACTCAGACCATCAGTACTCAAATAGGTTATGAAAACTGTCATCAGTGTTTTTTTCCACCACGTTATCAATAATTTTCTCACACTAGAAGAATTTGAAGCAATAACCAAGAGATGAAAATCTTTGCATCCTATTAACCAATCCTAAGAGATCTAGTTATCTCCCTGCCCCACAAAAATGTTGAACTCAACAAATATCTTTTTTTGGTCTTGAATATGTGAAGATTTAATTTTGCTGATCTCTTTACCTGCTGCACAAGGATGTCTCCAATTCTGTTGATTACAAAATTTCTCTCATTTCTCCCCTCGCACGATTCCTGTCTTCTCTCCTTCATAGTGCAGAAGAATTGCCTGTGAATCTCTAGCAGTTCATCTAAGCAGGGAAATATTTTGTCTACAGTGCTGTGATCTAGTTGCAATTCTTCTTTCATTCCTTTCCTGAATATTTCAGACATAATGAAGAGCGTGTGGATGTGATGCACTTCTGTTTGCATCAGCTCTGTAGTTTAAAGGAAGATGGTACAGTGTAATAATCCAACTAGACATTTTCCCTCACATTATTTGACATGCATCACATAGTTTTACATTCAAATATATGGACATAAATATGATTTCTTCCATGATAAGCATTAAAACTAAACTAACTAAAACAGCCCTAGCTATGGTTACATGTGCTCTCCAACCAGCCCAGTTCCTCTTTTACACTTTCTGCCCCATGACACAAATTTTGGGTCTGAAGGAGGCAGATAACGAAGAGGGCAATGCAGGCGTTTCCATGCAGGAACACATGCAGAGAGCAGAATACCATTTTCACACAGGCAGGTGTCTCGATGCAGGTACTCTGCAAAAAGCTCCTCTGGCTCCCTCTACTGCACTATGCTGACCCATACAGCATCACAGCCCAAGTCAGCAGAGCCACAGCCAGAAATATTGAAATCTGATTCTTGCCTGAACCGATTCTTGTTAAATTTTTCACCATAGTTTGACTTTAACATCAAAAAGTTAGAACTTACTGATATGCTGCACTAATGCAAAGCGTGTCAACTCAAACATGGAAACTCCCACCTCTACAATATTAACAACTTACATTAAACTTAAATCTCTCAAGTCGTAGTAGTAAACATTAGGAATCATATGTAACTGAATACCAAGATTCTTTACATTAGTCTGCTTTACATTAGTCTGTATTTGCACACTAATACATAGGCATCCAGATCCTGAAGTCATTACTCTTTCAGTGAGTCTGAAGTCCCTGGAAGATTACTTGAGTAAGAACTGAATAAAACCTTGAGTAAGGATCTCCAAACTGGCCCCAGAATGTTTTTTTTAAAAATATCAATTTTCTGCAAAGAATATTATTATTTTCAGTTCATCTATAAGTCTGAACGTTGATCTTCGATATTTTATTCTTACAGATACCTACTAGCTTTCTCTTTCACAGCACTTTTTATTAAAGATTTATTTAATACTGAACATTTAAGCATTTCAGGAACTTTACTTTGACTTCTGAAGAATAAAAGGTAAGTAAACAAGAGAACAGAGGAAATAATTTGCAATGAGTAAGGTAAGGAATTCCTGTCACTTTTTTCCCCACAAACTGTCAGGGAAAAGTTGTGAACTTTTCAAATGTATTATTTACTCAAAATTATTTGTAACTTTCTTTAGCAAATAATTCTTTGGTGTGCAGCTCATCCATGAACAATTCACCACAATTATTTGTATTTCATGTTGTGTTGGTTAGTTACACAAGTCATATGGCTATAATTTCTGTTCCCTGACTGGATAATTTACATATCTATCAAACAGTGCAAATTGTGAATTTTACAATTGAGTATACAATTCAAAAATTGCTTTTCATTACTATGCCAACATTTGAGTTTAAAATTCACTTCTCAGGAATATACATGCTAGTAAAGTTTGAGCACTCAAATGTTCACAGAAGGTGGACATGGATGCGTCAAGAATACCGTTAAATTGAAATTAACTTTAAAATCCAAATGAATATTTTTAGGCAATTGTCTTCAATATTCTGTTAGCTCTACATTATTATACATTACATTATTATTTGTGACAACATATTATTTAAATATTCTTTGTTATTCATATTCAAATCTAAGCACTGAGAATTTTCTTCCAGTTATATGACTTGTGTATCCTACCTCATTGCCTGTGCCAAGTTATTTTCAACTTTTTAAAAATAATTGAAACACTGACCAAAAATTACATCCTGCCTTTTGATAACATCCTTTTCTTGCTTGCTACAAAATGCTGGATCCACAACAAGTCTCCAAGATTCTGCCTCAAACTCCTGTGCCTCTGTGCTGAGGTCAGTCCACAGGGAGGCATCCACATCATCTATGACAAAATAAAAACCTTGTAAACACTGGTCGCATAAACAGGTTGGCAGTATCACAGCAAGGGAAGATCCTCATGTGCATGCATGTTTATTCATTCAGTGAGTATATTGCTGAACTGAAGTAAGCCTTAATTAAAGATTCTAACCAGTACTGAGAAAAGATTAAAATGAAAAGACAAAACCTGCCAGTGATGACAGCATCACTATCTGACACGTTAAAATCTAAACAGAACAGAGTGGAGGCAAGCAGAGATTTGGGGATCAGAGGGAATATTTTTTTCAGGATTGGATCCATTGTTTGAAATACCCCTCAGAAGTACCCTCTGATTTGAGGTGCCTCAAATTTATGCGTACCCAACTTGAGAATCCTTGTGTTGGATTTTCTCTCTCTATGAATGCCCTTCAGCTCTGGAATTCACACCCCCCAACCCCTTTTCTGAAATAGCCCATATCTGTTGACTTTTCAGACATGAATGGTGGATGGAGGAGGGTAGTTGGGAGGTGGGATTTTTGTGTTGTGGGAGGAATATGAGTGATGGGTGATACTGTTTGTAATGTGTGTGCTGAGTGAGGGCAGGAGAGGGCTGGCTATCTGAGTGCCAGAAAGAAATATGAGGCTGTTTTGGTTTTGTAATCTCTTTTATATTATATTTTTTAATTAGTGGCAAGGATGTTGAAAGCCCAGAATAAAAGTTTTTACCTGTTAATTTTTAATAATGACAACAAATAAAAAAAAACACTTAAAATTAGCAAAGAGTTCATCACTAATTTAGACCCACTTGCAAGGTATCAAGGGTCAAATTTTAATTCTCATTTATCTGATGGTGTCATTTTAATGGTGGTCAGAATCATAATTAAATTACTACACACACATTTTCTTTTGATACAGGAAGTAGTATTCTTAGACTTACTAATTAATTATTCCACTTTGCATTTTGCAGCATAGGTTACAACATGTAGATTTCTCAGTTTACGTCTCACCTTCCATTACAAAAGAATCCATTGACGGAAGGGTCCCTATAGATTGTAACAGCGTTTCAGAGTGTGAGCTGAACATCCAGCTGCTACTATCAGTGTCTTGGTCGGAAGATGGCATAGATCTTCTGCAATGAAAAAAAAGCATTTAATTGTAACAACTCACTTAGGAATGCTGAATAATCTAGTTAGTGTACTGTGCTGGTAGGTGCCTTCTACCTTTCAAAACTGGCGCTTGGAACACTTTTGGATAAAGAGTGAGGTTGCTGTGAGATTTCTTTCCTTACAGAAGAAAGTCCAACGGGCATTGAGGAAGACGGATGCATTGAGGAGAACGTGGGCTGAGGAATATCTCTAAATGATGAATCTGTGAAGTGAAATATATGTGTAAGTCTTATAGAAAACCTCATATGTTATTGCCTCGTATGATTATAGCAAGAAATACTACACAATTCTCTTATATTGTAGATTAATACATGCCACTGGGCATATTCTCTTATGGTGCAAGAGCACTGTGCTCTTTCCTGAGTTGGATGGAAAAACAAGCCACAAGGTGAAGCTGAGTGACTTTGGTGCCCACACTGTCAATTAGAGAACAAGTTTAAGCTATGGACATGCTTACATCACACCCACACCTATACTCATACATGGCTAAACCATGTACATTGGGGGTACATGATGGGGAGGATTTTCAAAAGCACTCAACACTGGCTTACCTCTGCTCTCACTGCTATCAGTGGTAAAACTTCCATTGTCCAGCTATGCAGGAGGAAGGACAGGAGAAATGGGACGTGATTTAATTAGGCCACAACTTTGTTCTTAAATGTCTTGGTGGACCGGCCGATAAAACTGTGCAGTGCAGGTAATTCCATAATCATTTACACATACTTGGTGTGGTGGGGTGCTGCTGTCAGCCCTCCCACTTCACCCATCCTGGTCCCCATCCAAATGAGGTTGGGGGTGGTATAAAGGAGTGGTGGATTGACTCCTTGCTGTACCAGTCATAGGAGCCCCAACCCTGCCCCCATTTCTGCTCCTTTAAAGAATACCTCCTTTAAATCCTTTACCAATCCATTTTGTCTGATCACTGTATCCCTTCCCTACAGAGTACTGCACTGGACATCTGCCCCAGGCATACATAAGGAGTTGTGACATCACAACCTAACCCCCAATTAATTTATGTCCAAACTAAGCCCCTAAATCACTGTGGAGAAGGTGAATAAAACCCCACCCCACCTTGGCCAATCTGGCAGAGAGAGAGAGAGAGAGAGAGAACATTCCTTCCCAGCTGCCAGAGAAAGGAGCAACTAGTGTAATGCCCACCACCACTCATGATAAAACCTGGTATTTATCTACATCCAGGGGTGGGAGGGTGAGTGCTGCTCTGCCTGGTCGAGGTAAAAGAGGGCTTTTCCTGCACTGGCATGGACCTAAATAGTTCCCACCCCCTTTCCAGTCACCTGGTGCCAGGGGGAAATGGGTCAACAGCCCCATGCTAACCGGATATGAAGCTGCCACAGCAAGACACTCTCTGACTCTCTAGCCCTTAAAGGAGCACACACCTTTTCCAACCAAACAACAGCCACCACTGCTTAATATGCAGTGAAGTCATTGACTTCAATGGGAGAAGAGTTAGACCAATTATGAGTGCTTTCGAAAATCCTACCTTATATGTATTAGATACTAGCAAATGCACTTGTTTTCCAGTAGATATGGGAGTCACATGTACAAATGCTCTCACACATACAAAATTGTAAAGAACAAAATTGTCCTATTATTTTATTATTCAGGCAATGTATTAAACTTTAAAATAATAGATTTATGCCTATTAGCTTGCTTGCTTACTATAATACTTACTTGTTAGGACAGCTTGTGGTCTGGTCTTAATATGGTATCTCTCTTGGAATTTCTGGTAAAGAAGAATTTCATCTTATTAAAATGAAATAACCGCTGATTACACACTGAATAGTCAGTAATCTACTTTCATATAATCATCTGGAAGAGCCCTCAAGCAAACTGCATTTTGATACTGAATTATGATCCTGAATTTCTGCTGCTGACAAACAAACCTAAGTAAAAGGATAATGAATTTCAGCCACATTATAATACAAAATTAATTCAAATTATTTTCTTTCAAATTACTGTGTTGTTATGGAATTATTCTTTTGTAACATGCATATGATTTGTGAGGGCTTAAAGAAAACAATTACACTTGTAGGGCTACACTTTTTAAATGAGTTTGAAGAGACCTGAGGCAGGAAATTGACTCTAAGTCAGTCTGTCTGAGCCAGAATTTGTGTCCTTTGCTACATTGTGCAAGGCTTATATGCTTAAACAAGTGTTACATTTAAGGAGAGCAAGTAAGTAGTTTTTCCTCTGTTATCCTCTTGATGATTGGTTGGGGATATTGTCTCTTCCTGGTAAATATCCACCGGTCCTAGTAGTTATAGTACCTGTTAGAGGCAGCTGATTTAGCATTATAATTTACGTTTTAGATCCTTTTTGTAAGTTTGCCCAGAGGCTATTCAGTGGGTGTACACTGATAAAGACAAAATAAAATAAAATAAAAAATGCATGTTTTATAAGTGCAACCTTGGGCATGTTTACCCTGAAGATCTCTGCACTGCAACAGCTACTCCGATATAGCCACACTGGTGCAAATCCCTTGTTTATATGCACTGCGACAGTTTGAAAAGTGACTTGCACTGGTGTGGCTGATTCCAGTGCAAATCACTTGTTAGTCCCTAAAAAACAGAAGCCCCCTTCAGTGAACAGTTTTGAAAATGACAGGTTTGACAAGAGTTGACAAGAACGTCTGAGGAACAGTGGGTTCTCTATGTATATAAATCTCCCCACTGTATTTTCAACTGAATGCATCCGATGAAGTGAGCTGTAGCTCACGAAACCTTATGCTCAAATGAATTTGTTAGTCTCTAAGGTGCCACAAGTCCTCCTTTAGTTTTGAAAATGTAGCCCTCATTTTAATTGGGGGTTACCTACTGAAGTACGTTGGTTGTTACACTCCAGGGGGCTCTGCTACACTTCAGCTCAGCCCTTTTAAGTACACCTTAGAAATGCAAATCAAACTACACATCCCAATTTATCCTGCAATGCTTCAAAGATAAAAAGGAAGTGACCCTACCTGTTTTCACTCCTTTTATACAGTATTTGCTCAAGGACATTGCTTATTGCTATTGGTTGTGTCAGATGTTTATTTGGCATTCTCTCAGCCCTTTGTGTACAAACACTTGGGTGGATCATTTCTGCACTGTTTTCTTTCTCAGCTTCATTTTGTGGCATCTTATTTGTTTTAGTAACTAATTATTTCTAGGTCTCCATATAACAAGTAAGTCAATCAACATGAACCTATTATGAAGCAGCCTACAAAGACAAGGTACTGTTCAAACACTTTGAATAAGCACAGCATACGCTAATCACCACAGAAGAAACTGTGGAGATTGATTTAAAAAATAAAAGAGAGAATATACACAACAACATCGTAAGAACAGTAAGGCATAGAAAGTTACCTTTGTACATGCAGGAGCACAATCCTTACAGTTTTTATGCACAATTGCATTGCAATCTGAAAGGAAAAACAGATCTCAAAGCCTGAAATTGAAAGGGGTCGAACATTGTAGTGCACTTTATTCTGGGATTTCATCATTTTTCCTCCTTCAGACCCACATGCTAAATAGCCACAAAGATGGCTTTAATTTTTCTCTTAGCTTTCTCCAGGACTGTTTCAGGAATCAATTAGCAGGAGTCTCTTGTGAAACAAGTGGCCATCACCTTTGTCCCCTCTCCCTGAGGCCTGGGGACCCTGGCTGAGTAGGTAGAGAAGTATGTATTTTCAAATCCAGATACTGTCGCTCTTGAAATGGAGTATTAAGCAAGTATCTTTCAGCAGATTTTCAAAAATTACATAAAAGCTGCATAAAAGACAGTAGCTACTTACAAGAGCACTGCAATGACTCTTTCCCTAAGAGGGCTTTGTCGCATGCCATACACAGGATACTGCCTGAGAAGTTCCCAGTTATAAACTGATGTCTGTTCAGTTTGTCTTTGGCATCCTTATTCTTTGTCTTCAGATCCAACAGACCAGGCAAAAGGAGAGAGATTAAAATAGATAAATAACCACCATAATATTATAACTTTAAAACATTCTTCTCTTATGAGAAAATGGATTTTAAAACATTTATCTCCTCTCTCTGGTAACAACAGAGACAGTGGGGATTTGTGCCTCCATTAACCTAATCTGACATACAAATACATGCACCTGTAATTAAAGGTAGGTTTTAAAATTAGTTTTTACAACTCGGTTTTTGATCTTCAAAGGGACATTGCTAGGTTAAAAATCATCTATTTTTGAAATAAACAAGTTTCCTTTCCTGTGTTACTAATAGCATCTTATGGCTAAATTGTACAACACTGAGTCACATTGGGAGCACTTACTCACATGAGTAGTCCCGGCAGTTAACATTAATAGAATTACTATGTGAGTAAGTGCTCACCAGCATGGACATATGTTGCACAATCTAGACTTTAGATTATTAAAAATGAAACACTGAAAGTATCAGATTTACTTTTCACAATTAATTTTGTGTTTACACTTAGCACTTTGTTTGGGCCCTGATTCTAAAACTCACATATGCTCAGCAGCACTTACTCATGCATTAAGTTCAAATAGGACTACTCAAATGAATAAATCCTACAGATTCAAGCCCTTATTGTGGATAATAAGAAAAATAGACATATACTTTCTAATATTTCTATTTTTGTATATCATGTAAGAAAACTTTTTCCAAATATACTGCAGACATTTGAACTTGGGCTAAATCAAGACACGAGATAAGTAATAATAATTAAAAAGTGGCAAGGGAATTCAGTACTGTGAAAACAAGGTTACTTTAAAAAATGAACGATATTGTTTGTCTATACAAGGACACTGTCAACATATTTGTCATAAGTTTTAAATTTAAAATGTCTTATAAATACAGTTTAAATAATTGCAAAAATCAGCCACTTATCTTTACTTAACAGGCGAGACAGATCTGATCCCAAGCTATAATGCATTTCAGTTATGCTAACAAGCACCTAGTTATATGTAGATCTGGAATTACCTTGCACTTATTTCGTGTACTAGACATTCTGTTCATCAAGAAGCTGAAAGTACGGCTCACTTTATATTTTTCGGACTCGGATTTTGTAGGTATAATATACTTATCCCATTCCTCCTCCTGAATCCTAAAATGTAAATCAGTGAATACAACTCATTACACTGGACATAACATCTTAAAACGGAGAAGCACCTGGCTGATATTCTGCTTCAGCTGCTTTTAACAATCCCAGGATGTATTCAGGTTTAAACCATAATTATTTAAGAGGTCAACATCAAACCAAAAAGTTACATTAGTCCCTGCATAATACTAATTATGAACACATGCATGGGTACTGTACATAATGTGAACTATACTGCAAGTTTGCCATAATTATACTGTTATCAAACCCCTCAGCATGTATATTCCCTTATTTTACATGTTCCTTTGGGTAGCTCCCACATTAACTCCTTTTCCTTGCTATGTCTGAGCTCAGTCAGCTGTGAAACAAGAAGCTGCGGCTGCAGCAGCCAGGGATTCTTCTGCATGAACACCAGCCCCATAGGTCCCAATTCAGCACAGCATTTTAGCACATGCTCTATTGAATACTGGGTGGCCTGCTGAATTGGTCATAGATGTGTGCTGTTTCCCTCCTTCTCTCCCTAGATGGCACTGAAGCACAGGCTTCTCTCAGCCAGCCTACAAAGTCACGGTGCAGTCCTGACTTGGGGATCAGATGGAGCACATGACACAGCAGTGGGACCTGCTGGGAGTGTCACTGCCAGACTAAAGGAAAGATGGGATTTGGATTCCTGCACTTCACAGAGAATGGGATAGTTCCCTGGTATCCAGCCACATCGATCCAGAACATGCAACTGATTTTTATTTGCAATAAATAAATGTAAAAGGAAATGTCAGTAAAAGTTGCAAAATGAAGAACTCAAAAGTCAAGAGGTACCAGTTAAGGTTGCCTGTGAAACTGTAACTCTGCTCCCCTGTGTGTGTTCATTATAATACAGTCTTTACTAACATGAACACTCAGGTTTTTTTCGACAGTTTTTTAAGGTGCACAGTAAATGGAAACCCTCTCCTCATTCAGTATGCACCTCGTACGTAAAAAGCTCTCATGGTGTCCATTTGTCTGGCATACAAAATAATGTGTAGAGTAACAGTAGATGCAGCACACCTACATTTAACGGTTTTAGGGAAAAATGCATGACATTATATTCAACAAACAGTAAGCGGTTACAGAAGTAAAGACTATTGCACAAACAGAGAGAGCTAAGGTTGTGTATGCTAAATGGACTTAAGAAATGCCAAACTTTAAAGCTGCACAGTCAGACAACAAATGTGTTGCAAATATAACATTTTTATAGACTATATCCAACTCTCACACTAGTATGGAGTATAACAGTAACGTAGAGAAGCATTCTGAATTCCATTAGTAAAAGGCACCACAAGAGAACATGGTATATTAGTCTATTTGAGTCTGCTACTTTTGAGTTATGATGATTATTACAAAGATCTTTGCTACTAGTGTTTAACTAGTAGCATTAACATGTAAATAATGGTAGATGGATAAAAATTACACTGCAGAAATTCATCTGTGGCAAGTGTCAATACCTTTTTTCCTTCAACTGCTCTGGCAAGCTGTATGCGCGTTGTTCTACAAAACACAAAAAGTTAATGAAAACTAACGTGGTTATATTGGGATATTTATTTGTTTGAAGCACATAACCTCCACCAGGATGTAAGCTCAGTCATTATATTCTAGCACATTGGTTGGGAATTTAGAAAGCAAAAATTATTAGAAGCAGCATTGCCCGGGATAATACACATCGTTTATTAAACACGTTGTATTTGACAGAGTTTGCCTGGATCTGGGTTAACATCAGAGAATGTCAGTCTTTGCAAACTGATGGATTGCTTTTAAGAAGTAAAGAAAATTAATATTGATCTTTTTCCGAGCAACCCGGTTTTTTGAATGGTTCAATCTTTCATTTTGCTTTTTAGCTATTCTGTTGTAAAACACATACATGATTCTTTTCTATTATTTCCGAGACCAGATGTTATTTAGCTTTGTAGAGATTATCTGCAAACATATGCCTAACTTTAAATACATACGTAGCCCCAACGACTTAAATGGGACTATTCCCATGCTTAAAGTTAGGTCCATGCTCAAGTACCTTGTTGAAAAAGGGCCCATATGAGAAAATACCCGACAGTTCAGCAAGTAAGATAGCATATCTGAGAATCAAATCACATTTCAGTTAGTTGCCAGACCAAACATGTGCAACAAGATGCTCTTCTGAAGAAATAAAGGCCATGTTCCCATAGAAAAATGAAGATAGCTTCATGCAAAATAGCACCATTGGGTTGCCATTGCAGTACTTACTACAGGGATGGAGCAGAGACACTGATTTAGAGAGTGAAATAGCCTGGAGAAGGGATCGACCACTGTTCATGAACACACCATCTACACAGCAGGGACAAATTCTTTACAGTTACATACTAGAAATATCCTCCTTTAAACACATATGTAGCCATTTTAGTTCAATGTGTATAAAAAAGCTTTGGTTATTGCTACGGCAGTAGGCAGTGCATATCCTACTTCTAGATTGCAGCTCATGATGCAAGAATGAAACTCTCTTATTATGGGTTAATCCTTTTAGACTCAAAAATGCAAATCAGCAAACTCAGATTGGATTTTAATTTACAAGATCAGATTTTCTACCCTCATTTATGGCCAAATCCTAAACAAGACATTAAAGTGGTGGAGCCGTGGGAGTTCCCAGCTGCCGAGAAGTTGCACCTGAAAATCTCTGCTTCTCCTGCTTGCTGCAAAGTAGTTCCATGTAGCAGCACTGTCCATGCCAACATGTTGCAGTGGGAGGGCGAGAGGTTGAGACAGAAGGAGGGCCAGCAATGTGCTCAGCAGATCCCTGATGACTAAGGCTCAGATTTTGTCAGGGATATTTTTAGTAAAAACAACAGACAGGTCACGGGCAGTAAACAAAAATTCAGAGAAGCCTGTGACCTGTCTGCTGCGGGGTTCCCCGTCCTCCCTCGCCAGCCGCCCGAGCTGGGCTTCTGGGGCAGGGGTGTGTGACCCGTGCCATGGCTGGGCAGCTGCTGGGAGCCCAGCTACCCTTGGGGAGTTGGAGCTCTGGGGTCCCCCTGCTGCCCAGTGGCTAGGAGCTGCTGGGAGCCTCCACCAGCAGTGGCTGAGAGCTGCAGGGCTGCCTGCTGACAGCCCTAGGGCAGAAAAAGTCACGGAGGTCTCTGGAAGTCACAGATTGTGACATAATCGTAGCCCTACTTATGACACAAACGCATTGGCCAAATCGCCCCAGGCTTGGAGAACACAGTGACCACAGACACTTCCGCAGCCTTGATGGGCTACAAAGTGACTATTTGTGTCCCATAGCTTGGGAAGAAGGATAATTCTAGCTCTCCCAAACCCCATGTAAACTCCTATTAGTTTACTCTGACTTTATATAGGAGGTCAGGGTTTAGGACGGATTAGCGCAAAGCTCTAAACCATGTGCTTAACTTTACACAGGTGCTTCAGTCCCGTTGACATTACCAGGAATTAAACACATGCTTAAGTGCTTTGCTGAATTGAGGGCTTTAGATCTTATGGGACACATGCCCTTGTTCCTCATCTGCTTTTTAAGACTTCTCAGCTAATCTGCAGGATGAAAAATTGTTAAAAATAAAGTTACATTAAAAAAGGAAACAATAACAATACTTGTAAACATCCCAGTGTTGCAGACAGTGCACAAAAAAGAGTTCTGAGTAGAAACAAAGCGTTATTGTGGATTTGAAGAACAAAACCCAATGAATTTGAAAAAATGTTCACCTACATTTTAACCAAGATTGTTGCTGCTGTTTTTTGCATTCTGCTACTAAGCATCATGTGAAAAATGCCCCAACCCTGCAAAGGTTTAAACACATGTTTAACTTTGAAATCAATGGTACAGCAAGGTAAGCCTGCGCGTGAGTCTTCCCAGGATACAGGCCTAAATAAAATAATGAAGCTTCTGGAGCCAATTCAGGATAGCACTTAAGCACACACCTCACTTTAAGCGCACACTTAAAGTTATGCTTAAGTGCTGTCTTGAATAAGTATGCTTTTCCTAAATGATGCAGCACTTATTAGAAAAAAAAATACACAGTCAATTTCCAGCCCATCTTTTCTCATGTTTATAGTTTTAAGTATGAATTTTCCTTTTGGAAGAAAATCAGGTTTGTTCTTATCCCAAAAATAATTAAAAAAAAAAACCAAAGAAAATGGATTCTATTGAAAATTTAACTGATTTTCAGAGATGTGATCATGAATAAGATCGAGTACATATCTCATACTTTATATCATTCCATGGATTTCTAATGTAGCATGTTACACAGCTTTCTCCAAAGAAGGCCTGTGTTGTTTGCTAAGCTTAAAAACAAGCTAGCAAACAAAAATACCCTTAAAATCTAAGGCTGCTAGAAACAATTCTTAACATCTTGCAGGCAGCACATAAGCAGAACAGTCAATTATGTAACATGAGGCTACGCTGTAAGGTTCTTACAAGTTTTCCAAGGATGAGCAAATACCTACTAACTTCATTGGAAATCTGTCTGAGTTAGGACTGAATAGGAGCGGAGGATCAGATTATCCCTACCATGGTAAAACATGCAGAATAGGAACAGAGGGAAGGCGGGTTTGTGAGAATCCCCTCACAATGAATCCACACATCATCCCATGAAGAGGGTGGTGTTTGCTCCCCTGCCTATGGAAAAGGCCACAGCTTACACACAGACCTCACAGATTCCCAAGGATCTGCAGGATGTGAGGACCTTCGGCACAAAGGGCCTGTGCCTCTGCACCAAATTTGGCCTCTCCCTTGGTTCTCTGCTGGACTCTGGAAAAGAAAGTTGTGTCCTAGGCTGCCTTATCTTTTCTGACTAAGCTCTGCAAGGTTGGAGCAGGGACAACGTGTGTCTCCCTCCTAGCCACACCTCCAGATTGCCCACTTCTCCCTCGCAGCTCTGTCTCTATGTTCTCCCACACTGCAGGCTCTGGACCTATAGAGTGCCCTTTGAAGAGCCAAGAGGGATGATGTGGAGGCAGCTAAGCCCCACTTCCACATGGACTGGTGGAGAGCTGCACACATAGGGGACCACTCTTTACATGGATACCAGGGAGACAATCCAGACCTGAGTAAAGAAGTGAGCATTTGGCCTGTAGTAAGCATGGAGTTTGTGGCATTCCATACACACAAATTGAGTAGAACTAATGCTCACCTTCATTTGAATCACAAACTGTGAAGTCACGTGCAAAGCGAGATTTCCCTAATAAAACTTTGGGTGAAGAACATGAGTAAGAACGTGACCGGATTCCAGAAAGTAACGATTCCTAGAAGAAATCAAAATGAAGGGGAAAAGCACATTAATTTTAAGGAAAGGCAACTGGTATTACAGGAAAGTGTGTGTGTGTAAAATCAGAGCAAGAAAAATCCTAAATTATTTCAATTTGGTGGGGACCAAAGTCTGAACAGTGATGTTATTCTACTATATCAGACGGCCAGTTATCTTCCCTGCCTTTTTCTGATGGTACTTGAACATAGTGTTTTCAGAGCAGAAAAGACCAGTGTTCCATCTAGCCCAGTATTCTGTCTCCAGCTACGATCTGGATATTCCAGAGGAAGAAATTAATCTCTCTCTTCCCTTTCCCTTACCTTTATCTAATTGTGCCTGGATACCATGACTGGAAATCTCCTACCCCAGCTGGTGATTAGTTATTGATATGCCTTGAAAGCAAGGTCATAATTACCTGTGCAAAACCCATCTCTTTTGGGAATTTAAATCAAGCTAACATTATCTGATTTTTGTGGTTCATTAAATACATGGACTTGCATTAAAAAAAACCCCTATATTTTCACTACTATACAGATATGTTATTGACATGCTAAGTGCACAGGTGGCTTCACAGATAAAACAATATTCTGTTTGTTTCAATTCCAGATCTGAAGTCAACTTTAAAGCTCTGAAAGAAACAATAGTGATGGTCTGCGCTCTATCAGATGGAAGCGTCCATCATGACACCAACAATGACTACATGCAGCATAAAGTGCAGTCTTTTCTCCAAAGAGGACACTATGTGACTGAGTCACTTTTGCATGAAAACTGAACTACTTTTCACCCCTACTGAGGGCCGTCATTTGAAATCATCGGCACAGATAGCATTGACATTGCCTTACAAATGCATTGCTCACAATGAACTTGGCCTAGAAATACTAACAGGAATTTCCATCGTGCACTTGCAGCAAAGAGTTCCATGTTGCAAAAAACTTTTCTGAAGCAGCCTTGAGTTCCAAAATATTGTGAAAACAGTATGTTGATTTGCAGGATAAATACTACTGAGCATGTTGGAAAACACCTGGGGGGAAAACCATTTATGCTTCAACTGAGAATTTTGCTAAACTGCTTGATAGAAACAAACCAGTGTTTTTTAAAAATAGCTCTCTTGCATTTAGGTTTAGTAGTTTTTTCCTCTGGTATCATCTTTCCCTCTCCCCTTACATGAAAGATCAGGTAAAGCCCAGTGGCAGCCAGGACTTTTTATCTGTTTGATCAAATAAAAATAAATCTCATGCCTATGAATAAAAGAGAAAAGAACTCTGTGTATGTGTTTGACGTTTCCAGAAATAGCCAAAGGTTCAATGAAGTTACAGTAGCCAGAATATCTGTGGGAAGCATTAGCAGAGAAAGGAGCTTGTATTAGTCAGTGTACAAAACTCAGCCAACTAGACCCTCCTCCATGACTGTCTTTTTAAAAAAATACTTGTTTGCAAAGGCATTAACCTTCCTCATGTGCCATAGAGAATACCGGAGCAAAATTTTCCTCTCTGTTATACCAGTGTAAATTGGGATAAGTTTTGTTGACTTCTATGGAGTTAATCCAAATTTATACTAATATAATTGAGAGGTGAATGTGGCCCTTCAAATACAAATTCTTATATATTTTCAACAACTTAGTTGAAAGCAAAATAAACAAAACCAAAATGACATCCGAATACCTTTGACTGCAGATTGTTAGAGTCCATCCTGTGGATGCTATAATCTAGGTCAGTGCTTGTCTCAGAAGAATCTAATTCATGCCTGCTGCCAGCCACGGTCACTGAAGAACTGAGAGAAGGGCAGCGAACGTGGGATCTGTCAGAAATCCCTTCACTTCCACTGTCTACTTCAAGGTCATCAAGACTAGAACTACAGCATACAACAAAATGTATGGAATGTAAAGCAATCTAATTATCAGACTTAATGCAACAAGCAAAGTGAACAGTCTAGTAAATGGTGCTTGGGTTAGTCATGCTCTAGTCCTCTCTCAGCTTTGTGGTCCCCCCTTGTCGTGCCCATGGCTTTACTCCAGTTGCATCTTGCCGATACTTTAAAATGTGGTCATGTTGTAACCAGGCCCAGATACCAGTGGCTTAGAACCAGGGGTCCTTACCTGAATGCATTTGTAGAGTAAACAGGGTCTTAGATATCTGCTCCTCTTTTGCTTCTGAACTTCAAAGTCAAGTTTAAGTGAGAAGTTGCATGATAAGGAAAAGTGTGAATAGCCTATCTAATGTGGCAACGCTCAGACTATTTTCTCCAACATCTGGTATGCTGAAGGAGTTTCCTAGAAGCCACTTTTTGAGTAAGTCTGATTTTAAGGTGTATAAATTAATCCTTCTTTTTTTAAAAAAGATAGAAAAATGAAGGAACATGACAAAGCTTAAAAAACCCAACCCTCACGAAATCAAAGATGAACACAATTAGAGAATGTTTGATTTGCAGATGTTCTTGCATATAACATTACAATGAGATTTCCTAGAAGTATCAACACCACAGGGGTGTGCTCTGCAATCTTTTTGTCCCTTTATCTGTATACATAAGCCCATGGTTTCTTTATTAATGTGACTGAAGTGAATGGTTGACTGCTTGCAACAACATTCCAGTCTTCCAGGACAAAACGTTTAGAATATGCATGGTATTTCTCAATAACTACAGATCCAAGCTAGAATTGTAGCATTGTAACTCCATTGTAACACAGCATTAGAATTCACCTAATTAAAAGATTCCTTTTTCAACAAGGTCCAAAGCTGTTTGATCATTGGACTTCTGGATATTATCCATCCCCACATTTGCCACAAATGTGCCATGTGACATTGGAAAAATAAGTTACTTAGGCTATTTGTGTGTCAGTTTCCCCATTTGTAAAATGGGCATAACCATACTTACCTATGGCCCTGTCTACATTAGAAAAACATCACCATTGCAACCACGCTGATGAAGTTACACCATGCAAATGCCTAGTGTAGACATATTACACCCATGTGAAGCAAGACTTAGTCTATCCTGGCTTATTACAGTAATTTACAATAGGAGTTGCACGGGCACAAATTTCTCCAATATAGACAGGACCTACATGAAGGTGTTGAAGATTTATTAATGTTTGCCAAGCACTCTGAGGTCCTTGAATGAGGATGTTATTTAACAACAAATTTGTATTATAGCATTACTTCATACCTGATCTGATCCTGTAATCTGTACTCAGGCAAAACTCCCACTGAATGTTTTAGGGAGGGATAATTTTGAAGTACACATTGAAATAGGGGACAGCTATTTCCAGTTCCTGCAGCTGGGGAACACCAAGCACAGCTCAGAAAGAATGTGGTGTGTGTGTAAAGGTAGCTTTAAACCATATTTGTGTTCCCCAATCCTGGAGCAGGTCCTATTCCCAGCATAACATAGAGCTGCCTGTGGGAGAAACCTCCAGTGGCTGGACCTGCTGAGTTTGGGCTGCTTTTTACCAGTGGAGCAGCACAAAGTAGGCCAAACACACCAGAGATTTGGGTTCATGGTATTAGTGTAGCACGGTGACTGTCAATCTGCAAAAGTCATATGCATTCAGGAATGTACAATCCCTTTAGGGTCTGTTTGGAACATGCCCTCAGTGGAGAACAACAGTTATAAATTGGCTTATGCTTCACTTTCACGGTTTATGATGTTCTGACAAATTTCTCAGTGAAAATTCACAAAATTAATAGTTGCCTGGTTCTGTTTTTCTAGCAAGTGTCACACTTTGCAGCACCTACCACAATTTACACCAAAAAGTATGAAGTCGCTTAGAAACCACTTACAGTTTGTAAGAAACAAAAGCCAAAGAAAAACAGAAAAAACCCCAAAAGAACCCTTTATAACCAATTTATAAAAATACAGAACTAAATAAAGCACCACATAAAATTTGGGATATAAGTGACTAGGGGACAGTTTTTTTAAGATACTTCAGACTTTCTCTCAGTAGAGATGTTAATATTCCAGGTTTTGTTTTATTTTTCTGAACTAAAATATACTTAGTGTGTGTATATATACACACACATATACACAAAACGTGATGCTGATTACCTTGATTTCGAGGATGACGTCAACAATCATAGTTTGTATTAATGGGTCTTCATGTGACTCCATAGACCAATTATATCACTGGCCACAGAGCTATTTGCCTAGCTGTTCTGATTGAGCTGCACGTTGTTACCAGGCCTGGCACTGTGCTTCCAGCTACTCCACACACTTCTTCTCAAAGTCACGAAAACCCACCCTCACAGTATAGTTCCATGCAATGCCATTTGTGTGTGTGTGTGTGTGTATATAAACATATTACTAAATGTTAGTCTTTTCCTGACAATACCATCAAAACAACTCCATACCTTCTTTTTTTCATGTCAGCATAAAGTTGATTTCGTTCCTTATTAAATCCACGAGACTTGAGTGGTAGATATGAACCTGCTGCATACAGATTTGAAGGTGAAGTGAAAGGCTGCGTGCTTACGTTGTCTATGTTATTCATTACCATTTGGTTATCTTCATTTTCTGCATAAATATATTGGTTGCTTTCCTTAAGTGAGGCAGATGATGAGCCCTTGGGTGTCGGGGATGAGTGGGTCTGATCCGTGCCTATTTCAGTGGTGACACTGTCTACGTTAATGTAGTTAACATCCAAATCTCCAATCTGGAGCACGAGATAGATATGTATTAATAATACTGAAAAGTAAATAACGATGTATCGCTAGAGAATAGTGATCTTTCTTCAAACTACACTTCTCTGTACCACCGTTTTTTCCTTTATTACTTTTCTGGGGCATAGAAATTGGAGACAAACTAATATGGTTTTTCAGGTCTCCAGGTCATGAGTATATGTGCAGCTTGGATAAATACAGATACAGATGGCTGTTCACACACCTAAGTAGCCATTTGCATGTGCCATTATTCAGTTTGCACACATAAAAGTGGTAGTTTTATGCAGAATTGTGGCGATCAAAGGGGTGTTATTGGACTTTTTAGGTCATGACTGACTTTCAGTTAAGAAAATTTGGCCCTAACTACATGCTTTGTGTCGAACAAAGAACAAAGAACAATATCAGCTCTTAATGCGATGGGTGACTTTTTCAATGAGAGGGAAAAGAATATGAAGATGCACTTTCAATATCTCTGCCTTCTTCCAAGATTTTCACTTAACAGTATAAAATAATTTCTTACATTTATATACTGCCTTTCATCCTGAAGGATCCCAAACTATTTTATAACATATATCTATATCTATTGTGACACGGTCAGGCCAGATGGCTACAGGAGAGTGATAGAAGGCAGATATATTAGCCCCAGGTTAAGTAGGTCCCTTTTCCCTGAGTAAGGTAACAGGGAAGGTTCCAGAACAATCAGGAACTTTCTGGAAACGATTAAGGAAGACAGGCTGATTAGAACACCTGCAGCCAATCAAGAAGCTGCTAGAATCAATCAAGGCAGGCTAATCAGGGCACCTGGGTTTTAAAAAGGAGCTCACTTCAGTTTGTGGTGTGCGTGCAAGGAGCTGGGAGCAAGAGGTGCAAGAAGCTGAGAATGAGAAGGCGTACTATTGGAAGACTGAGAAGTAAACGCATTATCAGACATCAGGAGGAAGGTCCTGTGGTGAGAATAAAGAAGGTCTTGGGAGGAGGCCATTGGGAAGTAGCACAGGGAGTTGTAGCTGTCAGGCAGCTGTTACAGGAGCCACTGTAGACAGCTGCAATCCACAGGGCCCTGGGCTGGAACCTGGAGTAGAGGGCAGGCCCGGGGTCCCCCCCATCCCTCCATTCCCCCAACTCCCTACTTGATACCAGAGGAGTTGACCTGGACTGTGGGTTCCACCAGAGGGGAAGGTCTCTAGCCTGTTCCCCGATCCACTAGGTGGATCAGCAGAGACTGCGGGGATTGTTCTTCTTCCTTTTCCCCATGCTGGCCAGTGATGAGGCTAACTGAGTGAATGGCAGATTTGAGCCACTAAAGTGGCAAAACTGAGGGCTGCCGTGAACCTCTGAGGCGAGCAAACCCACCAATAAGCGCAGGACCCACCAAGGCAGAGGAGGAACTTTGTCACACTATATATATATATAACAGAACCTCAGAGTTGTGAACTCCTCGGGAATGGAGGTTGTTTGTATCTCTGAAATGTTCATAACTCTAAACAAAACGTTATGGTTGTTCTTTCAAAAGTTTACAACTGAACATTGAATTAATCCAGTTTTGAAACTTTACTATGCAGAAGAAAAATTCTCCTTTCCGTTTTTTTTTTTAGTAGTTTACGTTTAATAAGGTACTGTATTGTATTTTTCTTTTTGGGGGAGCGGAAGGTCTCTGCTGCCGCCTGATTGTGTATTTCGGTTTCAAATGAGGTATGTGGCTGACTGGTCAGTTCGTAACTCTGGTGTTTGTAACTGAGGTTCTACTGCACAAGAATCACTTCTACCACCACTGAAATGCAGCCACCTCTCGCTGGAAGTTGGCAGGTGTTTTACAATACATAGCATCTACCCACAACAGTTTACAGTAGGATAAGAAGTGAGGAAGAACAGCACTTTGAATTGAGATTGTGGGGAAAATTTAGATAGGTAGGATGCAATTACCCAAAATTAGTTTGGCCAGAATCTACTGGAGCTAGTCTGCTTGTGATAAGTAATATAGCACAATTAATAATCACAAGTGGCCAGAACCTCAGTTTTACATCACATCTGGCAGAAAGCACTTCCAACTTTGTGGTACCCTATAACAATAATTGGACATTGGTTTGTCTGGTCACTTATTTTTTACTCCTGTTGAATTGATAATTGAGGGACTTGTTAATTAACAAACATCAGGAAACATGACCCTGTTTTAGATAAGAGGGAATTTAAGTGCAAATAATCAAAGAAGTGGAGCTGTTCAGCTCATAGAAAACTAAAACAAAAAAAAGATTGACATTTTCATAACTTATTTTGCTTATTAAAAGCATCTAATAAATGAATCAAGAATGACAGACAAGGGAACAAAGTTGCAGTTATTACATAAAAATTAATCGCACGATTAAAAAAATTAATCATGCAAATTAATCACACTATTAAACAATAATAGAATACCATTTATTTAAATACTTGTTGATGTTTTCCACATTTTCAAATATATTGATTTCAATTTCAACACAGAATACAAAGTGTACAGTGCTCACTTTATATTTATTTTTATTATAAATATTTGCACTGTAAAAATAAAAAATTGTATTTTTCAATTAACTTAATACAAGTAATTTAGTGCAATCTCTTTATCATGAAAATTGAACTTACAAATGTAGAATTAGGCACAAAAAAATAACTGTGTTCAAAAATAGAACAATGTCAAACTTTGGAGCCTACAAGTCCACCCAGTCCTACTTCTTGTTCAGCCAGTCACTCAGACAAACAAGTTTGCTTACATGTGCAGGAGACAATGCTGCCCGCTTCTTGTTTACAACATCACCTGAAAGTGAGAACAGGCGTTTGCATGGCACTATTGTAGCTGGCGTCGCAAGATATTTACATGCCAGATGCACTAAAGATTCATATGTCCCTTCATGCTTCAACCACCATTCCAGAGGACACGCGTCCATACTGATGACGGGTTCCGCTTGATAATGATCCAAAGCAGTGCAGTCAGATGCCATCAGCGGAAAGTTGATTTCTTTTTTGATAGTTCGGATTCTGTAGTTTCTGCATCAGAGTGTTGCTCTTTTAAGACTTCTGAAAGCATGCTCCACACCTCATTCCTCTCAGATTTTGGAAGGCATTTCAGATTCATAAACCTTGGGTTGAGTGCTGTAGCTAGCTTTAGAAATCTCATATTAGTACCTTCTTTGCATTTTGTCAAATCTGCAGTGAAAGTGTTCTTAAAATGAACAATATGCTGGGTCATCATCCGAGACTGCTATAACATCAAATATATGGCAGAATGCGGGTAACACACAGAGCAGGAGACTTACAATTGTCCCCCAAGGAGTTCAGTCACAAATTTAATAAACATTATTTTTTAACGAGCATCATCAGCGTGGAAGAATGCCCTCCAAATGGTCGCCAAAGCATGAAGGGGCATACAAATGTTTAGCATATCTGGCATGTACATACCTTGTAATGCCGGCTACAAAAGTGCCATACGAATGCCAGTTCTCACTTTCAGGTGAATGTAAATAAGAAGCGGGCAGCATTATCTCCCATAAATGTAAACAAACTTGTTTGTCTGAGCAATTGGCTGAACAAGAAGGAGGACTGAGTGGACTTGTAGACACTAAAGTTTTACACTGTTTTGTTTTCAGGGTGGATAAAATTCTATGATTTTAAAAAAATAGATTTTTTATTTAAATCGGATTTTTTTGATCAAATGATTTTTGAGGAAAAAACTTATCTAAAGATAGTTTTAATTAAGATACATTATAGCTCAAAGATATCTCATCATGGAATAGGGATTATAAATTCTAATTCTATAATACGAGACAATATAGTCATGTAATGTTTAAGAAAAGTTTTTTAAATGAGTTCCAATAGTTCAAGAATTAGGGACCCAATCTTATGGGGTTCCAAGGGCTCCTGTATAGGTTATTTAGATTAATCTTTCTATCTACCCAATGGGACTCAGTGCTCAGTCTAGAAGATACTATCAGAGATGCTTAATTTTGAAGTTCTCAAACTGTGGATGTGTGTCTCCAGAGATAACATGCTTGTTAACAGCAAAAATGTGTTTAAATATATAAATAAGTAAATAATACATAGAAGTGAGAAACAACAGACCTTTGAACCCTATTGTCCCTCTGCAAATTTGTGTACACAGAGTCAATCCCTTACCTCTCTTTAAAAGTGCAAAGTCTCAAAAAGTTCAATGAATAGAAGATTGTTAGGGGCGGAATAGATCTGGACAAGGAGAAGAAGTCTGGAGATAAATGTGAGAAGGGAGGGACAGGCAGTAGAAACAAAAGTGAAACTGTTTGAGCCACATATTCCAGAAGTCTTGATGTCTTTCTGAGCGCAGCCTTCATTGATTTGAGATCTATCATACAATTCTCTCACTAGAAGGGAAAACCTATAATGGCAGCAGGCCGTAAAAGAGACCCAGTTTGGGAATATTTTAATGAAGTTCCTCTACCTGTGGGTAAGACAGGCATGCGTGCAAAATGCAACAGTGCAACAAAGAAATGCAAGGCCCGAATGAAATGACATCATGAGAAGTGTTCCTTCTCAGGAGGAAGCTGCGTTGAAGATGATGAAAGGAACATGTCTGAACATGCAGGATCTTCAGGTTGGTAAATTTTTTTATTTCAACCTTCTTTCTTAAGGACTGCCTGTCTTCCTTCAGGACTATTCTTGAATTCTCATGTTTGAGCAAAAAATATAGTTGTTACTCTATGATACTGTCATTTTAGATGCAGTTGTGATAAAAAATAAATAGCTGAAACAGGCAGATCTTCCTGTTACAAATTCACCTTTAAAGTAGTACAGCATGTCAGTGAATGCACAGAGTAATACTAAATGAGCAATATGGTAATAATAATTAAATAACTGCACTGACTTATTTTGTTTAGGAGAATCCATCCTCAACATACAGGATTCAGAAGACTATCCACCTTCAAGATCCCCATCATCTACAGTTTCAGAGTTATCTGCCAATGATAGTGTTTCAGTCACATCATGTATCTCACATAGCCACAGTATATATGACCTGTAGCAAAAAGAAAAAAATCTCCATCTTCCAGAAACAACCATAGATAAGTTTGTGATAAGAACCAGCAGATTACAAAAAGAGGTAATTGATGAAAAAACTGCCCAGTTTGTTTATGCAACAAACTCTCCTTTCTGTATGATTGAGAACCCACATTTCACTAACATGGTCCAGTCATTAAGACCAGGATACAGTCCACCAACAGAACAGATGTCGCAGGCAAATTGCTGGATATAGTGTATGAAAGAGAAATTGAGCAGTGTGCAAAAGGTCTAGAGAGTGAAATTGTTAACCTGAGTCTTGATGGGTGGAGCAATGTCCACAGTGATCCTATTGTATGTGCTTGTGTGACAACAGAAGAAGGGAATGTCTTCCTTACAGGAACAATTGATACATCAGGAAATGCACACACAGCAGAATACTTACAAGAAGTAGCAGTAAAAGCTACAACAAACTGTGGGGAAAAAAATTCAAATGTCTAATACACAGCTTGGTCACAGACAATGCTGCAAATGTATCCAAGATGAGAAGAAATTATTTAGAAGAGAGTGAAGAGAGTCCCAAGCTAATAACATATGCTTGCAGTGCTCATTTGATGCACCTCCTAGCCGAAGACTTCAGTGTTTCAGAAATAGAGGCTAATGTTGTTGAAATTGCAAAATACTTCTGTAACAACCACTTTGCAGCAGCTGCTCTGAAAAAAGTGGGAGGAACCAAGCTAACTCTCCCACAAGACGTGTGATGGAACTCAGTAGTGGACTGTTTTGAGCACTATATCAAGAACTGGCCTAATCTGATGACAGTTTGTGAACAAAATAGTGAAAAGATAGATGGCACTGTCACAGCCAAAGTTCTCAACATTGGGCTTAAGAGACAAGTTGAACACATGCTGAGAACCCTGAATCCTATTTCTGGAGCCTTGAACAAAATGCAGGGAAATAGCTGTTTTATCGCTGACGCTGTTGAAATTTGGAAGGAACTGAGTGAGATCTTAAAAAGAGAAATATGCAAAGACAGATTTAAATTACAAGTATTTAAAAAAATTATGGGACAAGCACTATCTCCAGCTCATTGCAAATATTCTCAATACTCGGTACCAGGATCAAACCTTAACTGCTGAAGAAGAGGAGTTGGCTATGACATGGACATCCAGCAATCATCCCTCCATAATGCCAACTATAATAAACTTCAGAGCTAAGGGTGAACCATTTAAGAAATATATGTTTGCTGATGATGTTTTAAAGAAAGTCACACCAGTGAACTGGTGGAAGTCACTTAAGCACTTGGATTCAGAGACTGTTGAAGTGATAATCTCACTTTTAACAGCAATAGCTTCTTCTGCCGGTGTAGAAAGAATATTTTCTTTCTTTGGACTAATTCATTCCAAATTGAGAAACCATTTGGGACCTGAAAAAGCAGGAAAGCTTGTTTTTCTTTTCCAGATTATGAACAAACCGGAAAATGAAGGTGAAGACGACTGAGTTAGCTGCAGAAGCCAATATTTTAAGTTTCTCATGTTGACCTGGCTGACATAGTCCATTTAATTTTTTTTTAAATATTTCATTTAACTATTTTAGTTAAAAACAATTTTAACAAAAAGAAACCTGATTTTAAAAAACTTGAATGTTTAAATTCAAAAATTCATACGCTTGTTTTGTTAAAAATATTATGTTTGCTGTTGAAGAAAAAAATTCAGAATACATAATGTTGCTGTTTTAATTAAATAAAACAATTTAAATGTCTGTCTGGTGATGTTCTCCTCCTAATACAGCATGGCAAGAAAATCCTCCAAATATTAATGATTAACCTGTTGAATTGGAGATAGTTCACCTCCCAGTGACTTCATAAATATCTGCTTCAGTTACCTTTGGTAAATGAAATGACCAAACAATCATTCATTTTCTGATATAGCTGTAAAACTAAACTGAAAAGTTTTCAAAATAAATCACTTTAAAAATGTATAGTGTGTACCTTCTAAAAATGAAACCTATCTCTATCTATGAGTTCTGAAGAATATATATTACAGTTGTAACAACCAACAAGAATGCACTTTTCTGTAGAAATCGATGATTAAATTGAGTCTTCCTGACTAGTGATTTAAATCCATTTGATTTAAATCAAATCCATCCTGTTTGTTTTTGAGTGCAGTTATGTAACAACAAAAAAATCGACATTTGTAAGTTGCACTTTCACGATAAAGAGATTGCACTACAGTACTTGCATGAGGTGAACTGAAAAATACTGTCTTTTTATCATTTTTACAGTGCAAATATTTGTAATAAAAATAATATAAAGTGAGCTCTGTACACTTGTTATTCTGTGTTGTAACTGAAATTGAGATATTTGAAAATGTAGAAAAACATCCAAAATATTTAATAAATTTCAACTGGTATTTTATTGTTTAACACTGCGACTAAATCTGTGATAAATCACAATTAATTTTTTAATCGTGATTCATTTTTTTGAGTTAATCGTGTGAATGAACTGCAATTAATCAACAGCCCTAATAAACCTATGTAATATTTATAAACATAAAACACTGGACGGCTCTACCGACTGACCCACATTTTACTAAAATTCAAATAATATATTTTACCAGGAGACAATGAACAGCGGTGTACTGAGAGCACAAAGATGCAAGACTATCTTACTTGATCCACTACCATGCAATTTGCATACACTTCATCACTTCCATCCAGCATGGCAGTACGTGTGGGTGCAGCAAAGAAGGTAGGTGGATTTGGGTATTTCTTGAGGACATCAAGTGTAGAATGTCGTTGCTCTGGAATGAAATATTATGGGAAAATACAGAATTTATTTTTTCATACCACTTCCTTTTCTCTTCTCTATTCTGCCATAAAAATAGCTAAGCCTAGTCATTAAACATCACATTTTAAAGAGACTATTATTAGTTATGCCCAGAACATTTAAGACAACATTTCTGCATTCATTCAAAAATCTGCATTTGTATGCAGAAGCTCTCTGCCAAACTACGTGATTTCACGACATTTGTCAAACGGAAATTAGTGAGCAACAAATACAGCTGAGTGACATTTTTTGGCCAAAAACTTTTTTTTTCCTCCAAAAAATGAAGATTCAGCTTGACCAACACATTTTGCCAATTACGCCAAACGGTTTCAGTCAAAAAAATAAACATTTCCCCACAAATGTTGAAACATTTCATTTTGACACTTTCCAAATGAAACATTTTGATTTTTCAGGCATGATTCAAGAAGAGATTTACATGCCATTGATAAAATGGAAGAGGCAGTGGAGCCTAGTGGGTAGGGCAATCACCAGGAGCAGGGACACTTGGTTTCTAGTCCCTACTTCAATGAATATTTTATTATTTACACATACTGGAACGGCTTCAATAGGAGAAACAGAGAAACTCAGGCCAGAATAGCCTACAACCTGGTGGCTAGGGCATTCACCGGGGGATCAGATCCCTTCTTCAGAGCAGGGTCTCAAACCTGGGTCTCCCATTTCCAAGGTGAGTGCCTTAGCCAATGAGCTATTAGGTACAAGGAGGGCACCGCTATCCCCACCATCTCCTCTGTTTTGTGAGCAGTGCCTAAGCCCCTTGGTGAATCTAGCCCTTCAGTTCAAAATTTCCTTTGCTTTTATTAAAAAACACTAAGCATGCCCGAAATCAAAACAAGACATTTTGTTCAACCCAAAACCATTTTTGGCCAAAAATTCTGAAAAATTTCAGTTTTGGGTTGATCCAAAAGAATTTTTTTCCTGATTTCTCAAAATTGCAACAAGCCAAAAAAATCAGTTACTTGCACAGCTCTAGCAACACATTAATGCTCAATCAACTGCAAATGAGAATAGTAGTAGCTACCTACTTGCTACCCGAGCATGGCACTGCGGACCATCTCAAATCCTACATATTTTCAGATTTTGCTTATAGTAAACATAATTACCACCACTTTACAGATGGAGAAGCCAGAATATAGCAGCAGCCATGCCAGAGCCCAGGGAAAGGATTTCTCCCCTGATTCCACACAGACTCCAGTGTGCAGTCCAGCCAGATATACAGTGTACTACTTCCAGGATTTTCCTTATGTAGGATAATAACTTCCTTTTTACATTTTTGCAGAAGGACATATAAAGGCAGTTTATAAATATAGAGTAGTATGCTTTGTAATGAAATGACTGACGGCATTAACTACGGCATAGTTTCATTCATCTTTAAATACTCTGTAGTGCTGCACCTTAAGTGCTGTGGGTGCAACAGAAAGCCTTTCATTATTATTTTCATAACGAAATACAAATTGGAAAGACCTTGTAGTCCACCCCACCCTCCAAGAGAAGATCCATATTTAGACATCAGCATAATTCATTCATTGGTATAGGAATCTAGCTCTGTGATTGATGATTGTCCATGTCAACTTTAAACAAAAATGTGTATGTGGGAGGAGCACACTATGGAAGATGATAAGTATGCAAAAAGCTGTGCGGAGCTTGGCAATTTCTATTTCTGATCCATGGTTCAGAAAAAAAAACTGGGAAAAATTTACGTACCACAAAAACGTATTTACTGGTTTGTCAAACTACCATCTTTCCCACATGATTTTAGAAACCAGCATCTGGACAAGCTGTGAGAAGCAAGGAATAATGGTCTCAAGTTGCAGTGGGTAGGTTTAGGTTGGATATTAAGAAAAACTTTTTCACTAAGAGGGTGGTGAAGCACTGGAATGGGTTACCTAAGGAGGTGGTGGAATCTCTTTCCCTAGAGGTTTTTAAGGTCAGGCTTGACAAAGCCCTGGCTGGGATGATTTAGTTGGGGATTGGTCCTGCTTTGAGCAGGGGGTCGGTTAGATGACCTCCTGAGGTCCCTTCCAACCCTGATGTTCTATTATTCTCAGCAGAAAACAATGATTTATGCCATTTAAAAACAAGGATTCCTGGCCCTTGGATAGGATTGATTTCTATTTTCAAACTGCATTAGGATTCTGTTCCTGATATACAGTGACAGAATTTGAAAGGTATACAAGGTGAGAAGATTTTGGGACTGGGATGGAATTTATGTAATTATGGTATATTAAATAAGGTCTAAAACTTCTCGTGTAAAAAGACATTACACATTTACATTCAAACAATGCCTTCATTTTCTCAGATATTCTCTATCATTCTACTATGCTACTTCCAATATGGTAGAAAAATAAATAGATAAATAATGCCTATCAATTATTTATTTGGCATATGGAATCCGGATGAGCCAAGCCACAGCGTTCTTATCAGTGATGTTCAAGGCACGAAGACCTCCAGGAAGTTGAGTCATTTTGGAGTCCTCAACAATAGGTGTCATGGTTTGTGGCTGCCCACATTGACATAGTGGACTGTCTCTGAAACGTCACCGAAATTCTGCTGCAGCACAAATTCTATGTCTGGTACAAAACCGGTTCAGAAGGCTCCATTGCCTTTGCAGTAAATCAAATCCACGTTGACGTTGAGTGGGGTCCAAGAGAAAATGATTATCTGTCATTTTCTCTGCAGACCATAAAGCTTGCCATTGATCCTCTACTGTAAATCCCTCACCCAGTAAACTTATCCACAGCAGGCGGCATGAGGGCAGATGACCATGTGGTGGATTAAATGAGTTTTTAACTAATGGCAGATGTGGCATATCAAGCAATTTGGTCACAAGCTTTGCTACGCTTTCCTCTCTGCAAACACTGGGCGGAGCAATATTGCAGAGAACCAGTAACCATGGTAGAGCAATAGATTTAAGTTTGCCTGAAGTAATACGCATGGTGGAATTTAGTTGTAAATTGATCATCATTGTGTGAGACGAGTGAGCCCATACTGGAGTGTACTACTCGGCCACTGAATAACAGAGTGCCAAGGCTGGAGTGCGTAAAGTTTGGGCATTGGCACCCCATGTCGTTCCAGCCAGTTTTCCGAGCTGGTTGTTGCACATTTTGACGTTAGTTGCTGTCTTTGTAGGATGGTCACACTATGCGAGAGTTCTATCCAACGTGACACCAAGACTGACTAGGTAGGAATCATGCTTTATTCTCTGACCACTGACAACTATGTTCAGCTCTCTGCCCACTTGTGCATGATGCAAGTGGAAGACACTTGATACAGTCTTACTTCCACTTGGTATCAAGGTGCCACCGATGACAATAATCGGTCATAGCCACCATATTTGCATTCAGAACATTCTCAATTAGGTCAAAGGAGTGTGACTGAGTGCTGAGACATATGTGGAGACATAAACAAACTTGCAAGACCCAATATACTGTAAGTCATATGAATAATACCTATCAATAAAATGAAGTTAATAAGGGACCATTTATCACCAGTTGTAATAAATCAGGACTTGGCCTGACAGTAAGACACTGTCAGTGAAGGCTGTGCATGTTTTTCTTTTGAAACTATAACAACTTATTGATTCCATGATTAATTAATAAAAGGATACTAAATTACTGTACCTATAACACACACATTTTTTACTTCAGTTTCTACCAAAATACCCACAGCTTTGGATGGTGGTTCCATACCTTTTTGTTTTATCCAAGAGAAAAATCTATCTCAGCTATGGAAACATTTTCAGTGTGTTCTGCAGACACCTTGCTTTTCAAGCTGCTTTTGAGGAGAGGGCTCACGCACAAATTCACCACTTAGCAGACCAATCTGCCTAATTGGATAGTACTAAATATTAGTCAAGTTGGTAAATGTAGCCTCATCTCAGCAGCTGATTGCTGAATTTGAAAACTATCAGGGAGCAACAGCGCACAAAGTGCCAGCCAGTTCAGTTTTAGGCAGGATGGGCAGTCAGGGACTTGAAAGGTGACATTCCAAAAAAAACATGTAAAATCAGGAGTTCCCTATTGAAATCAACGGCAATACACTGATGTAAAACTGACTGAGAGGCACATCAGGCTCTTTAATTTTTAAAAGTATAAAAATTTTCAGTAAAGACAGGTTTGACCCAAGTTTGTCTGGCATCAAAAACTATACAGCAATTTCCTCTCAGTTCTACAGACTCAGTTCTACAGACTACAACCTATTTCCTGCAAAGCAGAGGAGGAGGAGGAAACCAATAAAGATTTACGGATATAGGTGGAAAAACAAAGAAAACAATGCAATTGCCTCTGGAGGATGCTGTATGGCCCTCAAAGTGCACAGAGACATGAGATAAGATGTGACGGCCATGACTAGAAATTACACTGGTCAAGGTCTGGGACTTGCTTTATTAAATCCAGGACCAGTGCCAAAATAGCAATGCTAGACCCAGGAACCATGCCCATACCCCACAATCAACAGAAGAGGGATCCTGAATGGACCACAGGTGATGTACACAGTGCCTGGGAGGAGAGGGGGAGTAGTGAATGCAGGAGCACATATCTGGCTGGAGAGGGGGGTTGCCCCACCCCAAACAGCCTCCTTCCCATTGGCTGGGGATGGGGTAACAGGCTAGCCAATCAGCTTTTGTGCCCCCCTCCCACACTTACTTAAACTCTTGCAGGCTTTTCAAAAGTCTCTTGCTCCTGCTACTTACCCAGTACTCCCTTCTCCTTAGCTGCAGTGTAGCTGCTGCAGTTTTTAGGATGCTACAGGTCTGACCAACTGCCTGTTTTGGGATCAAGAGGGAATTTTTCCTATTGAACCAAATTGGCACGAGGTCTGGTGGGGTTTTTTTCCTGCCTTCCTCACAACATCATGGTCAGGACACATCATCACAGTCAGGATACAGCATTAAGACTTAGAAGGTTCATATTAGGAAGGACTGCTTAGCTCATCTCTACTTGTAGGCAGTGTTCCAGTGCAGATAAGGCTAAAAGGGAGCATTGCCAAGGAGTAAATGAGACCCGGCCTTATGTCCTTTTACCTATGGGAGAAAAAGGAGACCTGAAGTCTTTGCAGACTGAGGTCCCCCCGTTGGATCCTTTACTACCCCTCCACTTGGATGGGTGGAAGGTGGGGCAGACGTGGAGCGATGGAATGGATTCAGAAGTGATCTGAGTCCTAGGCATAGGCCAAGGGGTATTCCCTGGGTTACTGGTTATATGGTAGGAGCCCTGTAACTCACGAGGACCCAATTAAATGCCTGGTATGTGAGAATGGGGGGTGGGGCACATAACACCCCTCCGCATTGTTAAATCAAGTTGTGGTCTGCCCTTTAAAACTCATCCCACATCTGTCATTGGTTCACCTGCATGTCCTGATCAAATGCAGGTTTCACATCATTGTGAAATCTCATCTCTCACAACCCATGATGATTGAAACAAAAATCTTCTTGCCACCTGGAAGTTGAAAATTCCAATTTTTAAATGGTATACTATAAACTATTTGGTTTCTAACCCTGGCAGGTTTGTGGGATTTCAGACCACAAAACCACATCCTTTATACTACCGTTTTGCTTTTCCTTCCTGCTTAAATTCCAAAATGATTTTAGTGACTGACATCTTGAGAACTGTTGGAGCTATAAATCAATTCTTTATGCCTGACTAAAACCTGGACTCCCTGTTTTAAAAATCCCTATAAATCATTGTTTTCTACAGCAGTTTGGCAGATATTTGGCAGTTAAAATCACATGGAAAATGTTGGTATTTGGCAAACCAGTAAATATGTTTTTGTGGCAAGTAAACTTTTAGAGTGCTGGTTCTGAACCATGGATCAGAAAATAAAAACAATGAGCCCTGCACAGCTTCTTACAGACTTATTACTCTCCACAATATGCTCCCCCTCTAGTACATATAAAATTTCGACTGAAGTTGGCATGGGCAATACTCAGACACTCGAGTGGACAGAGTTGATATATTGCTCTAAATAAGAGTCTAGGTATCAGGCCTTTTCTAATCAATGTGCAAATCAGAGCCAATTCCTACTGAGATGGTTTACTCATGTAAGCAACAGTCCCCACTGCTGCAGCGCTACAATCAGGTAACTGACCGTACTACAAATTATGCATCCCAAGCCGAAGACAAATCCGTATGTTATATTTTTATTCATAGGGCACTTTTAATACCACATACAATACTACATGATTTTACTACTATGTAAGGGAGTAATAATCTGGTGCAGAAACCTTCAACAAAGAGAGCTGCTGCGAATACACATGGACATATTAAAATATATAATTCTTTGGGATATTTTCAGCCACTAAATCTTTATTAATAGCAATTTATTAATTAATAGGGGTAATGTGTTTTGCTGGTGATGTTTCAGTTGGTTTATTTTTAAAGCTGCAGTCTCTGAATAGTCCAATTGGCTTTTAACTAAAAATTAAACCTCAGTGGATTAATTGGCCTTTCCAATATAATGTAATCCTGCAGCTCTTACAAAAGCAGAACCTCCCACTGATTTCATACGTGCATGAAAAGACAACTAAGTCAGTCTAACTTCATAACAGGAAAAGTATTTCAAGACTTTGCTGAACTCAAGTGAGAGCACTAATAATTATACATTGACCGCGCTAGTAACTTATTTCCTCTGGAAAGGCCAGGTCATTTTTTTTAAACAGTCAAAACCATAGCAAGTACATGTCATGCACCAGATTCCTGCAGCCTCACTCACTGCTTTCTGCCTGACATGCAATCAGTTACAATTCAAATACTGCACTTGATCCTGATATCACAGAAATCAATAGCAAAACTCTTATTGATTTCGATGGAAGTAATTTCTGGCCCATTACAAATTAGCTGCCAATATTAACATGCTGAAAGCCCTTACTTACATCACTGAAAAATTAGAAATGCCAACTAAAAAAGTGCTTTCAACTCAATAATACCCATCTACCCTATCACTGTTGCTATGACTGAAGACCCAAGGTAAAATACCATTAAAATAAATAGGCCAAATTCACAAAGCTGGTGCAAGGATGTATAGAGTATGGTGAATCCTATGAGGTCACAGTATTTGAGTCACCCCTTTAGATGGCATATGCCATCTGCCTGTGATTGGCACTGTGGGTTCTACAGAATGGAGCTTTCATTGCTTCCAGTATGAATTCCGAAGGTGGAAGACTCTAAGAAGAGTCACACAATTGCTAACACTGTGGGTCATCCTAGACACACATGCTTCAGCACTGCCTGCTTTCAGGCTGTGTGATCCTCTTGTAGTCCTCTTGCCCTGTAAACAGCATTATGGTTTTTTTATGCAGCCACAACCTGGTACCTCAGCACAGTTTCTGCTACCCCAGAGCTCCCCCCACACCTTTAAGCCAACATACACTGGTGAAAACTCAGCAGTTGGTGTTTAGCGTGATGGTGAATATGCCCTAAAAAGTTTATATGTCTGATAGATTGTTGTAAGGGGTTGTGATTTATTTACCCAGAAAAATCTGACAGATTCAAAACCTAGAGGTCATTAAGGCCCTCACTTTTTAATGCAACTTTCAAGCAGGGCTGCTGGGTTGGTCTAAGTGACAAATCTCAATACTATTATGCCATGTTCGGTACCAAGATAATAGGCAAAGTTAGTATAAAAAAGCATGCCTGTCTCTATTAACAGAGTTGTTGTAGCCATATCGTTAACAGGATATTGGAGAGACCAGGCAGGTGAGGTAATACCTTGTCTCCCTCACCTATAAAAGTTGCTTCAATAAAAGATATTAACTCACCCACCTTTTCTCTCTATTAACAGAGTATGTAGATCAACATCATTGACATGGTAAATGAAGATTTAAATGACAGCAATGAATGTTATTGTTATTTAGATCCAAAGGCAAAAAAAAAATGTTGCTGGATGACAGAAATAATAATGCCCAAATGTTAAAAAAGTGATAGTTGGAAATACAGTGCATCATCTAACTTTATTCTCCATCACGTTAAGTTGCCATCCTACCTAAGAGTCGCACATTTCAGCAAGCAGGGAAGCTAACAAAAATATGTTCATTTTTAACAACAGAGCTTCAAAATAACACTAATTTCAAATGTGTTTTGTGTTGGCACAAGAAAACCTCTAGCCTTGAATGACCTACTTTACAGAACAGCGAGTACATAACAACACTGAAGATTTTTTTCCACTCAAGTCAAAACCTATGTCAAGAAGTTTTAAAAGAGCATGCATAGTGAGAGAGAACTGAAATGCATCAATGTGCCCAGACTGGGAGCCAGGAAAAAAAAAAGACTAATTCCTTTCTGTGGATACAATAAATAGCTTTCAGACAGCTCACCAGAATTACCTCCAGCAATCTGAATATGGATTAATGTATAACTTGAAGTATTACAGCTATGGAACAAGGAAGGAAAAATCAGACAATTAAACACATTGGCCAACCTTTTCAAACCTGGGTGCTTAAGCATTTTAATCCAGATTTGGATCCAGATTTCCAGCAGTACTCAGCTCCCCAAATGGAGTGAGATTTTTCGAAGGAGCTCAGCTCCCACACTGGCACCCAAATGAAGTGGCCAGCTCTTGAAAATCTGGCCCTCACACCCCAGTTCAGCAAGGTGCTTAAGCTTCTGTCTAACTTGAAGCACATGAGGAGTCTAAGGGGCAGACTGACTTCAGTGCAACTATTGCCTGCTTAAAGGTAGACATGTACTTAAGGAGCTTAAGGAGTAGGGGCCTCAGTGACTAACTTTAGGCACCCATGTGTGAAAATCTTGACCATAATTTTCAACATGCTTCTTTCATGAGAGACATGTAGTTCAGCAGGGTTGAGCTTGCAAAATAAGCAGAAACTTGCACACATCACTTTTTCAGGGCACTTTCCTATTACTAAAACCAGTTAGCTGTAGAGTAGCTGTAGCACACTTGAGAGGCCCCACCGGTTCCTACTACTGATGTCTCACCATGCCTGCTGCGTGCCTATGATTTATGGTTTGCTGGTTGTGGTAGCAGCAATTAGTAATTCTCTTTAACTCGTATCAGCCAGAAGAAAAATTGCTGAAAGTGTATCTGATCACACTAAGCCATCTGTAGGAAAGCCTGGTCTTTTTTGATATTTTGTCTCCCTTATAAATCACCACAGAGCCAGATGGAAAGTATCTTCAAGTTACAGAATGACGTCTCTGCAATTTTCAGAAAAAATGTCCACAGCTTTAATTCCAACCATTTGTGTTTCTGTTTACTTTGTTATTCAATCTGAGAGGAATTAACACATTGTGCAAGAAGGGAAGCACAATGCTCTTTGCACCACTTAAGCTCCATAAACACATAAGGATTGAGTTGGGGCACTATCGGGATTGCAGCTGGGCAGGGATGCCTGTACACCACCTATGTACCACAGAAAGGGTCTCTGTACTGGGACCACTTGGTTTGGCCTAGAAGGACACAGTGGAGGCTGACCAGAGGTGAATAGGGAGGAGACACGAACCAGTAGCCTCCTATAGAAGTGACCTGTTCTGGTTTGGAGCAGTGTGTTGGATTTCCCTTCCCCAGCTTCCCTGGGTACTTGGCATTTATGCAGGTGGAATACATTTCACACTATAAAGTAATGCATTCTTGCTAAGGCAACCACCACACATATGACTTAGTCTGCATTTGACAGACAGATGTACTGGTATACTATTAACATTAATGAGATAAAAATCACCTATGGACAAGAGAAGATACTTATAACATATATAGCATCAGAGGTGTACCCAGTGCTGTGCAGCAGGTAAAATGTGATGCATAAATACAGCAACAGAGTCCCAAAAATTTTTACTGTCTGAAGGCAAAAGAACAATTATAAAACCATGACAGAGTGTGGGCTTACAGCTTGACACTTCATAGATAAAGTGGGTCTTCATAAGCTATTGAACAGAGAATATACCCCCATGAGACTTCAAAAACGCATTTCACCTTCTTGACAGAACTCATACATACCCACACATGACAAAAAAACTCTACATTCCTGGAAAGGAATAAATGAAGGAAACTAAAAAGGCTCCCATCCCCCACCAGGTTTAAAATGTTCATTTTATAAACATTTTGAGCTCTAAACAAACTTGGGGCCAGACTCTCAGCAGGTGTACATCAGCCTAGTTCCATTGATTTTAATTACAGCTGAGGTTGTGGACCTTATTTTTCTTGTTTATTTTTTCTTTCCTAAAAAACAACTTCATGAAAGGAAAGGGTAAAGATTACGTGTTTCCCTTTGGTGCAATTATTTTACTGCTTCTGATAGAATGAAGTAAAAGTTAGCTATCCTCAGTAAGATTTTCAATGATAATCTTCTGTGTTATAAACCTACTACCTTCCATCTACAATTTCTTTTAAGGAATTTATGCTCTCTACAACACCACCTTGCTACAATGATATTCATAACACTTACCTCCCAAAGCCTTCTCTGCAAAGAACATTAAACATTAAAATTAAACAAGGATTCGTGCAAGTCAAAGTAAAGATGACCTTGTCATCTATTATTTTATGGACAGAAAAGAATTTTCCTCTGTCCTCTGATTTTTGCCTATGACTAAATATTTCCCTACTAGCTGTTGACCACTGCTACACAGTTAAGTTACAAATCATCCCAAAAATCAAAACAGGACTTTAGGCAGGTCTTATACATACAGAGAATCTGTTTATAACAGTTGTTGCAATACTATTTTGTAAGTCCTTAGTATGTCAGAACTGCTCAGTCAAAGAACTCTTGTAACCCGAAATAAAATTCACTGGGCATATAAAGAAATATAAACAAGAGGGAAAATCACAACATGTAATTTGGATAAAACTATTTTCTCTTACTAAACAAACTGAGTGTCTCTGATTTCAAAAAGGCAAGTTTCAATGAGGGTGCAAAATGCTAGAAAAATCTGTTCATTCCAGAAGGCTTTTTACATCTACTTGCACATGATCAGCAAGAAGACAATGAAAAGGAGGTAGAACTATTAAGGAACAGGGGTTTAAAAGAAGACAGCTTTTTCTACCTTGCTTGGTTCCCCTTCTTCGAATCCTCATTTTGGGTAAGGAAGGCCAAGAATAATTAAAAGGTGAATCAGAATCTGAATCCATTCTTTTTACAAAATAAACAGATCAGACAGCAGATACTTAAAGCTGCACTTAGTTGTATTCAAAAGCAAGTCAAGTCTAAGAGTGATGAAAAATAAAGGAATGGACAAGGCAGGATCAAATTGCCTTCTAAATGCAGGGGAGGGAGAAGCTGTAAATGTTTGCTCTCTTCAGGCGTCCAGGCACGTAGACAGATCAGGCTGTAAATATGAAGGCAGACCCAAGGAGGTTAAAATATGAGAACTCAGAGTAGTGCTGCCACATCATGGTCCACAGCTATTTGAAAGGTCATTGTGTGCCAATGAATCATTAACCCTCCTTTTCATTTTGATGTAAATGAAAACAATAGGAGTTAAGTTTGGAATGAGAAAATGTGTCTCAAAAGTAAACAACCCTACTACAATACGTTTTTTAACAAAATGCAAAACCTTGTTTCTGTGTTATAATTTTTAATAAAATGATTGCATGTAAAGCTATGCTAAAAGTTGGAGCTTTAGAAGCAGAAGATTAAGAAATCTAGAGAAGTAAGCTAATAACATTAAGTAATCAATCTGCTGGACTATATATTTCTCCGGAGCAACAGTGCCCCATCAGTCTCAGCAGACCTTTGGATCTTGCAGCTGAAAAAAAGCACCAATAACCCACTCAATAGGCTGCAGCTCCCATCTTTCCAAATCTAAATGAGCTAGAAGCGTAAATGTTGTAAAGAAAGATTATACAGCCATTAGGGGAGCTCTCTTTCCAATAATATTTACTCTGAATAGCATTTTCTCCTTCATACTGTCACCAAGTGAGACAATGAATCATAAGGATTTTGTAAGGCTGGCACGTTTACAGCACTGGTCTAACCTCATAGCAATGCGCAATAGAGCTAGTGACTAATTTACAACAAATCCTCCATTCTTATACAGTCTCCCTGAACAACTCGTAGGCAATTAGTATTCAGCAGGAACTCATTATCCCCTCCTCCCCCAACATCTTTACACTACACAAACTACATTTTATAAACAGGCTCAAATGTGGCTGTACAAGAGCCAACACAAAAATGACATGTCCTCTGTTTGTTTGCTGAACTCCATTAAACATTTCTTTTAATTACCCCACAATGTAGGTATTCTTGTATTCTACATAAAGGAGAAGCGTGAATATGTGATGCAGTTTAAATGTCAGGTTTGGAAGATGATGCCGTTAACAGCTTGTTAACATTCCTCACTTCACTTCAATTATTTTTCGGACTGTTGAGGTCTGCAGGGCTACTTCTGTGTTATGTGTCAAGTGATTCCCCAATCCACATTTTTGTAGTAGATAATGATACATTTGTTGGAAGAAAATAATTCAATTGAAATGCAATTCACAGGTGCGATTATACAAACACCTATCAATTTTCATGGATGAAGACAGCAGCAGTATACAAGCACTGAATAAAGTGCTTGATTTGTGCAAAATGTAATTTAATGGGTCATCGTTCTTTCTTTGCTTCAACTAAATCTCTGTTTACTTTTATTAGGCCAGAGAAGAACACTTTCCTCAAAGGCTGCAAGTGTTGGATTTTTACTTCAATATTAAATACCACCACACACCTTTTGTTTGAATCATCTGTATCATTAATGATCCCAGTGAATTAGAACAAGACGCGGATGACCTCAGAAGGGTTACTCTGATTTAAATGGATGGTATAGGCATCAGTTTTGGAATACCTAGACCTCCTGGAATGTCAGGTTGATATTGCATTGATAAATCCCATAGATATACAGGAACATGGGAACTGCCATACCATTTCGCACCAGGGTTACTATCCTGTCTAAAGAAAAGGAGTGCTTGTGGCACCTTAGAGACTAACAAATTTGTTAGTCTCTAAGGTGCCACAAGTACTCCTTTTCTTTTTGCAGCTACAGACTAACACAGCTGCTACTCTGAAACCTATCCTGTCTAGAGTACCATCTAGGGTACTATCCTGTCTCCAACAGTGGCCACTACCAGTTCCTTCAGAAATAGGGACAAGAAACCACAAAATGGATATGTATGTGTTCTTTAGTCCACAGAAGAAATTTTTTTCCCTATCCACAGGCAGTTAGTGGTTGGTTTTTGCCCAGAAGCAAGAGGATTCACTCCTTATACATAATTATCCAGTCTCGTGTAACTGTGGATGTTCTCATTACCCATACAAATATCTAATCCTAATTTGTATCCTAAATTCTTGACCTCAATGATACCCAGTGGCAGAGAGTTTCATGGGTGAAATGCAGATTAATGGGCACCAGGAGAAGTATTTTCTTTCGTCAGTTTTAAATTTGTTTCCTTTCAATTTCACCAAATGTCCCTTTGTTCTTTCTATGATAAAGGGTAAATAATGAGAGGGCTTGATTTCCCTTCTTTATGCCATTCATTATTTTGCATACTTCTACAATGTGTCATTGTTCATCTCCTCTCTAAATTAAACACGCCTCACATTTTTAGTCTATACTATTATAAAAGGCCATACATTTATTTGTTTTCATCAGCCTCCTCTGAACTCCTTCTACTCTGCTGTGTTTCTTCTGAGAACGGGTGACTGGCACCAAACACAACTGTCAAAGTGAGGGCATACAATTGATGTATTTAACGGCATTAAATAACTACATGCTTCATGCTCACATTTTGTTTATTTTTCTGCACATTGAGTAGATGTTTCCACCAACCTGTTCACCGTGAAACCCAGGTCTTTGTCCTAAATCGTTAGAGTTAATTTAGAACCCGGTAATGTGTATCAGCAGTTCAAATCATTCTTTCCAACGTGCTTTAATTACCTTGCATTTGCCAGCATTGATTTTCCTCTGCCATCCCAATGTCCATTTGCCTAGTTTTGTTAGGTCTCTTTGAAGTTCCTCAGAGTCTTCTCTAGTCTTGACTAAGATCAATAATTTTGTGTCAACTATAAATTTTGCTTCCTCATTGTTCTGCTCCTTCTCAGGATCATTTATAAATATATGATAAGTACTAATTTCTTAAAGTTTCAAATTCTTACATCCAGTGCTTGCCAAGACACATCAACATGATACGAATGTTCTTTGCAGACATTACAGCCTATTGTCTATTGTTTGAATAGTCTCTAAACTTGCAGTAATAGGAGAAGGAAGCTCAGGAATGTAACCAGTTTTCTAAGCTTACATGGAGTATTGAAGTCACCAATGGCATTTTCAGAAGCAGCTGTTTTATCTACCATGCAAATTCTCAAGCTTCAGGGGACACCCTGATAAGGTAGCAGTAGAAAAGGAGGAGGATTCTCTCTCCTCTCGTTTACAGTCACCACGAGAAAACTTTTAAATGGACTGCATGGCTGAAGCCCATCTCCCTGACTGAGAGCTCAGCCAAGGAGAGAGAGAAATCCATTAAGTCAGAAATCACCTCCCCGCAAATGGTAAACGTGGCATGGAAGATGGAGCAGCCACTTCAACAGGGAATGACCCCACCAACACAGCTGAAGATGAGGCCCGCATCATAATCTCCGATTATGCATGGCAGGAGCTTCCCAAGCCACAGCTCTCTGCCCCACACTCTCCCACCCAAGATTGGCATATTGTTTCATTCTGCAAAAACAGAGACAGCTGCAATTCTCCTTATCTTCACCTTGTCCAGGAGGCAGTAGAGCCTGCAGTTACCAGCACCTATACTGCAGCCTCAGTGGGGAATTAGAGGTGAGAGGGCTGGATATGGCACAGGGAGTTATGGTGCACAAGTGGTGAGGCGCTCATCTACATGTGCTCTTCAGAGAGCTCTGCAATCTTTAGGTGTGCATGGTTTTCCCCAACCTGACTCTTTGGTTTTGCACACTAGGCCAAATGCTCCTGATCAGCCACCATGCCTGGATAAGGCCCACAAATGATAATGTAAATAACTGCACATAAGTAAGTTATGTTTTAACAATAATTTCAAAATTCCACAAGTGTAATTTGACAAAATGCCATCAGCCAGAGCCACTCACTAAAGCTACCTCTAATCTACTGCTACTCCCAGCTGCTTAGAACAAAGGCATTTATTATTCTCTATGCTGCAGGACAGGAGAATTACCACAGTAGAACTACCAGTTTTCCTCACAATTATTCATCACATTTTTACCACTTGCTCTGCTCCTGGCAATACCTGGGTTCTTCTGATGGACGTTTACATTAAAGCAGTTTTTGTTTTTACAGACCTACTAGAGAAACACCACAAAATCTGGAGTTTAAAAAAAAAGTACTTATGGTTTCAGCCTATGGATTTATAATTGAGTCCATCATCTGAGTAAGTTGGTGTGAATGTGGTCCCTTCTTCATGCTGCTTTCCACTCTTTTTTCTCCGTATCATTGAGAGCAGGTGTATTTAATATGCTGGGGAACAAAGAAGTCAATAAAATATATACCTGCATTGGTAGAAGATTACCTACTATATGTATGAATTTGATACATAATTCAAAAGATAAAGTAAACATTACAGATTTATTAATAGATTTTAAGGCCAGAAGAGAGACCACTAGATCATCTAATCTAACCATTTGTATAACACATGCCATAAAACTCATGTATAACCAACTGCTGCCCTCTCTACCACAATACTTAATGTGCTATTCTTTTAAATAATGTCAAGATTTTTTTTAAAAAATTATGATGTATAATTGACTATTTCAGTCTAGACCTCTCTCTTTTGGCTGATTTATCTCCTGTTTTGTCTAGAGGTGGGTGGATGTTGGATAACTGATCTGCTTGGGCACCAATGTGTACAGTTACTGCCCACAGGCAGCCTGTAAGCTGAACTCCATGATGGAGTATCCAGAAAGGTGAGCTGGGTGTTTAACAGTTGCTGATGTTACCCAGAATATGACAGACTGGGACTGCACCAAGTACTATCTCATCAGCATTCAGAACCAGCACCTCTGTCACTGCATGACAGAAAAACAAGAACACCCACTTAAGGGCTGGTCTACACTACAAAGTGAAAAGAAAAGGAGTACTTGTGGCACCTTAGAGACTAACCAATTTATTTGAGCATAAGCTTTCGTGAGCTACAGCTCACTTCGTCGGATGCAAACAAAGTGAGGTCGGCTTAACTGCATTGCTCAGGGCTGTGAAAAATTTTATGCCCTGTGCAGCGTAGTTAAGCCAACCTAAGCTCCAGTGTAGACACTGCTAGGTCAACTGAAGAATGCTTCCATCAACCTAGCTACCACCTCTCAGAGAGGTGGATTTACTACAGCGACAGAAGACCACCTTCCATTACTGTAGTAAGTGTCCACACTACAGTGCCCCAAGCTCTGCCACTGTAGCATTTCTAGTGTAGACATAACCAAAGAGAAATAAAAGTGCAGTGAGAAGAAAAGCAATAAGGAACCTCCTGAGTATGCTATGGGTGGTCTGATACAAACACACATACCCTCTTTTCAAAAACCAACATTTGTAAGGAGCTGTATTCAATAGTCTTGTTTCTCTCACAAAATTTAAGAGCAGTTTAACCTTAGCAAGGACTGAAATTAAGAACAATAGCTTTTCATAAGTGTATGGCAGTGCTCCAAAATTGTAGATGACTATCTATGTGATTAGGATGAAGAAAAGCAGTGCTGCAGTCAACTGACCACCATATACAATGAGGGGCAGATCCTGAGCTGGTGTGACTTGTCATAGTTCCAAAGAAATCATGATAAATCACACCAGCTCAGGACCTGCCCCTCCATTTACTGCAACAATTTTGTGAGCTCACAGTTCTTCTTAGCTCCAGAGCCTTTAGTTTGTAAGATAACTGTGACAGGAGCCTAGGGCTGACTCTGGTCTTTACTTTCTGGCCCCGTTCACCTCACATTGGTCAAGGCAACAACACATTAATACCACTCTCAGGTGACAGGATCCACTGACTCCTGTGGCTGCTGTTAAACAAATCCAACAAAATATATACACTGATATAATTTGCCCAAATACCCTTCTTGTTCAATGTCAATTCACATCAAATCCACAGTAGGATATACTTAGTTGGGGTTCACAGTAAAGCTATGGACAGAAAGCTATTAGCTGTTTGTCCCTGATTCCGATGAAAAGGTCCCTTGATCTTGCAAAAGCTTGAGTCTTAAGGGCTACAGTCGATTATAAAAATGAAAACAAAACAAAGCAAAGCAAAAAAACCTCCTTCCAACACCTGCAGTGAAGGCCTATGCAAGGCCCAAAGTCTCCAACAACATTTAGAGCTTGCATAGCTTTGCATGAAAGCTAAATGGAGCTTTAATTGGATCTAGTCCTTACAGAAGTTTAGCTAATGGGCTTGCAATAGAAAGCAAGTCTATGCTTACATTGATAACCTGCAGTACTGGAAACAAGATTACTGCATAACAATTTCATTAGTATTTTTCGTGTTTTATCGGGAGATTTCAAGAGCAGGGATAATCAAACTGGGTGTCAAAGAGAAAGAAAGAAGAGGTATGTGTCCATTTATGGAATGCAAAGATTTTAACTCTGTTCCATAACTATATTCCAGAAATAATGTTTAATACCTTGAAGGCTAATTTCACATTTTATGGATCCCAAGTTGTTTATTTACATTAGTGTGAAATGGAGACCAAGCAGGCAGAAGACAGGCAAAGAAGCTGATTTAAACATCAGAACAAAGGGATCCTCCTTTTTGAAGAATTTATTTCATCAAGTGAAGGGGCGTGAGGGGGAATTTAGACAGAGGAGGAAGACATGTTCTGGGAGGCCAGATAGCATAGGTTTGCAACTCATTCATTCTGGAAGGGGTTTCAAGTGCTTTGGAGGACAGGATTAAAATTCTAAATGATCTGGACAAACTGGAGAAATGGTCTGAAGCAAATAGGATGAATTTCAATAAGGACAAATGCAAAGTACTCCATTTAGGAAGGAACAATCACGTGTACACATACAAAATGGGAAATGACTGCTAAGGAAGGAATACTGCGGAAAGGGATCTGGGGGTCATAGTGGACCATAAGCTAAATCTGAGTCAATGGTGTGACATTGTTGCAAAAAAAGCGAACGTCATTCTGGGATGTATTAGCAGGAGTGCTGTAAGCAAGACACGAGAAGTAATTCTTCCGCTCTACTCTGCACTGATTAGGCCTCAACTGGAGTATTGTGTCCAGTTCTGGGTGCCACATTTCAGGAAAGATGTGGATAAATTGGAGAAAGTCCAAAGAAAAGCAACAAAAATGATTAAAGGTCTAGAAAACATGACCTGTGAGGGAATACTGAAAAAACTGGGTTTGTTTAGTCTGGAAAAGAAAAGACTGAGAGGGGACATGTGTGATGTTATTGACATAAGCTGGGACCGTATAGATCATTGTTGCAACCAAGGTCCTGTAGTGGCATCAAATCTTATATAAAGGGGGTCAAATGAGGTGTCTAAGACAAGGTTATGGTTTGCTGATTATGATGTCTATATGTGTGTATCATTTTTGTAGTTAAAGTTATGAATATTGGCTCTATACTGTCTGTATTTCAAACTTATGCTATGCTTCTGGGTGACACCCCAAACAAGTTGGTGTCAGCACTGATTCACTTGCTTGATGGCCCATTAAGGACCATCAGCTATACAACTGACCCACTGAGAGAAAGCAGATACGCCTTGTGACTCAGCAAAGTATGCAGGGACTTGCTTATGTGACTCCAAACTCTATTTTGCTGTAATTTTCCACAGTAAGAACAAAGAGGTGTACTTACACCTGGAAAAGACTATAAAAGGCTGATGCCTCATCTCCATCTTGTCTTCAATCCTGCTTCATACCTCTGAAGGAACTTTGCTACACTGAAACTTTGAACCAAGGACTGAAAGACCCATCCCAGCTGTGGATGTACTCTAGAGACTTGATTTGAACCTGCCATTTATTCCATCACTGCTACAAGCCTGAACCAAGAACTTTGCCATTACTGTATGTAATTGATTCCATTTAACCAATTCTTGCTCTCATCTATATCTTTTTCCTTTTATGAATAAACCTTTAGATTTTAGATTCTAAAGGACTGGCAACAGCGTGGTTTGTGGGTAAGATCTGATTTATATATTGACCTGGGTCTGGGGCTTGGCCCTTTGGGATTAAGAGAACCTTTTTTCTTTTACTGGGGTATTGGTTTTTATAACCATTTGTCCCCATAACGAGCGGCACTGATGGTGATACTGGGAAACTGGGGTGTCTAAGGGAATTGCTTGTGTGACTTGTGGTTAGTCAGTGGGGTAAAACCAAAGTCTTCTCTGTTTGGCTGGTTTGGTTTGCGTTGGTGTGCACAAAAACCACAACCTTGGGCTGTAACTGCCCTGCTTTAAGCAATTTGTCCTAAATTGGCACTCTCAGTTGGATCCTGCCAGAACCAGCATTGTTACAGTGTATGTAATGAACCCTTCATCCCCGGCCCCACCCTAGAGCCTGCACCCCCAGCCCTGACCCCCCCACACACCCAAAACCCCTCATCCCCAGCTGTGTTCGGTCACGGGCATCAACAGTTTTCTTCAACTGGGTCGCCAGAAAAAAAGTTTGAAAACCACTGGTCTAGATAATACTTAGTCCTGCCGTGAGTGCAGGGGACTGGACTAGATGACCTCATGAAGTTCCTTCCAGTCCTATGATTCTTTCTCTCTATCTATATTTATATTCAGAGAGAGAGAAAGATTTACTTGCATAATAGCGTCTGAGACAAATTAAAAAAAGAGGGAGAAACTTTGAGAGCCAAGAACAAAAAAGCATGCATATTTTAATGCTTAATATTATGCTTGGAGATTTTTCCATGAACTTTTAATTAAACTGCGTTTATAGGCTCACATACTTCGGAAGACTTTTGTAATAAAAGAGAGCTTACTTCTCAGGTCTTCTTCAGCTCTCGTCTGTTAAGTAAACCCTGACATTTGATTGTTTATAGACATATAAGCATGCATACACTTTGTCTCTCTACTGAAATAAACTAGGATCACCTATCCATTGTTTAAAGAATGCTTTTGGCAAGGTTCTGTGAGAAGCCACAGGCTAAAGCACTCTTCACTGGGCAGTAGCACTCTCCTTGAGGTTTTGCAAAGATTCCAGAAGCAACTCTTAAAGAACACTGAGACCCCTGCAAACAAGAGTGGTGCGTAATTTCCACAGACATTAAAGGACTGCTAGGGCAATAGAATCATGGGTTTCCTCAGTTATTATGTTGTTTTGCAATTTTCAGAATATGCCTCTTCCATAAAACTGGATAAAGACAGGCGTTTCTGAGACTCTTCATATTGGAAAGGGACCTTCCTAAAGTGTCAACTCTGCATGAAGCAGAAGTGGGGGAAACTAGGAACGAACAGTGCCAATTAACAAAAAATAACACATTTGTCACAAAATTCTCAGTCATCTCAATAGACAATATTTAATAAAATTTTACATATTTTTAAAACATTACTTCCTATGGTCACAAACTCAAAAACAGGCATATTTGATTATAAAAGCCTTAGTTACAAATAGTTTGCCCATCTCTGACAGCACATATGTAATATCTTTTACAAAAATAAATAAATAAATAAAAAGAGATTTTATCCAGACCAGTAGTAGTAATTACTTTATAGACCTAACACTAATTCTAAAGGCTAATATTATTTAAGCACAGGAGAACATCAAGAAAGCAGATCAAGTTCTTTCTAAAGAAAACATTTTAAATCTTACCAACTGCAGTAAGGAAAGCTAATTAAAACAAACAAAACAGCAACATTGAAACCAGATTTTATACAGATTACATTGTAGTGGTTTATATAGAAGAAAAGATCATGATGTTCAGTTCCTTAAGACAATATATGGTTAAACTGGGACTTCTGTGAAAGCTGTAAAAATCAAAGGACAAGAATCCACTAAAAGTTTTGTGCTGCCCTGATCAGGCATAGATTTGTCAAAAATTTAGCTTCTGTGTTTTTATCTTTCGAACTGCAGAATGTGGACTGCAGAATTAATTTTAATTTATTTATGTTTTCATTTTCTTGCTGCCAGTAATGCAAACAGGGTAGACTAGAGACATACAAAACCCACTGCCAGGTCACTTGCACTATGACTATCTGAGCAAGACAAATATTTTGAAAAGTTGTAACTTCTTCCTCCCGCCATGTTTTTAATTGATATTTTGAGAAGAAAGTCCACACTTACGTTAGTTAAAAGGTTTAATATTTCTCTGGAAAAAGTAGAATATTTCTATTGAAAAAAGAAGCTTTTACAGCTTTATAGATGGCCTTGTGGACATCATCCTTCTCAAACTAGTTATGCAAAACAGGAAAGAATTATAAATGTTTAAAAATACATGCCCTGTTAATTCAGTTAAATGCCAAACAGTAAAAGCATTCAGCTGTCACCTCCCAGACTCCTTCCCAAAAACATAAGAGTTGCGGAATTGGAGAAATACAATGCACTGTGAGGACACGTGTTTTAACATTAAATCTAAAAACCACCCCTTCTGTTTGTTTTTGTTTGTGTTTGTGTTTTTTTCCTTTTTCTGTATCTTTTACTCACTCTCCCTAATTCCCTGTTCGTTTTTCTCTCCCATCCTGTGCAGTTTTTCTCTCTCTCTCTTTCACTGAATAAAGATGTATTGGTAATGTTTTTGTTTTTAATTACATAGACCGGATCTCTATCAGTTCCCAGGAGAGAGAGATGAAGAGACTGTTGGGTATGGCTGTTCCCATAATCCAACTTTCAGCCTGACCTAATAGTTCCTTTCCCCCAGCACCTTGCACCTACCCCACCAATTCTCAAATACAGTAAACACTGCCTCCAAAAATATTTAGGACTCTTTAGTTAGATGTCTGCACAGTTCAAATGGCTTCTCATACGCTCCCAGAGATGCTCAGTGGGCATTAGGAGACTGCTACCCCCAACCTTCACTCTGTAGGGAGGGGGATCAGAGGACTAAGGGGAAAGCTTCTTTGCCTCTCTAATCCTGACACGGGCTGCTGAGAGGCAGAAAGCCAACCTTCCCCCTGCTGGACAGAAGCAGAACAGCAAAAGCTTTCTGTAGGGTGCAAGGTAAAATCCCACAAGGCACCTATGTGGTCACAGCTCCCACCCCCAAAAAATGTATAGGAGGGACAAAGAGACCTAGCTCCCCTGAAGATTCTGGAGAAGGCATTGTGGACACCTCAAAATACCTTAAAGGCAAATACCTGTTGGGAGAAGGGTATTGCTAGAACTTGAGGGGTTTGGTGTAAGAGCAGGGTGCTGAACCAGGCAAGTAGAAAAGGACTTGGGAGTCCTTTCAGGAGCTGCCGTTATTAGTATTAATTTTTGACAGAGTTTTTCGAAAGAGGGGCCATGTGGCAGGGGGAAATGGAGCAGAGAAGGGAGAAGCTAATATTCATCAACTGGTTGATATTCAGAAACATGTAAATGACCAAACAGAACTACATAGTCTCACCATTAAATGTATTCTTTGCTTTGCTCATCCCTACCTCCTAGAGACACTCTACAGCTTGCTCTTTTCTATTCATTCTTCTCCCCTCACATCTCCCCTCAGTATCTCACTCTATTTTTCTTCTTCCCTTTTCTCTCTCCTTATCCCCCACTGCGTGTCTCTCCTGCCAAAAACACAGCCATTAATATAACAATGCCAAAAAAACACAACAAAAACCAGTCTAAAGCAGTACAGGACAATAAAATTGTGACATTTGACAGTTATTGTGGTATGGTTCAAGTTAAAACATGCATAGATTTTTATTGTTAAATAAACCCTTCAAACCACCTTAATTTAATATTCAAAATATTTTTAAAAATACAGTTTCCTCCTTTCCTGCATTATTTCTATGCTATATCTTACCCCTTGTTCAATTCTCCTAGCATGCAACCACAACACTTCATGGATTAACCCCATTAGATCTCACATACAATTCAGACTGGGGGTGGAGTCCAGGCCCTATTGAAATGAATAGGAGATGACCACAGCTGGAGATGGGACATTGCAGGTGGCCAGATCGAGCATTCTCTCTCTCTCAGCTGTGTGTGGGGGAGCTCTGAGCTCGTGTAAAGCCCACAGAACTGGCTCCTCAGACAGCTGCCTCTAGGCTCAGTGTAGATCAGTGGTTCTCAACCTATTTACAATTATGGGCCACATATGCAGCTCTCTATGTGATATGTGGGCTGCACCCACACAATAAATATTCTACCTCTATGGCTCTGAGGATGTCACATGTGCCACAACTGTGTGCTGACTGGGCTGCAAGTGGCCCGCAGACCACCGTTGAGAACCATTGGGTAGATGGTGTCTTGGTGGAGGGACAGAGTATATCAAGGGTGAAAAGGAGTGAGTCAGTTGCCGGGAAGAGCACAGATCTACCAATTACCTGGTGCTGTACAGTCCCTTGAAGACTATATGCAGCTGGTGTAACCAGAGCAGGAACGAGAACAGATGTAGCTTCAAAATTAGTGAGCGATAATTGCTCCCTGATGGCTCACGCCATCCTGTGCTAAAATCCAGTCCAATAACTGGTTTTGCTTAACAAAACAGAATGTGATCATGTGGACACTATCATTTTACATACCTGTACAGTATTATTATTTATGCAGGGCTCTTAGACTTATTCCAGAATATGAATCTGGTCTATGAACAAAGGCACCCAAGTCACAAACACACAAACTATTATTTTTCCCAACATACTCTTAATTCCCTTGTTAAACTTCTACATTCCTGGGACAGGGAGGCAATACATGGCTGCAACATATGTGTGCTAAAGTTACTGAACTGACAGCATCTCTCACAATTGTGATTTGCAATACTGATGATTAGAGAATGGATTATTATAAGAGATTATTAGAAATATTGAGCCAGAATATTATCTCTGGCATCTGTGGATTTACACCAGTGTAGAATCAGACCCATTCCCTCTACTGCCCTACATAAAAAAACAAGGCGGCTCTTATCTCTGTAACAAGGTCTGTTAAGTTTGCACACTGGTTGTTTGAGTATCGACAATCTGAGTTATCTGTTCCATTTATGCCACTGTACCTTATTGCAAATTAAAACAGCCTGGCTACTTCTGGCTGGAATCCCAGCTCTCATTGGCTGAGCTATCTGACTCTTTGCCCACTTCCTTCTTGTTCTGCTTTGTGTTATCTGATGTTTGCACTTTGTTACTGTAGCTTTTCCCAAACTTGGAAATTTTCCTCACTGTTTTGCTTGTATTTGATTGTGTTATTGGCTGCTGGGCTTACCTAGCTATATCCTTAATCTATCTACGGGAACTATAATGCATCCATCCCCATAGTATCTAGACATTTCTTTACGTGTGTTTCATTTAATCTTCACTCATTTAAGTTAATTGTATCAATTCTTTTCAACTTTTTTATTTCCACTTGTGTTGCTGGAAGGTCCTAGAATATCACAGGTGGACACAAGGACCTAAATACAATAGAAGAATCTGATACAGTTTTCCTTCCAAATAACACAAATTTGGCTGAGTGCGCCCTTTGGTTGCAGCCCTGTGGTGCTGCTCATTAAAGTTAGTTGTCCTGCTTCTTTTAGAGAAACTGTCTGACACCTGTCTGTCTGCTATGTATTTGGATCTATGATAGCTTTGTAGCATATAGATCAATCACTTTTCGAAGAGTGAAAACTGCTAAAAATTTCTTACCTATATCCAACAAGACCTGGTCTTCATTTTCACTTGACGGAACCAGAGGATCTCTGAAAGGCTAGAAAAAGGAAATTTGAGCTAGATTTTTAAGTTGAATGGTCAAGTTTGAACTTCATTACAAACAGTGCCTGGTGCTTCCTGAATTCTCTTTAAATCTTTTCAGCACCATTTGTTCATTTCATTTATTTCAATTGTAAGCAGAGTCAGAATGAGCTCTAATCTGACATCTGGTGGTGAGCTGTGGAAAAGGACTTCAGGGGCTGATCTCATTTGCATGGGCACTCTCGTTTGCATGGGCACACCCAGTGATGAGCTGCCAAAATCTTAACAACGGGCTCCCTCCTCACCCCTCGAGGGGGTCATTGCCTACCCCCGCCCCCCGGGACTCCTGCCCCATCCAACCCCCCCGCGTTCCTTGACGCCCGCTGCCCAAGACCCCTGCCCCATCCACCCCCCTCCCCTGTCCCTGACTGCTCCCAGAACCGGGTAGGAGGGTCTCCTGGGCCACCGTAATGGGTGCCCACTCCACCCCTAAGAGCCAGAGGCACCTGCCGGGGGGTGAGGTGGGGAGTCCCGGCGGTGCTTACCTGGGGCAGCACCCAGGAAGCATCCAGCTGGTCCCTCTGGCTCCTAGGGGCGGGGGAGCATAGCTGGGGGGGAGCAAGGGGAACAGCCACTCCCCCACTGATCACATCAAAAGTGGCGCCTTAGACGCCGACTCCCTGGGTGCTCCGGGGTTGGAGCACCAATGGGGAAAATTTGGTGGGTGCAGAGCACCCACAGGCAGCTCCCCACGCCCAGCCCCAGCCCACCTCCGCTCCGCCTCCTCTCCTGAACCCACCGCCCCACTCTGCTTCTCCGTGCGCTCCCCCGGCCCCCGGCTTCCCGCGAATCAGCTGTTCGGAGGGAAGCCGGGGAGGACTGAGAAGCAGGCCGCGGCTTCCCGCTCAGGCCGAGGGTGGCGGAGGTAAGCTGGGGCGGGGAGTGGTTCCTCTGCCCGCCCCTCCCGGGTTACCTGCTGTGGCGCAGGAGGCCCTCCTCGCCCCCCCCGCCCCAACTCACCTCCACCTCCCTGGGCCTGAGCGGGAAGCCGCCACTTGCTTCTCAGCCTGCCCCGGCCTCCTGCGCGAACAGCTGATTCGCGGGAAGCTGGGGGGGGGGGGACGGAGAAGCAGAGCGGGCGGCACGTTCAGGCGAGGAGGCAGAGCGGAGGTGAGCTAGGGCCAGGGGTGGGGTGGGGAGCTGCCGGTGGGTGCTCTGCACCCACCAAATTTTCCCCTTGGGTGCTCCAGGGCTGGAGCACCCGTGGAGTCGGCGCCTAAGGCGCCACTTTTGGCCAGTTAAATTTAGAAGCCCTTTTAGAACCGGTTGTCCCTCGCGGAACAACCGGTTCTAAAAGCGCTTCTAAATTTAACAACCGGCTCCAGCTCACCACTGGGCACACCCACCCTGCCTACCATGATGGACTCCTTGCCCAAATGGTCACATTGGCTGCTGTGGGATCCCCAGTCTCTCTGTTATTGGGGCAGGAGTAACAAAGGGTTGTTATCCTGGTTATGTGAATCAAGGACAGTAGAACTGTACTTGGCATTTTATGATGGAGGGACTCGCCCTCAACTAAGTAGCAATCGCTAGGCAAGGGACATGGGCTCCAAAACCCAGTGAATTGAGAGAGGCTGGGGACAGGTATGTGTACCTAGTAGTGTGGGCCCCTTCTGAGGGCCCTAAACACTACGTTGACTCCTCCTCTCTCCCCATGGTGTAATAACAGAGCTAATTTTGGCTCCATTAGGAGTCTTGTTGCATGCTGCCGAGCTGAAATCACTGATACCTAGCTCTAAGCATTAGACCTACTTTGGGCTAGTGGTGCACCAGCACTGAGGCTCCCCTACTACCAGCTAAAAATCACTGAGAGCTGAAATCACTAAAGAGCTAAGTTGCTGAGAGCTGTGTTAAGTGGGGGGGGCCCTGAAGACAAGTTGGTGAGCAGACAGCTACAGCAGAGTGGATAACCAGGCGGTGGTGGAGAGGAGCAGACAGCGAACAGAGTGGAGCAGAAAGCAGGGCAGCTGGTGGAGAGGCGCGGATGATGGTGAAGACTATAGCAGAACCCCATGGAGAGGCGTGGCACTCAGCCATCGACCTGAGAAGCGGAGCATGGAAGATGCCCCCCACACCTCCCTCCACTTCCACCCAGGCTGGGAGGTAAACTCTGCAGATGAGCTTCTGAACTCGGGGGGGGGAGGGCTGCACTGACCAAGGACAGAAACTGGGCGGGAGGGGGCTGACTATTGGATTGCTGGACTTAAGACCCTGAGGGGAAAAGGATACTGCCAAACTTACTTGGGGGTGGGTCTTTTGCTCATGGTTGGTGTTATGAATCCTGTTTGTGGTGCTTCCCCAACATAATGCCACATTGTTTCCCTCCTTTATTAAAAGGCTTTTGCTACACTCAGACTCTGTGCTTGCGAGAGGGGAAGTATTGCCTCTTAGAGGAGCCCAGGGGGGTGGTATGTAATTGTCCCAGGTCACTGGGTGGGGGCTCGAGCCGGTTTTGCATTGTGTTATTGAAATGGAACCCCTAGATACTGAACCTGGCCCTTGTTGCTGCCAACTCTGATGGGCAGAAGGGTTACACAATAAATACAGAAAATAAAGAACTGCCTACCCCAGGCTTTGTGAACCCTTAATGCCATTATGAGCTGGGTAAAACCTTGTTATGGGTTGAGTTACAATCTTGTTCTAAAACTGGTGTGTGAAAATGCCCTTTATTTAAGATAGCTGTAAGAGACAGTTAAGGGGACACACCTAAAACAAGGCCTAATAGAATCTGCTCAAAAATGGACAGGGGGCTCCACTGGGTATCATGACCAGGTGCATGCATGCAAGCCAAGACAGAACACCCAGAAACTGAGAAGAGACAGAAGAGCGAGTGAGGCAGAGGCAAAAAGCAAGAAAGCCAAGCAGTGGCCTGTGACCCTGGAAAAAGCAAGAGACAGAACTTTTGGGTCTAAGGAGCTTGGGGCTGTAAAATAAGACATTACACTCCTTTTGTTCTTGCTTTTCCCTGCATTCAGAAAAGCAGAACTTTGTCCATCCCTTGGAAATAAACAAAACTGCATCAAAGAAAATACCAGACTCCACCAACTGGAACATCCCCTGAACTTTGACTAGCAAGCTGAGGTGGAAAGAGGCAACGACACATTAAAAATACAATTGCCTAAAAGATAAAACTAGCAGCCTCTCCTCCAGACAAAAAATAACCAATGAGAGATAAAAATCAAACCCAGACAATACCCAACCTCCCTGCAAGCACTAGCCTTCATGGTGACCCTCCCTCCACAAGAGCTCAGGCTTTATTGTGCCTTGAAGGGTCAACAAATACAGACTGTTTTGGAGCAGAGTGGGATATAAGTTTAAAACGAGCGGGCTCCAGCTCAAAGATCTCTAATGACCAAAGCTGTGAACTTATCATACAGGGAAAGGCAGTCTCAGGCCATTTACAGCTTTACAGGTCAGAACTAATGCCTCTAACTCCGTCCAGAAATCAACAGGCAGCCAATGCAGATGAGGGATCACTAGTGTCACATGCTCCCAGCAACATAGGTGGGTTGCTGCATTCTGCCTCAACTTCAGTTTTCAGGTTGATTTAACATGTAGCCTTATGTAGCTGCAGTAATCAAATCTGAAGATGACAAAGGCATGGATTATGGTAGAATGGTCTGTCCACAAGAAATGGTCAGTCTCCTGGCCAGACGTAGAAAAAAGAAAATGAACAAGGCCACCACTGGTACACAGAATCATCACAGGACTGGAAGGGACCTCGAGAGGTCATCTAGTCCAGTCTCCTGCACTCAAGGAAGGACTAGGTGTTATAATCATCTATGCCCAGGTGTAGCTCCAACACCACCCCCAGATTGCAAACCCTATTGACAAACAACAGGCACAGGCCTTAACAAAAGGGGAAGATATTATTCTACCCATATCTTCCAGTTGCTTCTCAACCTACAAATATCACTTCAACCTTGTACATTCTGAGCCTCAGCCAGCTAGCTCTCGTCCACACCCAAATCTCAATTGTGTAAACTAGAAAAAGTAAAATTGAGACCAAGGATTTCTTAGGGCACAACCTGAGACATACATATAAAGCATGATATAAAACAGACATCAAATAGAGCTGACTAGTCAAAATTGGATTATATGCAAGCATCACAGCTTCTCTTTCTCCTATCAAGTGTAAAATACCTTATTTTACGTTAGATCCACATAAAAGTAATCCCAAGCAGGATCAGTATTTTTTATACCAGAATTTCTCACTGTCAGTCTCTAACAGGCTCTGTGTATGATCCTGCAAATGTTGCTAACAAGAGTTTCCCCATGTTATCTCCCAGGCTCAAGATTACCCTAAAACATCACCTCACCTTCCTGGACCTCCACTGCCCTCCTCAGCTCCACTCCTCGTGAACAATGGAACTCTCTATATCAAGGAGGAAGCTGGTGCACGTAGGAGATGGGGCTTCACCTCAGCTGGTCCCAAGGCTGTAGACACACTCCCGTAGGAATGACCACAATCATCATGACTTTCCAGTCCACACGTAAGCCTCATTTCTTTGACCTGGCTTTCCAGCCCACCAACACATAATAGATTCATTGAAGTAAATAATAAACATACATACACGTAACTTTTCCCTGGGGCAGGAATGGAAAGGAAATGTCACTTGGCAGGCATTAGTCACCTTATTTATTTTTTTAACTGTGGAAGATACTCAGATACCACAACGTAAGGTGCAGCAGGAGAACTTAGACAGAGGCTAGTTATTCATACAAGGATAAAGCTGTACCTTCACATCTTCAATTCCAGGTGCTGGTTCATCAGATGCCAAGTTCATGGGATCTGTAAAAGTGAGATTTCTTAATCAACTTCTAGTGATAAACAATGGAAGTTTACTCTTTTTTCAACTAGGAAGGGAAAAAAATAATGAAGCAAGCAAGCAAGCAACACAGAACAATGTACTTTTGTAGCATGCACATCCCCCCAAACTAGCATACCAGTGGGCAGAATAGTAGATGGTTGTACAACAAGCTGTTATGTTATTATGGACCAATTGTAAACAGGCTCTTGAGCTTAAAGGAACAGACAGCGAAAATATATGTTGATTCATAGACGAGGCTGCTGATGTGCAAAGCGGTCCTCACAATAGCACAAATCAGAAGTTGTGCCTTAAACTATGGGAGATCCCAACGGCTGTGCATTGTCCTAAAGACATGTTATACATTTTAAAAATTAGTCCTGGCATTTTCAAGAAAATGTGATAAAAAACTTCATTTCTGTCGCTCTTCTTTCTATGGTTTCTGCTCAAGACAATTGGAAAGGACATATTTAACACAAAGACATGTTCAAACTCTGCAGGATATGCCCAAGCACAGACATTTGTGAAACAGCAAACAGAGCAGGAGTAATCTGCATGTAAGGAAGCACAACAAGCATCTGCATTCCTAGAACTGTTAGCTACTGTCACATTTGTTGGTTAAAATAAAATAAACACTCCCATTTTCACAATCTTTCCTGATATTTAGTTTTATTTCTTGTATATTGAGGCTTGTAACTCAAGATTCAGGTCTGCCCTCAGATATAGACTCAGATGATATTTTAATAGACTTTAAGGTCAGAAGGGACCATCATGATCCCCTAGTCTGACCTCCTACACATTACAAGCCACAAAACCTCACCCACTCACTCCTTTAATAGACCCCCTAACCTCTGGCTGAGTCACTGAAATCCTCAAATCCACCATTTACACTAGTTTAAACCTGCAAGTGATCCATGCCACAGAGGAAAGCGAAAAAGCCCCGGGGTCTCTGCCCATCTGACCCGGGGGAAAAATTCCTTCCTGACCCCATATATGGTGATTAGTTAGACCCTAAGCACACGGGCAAGGCTCTCCAGCCAGACACAGATATGCAGCTGCATTTTCAGTTTACCTTTGTAAAATCAGCTACTGCACATGAATTTAACCATAACTTAATATTTAAAAATCATGTATATCTTAGTATTTGGGGGGAATATCATTCATAGTCCTTTGATGCTTGCTATACCTTTTCTCATCCTGAACTCTGTGCAGAGCTCAGGGAGAGGTTACAAACCAATAACATTGTACCAATCCATCCCCTCACAGGAACAACTGCCTGGTATCTAAGTCCAGCTGCAGACTCCAGCAATAATAATATGGTCTAATCCTTCAAACCTTATTCAAATTAAACTATCTGGGAATGAAATCCTGGCCCCACTGAAGTCAATAGGAGTTTTGCCATTCTGTACATAAAGGCTACACAGGATTGGGTGCATACTGATTAATTTCTTAATGAATCATTTAATCGTTATCTTCTGTTGCAACCAGATGTGTGCCTCGCCCTGCTCCCCGACCCCATTTAGAGGGTTCCTACTGAAATGCAGCAGGAATGTGAGAAGATGTGACAGTCCTTGTCTTGCAGAGAGATCACTGTCTTCCATGCTAGGCAGGACCCACTTGGTACACAGTGCACAAGCTCCAAACAACCTGCAGATGGCGCAGAGGTACAAGTTACAAGCATCACAACAGCAGCAGCGATTTCAACTGACTACTGTCGTAACTATTAGCACTACGAGTGAGAAAATGCTCTAAACATTAGTACATTTCTACTCTGCTTCCTGCCTCTGCCTCAGGCTTCTCATGTGACCTTGAGCAAGTCACTTTACCACTCTGTCTCTCAAATGAGGACAATAATATCTTCCTGCCACAGAGGTAAACTCTCTCATGTTTAGGAGATGCTCTGGATAAGGGCCAAATATAAATAGCTAGACAGAACACTGGTACTGTTTCCTGCAATTGTTGCATCGAATCTCATGAGTGCCAAAGTCTAAAGGCAAGATTCCCAAAAGGTGTTTTTGGACCAGGCAACAATTCTATAAAACAACGAATCCATCCCAATAAAACAGGTGCCACAATAACGTAATATTTACCCACAGTATGGAAACAGATCATCTCAGACACTACTATGTAGTGACCATGAATAAAGAATGATGGCCATGGTAACTCTGGGTAGGTCTACACTGCAGCTGGGAACAATTCTTCCAGCTCAGATACACAGACATGTGCTAGCAGGGCTCAAGCTAGTGTGCTAAAAATAGTTGTGTGGACATTCCAGCTGGGGCGGAAGCTCGGGCTTGCAAGCCTGCCCGACCCCCTAGGCTTCAGAGCCCAAGCCGGAACATACACATTGCTAGTTTTAATGCGCTAGCTCAAACTCTGCTAATGCTAGCTCAAGCTCCATTAGCTTGCTCCCAGCTGCAGTAGAGACATACCCTAATTTTAAAAAGCAAGATGGAGAAAAAGAGCTGAACTTTAGAAAGACAACGCCCAGGGAATGCTCCCCTAAATTCCTCTAGAAATTTTTTCTAATACTACTGGGGTTCAGTTGACATTACTGTAATTCATTCTTACAGTACTTGGGGAAACACTGTTTACTATACAGTAAGTGATTTAATATGTAGACATAAATTGGCTATGGCTTGAAATAATAATATTCTGCACAATTATTACTTGCCACAAACCTTCAAAATTAGAAAACCACAAGATTTTTTTATAACATAGGAATGGCTGAAATAATCAAAGTAAAATATATTTGTACTTGATTTTGCATCCTTACTAGAGAATGTGTCATTCTGTGTATTTGAATTTAATTAAGTTGCTATGGGAGATCCACCGTTAAGCTAGCAATATCACCTTACGTTGACCCACTGCGTTGCCCATCCTGAAATGCAATCAAACTGCTGTATTGCCATAGCAACCTTCAGTAGATAATAGCTCAGAGCTTCTGATAGCATTATGCTTTAAAGGTCTGTTGATCTTGACTTTAGGCCCACCCAGGAGTGAATACGTATTACTTATTGGAACAATAGATGCTTTAAACTCTAAGGGGCATCCCTTTATGAAGTTACTGCAAAGAATTTTTTGCTCTAAGCTTAGCACCTCAATTACCAAAAGTATTTAGTAGAATATTGTAGAAAGAGTTTTATGGACCATTTGTTACATGATTTCTGTTTGTAGCAGCAAAAAAAATTAATTTTGTTTCCAACAAAAATTTTGTTTTGTCTCTTTAGCTCTTGTTAGCAGAAGGTAGAACATGGACCAAAGTTATCAATTATATTAGTGATTTTCAGGTATCTGGGTTCAATGACTGTATGAAAAGCAACAAATACCCAAATAGCTAGAGCTACACATATTCCTTTTTGCCAGCTGATAGAAATATGAACATCTGTGACAGTACAAAACTATATGAAGACACAGAAACACTGATTCATTATTATAATATATTTCTACAGTGGTAGCACTCAAAGGTCCCATTGTCAGGATTCTGTCCCCACTGTGCTGGGCACTGTACAAATACACAGGTCTGCAAAAGTCAAATGATAACCATGTATTTATTCAAGTCATAGGGCTAGTCTACACTACATTATATCTCTAGCAGTATAGCTATGCCTGCAAAGCTCCTTAGGGGACAGGCAGCTTATACTGGCAAAAGGAATTATTTTGCCACTATAGTTAAACCATCTCCCCGAACAACATAAGCTATACCAGTTAAAGGTCTCTTTTGCCAGTATAAGCTGTGTCTATATGATTTTTCCACACTCCTAACCAACACAGCTATGCTGGCAAAACTTCGTAGTGAAGAACTGGCACTAATGAAGAGTGATGGAACTCTCTTTGCCATTGAATTGTGATGAGCATAAAGTACTCAGCCTGCTAAGGTGATGAGTAATTCCTGCAATGGTTGAGTGCCAGGAGCTGAAGGCACTCAGCACCACACAAAGTTGCTCAGCATCAGCTTGCAGGTTTGAACCCAAAATGAGAGGGTATAGTCAGAAACTAAATGATTCCTGAAGTGCAAAATCAATATTTATTGATATTTGCTATTTGCATGCACCAAGTCAGACTGCTTGGACATGCACTAAGAAAAACTACCAGGCATGACATGCATTGCCCAAGCTGCTGCTATGAATTCACCTGCTGTTAGTGACACACAGCAGAAGGTACAAGATCACATTGACCAGGAGCACTCTGAGAAATCTGCACCCAAGATAATAAAGTTTTTGATAGCAAAGTTTCTAATTCCTTGTATTATAAATGGTTGCTTATATTTACAAAAGTAGATTTTAGACTGTTAGTGTCAACGCTGATTATTGCTGATGGTGACTTTAGATCTGCCTTTATCATGTTAATTGCCTGTGGGTTGCTGGAGAAGTTGGGCATAAATTTCCAGCAAGAGCTTAATGGTGACAATCACATGTAAGGAACTCTTAACTATGTAAACTGGAGCTAGTGTCTATTAAGGAGGTCACTTCCTCAGTCTATTAACTCACCCAGAATAATTAGCTAATACCTTTGGAATCCAATTCTTATTTACATCATCATGTAGTGCCTGGCCCTGTAACGTTTATGCAACTGCTTAACTTTATGTCAGCTTCAGTGGGACTTCTTACAGTATATGAAGTTAAGAGCATGTGCATATCTTACAGGATTAGGGCCTTATCCTGTAGAATTAGCCACTGCATACTAGCCATTTCTTACAGATAGACACTAATGTGCATGCAACAATGAGACCTTGAATCTGGGATAGCCGTCAACTAAATGCCAGACCAGAGTATTATAGACTTTTTAGTGATTTTTTTTTATAACTCTTTTGTGCTAGGACCTACTGGTTACAAGGTCTGTAAAGCTCAGTATGATCTATCTGGTAAAGAAAAGTAATTATAATAATGAAATAATATCCTACAACCCTTATACAGGCAAACTTGCAATTGAAATCAATATGGGAGACTCATTTAAACCATTTGAATTTTGAACAAGGTCAGCTCCCAGACTACTGCACTGGGCAGCACAGCATGGGGAGGAGGTGACCAGCCCTCTGTGGAGAAAGAAGTGGTTCAGGACTATTTAGAAAAGCTGGATGAGCACAAGTCCATCGGGCCGGATGTGCTGCATCCGAGAGTGCTAAAGGAGTTGGCAGATGTGATTGCAGAGCCATTGGCCATTATCTTTGAAAACTCATGGCGATCAGGGGAGGTCCTGGACGACTGGAAAAAGGCTAATGTAGTGCCCATCTTTAAAAAAGGGAAGGAGGAGGATCCGGGGAACTACAGGCCAGTCACCCTCACCTCAGTCCCTGGAAAAATCATGGAGCAGGTCCTCAAGGAATCAATTCTGAAGCACTTTGAGGAGAGGAAAGTGATCAGGAACAGTCAGCATGGATTCACCAAGGACAAGTCATGCCTGATTAATCTAATTGCCTTCTATGACGAGATAACTGGCTCCATGGATGAGGGGAAAGCAGTGGACGTGTTATTCTTTGACTTTAGCAAAGCTTTTGACACTGTCTCCCACAGTATTCTTGCCAGCAAGTTAAAGAAGTATGGGCTGGATGAATGGACTATAAGGTGAATAGAAAGCTAGCTGGATTGTCAGGCTCAACGGGTAGTGATCAATGGCTCCATGTCTAGTTGGTAGCCGGTATCAAGCGGAGTGCCCCAACGGTCGGTCCTGGGGCCGGTTTTGTTCAGTATCTTCATTAATGATCTGGAGGATGGCGTGGATTGCACCCTCAGCAAGTTTGCAGATGACACTAAACTGGGAGGAGAGGTAGATACGCTGGAGGGTAGGGATAGGATACAGAAGGACCTAGACAAATTCGAGGATTGGGCCAAAAGAAATCTGATGAGGTTCAACAAGGACAAGGACAAGTGTAAAGTCCTGCACTTATGATGGAAGAATCCAATGCACCGCTACAGACTAGGGATCGAATGGCTAGGCAGCAGTTCTGCAGAAAAGAACCTAGGGGTGACAGTGGACGAGAAGCTGGATATGAGTGAACAGTGTGCCCTTGTTGCCAAGAAGGCTAACGGCATTTGGGGCTGTATAAGTAGGGGCATTGCCAGAAGATCGAGGGACATGATCATTCCCCTCTATTTGACATTGGTGAGGCCTCACCTGGAGTACTGTGTCCAGTTTTGGGCCCCACACTACAAGAAGGATGTGGAAAAATTGGAAAGCATCCAGCAGAGGGCAACAAAAATGATTAGGGGACTGGAACACATGACTTATGAGGAGAGGCTGAGGGAACTGGGATTGTTTAGTCTGCGGAAGAGAAGAATGAGGGGGGATTTGATAGCTGCTTTCAACTACCTGAAAGGGGGTTCCAAAGAGGATGGAGCTAGACTGTTCTCAGTGATAGCAGATGACAGAATGAGGAGTAATGGTCTCAAGTTGCAGTGGGGGAGGTTTAGGTTGGATATTAGGAAAAACTTTTTCACTAGGAGGGTTGTGAAGCACTGGAATGCGTTACCTGGGGAGGTGATGGAATCTCCTTCATTTGAGGTTTTTAAGGTCAGGCTTGACAAAGCCCTGGCTGGGATGATTTAGTTGGGGATTGGTCCTGCTTTGAGCAGGGGGTTGGACTAGATGACCTCCTGAGGTCCCTTCCAACCCTGATATTCTATGATTCTATGCCACAGTAAAGAGTTCAGGACTGGCCACTAAAATTGTTCATAAAATGCTTAATTCACTCTTCTTTAATTCACTCCTATCTTTATTAATCAGATCTTTTTGACTTCACTGGAACTTCTTGCAAGTTGACCTGTTTTTATTTCAGCTGAATACTGCCCTCTTCTGGAATTTTAATGAGGTTGTAATTTAGCTGTTGTAATTTTTTAACAATTATTAGAAATTCTTGTGAACATTTTTAGGTTCACACTGGTAACTTAATTATTTCAAAAGTCTGTAGAATGCATGATTTCATACCTCCCTTATAATGAAATGCCTTAAATATTTTACCATTATCTATTGCACAGCTCTCTGATATCATGTATACAAAGCGATCTTCCTAAATAAATATATGGCACAAGGACACATGCTACCTTACCTAGGACTTTAGAAAGCTATTACAACCAAAGATGAAAAGCTGTACCTTCTGCAGAATCTGTTGAATTGCAGGGCATTTGTGGTCCTTCCACTGTCCCAGCTTGTTTTGAATTAAGACTCTAAAAAACACCAAATTCAAACAACAACTTTCTTGGATACCCATACATAGTAATAAACCCATACATGTATGCACTCACACACACAAACCAAAGGAAGTCAAATAGATACATTTAAGTTAATATTAAAAATTTCTACATATATTTTGGGGAGCGAAATTTATAAAATATTTTAAACTAAGAATATTTGGGGAAAATTTACTTTGTGTTTGTAATATATAGGTTGTGTAACATATCAGATTTAAGATTTGTATTTTATGTAGCACACCCTTTCTCCTCCCTCTCTCTGGAAAAAAAAGAATAGTGTTTGCATTAATATAACACTTCGTATGTTCAAAGTTCTGTACTAATTAACCCCCATAACGGTCCTGTAAGGTACAAGAATTTTACAGCTGAAGAAACTAAGCTGTAAAGGTGAAATGATTTCCCCAAGGCTATACAATGAATAAGTAGGTGAGCCAGAATTAGAACTCAGAACCTCCTTGACTCCTAGTTCTGTGCTCATTCCTTCGTACCATGGAAATCCATATAAAGATGGTATTGAATTGAACTCTGTGTGTCACGTAGTCAGTTTGAATTTGTATCCTGTGATGCTACACAATTAAATAAAGGATTAACAAATATACAAAGTTACCTGTTTCCAAGTATTTTCCAAGCTATAAGAGCATTAGACAGTAAATCACATGCATACTGCACTGCCATCTTTATAGTCTCTGGATCCCAGAAAGATCAAGGAGCCAAAATAGCCCTCACATAATTTAGAGCAAGCAGCCTAAGGACTACTCAATTTTACATCAGCTGCAGGAGTCTCAGAGGGACTACCCCACCAGATGAGGCTGAGCTGGACTGCTGTGCACTCTGGCCCAGATTTTAAATAGCATTTAGGTAATGCTGCACTCAGCATTGGCAATGCCTAACTGATATAGGAGCCCAGATCTCATTTTCAAAAGTGAGATAGGCACTTAGGAGCCTAAATCCCATTAACTGTCAACCCAAGTCTGAGTTTTTCCTATTCCTGCAGCTAAGGAACAGAAACAGCAACTCAGCTTAGCTCCTCCTTGATGCACCACTTGATTTTTCTGATACTAGGCAACAAAAGGGCTTCCCTATGCAGAACCTTTAGAAACAATGATCTAATGCATCATCTGTCCCCTCTCTGTTTTACTGTTTAAATTTGGTCACTAGAAACAGGATTTGTTCTCTCCACTGATGTTACATAGAGTCCTCTTTCCTCACACTGGTTGCATTTACTAATGTATCAACAGCTGATACACACAAACATAGCCGCCGCGCAGTCAGACATTTTTTAAAGGGAGTAGGGCTACTCAGCCTGCAGGACATCCATTGTCCCTCATGATGAAAACTCAACCCTGTCCTGGACTCCCTAACAGAGCTTCCTTTTGAGCCCCACCACTCAGGCTTCCCCTACATTTGGTGTAGACTTCCCCTGCTCCCTACATTTGCTGTCAAAATGGAATTGTTTATAATGTAATCACAACATCTCAAAATTGGGAGCAGTATCAATACTGTTATTTCCATAGGGATAAGATGGTTCTGAGGACGGGTCCATTGTTCATTCCAAAACTGTACTCCGTTCTTCACCATCTCAGGAAATCTCTCTTCCATTACGCTGCCCAACATCAGTCCATTCTCTAAACGGAGACAGAATGGCATGAACTAGTTCTAGCAATTGAGGTAAAGTAAGCCTCAAAGCTATCAGCAGCCATTTTATGCACAGGAAAACATACAAAACCAAAGGACGTTTGGCACCACAATGGATTAAAGCCCATTCTGCTCTGCCAGTGTCTGCTTCCTGGTCATAGTTATACACTTTGTCTGTGGAGCAATGTATAAAGCATCCATGTGCTCATTTATCCATACATTCTCAAGACACTATATGTTAAATATGCAATCTTCAGCCTGTGGTAGAAGTGTTGAATGCTGTAAATTCTACATCTATTTCAATATAAGTAGCTACACTGAAATGTTCACTGCTCTTCCCCACACCCCTTAGCTTTCAAAGATGTCAAAATCCCATTATGAGGACTGGTGGTCCTCCTGATTGTGACAAAGAAAGAAAAATGTGTATTTACCCTGTACTTTCCTTAGCTTAAGTTAGCTAGATCAGACAAGCTGACCCACCCACTTGGGGTGACAATTTCTCAAATGGAGTTAATGACAATTTGATTTCCTAGGCTCCGTATAATATTTAAATAAAAAGATCATGTGCTTTGGTACAGTGGCTTGTTTCTCTACCTAGGTTTCAGTAAGCCTACCATTAAAAATCTTGCATCACTGAAAGGATGATCTCTAGTGGTTTTTCCCAATGAGGAGGAGCTAAGCTACAGAACAGATCTGCATCTGTCTCTTCAGGAAGAGGGAAAACCCATGTGGATGACTGGCAGAATGTTTTACTGATCAGAACAATAATTGTTTTGCCACCTTTAATCTAAGAATTTTGCCATGGACACTTTCAATATGGCACATTGATTACCATTTTCTCCCTTTTTTCCCTCCCAAGTGCTGCAAAAAACACAGGGTTTGATGAGTGCAAGGGGTATAAACAATATTACAATATTTGTCATGATTTTGTTTTTGCCTTAGGAAATCAGGGCACCTGTGTGAAAGTTGTTGGACGCAAGTTAGAGCTATGAATCTGGGACCAGTTTTTATATTGGAAAGCCTAGAAATCTAGGGAATGACTAAATAGGAATGGCTGTGTTATAAATCAAACGCACAAAACTGGTGTGCAAAGGTCAAAGCATATCATGTAGCACATTGTTAGTTTAAAAACCTATAACCGTTTTGATAAATGCTTAAAAATAATTAAACAGAAAAACAAAACATGGAAAAGAAAAGCAAAAACAGAAGGGAAATTTAATAGCAAGAAAGGGAAAAACAATAAATAATAATAATTTTATGTAACCTTTTAATCCAATAATTTGATACAGACAGACAAAGGCCCAAATTTAGGAAAGCAGTTAAGAACATGTCTAACTTTAAACACATGAATATTCCCATTGAAGTCAATTACACTACTCACCATGCTTAAAGTTACGCATGTGCTTACATACCTCACTGAATCAAGACTAAAGTGACCAATATATCATACAACAAATACAATATAAATGTAAGCTCTTTGGAGCAGGAACTATCTTTCCTCTCTGTGTTTGTACAATGTCTATTTTTATGAGGAGAGGCTGAGGGAACTGGGATTGTTTAGTCTGCGGAAGAGAAGAATGAGGGGGGATTTGATAGCTGCTTTCAACTACCTGAAAGGGGGTTCCAAAGAGGATGGAGCTAGACTATTCTCAGTGGTGGCAGATGACAGAATGAGGAGTAATGGTCCCAAGTTGCAGTGGGGGAGGTTTAGGTTGGATATTAGGAAAAACTTTTTCACTAGGAGGGTTGTGAAGCACTGGAATGCATTACCTAGTGAGGTGGTGGAATCTCCTTCATTTGAGGTTTTTAAGGTCAGGCTTGACAAAGCCCTGGCTGGGATGATTTAGTTGGGGATTGGTCCTGCTTTGAGCAGGGGGTTGGACTAGATGACCTCCTGAAGTCCCTTCCAACCCTGATATTCTATGATTCTATGATTGATTCCAGCATACAATAGGGTTCTGGTCCATGACTGGGGCTGCTTGCTGCTATAATTAGTAACAACAACTTAAAAAAAAAATACCTCCCACTACAAAACATGAACACAAATGGAAAAGGCAAGATTAAAAACCAGAGAGAAAGGGTTTTACAAGAAAGGTATTTACCATAGGGCCATTCTAAAAACATCTCTGGAAATACAAGAGCTTTATCAAGTACTCCTTTAACATTTTTTCTACACTTCAATTTCATGCGTGAAAACAACCACTTTGGCACAAATGAAAAGGTAATGACAATAATCCTTTGTCTACAAGACCAACACACTTACCATCCCTAAAACCTGAACAGTTTAAACTAAGAAAGAGTGCTACCCAAGAAAAACATATTGAGTATGAATAGCAAATGGTGCAAATTGTCAAAAAATATATATGCTTTTTGCATTCTGCTAATTTGGCACCTACCTTGTAAAGAAAGGTTCTATCCCAGAAGTATTTCCTGAAGAGCTTAATGTCAGACTCCAACAAACCTTCTGCCGTGTGATTAAATGTCAGTGTCAGAGTTCCTGATGAATGAACAAACTGTAGGAAAGCACACTCACTGATCTCAGCTCTAGAAATGTCAAACGAATGACTGCCCTGAAAACTGAAACAACACACTATTTAAATAAAAACATATGCTCTGTGCACAGGTTTTATGAAAATATAAACACACAGCACTTTCTGTTCTCGTTGGTGCACAGCACTTCAAAATTCTACAAAAAAAATCTAAGGCAGAAAATATGAAACATCCATGAAAAATATATCTGGGAAAACAAATAGTTACCAGTGAATCCATTCACCATAAGAAAATTCTGCTGTTTCAAGCCATCAAAATGAAAAAATGGTTACATTAGGAATAATGGCAGCAAAATAAAACAGCGACACTAAACAACATCTAGTATTCCCTACTATTGTAAAATAGAAATAGTACCTTTTCCTGTTAATGTTGCCATATATAGTAGCGTGAAGGAACTGGCAGGCTTACTAGCCGATTACAGTGAAAAACAGACAGTGTCTCAAGGGAGCGCTGCACTGTTTGGATGTTACAAACAAATGAGACATTCATAACAAAATGTACTGTACCAGCATTGTAAGTCATTTTCTCATGCAAATTAAAGTAGGCATAATACTCACACAAACTGTATGTTGTGCAGAGTCATAAACAAAAGAGCTCCATTCCAAAACAAAAATGTAACTGAATTCTTGCATGTATTTTTTTTCTGTTCACTTGTGGCTTTTCATTTCTAATGGGGACTTTCTGATGGTGGAATATGATTATTTGGTACTGCAGGACAAATACAAATACAATGGAGGTCCTAAACTCCATACATCTGAAACTTCAGATAATTAAGGTTTGGAAGCTTCAGTCCTGCAAGTTACTGGTCAGGGCTGAAGCTGCCTGGCAACTCCAGAAACTTAGCCCTGCTGGGTTGATACTCAGCACCTTCATTTATCCAAACCTCTGTCTTATGGATGTTTCAAAGTGCTCCAAGACCTTTGTAAAATTGGGGTTCGATTGTATTTTTTAAAACAAATTTCCATGCCCTAGTTCCTAACAGCACTTTAGATTATTAAAACAAAAACCTGTAAAAAGTTACTTTGATTTTCACCATTTTAACAGTGTGTATTTTTTCACAGCTTCTTTGCATCTCCAGAACTTGGACAATGAAAATAAACTTCCACTTTTGAGAGCAGTCACTTTCATTTTCTAGTTCTGGTGCACTGGCACTAGACCAGTGTGGCAATCCTTGAGTTGGGCTACAAACACTACAGGGGCATGAATGTTTAAAGTTACCCAAAAAGCAGTTTTCAATTTATCTTCCCATTTCATGAAGCATTTCTACGAATAACACCGTTTTTCCCCACCAAAACTTGTAATTTGGACTTAGTAAACAATTTTGGCGATGCACAAAAAGGAATAAAACACAACTCCCTCCTTTTTGCCACATTGGTATTGCAAGATTAACAACAGTAAAAATTTATTTTTGTCATTAAATTAAGCAGATATAACTCTGACTATACAGAGGGAGCAGCTCAGAGGAGTAAAAAAGTGTGCCATTTCTACGTCACTTTTCAGACTAGAAAAGTATATTAAAGGCTATAAACACTCAGATAATCATGGAAAAATGACTACGTGCTACTGTACAATTTTGTGATGAGGTCCCACAAATCCAAAATAAACAGTGGTATTTTTAAAATATTAATTCTTAAAGCAACAGTCTTAAGTCAGATGCCAAACCTAAACTATTTACTCCAAAAAGGAAAAATAAAAGAATTCCCTCATGTAAATATCTAATCAACCCAGAGTTTAAACCAAATTTAGGTTCATATGTTTGCCATTATATTACTGTTAAAAATGTTACCAATTTTGCCACAGACGTAGAATGGAAGATATACATGAAACCCTTATTTTTAACAAGAAATACAAGATTTCACACCTAAAAACACAACGCTGACAACAACCAACAGAACAGAAACAAACATTCAGTTTAAACTATTTTGAAATAAACATTTTGCTGTTCAGTTTTAATGGCTAATAGTTTAACAGAAGTAACGGGCCATTACACTCACTTCATGAAGATTTCAACAAGTCTGGAGTGCCCATTCTGGGAAGCCAAATCTAATGGTGTTGCTCCAGCTTCATTAGGTAAAGCTAATGCCAATGGCCCACCAGGCTGAGATAACAGGAATTGCGAGAGTTTAACCAAGCCCAATCTTACTGTGAGATGAAGTAGAGTTTCTTTGTGATTAGACTCTAAAAAACACATGTGTATTTGTTAGTAAGCATCATACAAATCTTTTTAAAGTCTGTGCAAATACAAAATACATATAGTCCAAAGATCCACTTATTCCAAAAGTTAAAGAAAATGCTTGGAGTCGGAGTCTGTATTTTCTACATCTCAACTCTCTCCGTGTGTACAGCATCTAGCACAACGGGGCCCTGATTGCTGACTGGACCCTCTAGGCTCTACTATACTACAAATTGTAAATAACAAGGCAGCTTTCCAGCTGCTTCGCATTGCCTCAACAGCACAAAACAGCCACAGCTGGGACCAAGAATCTAAAGCAGTTTCTTTACAAGGCATGTGATTTATCTAGTAAGGCTGTTTATAAATACAGCAAAAGATTCTTAATGATGCAGACATGCAGATAAAATGTACAGGATGCATTTCTTTCATTTCTCATTTCAACATGGTGGCTTCACCTGCCTGTTTTTCCTCTCACCTGCCTCTTTGTTCTCTGCTTTTTCACATGTAAACATCAAGGTCAATGAAAGGTGAAGCTTAAAAGAAACAGTGAACAAGACAGACTGAGTCTCTTTCCATCACGTCCTACCCTCACACTTCATAAAGAAAATGCTCGGGCAGCAAATTAAAAAAAAAAAAAAAAAAAAAAGGCAGGCCTGCAGCTCAGATTCTTCTTCCATTCTGTTCTACACAGGTTTTTAGAGTGCATCTATCACCGTAGTATCTAAGTACCTTCCCGCAGTGGATTAAGCAATGTGACCACACACCTGTCACATGCTGGTTGTTCTCTCATCCTCTATCCAGAGAGAGAAGTGTGTGTAGTGGAGGTTGGTTTTGTTAAATATGCCTGTTGCTATGTGTTTACATGGGGGGGGGATCAAACAAATATGCCTCGCACTGAGGAAGTGGTGAGGTTTGTGATAGTCTGTAGTTCCTGAGGGAGTTCATTCTACAGTCTCGGCCTGAAGAAGTTTCGGTCTCTGGCACAGGCGAGCTTTACTCTTATTGTTGACAGTTCCATTATGCCAGAGGAGTGAAGTTGACAATCACAGTCTTCATCCTAGAGCTTTAACCGGTATGCTGGGCCCAAGCCATGGAGCACTTTAAAGATAAGGACTGGGAGACCCTGAACTTGGGATTCTATGGGAAGCCAGTGCAGAGAGTGTAGGACAGGTGCAATGTGCTCACAGTAGCCTGTGTTGTTGAGGAGACATGTTGCAACATGGTGTACTAGCTGGTGTTTCCTAAGTGCTGAATGTTTCATGCGCAGGTATAGCATATTGCTGTAGTCCAGCCGAGAGGTGATGAAGGCATGAATAACTGAGGCCAGGTCTTCATCCAACAGGGTGGGACTGAGTGTCCTATACAACTGGAGATGGTGGAAAACTCCACTCACAGCCACTGCTCTGAGAGAGCTCAGCAGAGCAAGGAATCCAAGACTACAGACTGAACTAATCAATTGTGGAGTGAACCTTCAATCAGAGACTGCACTGTGCCTGCAAACTCCTCAAAATATTTTCCTCTGACCCGCATCTTGCACTCTAATTTCAACATGGAGTTAAATGAATGGCTAGAACTATTAATATGTTTGATATTTCAGTTTAGTCAGTCTATAGTCCTCATAACAACAATCATCAAAGTCCGAAGGAACAAAAATCTCATTTTGGACCCACTGGTTTATACAATTCAATGTAAACATTATCTCATCAAGTAAATCCATTTTTCTGAAATAAATAGGATGAAATTCACTAAGGACAAATGCAAAGTACTCCATTTAGGAAGGAATAATCAGTTGCACACATACCAACTGGGAAATGACTGCCTAGGAAGGAGTACTGCAGAAAGGGATCTGGGGGGTCACAGTGGACCACAAGCTAAATATGAATCAACGGTGTAACACTGTTGCAAAAAAAGCGAACATCTTTGTGAGATGTATTAGCAGGAGTGTTGTAAGCAAGACACGAGAAGTAATTCTTCTGCTCTACTCCACACTGATTAGGCCGCAACTGGAGTACTGTGTCCAGTTCTGGGCACCACATTTCAGGAGGGATGTGGACAAATTGGAGAGAGTCCAGAGAAGAGCAACAAAAATGATTAAAAGTCTAGAAAACATGACCTATGAGGAAAGATTGAAAAAAATGGGTTTGTGTAGTCTGGAAAAGAGAAGACTGAGAGGGGACATGATAACAGTTTTCAAGTATGTAAAAGGTTGCTACAAGGAGGAGGAAGAAAAAATGTTGTTCTTAACCTCTGAGGACAGGAGAAGAAGCAATGGGCTCAAATTGCAGCAAGGGAGGTTTAGGTTGGACATTAGGAAATACTTCCTAACTGTCAGGGTGGTTAAGCACTGGAATAAATTGCCTAGGGAGGTTGAGGAATCTCCATCACTGTAGATTTTTAAGAGCAGGTTAGACAAACACCTGTCAGGGATGGTCTAGATGATACTTAGTCCTGCCATGAATGCAGGAGACTGGACTAGATGACCTCTCGAGGTCCCTTCCAGTTATATTCTAAATGACTGTGAAAATTGAGCAGAATCATAGGTTACCGTTCCATCAATGACAATGGAAAGGTGTGATCCTTCATTGGAGTGGGGTGGAGGGGGGTGAATAATCCATTAACAAAGACCAGCACAGTTTGTAAAATTTATGCCCCACCACAATAGTTACAACAAATAGAGTGACAGAAAGATGACCCAAAAGAGAGAGACAGGGTAGTTGGTGAAAGAAGCAACTAATTATATTACCCAAGAATACTGCTGAATCAACCAGTGCAATCACTGTAACAACAGACAACTACAGTGACTCCAAATTGAGCGTGGGACGGATTCTACCATCAATACAGTGAACAGTCCCTTGCCCTATAATGACATATTTTATAACTTACCATAGGCATTGTGGTAACTTATTTATTTGTATCTTCAAGACATACAAAAATATGTTTTATATTATAAGGCACTTATTACTTAAAAATCACATGATAATTCAGCCAGTCAAACTTCATGACTGGCTCAACATTAATCACCTTATACCACTTAAAGAAAACACTTTGAACAACGCACCTGGCTCTGTAACAAAAACAAAGCCCACTATAATTGCACTAGGGGAAGGAAAATGAAGTTTTAAAAAAATCATTCCGTAGGTTAAGTTTCAGGTAAGCTAGGTAGTTACTGCTATTAGTGTGGAAGTTTTCAAAAGCAACCACTGTGCTTGGGTGCCCCAATTTTTGGGTGAACCACCGTGAGACACCTTGTGCCTGATTTTTCACAATACTGAGCTCCTTTAAAAGTCCCCAAAAATCTAGGTACTCTGAACTGATGAACTAATCACTTGTGAAAAGTTAGGGACGACAACAAATACCGCCCAGAACAAAGAGGAAATGAGTCTTTCCACGCCATATCGTCTAAGCACATCTCAGAGGACTTGAGAATGGCCATGGCCACCTCTAGTCTATTTTTTTTTCTGCCTTGAAAAAGAATAATGCTTAAATGGGCACTATCCTGTTTTATCAGTATATTTTAATAGGTTTAATAATCCTGGATTTTCATGTCTTCTTAGAAGATGAAAGATAATCTGCTTCCATACCAAGGGTCAAATTCTGACTGCTCAGTGCTCAAAGACTCACGCCAAAACTCACACCAAGTGATGGCAGCATGGGAGAACTTGAGGAAGTTTTGAAAATTTACTGACTGGCAAAAGGAAAAATGAAAAAAGAAAGAAAAATGAAAAAGTGGGTGGGACAAAAAAACCCAAACCTGAGCATCATTCATTATATTGCATTCAGTTGCGAAAAGAAAAGAAAAGAAAGGAAAAGACTGGGGAAAGTTTAGATTAAAAAATGGAAAGATTTGAAAAGGCAAACGCTTTTTGCAAAAGTTTTCAGTTTTGAGAAAAGGTCATTTTTCATTAAAGAACTATTCCCCCTCCCCTCCAAGAGCTGAATGAAAGTTTTCAATCATTTCTAAGCATAAGAGTATGGCAGTTGTTTAATAAAGGCCTAGATGCTGCAAAGCAGGTGGTGTTGGGGAGGGGATATGCCAGCTAGACCTTGTTTTGCATCAGATCTTGATTCTGCTGCCAAAACACTCTGTTCAAGTGATAAAAATCTGAGCCAAACAATCTGTTTTAAACATTAAATAAATCCTTTTGTTTTTACTTGCACCTGAATCCCTTCCTCTGTCCAAAACAATAAAAGAACAAAACAAATACTTCTCTCTGACAGAAATGACTAAGCTCTTTCTGGGCTATGAACCTCATTCATTTCCTGGAAGGAGACTGAAAACTCCAGACTTGTAACTTGAAGAGAAGACGGAGACCACAACAGGCCGACAGATTCCAGTTTTTCCTGGCTCCATCTTCCTACGAACTCCTAATCCATTGTCAGGCCTTTATATTAGGTAAAGAGATTGTTTATAGAATGTTCTTCAGTATACCGCAGTCCTGAAAAACTTACACACATACTTATCTTTACACACTGTGAACAGTCATGTGAGTTGACTTCAGTGGGACTAATCACAGCTGGGCACGTGAGTAAGTCTTTGGAGGATCAGAGCCTTGGTTAGTGCCATGTGATTAGGTTGGATGACCTCTGCTTGTCCAATATCGATCCATAGTCCTCCCTATTGTATCTTCCATTTTTTGAGATAGGTCACTTATCCCTCATTCCTAAGGGTAGTGCAGGCTACAGCATCTTTTAGCCTATCGTACATCTATCAAATAACATCCGTTAATCAATCTAAGTAGTGCATATAGTTTGGATAAATGCTCGTTCAAACAGCCTGAATATTGGTCTCTGACATTCTAGGCATTGCAGTTAAAGCAGGAATCCAAACTGATATTTTTCTCAGAGATCATTCTAACCTGTCTAAGATTACATCAATCAACTTTTTTTTTTTTTAAACCAGCACACAACAGCCTGGAAAGTATCAAGAGAACTGATTCCTTAAAGATACTAATTCTCACTAGTTCTTCCAACCAAGTCATACGGGGTGAGACTCTCTCTCTCTCTCTCTCTCTCTCACACACACACACACACACACACAGAGTGTAAAAGGGCCGGAGTGGCACAAATGGCCCTAAAAATCGATAGTTTGGGCTGTGGAAGGATTTCCCTGGTGCAGGCATGGCAGAAAATGGCTGTGAGGCTGCCTATTGAGGACCACGCACAAGCCCTGGCAAAGGGGGTGTTTGGGGAGCAAGGCCTCACATCCACGGCTGAGGATGTGGGGGAGATTCCCAAACCTGAGCCATTCCTCTTAGGTGACAGATCTGAGGAACTGTCCCAGATTGGGGTATCATTAGAGGAGGTTTTGGAACAAACTGATAAATTAAACAGCAATAAGTTACCAGGACCAGATGGTATTCACCCAAGAGTTCTGAAGGAGCTCAAATGTGAAATTGCAGAACTACTAACTGTAGTCTGTAACCTATCATTTAAATCAGCTTCTGTACCAGATGACTGGAGGATAGCTAATGTGATGCCAATTTTTAAAAAGGGCTCCAGAGGTGATCCCAGCAATTACAGGCCTGTAAGCCTGACTTCAGTACCAGGCAAACTGGCTGAAACTATAATAAAGAACCGTATTGTCAGACATATAGATGAACATAATTTGTTGAGGAAGAATCAACATGGTTTTAGTAAAGGGAAATCATGCCTCACCAATCTACTAGAATTCTTTGAGGGGGTCAACAAGCATGTGGACCAAGGGGATCCAGTGGATATAGTGTACTTAGATTTTCAGAAAGCCTTTGACAAGGTCCCTCACCAAAGGCTCTTACGCAAAGTAAGCTGCACGGGATAAGAGGAAAGTGCTCTCATGGACTGGTAACTGGTTAAAAGAAAGGAAACAAAGGGTAGGTATAAATGATCAGTTTTCAGAATGGAGAGAGGTAAATAGTGGTGTCCCTAGGGGTTTGTTCTGGGACAAGTCCTATTCAACATATTCATAAATTAGCTGGAAAAAGTGGTAAACAATGAGGTGGCAAAATTTGCAGATGATATAAAATTACTAAAGATAGTTAAGACCCAGGCAGAGTGCGAAGAGTGACAAAAGGATCTCTCAAAACTGGGTGACTGGGCAACAAAATGGCAGATGAAATTTAATGTTGATAAATGCAAAGTAATGCACATTGGAAAGCATAATCCCAACTATATATATAAAATGATGGAGTCTAAATTAGCTGTTACCACTCAAGAAAGAGATCTTGGAGTCATTATGGATAGTTCTCTGAAAACATCCACTCAATGTGCAGCGGCAGTCAAAAAAGCAAATAAAATGCTGGGAATAATTAAGAAAGGGATAGCTAATAGGACAGAAAATATCATGTTGCCTCTATATAAATCCATGGTACGCCCACTTCTTGAATACTGTGTGCAGATGTGGTCACCCCATCTCAAAAAAGATATATTGGAATTGGAAAAGGTTCAGAAAAGGGCAACAAAAATGATGGGGGGTAAAGAACGGTTCCATATGAGGAGAGATTGATAAGACTGGGACTCTTCAGCTTGGAAAAGAGATGACTAAGGGGAGATATGATTCGAGGTCTACAAAATCATGACTGGTGCAGAGAAAGTAGATAAGAAGTGTTGTTTACTACTTCTCATAACACAAGAACTCGGGGTCACCAAATGAAATTAATAGACAGCAGGTTTAAAACAAATAAAAGAAAGTATATATTCACACACAACGCACAGTCAACCTGTGGAACTCCTTGCCAGAGGATGTTGTGAAGGCCAAGACCATAACAGAGTTCAAAAAAAAAAACTAGATAAATTCATGGAGGATAGGTCCATCAATGGCTATTTTGGCCAGGATGGCCAGGAATGGTGTCCCTAGCCTCTGTTTGCCGGAAGCTGGGAATGAGCGACAGGATGGATCACTTGATGATTATCTGTTCTGTTCATTCCCTCTGGGGCACCTGGCACTGGCCACTGTTGGAAGACAGGATATTGGGCTAGATGGACCTTTGGTCTGACCCAGTAAGGCCATTCTTATGTTCTTATGGTATTGCAGTGAGTCTGTGCAGTGCTGAGGCCCACAGAACAGTCTCACCAGGACTTGTCTAAATTCTGCCATAGGACTCTCCAATTCCAAAAGCAACCCCTAATGTGGACATAGTTATACGAATACGAGGTGATTTATATAGGTATAGCAAATTCCTGTATGAGGATGATAATTAGAGGCCTACCAAATTCCCGGCCATGAAAAATGCATCACGGACTATCATAAATTTAAAGGGAAGGGTAACCTCCTTTCTGTATACAGTGCTATAAAATCCCTCCTGGCCAGAGGCAACATCCTGTTACCTGTAAAGGGTTAAGAAGCTCAGCTAATCTGGCTGGCACCTGAACCAAAGGACAAATAAGATACTTTCAAAAGGAACAAGATACTTTCAAATCTTGGGGGAAGGAAGGCTTTTGTTTTGTACTCTTTGTTTACGTGGTTGTTCTCTCTTGGGACTGAGAAAGGCCAGACAGAAATCCATCTTCTCCAAACCATCCTAATCCAAGTCTCCAATATTGCAACCAGTATAGGTAAGCCAGGCAAGGCGGATTAGTTTATCTTTTGTTTTATGTGAATTTTCCCTGTGTTAAGAGGGAGGTTTATTCCTGTTTTCTGTAACTTTAAGGTTTTGCCCAAAAGGGGATCCTCTGTGTTTTGAATCTGAATACCCTGTAAAGTATTTTCCATCCTGATTTTACAGAGATGATTTTTACCTTTCTTTTTTTTTAATAAAATCCTTCTTTGAAGAACCTGACTGATTCTTCCATTGTTCCAAGATCCAGGGGTTTGGGTCTTTGATGATTTTGTAACAAATTGGTTAGGATGTTATTCTCAAGCCTCCCCAGGAAAGGGTGTGTGTAGGGCTTGGCGGGATATTTTGGGGGAAAGACGTCTCCAAGTGGGCTCTTTCCCTGTTCTTTGTTTAAAACGCTTGGTGCTGGCAGCATACTGTTCAAGGCCAAGGCAAAGTTTGTACACTGGGGAAGTTTTTAACCTAAGCTGGTAAGAATAAGCTTAGGGGGTCTTTCATGCGGGTCCCCACATATGTACCCTAGAGTTCAGAGTGGGGAAGGAATCCTGAAACGGACCGTGAAATCTGCTCTCCCCCCATTAAATCTGGTCTTTTGTGTTTTACCCTATACTGTACAGATTTCACGGGGGGGGGGGGGGGCAACGTTTCTCAAATTAGAGCGTCCTGACCCAAATGGGAGTTACGGGGGTGGGGGGGGTCACAAGGATATTTTAGGAGGGTCGCGGTGTTGCCATCCTCACTTCTACGCTGCCTTCAGAGCTGGACAGCCAGAGAGCGGCAGTCACTGACTGAGGGTCCAGCTCGGCAGACAGCAGCCCAGAAGTAAAGTTAGCAATATCATACCATTCCATCCTTACTTCTGCGCTGCTGCTGGCAGTGGCTCTGCCTTCAGAGCTGGGCTCCCGGCCAGCAGCTGCCACTCTCCAGCTGCCCAGCTCTGAAGGCAGCGCCTCCGCCAGCAGCACAGAAGTAAGGGTAGCAGCACAGCAACCCCCTACAATTACCTTGCAACCCCTCCACAACTCCTTTTTCGGTCAGGATCCCTACCATTGCAACACTATGAAATTTCAGATTTAAATAGCTGAAATCATGAAAATTACACTTTAAAAAAATCCTACGACCATGAAATGACTAAAATGGACCGTGAATTTGGTAGGGCCCTAATGATAATAGAGGCACAGCACAGAATCTCCCGCATGCAGTCATCAGGGGATTTCAGACACAGGCCAAATCTACCCTAGAAACTTTTCCCAGTATAGCAATGTCAGTTACAGGTACAAAATTTCTGTGGCATTTCTATCCCAGCAAATGCCACTAGTGTAGCTACAGTTATACAACATAATAGTTCTTTTGCCTGTATAGTTTATTTCACTCAGGGAACAGATATATGCTATATCAGCAAAAGCACTTGGTTGTTGCATCTGCACGAGGAGGGTTTGCTACTATGCCAGCAAACCTTTTCTAGTGTAGCCACAGCTTCAGTTATGTTTGCTTGTTTGGGCAATTCCAACAAGTTGTGAGGCAACACGGGGTCTGTTAGCAGAATGATATTTCCCTTCCATTTCTATAGTAGCCAAACACTCAGAAGTTGTCTAGCTTATTATTATTGCTGTTATTGTCTACTGAGCACTGAAAATATGCCTAATGCAGAGAGTTTAGGATCTCGAAAACAAATACTGAGAAGAAATAGAAACTGCCATAATGGAGCAGACCCAAGGCTCATCCAGTTCAATAGCCCATCGCCATCAGAGGTCAGTACCAGATGTTTCTGAGGAAGATGCAAGAAACCTTCTAATCCCCAGTAGTCAGAGACTGGCTTAAACACTGAAATATGAAGCCTGTTTCAAAATTTGTTAGCACTAGCAACTGTAACTCTCAATATTTTTGTTATCTCTACAAATGTCCAATCCCTTTTCGAACAGCCCTTTAAAATCTGAAATGGGTTGGGATATGGAGTGGGGGATACCAGACATGCTAACTAAATTATGCATCCAGTATTCCCAATATTTCCCCAAATCCGTGAAGGAGAATACATGTGTTTTGCCAATTCCTCCACCTTTCTTTCTCAAAATATCAAATTTTAACACAAATTAAGCGAAAAAGTCATGTACACAATTTTTTTGTTCAATTTAGAGCAAGGATACAATGTGGATAAGCTGGGTGTGAATAACTGAGATTTATCAGGAATGGCTACTATCACAGGAAGTACTAGTAAAGAGAATTATGCCAGTAAACAAAGAAAAGTAGATAAGATCTAAAATGTCACGAAATAATGAATACTGTTCAGAAAAGTAGATGATAAATGCAATGGGTATGAATTCTCTACCAGCTTCTCATACAAGAGCTATTCCTAAGAAATAATTATGACATATTTATGAAACAGGAAATCAATGTTGTTTATGCTAGAAAATTAAACATGAGCATAGGCTACTTCCTTTGCTATATCTATAATTGATTTTCAAGGTGAATAACATTCATGAAAATTCAGAAACAGAATATTATGTTGCTTCTACTAATGGTTCCAAACTTTAAAGAACATTATTTACCTTGAAAATTATTATGGTTTGTGACAAAGGAAGTAGAAATTATTATTTCATTAATAGCACATTTACAGTCATCCACACAATCTTAACTCCACCCTGTAGCAGACCCCTAAGAACATCCATCCATCACCCATGGGTCTTCAAAATGTAGGGGTGAGTCCCAGAGCCTGTTCCCCACAAATTCTACCCCACCAACAAAATAGGAGACACGTTGTGCGGGGATCCTTGCGGAGATTTCCTCGCCTGGCCCAGACCTCTCCTACAGGTTTTTGCCCATGAGACGGGTCTATTTGGGCTGATAGGTTTTTTTCAGCTATTTCTACAGAGCCCTTAATCTCTATTCTGCTCTACAGGGGTTTTCTATAAAGGGAATAAAAAGTACCTATCGCAGGAAGTATTTTAAAATATGAATTCTAGAGCTGCTTGAAAAAATCCAATTTTTTGAAAAAAAATTGACCAAAAAGAAAAACGTTTTCTCATTTTTTGGCCAGTTCTAACAAATGCTGTGCCTTAGTCCACATTAGTGATTAGCATCCTGCAGGGTTTCTTTTTCAGAAATAAAGGCTACATATTATTTAAAAAAAAAAGGGGGCGGTATTTGAACACATGGAGTCTCCCTTAGCTCTGGCTGCGACTGTGAAGCAGAACATCATGACCCTTCATGTATTATGTATGTGGGTAACTGGTGACATTGCTTTCTGTGTGTACAAACAGCCACATATTACAATAATAATTTATGCTTCCTGAAAGGATCATGTTTTTATTAACTGTTCCTTTTTTCAAGTTTAAATAATGCGGCTAACAAGTTCTGACCTGTGTGATTGTATTAAATTCCTGGATTGTTTAGAACACTCAGTAGCCAATTCAATTCCTCCCTTTATCCAACGCATTTTATACACTTACAAAGGGATTACAAGAACTGGTTCCAAATACCAAAACTCTTATGAATAAAATTATTCTTTTGACTGTATTTCCATCAAACCATATGTCTCTAAATACTCATTAAAAAAAATGAGGTCCAAAAACACCATAAGGTAGAATAATTTCCTCCATCAATGTCATTCTAAAGTCATTTTCTTTGAATAAACACTCTGGAAATAGATAACAGCAGCCCTTTGAAAACTAACAATTCAAACAAACAGTTCTTTTGTCTGATAAATGTGTAGTCCTAACGTAGGTACTCTTTCAGTAACTGATAAGCAACCAATTAGTGAACAAATCATGTATATTAGCAGTTCTTAGCCTGGGATAAGAGAAAGGTAAGGTATTAGTTATACAAGAATTTTTAAAAAGAAACATAAGAAACAAAATAAAACCATACACATAGAAATGAGAGGAAAAGGACACAGTGAAGGGAAAAGGAAAAAAAACATGCAGTGTAGACAAAGAAGTTGACAGAACTAAAGTCAATCAGCATATATGCTATGAGTGCAGGGGACTGGACTAGATGACCTCTCAAGGTCCCTTCCAGTCCTATAATTCTATGCGCGCACACACACACACAAAATGCTGCTCAGGAATTTGTAAACTTGTCAAGTAGTGTGAGAGAGATGCTCCCTGACAACTTTGATTACATGCTCTTTGGGACAAGGACTAGCTTTTGGTTGGGTGTTCACACAAAGCCTAGCACAATGGGACCCTGATTATCCATGTTTGGAGAGGGGTCCCCAGGCACAGATGAAATGCAAATAATGAATAATAAGGGACCCATTCAGACATTTTTCATTGGAGCTAAAAAGGGTCAAGAATAAGAGAGCTCATATAGGTTATGAAAAAGCAACCCAGTATAACTACAACAATGTAGCTAATACAAATGCCCATGATGCAGAGACACTGCAACAGTACAAACAGGAATTGCACTGGTGCAATTTACACCAGTAAGTTAGCAGAGCAAGTCACCTTGGTGCAAGGTCCATCTTACCATTGCAGTGCACCTACCATGTGGGGTTTGCAGAGCTGTAGCTACACTGGTGTACATACCCTGATGCAAAAAAAAAAAACAAAACAAGAGACAGCTGTATAGAATACTGGCACTGTGAGAAAAGCTGTTCAGGACACTCCAAATCAGAAGGGATCAACAGAAGTAATCAGAGTTCATTTTCCTGAGTGAATAGATATATTCTCTTCTTGATTTATGTATGTAATTCCTATTAGTGTTGGCAAGAGATTTGCGCACATATAAAGAAGAATATACCCTATCTTGCCAAATAAATACAATTCAAGCCTTTGCAGTACTACATTCATGACTATAGAAGTGAGGGCCCTCACCAATCGTGTTACCAATTGTGGGGAGTTTTATTCAGGAACCAGCAAAAAGAGAATCACTGCTAATTTTAACAACCATGATACAGGTATAAGGTGAGAGGTGGTTTCACAGATAGATAAGTACCACATTAGAGACTGTCACCACTGCCTTGAAATGCACCCAGAAACAAACGGGAAGTCAGAACAGAACTTTAAGTAAAGCTGTTATGTGCTCAGAACAGTTCACCATGCATAGGTGGGAGGGATCCTGCACATGCTGATGCTTCCATGTGGTCTTCAAGGAGGATGGACTAGCTCAGAGGTGGGGAAACTCCAGCCCGTGGGACTGTCTGGCCCAGCCCCTGAGCTCCCAACCGGGGAGGCTAGCCCCCCAGCCCCTTCCCTGTTGTCCCCACTCCCCCACAGCCTCAGCTCGCCATGCCACCAGCGCTCTGGGCAGCGGGGATGCAAGCTCCTGCCGGGCAACACAGCTGTGAGAGCCTCCAGCCTGCCACAGTGCTCTACACTGCGCGGCGGCGTGGCTGCCAGTCCTGGTGCTTTGAGCGGCATGGTAAGGGGGCGAGGAGCAGGGGGGGTTGGATAAGGGGCAGGAAGTCCCGGGAGGGCGCGGTCAGGGGACAAGGAGCAGAAGGGGTTGGCTGGGTCGGAGGTTCTGACGGAAGTAGTGAGGCACCGCCTTCCCTACCCAGCCCTCCATACAGTTTTGGAACCCCAATGTGGCCCTCAGGCCAAAAAGTTTGTCCACCCCTGGACTAGCTATTGACCATTAGTTATTGGCTAAAACAGAAACACAGATTACAAGGAAAATCTAAAACATAGAAAGTATCCACACAACATAACTGATAATGAAACACATTTGGGGCAAAGTGATCACATATTTCAAACAATTACATTTAATGCAGTAGTTGGGACACATTTCCCAGCTTTATCACTGCATTTGAGGCTTGTCAGTCTCAAACAAAGTGGAAAGCAAGTGCAAAAGGTATGAAAACAAAAGGTAAAGTGAAGCCCTTTCAGACTCTTCTGGTAGTGAGTAGCGCAATATTCGGAATGAAAGGAGCATTTTGAAGTAAACTTGCTGGACAGTAACTAAAAATTAAAGGAAGAGTCCAGTGATATTTAGATGGAAGCTGCTATTTTCACAGGAGTGCCTAATACTGGCTGAGACAGTCTCATGACCCTATGACTTTAAAACTCAGTCAGCCTAGTGGAAGTAACTGAAGCTGCAGCACGTTTAGTGTGGGCAGGTGCCATGCAAGTGTCCCAACACAGCCCTGGCTTTCTACCTCAGAATATAGCTATGCCTACTGATATTTTAGACATGGGCCTCGCTACGACCCCAAACTGAAACCCACTGAAGTAATGAGAGGATTCCCATGGCCTTCTGTGGCCTTGGCTCAAGCCCTTGATTAGAAACTATGCTCAACTACAATGTAGTTTAGTGATGTGAACCAATGTTTACTACACATGAGAAGGAAACAACTGAACACACACTTTCTTATTGCCTAAGCCAGCAACTCTCCGTACATGCGTGCACTAATTCAATGCACCACACAAGCACTCTACTTTTTTTTTTTTTAACTCTAATCAGGTATATCCCTAATATCAAATTTTGTAGGGAAAAATAATCCTATGAATGAAAACCATTTTTTAAAACAGATTTCCAATCTCCTGAAAAACCTTTTTTCAAAAAGAACACCCCAGAGCAGCATGAAATCCACTACTATCTACACACTTAGTGGAATTAGAAAAGTCTTGAAACAATTCACACCCAGAGAGTGCAATAAATATAACTGGGTGAAACTCAGTGGTTGTGTTTCCCAAATGTCTTTTTTCAGCTTAGGTTCACATTGGGTTGCTTGTCCTCAAATTTTGAACAATTTCAAATACTCAAAACAAAACTCAGCCAAACGTACCAGATCATCAGTGGAAAACACGTGAAGCCATGAAGTTTCACATGGCTTACAAGCAAAGCTATAAATCAGCTGGGTCTAAAGAAAAAGTTCATGCTCCTCAGCAAACCTAACCCTAGTTGTGTGTTTGTAAATAAACCTGAAACCGACATTTCAACTGATTTCATGACAAAAGTTTTAGTAATACTGCTCAAATAAAGTACCATGGCTATTTTTCATTCTACATTCTCTCAGCACACAACCGGCCACTAAAAAATCCCATGCTCCCCTAGCAGAGCATATTAATATATTAATGAGGAGTCCATCTTGTATAGGGTAGCCCTGAAACTTATAGAATATGTATTCTTCAAGGGGTCAATGCAATCCTAAGCGAGGCATCACTATTGACTGTAACGTGGTAAACAATATGCATAGTCACTAGTTAGAATTCCTGTACTGTGACATTCTTTTGCCTGTTTCATGACATCATAATTTTTTTTTGTGGGTCTAAAGAAAAATTTCACGCTCCTCAGCACCAGGGCCGGCTCGAGGTTTTTTGCCGCCCCAAGCTCCGAGAGCACAACTGCATAAGCAAAAAAAAAAAAAAAAATGTTGGCCGGAATGATGCCGCCTCTGGAATTGTGCCGCCCCGAGCATGTGCTTGCTTTGCTGGTGCCTAGAGCCGGTCCTGCTCAGCAAGCATTATAATAATCCTTAGGTTTTTTTGAAGCACCAAAATTGTCATCAGTTGTAGACAGGCATTATTCATCAAAAGGACTAAATTCACAGTGAGAGTCAAGGTACAAAAGATTCTTTGACAGACTGAATTACAATAACAATGTGATGATACAGGAACAAACTGAAGCCTTGATTTCCCTTCTCTGAAATGTAAGTTCCCATCATAACAGTAAAATAAAACCACAGGGATGCAGAATCTGCTATGAAAGGTCACAAACACTAGTCTGAATTGTACAGGTAGAGGCAAATTACAGTTAAAAGCTTTTCAGTGAAAAATCCTACCGTCTTCTGAACAATTTCCAAGGACGTTCCATGTAGGTGGCAGCTCTTCATGAGCTATGGCCAGCATCATATCATGATCCAGTGACTGCAAATCTTCCACAGTTAGCCCAAACTTACTGAGTAGTGTCTGGTGACTAGTAGAAGTGACGCAGTCAAAGTGGCTAACCAGAAAATGAGATAACTTGCAAGACAGATTCTGTTTGTAAGTGACAGAGCAGCAGCCCAGGGTCACAGGTGAATATCCCTTCGTGTACATGAACACAGAGACTGAAACTGTTTCTTGGCATCCATGGCCTGAAATATAATGTAGATCAATCATTAACACATTAGCTACTTTTAGAATATATATTGCTCTTCCCTCATCTCTTGTTTAACCTAAGAAATACTTCGAAAATGTATCTGACATTGCTTTATTTTATTTCCCTCCATTTAAATCCATTTGTAAAGGGAATCTATCACTCACATTTGGTCACAAATTTAAAACTGACTATACTGATAACAAATGTCCTCCCAGTGATATGGATGTATTTGGTTTCAAAACCAGCCTTTCCAGTCCTGGGTACTTTAAGATGGTCTGCTTAAAAACACATCTCAGATTACAGTAAGTGCTGAATGCCCCAATTCAAAAGCATGAGGTGGCTTAGGGCATTTCAACACCTACAGTAATTTAAGAAAAAAAAAGAAAAAAGAGATGTGAAATGGTAAATTTAAATTATCTGAGTCCTAGAATTCCCTTAACAGTCTTGGTTCTACCCTGCAAAGTCCTCAGTATTCATCAGCAGGATTGAAAGTGGGAGATGGGTAAGTGGTCATTGGCAGACCGCATCTAAGCATGGGTGCTAGTTGAACAGATCCCAGCATGCACATTTTGGGACCAAGCACAGCTAGATACCTCCAACCCCATGCCCAAAGCACATCTGCTAGGTCACAGTGAGTGAGAGTAGGGAGGGGGGAACAGAACCAGAGGCAGTGAGTGGACAGGGCAGCAGATGTCACCTGCAGGGTAGCAGATGTTGACATGTAAATTAAAGATGTAACAGTCATATGAATAGAAAAATCACAACTTTCAGTGGAGGACCAGTATAGATGGTGACTCGCCCCCAGTGGCAACTTTTTCTATACCTCCCTTCTGCTCTCCTAGCAAGATCAGCCCTTTATTTGTGACTGCTGTCACCGACCACAGAAACAGTTCTTTGGGTCAGAAGGAAGAAAAATGATGACAGCAAAGAAAGGGATTCCTGAGGAACAAGGAGTGGGAGCACCAGGAGTTTTTTTTTTAAACATGGATTTTATACCCCCTGACCTCCCCAGAAGCTTTCCACAAATGTATGTCTCTATTTATGCAACCACATTTTTGACAACACGGATTTAAAGCAATTTTAAGTTTTCAGTTTATGGCTGGAATTTCCACAGGTGCCCAGCTGTGTTAGGAGCCCACTGTCCTAGACACCTAACTCCCTCAGGCTCTTTTGAAAACCCCAGGGTTAGTTTCAAAGATAGTTATCTAAATGTGATGTCTTAGAAATATCTCTACAAGAGCTGTGCACTGTTCTTATACATCTCACATGAGTGAATGCTGAAACCTACTGATACTATTTTAAAGGGTAGATTTTAAAACAATGTAGGTATGCATCTGATTTCTGCATACTACAATTGTTCATACAAATCAGGTAAATTAAATACACAAGAAAATGGGCAAGTAAACAAGTAACAGTGATAGCAGTCGTCTTTAAACGTAAAATGATACAAAGTACTTTTATTTGGCAACGTTGCTTAGTAAAGTTTTGTTACAATATAAAGACTATTCAACCCTCAATCTTTGTTTTAAATCACTCGTTATTTTCTGTAGGAATAGATAGCAGGTTGAGTGTAGTCTATGGCCTTATGTTTTTATTTCTTGTTCAAAAACAAATTCATTCCTCTATAAAAAAATTAGTTTGATACCCTGGAATAAAACATGACATTTCTTCCATTTTATTCCATGATAATCTCTTCCCATTCAGTGAATTAAAGAAGCAGTCATGGGACAGCACAGAATTTTTCCTTTTCATCAACTGCCTGTTTTCAGAATCTAAATCTCCTCTAGTTATTACATAAGTAAATAGGAACAAGTAACAAGCAGAGCCTACTGCACTGGAATACTGTATTTATATCTGCTATTTACTAACAAATGGAAAGTTCACAAATAATATTTTTTTAAAAACCAATCAGTTTCCGTATTATAGCAGCCAAGGAGATAATCTCTTTTTAAGGCAGTAAATGGGGTGTCAGGCTAGTCCAAGTTCACACCCTTCATTGTGAAGCACCAGTATCATATGTTTGCATCCCACTCCTCTTCCACATACATCATCAGCTTAGGCAATGTTCCAAATACAAGTGTTGATGACTTCCTACTACAAGACTTCAAATCAGAAGAGAATTAAGAAGTGATGCTCCCCAGTCCTGCTCTTAGGGATGGTGGCCCTAGCTGCAAGGTGACTCCAACCCAGGTCTTGATGTAGCACTACATTCATGGGCGCCACAACAATTCCAGAAGTCAAATAAGTATGGGCATTTCTCACCCTACCAGAAACAAGAGGGTTTACTTGCTCACCAACAAGTGTGTTTCTCATTCTTTTTTCTGCCTTCCCCCACAACCCAAAGAAACAACACTGAAGGGCCAAGGCCATAAAAACAAGCACTTAAAATGCAGAGGCAGGTCTAGGCACTTAACCTGAACGCTGCCTCCTTGGATCTACCTCCCATAATATAATCTCTTCACATCATTTGTCAAATGATACAATGCAGGCTGGAATTGTCCACAAAACCCCATACCCAGCAAGCCACAGAGCAGCACACACATAACCCAGACCTGGACAAATCCACAGTTCTCAGTAAAATCCCCAGATCAAGCCAAGATTGAAGAACTGGACGATCTTAACCACTACATCCTGGGATGGCCCACAGACTGACATAGAGGGGTTCTGCAGGCTTCAGAAGTCCAGTAGCAAAAGGCCTGAGCTAAGACTTGGCTTGTTTTGTAGACATCACAGAGGCTTAATCATCAAGTCACATCTGAAGACCACATGCACTGTACTGCTCCCCCATTGCAAACAATATATAGTGTTGCAAAAAGCACAAGAGGGCAGAAACAAGACTAACCACACAAACTCATCCCCAAAGCCCACCCCACCGTACCATGTTTCCCATTATAAAAACTTAATAAGAAAACACAACTATGTCAAACTATCAGATTTTAATTCACATCAAAAAGGAAAGTGGGGGTGGGACAGAGAAATAAAAACGTGATATAACAACAGTGCTCACCTGGAATGATGGACTGAAGAGCACTATCATTAATTCGCTCCGCAAACGTTATGTGTCTCTGAGTGGATCCATTGTAAACAAAGTAACATTCAGCATCTTCTCGGAGGTAAGTATCTTTGTCAAACTTTGCATACACAGTCATCTGTCCCTGAAAAGGGAATATAACTTTGTATACACCCAGCAGTGTTCTAACAGCCAATAAGCCTACTAATATATATTTCAGATTTTAAAAGTTTACTGGTTATTTTTCAGCTCTACAACATAACAGTAGTTCAAATAAAAATCTGCTATTATCCATCCCTGTTCAGAAGGCAATACTATATTTATCAAACTGTAATGGATAGGATTAATTTTTAAAAATATTTTAACTAATTCCTGTAATCGGAATTCATACCTACAGAAGAATATCCAACTTTTAACCAAGCATAAATAAGTGTGTCAAAATAAGTAGGCCAATCAACCAGTATATTTTAATATTCATGAGAACATTCTATTAAAAATAAAAATGTCTGCATTCTGAAATTTATTTTATGCTAATTTATTTCAGAATTTTCTTCAAATGAAACAATTTTATTGTTAACACTTGGTTGACCAAAAAAAGCACTAATATCTCCCTCTAGTACAGTGGTTCCCAAACTTTAACAACTTGTGAACCCCTTTCACTAAAATGTCAAGTCTCACGAGCCTCCTCCTAAAAATGAATATTTCCAGGGATTCCCTCCCTTACCGGAGTATAAATTATAAAAGCAGTGATCTTGGAAATATAAAATTTGTTTTTATGACATGCTTATTACACACTATTTATTATTAATTATTTATCATTACAGTATTTTTATTACATTATGAAAACGGCAACACTCTTCCAAGATTTCACTTTCGTAGCTTGTATCACTTTCAATAAGCCTATTATAAGACAAGGCTCCTATGCTTCATCAAGGAGTATCAGATGTGAAACAGCATGAAGGTATTTAAGAAGCCAGCTCAAAGAGTTCCTCTTACACAAGCATTCAGGTCTTGAGCAGTCCAGGCAAACAACGCATGTTACAACAAAGCTTAAACTTGTTCTTCATAATAATTTTAAAAACAATACTAGCTGCCTATTTAATTTTAAGAACACCAAAAAATATCCAACTCCATTTCTATTTCTTATAAGGAGTCTTGAAGTTTAAATCTCCTCAGTGTGATAGATATGCTTGCTTTGATCTGCTTAGCTCTTGGAAGTCCAGGGGCTCCGGGCTGCTAGCCCCATGCTGCCCGGGGTCCCTAGGGACAGCTCTGTCCACCATTCGGGAATTTTTCCCTGAGAACCCCCTGTAACATTTCACGAACCTCAGTTTGGGAACCACTGCTCTAGTACAATTGTGCAAGATCGAAGAAATATGAGGTCCCAGAGATAGCCACCCTTTTTGTTTTATTTTTTAAATAATCAATAGAAAGTAACAAGCCAAGAAAAAGCCACTGTACAATAGCTTCAAAAAAAGCACAGGAAAGGGATCTGAAAGCAGCAAACAATAACAAATGTCCGCAACGTCTGAGGGAGGAAGATGCATTTCCTAAAAGAGAAGAACAGCTTGCTTCACAAGGGTTGCTGGTCGCCACGATTACTTTTAATAAACCACAGACAGAATTGTCCTAACACGTTGCTAAATGTGTATTTTCTGTCTCCGCAATAAGACGCTTTCCCTGCGCCAGTCGCTGATAACTTTGGCAGGCCCGGTTGCAGTCAACAGACTAGCAGCATACAGGTGCGGGCAGCTGTGAGATGCCAGCAGCTGCTGTGCTTTCTATGTATTTGCTACCTGCATGAGTGAGATATCAGCTAAAATCACCACCACCTGTGGGACAATGGTGCCAATATCCAGTGCCATTGCCCTATATTCATAGTTTCATGCAACCAAGCAATTTCCTCCTCATTTCTCTCACATCTTGCGGGCCCTATTCATCCTGCAGGTGCTGTGAGCGGTGCCGTGCACAAGTCATCCCAAGCAGAAGTGTCAAGTCTTGTTTAAAACTTTGTGGGAGCAAAAGAAGGGAGTTCTGAATCTTAACTTTCGCTTTTCGTTGTGCCTGTGCTGACAATGGTTTATCTATAGCTGGTTTATCTATAGCTGCTGCCGTTGTGGCCTGGAGGGGTTCTCCCTTCACACTTGTCAAGGTTCCTTCCCCACTCTGAACTCTAGGGTACAGATGTGGGGACCAGCATGAAAGATCCCCTAAGCTTATTCTTACCAGCTTAGGTTAAAACTTCCCCAACGTACAAACTTTGCCTTGGCCTTGAACAATATGCTGCCACCACCAAGCATTTTAAACAAAGAACAGGGAAAGAGCCCACTTGGAGATGTCTTCCCCCAAAATATCCCCCCAAGCCCTACATCCTCTTTCCAGGAGAAGGCTTGATAATAATCCTCTCCAATTTGTACAAGTGAACACAGACCCAAACCCTTGGATCTTAAGAACAATGAAAAAGCAATCAGGTTCTTAAAAGAAGAATTTTAATTAAAGAAAAGGTAAAAGAATCACCTCTGTAAAATCAGGATTTAAAATACTTTACAGGGTATTCAGATTCAAAACACAGAGGATCCCCCTCTGGGCAAAACCTTAAAGTTACAGAAAACAGGAATAAACCTACTTCTTAACACAGGGAAAATTCACATAAAACAAAAGATAAACTAATCCGCCTTGCTTGGTTTACCTATACTCGTTGAAATACTGGAGACTTGGATTAGGATGGGTTGGAGAAGATGGATTTCTGTCTGGCCTCTCTCAGTCCCAAGAGAGAACAAACATGTGTAAACAAAGAGCACAAACAAAAGTCTTCCACCCCCTCCCCCAAGATTTGAAAGTATCTTGTTCCCTTATTGGTCCTTTGGGTCAGGTGCCTGCCAGGTTAGCTGAGCTTCTTAACCCTTTACAGGTAACAGGATGTTGCCTCTGGCCAGGAGGGATTTTATAGCACTGTATACAGCAAGGTGGTTACCCTTCCCTTTATATTTATGACAACACTTGAGCCAGATAAGGAGGGGAAAGAAGCAGACTCAAGATGACCTGTTCAGCAAGATCCTGCAACCCAGTGCTGTATCCAAGCGTCAAGAGAGGGCCTGGAGGATGAATCATGCAGACTATGGAGAAGGAAAGAACAGAGAGGAGAAAGGTCCAGGAGTCCCAGCAGGAAGAGGCCAGGAAGCTGCATCAGGACATAATGGGGCTTCTCTGGCAGCAAATGCAGATGCTGCAGACTCTTGTGGACCTAAAGATTCAATGTCAGGCTCACCTCCCTTTGCAGGCCATGGAGAACTGCAGTGTAGCACCTCTCTACATGCCTCCCTCCACTATTCCACATGGCACCCCTGTCCCTACCATTCCACACTAAGGACAACCACAGCTTCACACGCACTGACCTGTGAGAGCCATGACTAATGTATGTGTAGCTAAAATGGACATGAATGTTCCTTCCCCTTTTCTAAACTCTGTGATATAAATTTATTAAAGTTTTAATGTATTTGTTTTTAACTTGCACAGAATTTTTTAAGTATTTTCATCACTCAATAAAACTCTATTGTTTGTAAAACAATTAATCGCTATTAGTTCCCAATATATGCTGCAGAATGCCTGGTGGTAGTGAAAGCACCCACTTAGCTGTACTTGTATACTTTGACAGAACTCATAGGATGAGTGACACATGCAAGGATATAATCATAAATCTACAACAAGCACCACAAAATTAATAGATACATTGACAGTGTTATATTCATAGATGAGCATCAAGCGCCACATAATTCCTAACAGGCCCCCAAACTGCAGTGCCAGGTAGAGCATAGTACACTACAACACATTACTATGGCTCACTGTTAAAGTGCTCTTTCAAAGCCTCCCTAAACCACTGAGCCACTGTATGGCTGTTCAAACTCAGCAAACAGCTGCTCCACCTTCGCCCTCTATCCTGTGGCAACTTCTTCCCGTTTACTTCACAGATGTTATGCAGGACATGGCAGGCAGCTATAACCATTGGACTACTTTTCTCAATGAGATACAGTCTTGTCAGTAAGCAATGTCAGCATCCCTTCAGTTTACTAAAAGCCAATTCAGCTGTCATTCTGCACTTGCTAAGCCTGTAGATCAGTGGTTCCCAAACTTTAACAACTTGTGAACCCCTTCCACTAAAATGTCAAGTCTCACGAACCCCCTCCTAAAAATGAATATTTCCAGGGATTCTCTCCTTTACCTGAGTATAAATTATAAAAGCAGTGATCTTGGAAATATAAAATTTGTTTTTATGACATGCTTATTACACACTATTTATTATTTATCATTACAGTATTTTTATTACATTATGAAAACGGCAACACTCTTCCAAGATTTCACTTTCATAGCTTGTATCACTTTCAATAAGCCTATTATAAGACAAGGCTCCTATGTTTCATCAAGCAGTATCAGATGTGAAACAGCATGAAGGTATTTAAGAAGCCAGCTCAAAGAGTTCCTCCTACACAAGCATTCAGGTCTTGAGCAGTCCAGGCAAACAACGCACATTACAACAAAGCTTAAACTTGTTCTTCATAATAATTTTAGAAACAATACTAGCTGCCTATTTAATTTTAAAAACTCCAAAAAATATCCACCTCCATTTCTATTTCTTATAAGGAGTCTTGAAATTTAAATCTCCTCAGTGTGATAGATATGCTTGCTTTGATCTGCTTCGCTCTTGGAAGTCCAGGGGCTCCAGGCTTCTGGCCTGCTCTGCCCTGAGTCCCTAGGGACAGCTCTGTCCACCATTCGGGAATTTTTCCCTGAGTACCCCCTGTAACATTTTACGAACCCCAGTTTGGGAACCACTGCTGTAGATGAATCTCCCCTTGATGCTGTCAAGGTGGCCAGTGTCTGGCTTCATGAGCCAGGGTAGTAAGGGGTAGACTGGGTCCCCCTAGGATCACTAATGGCATTTCAACATCGTCACTGGTAATCCACTGGTTGTGAAAGAAAGTCCCTGCTTGTAGCTTTCTGAACAGTCCTGAGTTCTTAAAAATGCAGGCGCCATACACTTTTCTTAACCAGTCAACATTGATGTCAGTGAAGCATCCCCGATGACCAACTTGCACCTGCATAACCGTAGAAAAATAGCCTTTTCAGTTGATGTACTCTGCAGCAAGGTGGTCTGGTAGCAAAATAGGGATGTGCATCTTGTCTATTGATCTACTGCAGTTTAGGAACCCCATTACTGCAGATCCATCCATTATGTCCTGCACACTGCCTGGAGTCACAGTGCTGAGTAGCAGAGATAAGTAATAGCCCTGCACACTTGCATAACAATGGTCCCCACAGTGGATTTTCCAACACCAAAATGATTTGTCACTGACCAGTAGCAATTCAGCATTGCAAGTTTCCACAGGGCGATCTCCACTTGCTCTACCACTGCCAGTGCTGCTCTCATTCTAGAGTCCCTATGCTGGAGGACTGAGGTGAGCGCAGCACACAGATCCAGGAATGTGGCCTTGCATATCCAAAAGTCCTGCAGCCACTGCTCATCATCCCAAACCTGCAGTATGATGCGATCCCATCAGTCAGTGCTCATTTCTGCGGCACACCATTATTTACAGCTGCTCCATGAACGTTATCAACAATTTTGAACCGGTTCTCGCTATGTCCCACAGCAATCTGCCCTTGAAGAAATCGTCACATTCCCCATGGCTCTGCAAATACCCAAGGATCACACGCCCTGTGCTTGCAATGTTCATGACAATAGTGCAGAGCTGTGTGGACTCCATGCTTCTGTCAGAGACAGCAAGTCCTATTCGGGTTTGTGAGATTTTCAAAAAAGGCATGAAAATTATGGGATAGGAATGGCATTATGGGGTGGAGAAAGTAGCATGATTGAAACTTGACCCCGCAATCCTAGTGACCCCTGTGCGACTCATTTCTGCCCCACTGTGCTTTACCAGATCTTCCCAAAAGTCGGACGGTATCTATCCATGGGGCACCACACCACACACTGAAACAAGCACTCCTAGTGAGTATGCACAGTGCCAACACAAGGAGCAAAGTATGCAGACACACAAGCCATGTACTAACTGCAGCAGCTTTATGCCAAAGTAACTTATGTCACCAAAAGTTTGTAGTGTAACCATGCCCTACAAACATACATATCTGTTCCTACCTCTCAATCTGTTAGCGTATCAAGGCTAGTCTGAAACATTGCCGTGCCTGTGAAGTGCTTTCTCCTACTTTCGCTTGGCTTGTACGCCTTTGTTTATACTCAGCAAACTGTTGATCTTTAGGTGTGAACATCCCACATCCCGTTTTAGCCATGAGCTCCAACTTTGTGACTCACTTCTCTGGACCAGTCCCTGGCATAACTTAGAGCACCTCAGGAACTGCTCTACGTTACACCTGAATGCCTATGTCTTCTAAGGGCTGATCCAGTGAGATCACTGGAGCACAGGGAAACTTCAGCCGTGTCCCCTTTTCCCTGCCCTCTTTTCCCTGTATTAGTGCTATACCACCTAGGCATTCCCCTCAGGCATGGCCAGCTGGCCAGAGCTACCCACTTTGCAACAGCAGACTGGCACAAGGGAGATGCAGCATGACAGCACTTCTCATCTTATCAATCTACTCTAATTTTAAAATGTAGCTTATTATTGTACCCAGTGGCCAACATTGTTCTGTTCTTTAAAAACACTTAGGTTACATAAAGGTACGAGAAAGATATGGGGAACACTAATCATATTATTTGATGCTCAGAATTTTCACAGACAACTCACCAAAACAAAAAGGGGAAGGGGAAAAAAGGGAAGAAAAAGCAGTGGACAGCTAATGGATGTAGGATAAGATACTGATTTTTCATGGCCTGTACCTTACAGAGGAAGAATCTGCTTAATACTGTAAGGAAAGATTTTATAGGAGGAAGGCATCTCCGTAGCTACATTGTATCTGGAAAACATTTAGGTTATTCATTTGGAAAATCCTGCAATAAGAAGACTTCACTATGTGTTACTACAGAAAATTCAAGATGCTAGGGAAAGTGGGCTTTTAGAGGAGGAATGGGAGCCCCAGATTTTCTGGAGATGGCTGATTGGTTTGGCATTGGATCCAGGTACTTCACATACGAGTCTCAAACTTCTCTTTCCTCCCTTCATATCCGGATTCTTTCTTCATATCTTCCTGCTTAATAACACAAAAATCTTTTTAGTCTTTATTCCCTCTGGTAAAACCCATGTCTACAGTAGCAATTTTGTGTCTTGATTACAATAAATGTCTCTTCTCCAGTAACACCATCCCTCTTCTCTTCCCACCTGATTCTACCCAAAATACTCCTGCTAATATCACTGGAATCTCCCACTGGTCCATCCGTGTTATCACCTACTCACCATCCTGAATCCCTTCCATTGCTTTTCATCTCTTACTGCCTCTTATACAAGCACCTTTGACTCATCTTCAAACCCTATATAATTATGTCCCTTCTGCATTTCAGTTCATTTCCTTCTATTCACCATCTCACTCCATGCTACTCCCAATCCTCTCCTCCTTACTGCTCCCTTGGTCACATCTACTCTTGCCTTTGCGCCTTGTATCATGCTTCTCCTCTGCACAGCACAGTTGCCCACTTCTTGCCTATCAAACAACTCTTCTTCTACAGGTCTCATTAAGAACCAAATACAACCTCTTATCTTCACTGTTGTCCTGTGTTAGACTGTATGCTCTCCAAGTCAGGGACCTTATTGTAGTCTATGTTTTATAAGGTTCATTTACTGCGCTATAGACATGCTTAATATTATTTCCATGTTAGCTTTAATAATTTTGTTAAAGCTAAAGCAATGTTAGTTACACTTTGTGACTTTTTTTAGCCTTTAATGATGGAACTAGAAAACGTGTAATAAAGGAGACTACTGCTGCTCTTCAAAATGTATTTTATTTTATTTGGGTAATTAGAAACATCTTCATTTAGTGCAAACTACTTGTGATGCAAAGCTGTTCCTATGTGATGCAATGTCAGTCAGCTAATGGCTAAGTTTCTCTTACTTTACAGCATTTGATTAGAAGGTGTCATAAATATAAAGGGAAGGGTAAACACCTTTAAAATCCCTCCTGGCCAGAGGAAAAACCCTTTCACCTGTAAAGGGTTAAGAAGCGAGGATAACCTCGCTGGCACCTGACCAAAATGACCAATGAGGAGACAAGATACTTTCAAAGCTGAAGTGGGGGAGAAACAAAGGCTCTCTCTGTCTGTGTTGTTTTTTGCCAGGAACAGAAAAGGAATGGAGTCTTAGAACTTAGTAAGCAATCTAGTTAGATATGCGTTAGATTCTGTTTTGTTTAAATGGCTGATACAATAAGCTGTGCTGAATGGAATGTATATTCCTGTTTTTGTGTCTTTTTGTAACTTAAGGTTTTGCCTAGAGGGATTCTCTATGTTTTGAATCTGATTACCCTGTAAGGTATTTACCATCCTGATTTGACAGAGGTGATTCTTTTACTTTTTCTTCAATTAAAATTCTTCTTTTAAGAACCTGATTGCTTTTTCATTGTTCTTAAGATCCAAGGGTTTGGGTCTGTATTCACCTATGCAAATTGGTGAGGATTTTTATCAAGCCTTCCCCAGGAAAGGGGGTGTAGGGTTTGGGGAGGATTTTGGGGGGAAAGACGTTTCCAAGCGGGCTCTTTCCCGGTTATATATTTGTTAGACGCTTGGTGGTGGCAGCAATAAAGTCCAAGGGCAAAAGGTAAAATAGTTTGTACCTTGGGGAAGTTTTAACCTAAGCTGGTAAAAATAAGCTTAGGGGGTTTTCATGCAGGTCCCCATAACCTTGACTGAAGGTTTCTAAGCTTGTAAGTGGAATCGGTGTGCATGTGTCAGAGCTCTGCAAAACCGGTAGGAAAAGTTTCACATAGTGTTTGCACAATTCATCTCTCACGTGTTCTAAACCTGACTTTTATTTTTTAATATCAGCACTCTTCACACAGTGATTTGAAAACATAATGCACCATATAACTGCTAAATAATAATATTACATATAAACCCTTTTTGTATATTATAAATGATCTAAGGATGCTTTCAGAAGCTGAACAATATATTAAAAATACAGGGTGAAGTCCCAGCCCGCTGAAGTCAATGGGAGTTTTGCCACTGACTTCAGTGGAGACTGGATTTCTCCCAAGCCTTGCTGTTCAGCCATCAGCTAATTTTTCGTATTATATACTATCGTGCTCACAAAACTTTATGTAGTGGGCCTTAGTCCGGCTGTCTGGAAGTAGTTGTTGCCCCTTTAAGGGCTCCCCCCACAACTAGTAGCAGAGAGGAGGAAGGCAGAAAATTTACCTGTGCAGAGCAGGGAGGAACAGGAAACAGCTTGACCAGGTTAGGGAGGGGCACTGCCTTTCTAGCTGACCAGGTGGTGGTGGTGATATTTATACCCATACAGTCCCAGGGAGCCATCTTTCACCTGGATTGGGCTGGAAGCACCTGCCCTCTGATCTTTAAAAAAGGACCAAGTCCCTTCACGATCCACTGTGAGCATCATGCTAGTCGCCCTTTTTCCCTGAGGGCTGGAAAGGAATTTTTCTCGTGCTGCCCAACTGGCCAAGTCGAGGTTTTTACACCTTCCCCAAAAGAGTTTTGGACCCGATGGGGTGGGGTAAGGTTATAATGTCACAGCTTAATAAGTAAAACTTGTGACAGATGTTCAGTGCAGGTACTCAGTATGGAAGAGACACGGTTATCAGAGAAAATAGATTCATATGTCTCACTTTCAGGTGACGTTGTAAACAAGAAGCAGGCAGCATTATCTCCTTCAAATGTAAACAATCTTGTTTGTCTGAGTGATTAGCTGAACAAAAAGTAGGTCTGAATGGACTTGCAGGCTCTAAAATTTTACATTGTTTTATTTTTGAATGCAGTTTTTTTGTACATAATTCTACATTTGTAAGTTCAACTTTCATGATAAAGAGATTGCACTACAGTACTTGTATTAAGTGAATTGAAAAATACTCTCTTGGTTTTGTTTTTTTACAGTGCAAATACTTGTAATCAAAAATAAATATAATGTAAGCACTGTACACGTGTTCTGTGTTGTAACTGAAAATGTAGAAAACATGGAAAAATATTTAAATAAATGGTATTCTATTTTTTTTTAATTGCGCAATTAATTTTTTTCATTTCTTGACAGCCCATTTACAGGTGATGTTCTTAGTACTGCTGGTGCTTCTTGTCTGTTAGAATCAGGAAAGGAAACAGTTTGAGAACTGTTGCCACCCCACTACTCATGCAACTCGTATGCTGCCATTAGTAACTCACTTCTTGAACTTTATGAAGGCACTGATGCATAGATTTTAAGACCTGTACGGACTTTTATAGTCACCTAGTGAGTCTGATAGCCTGCATAACATAGGCCAAATAATTTCATTCATGATTCCTGCATCTAGTCCATTACGCCTGGTTGAGCTGGAGCATATCTGGTCTCAGCCCATGAACTGTAAAGTGCAAAGTGAGCAAAGTCAGGGTTCTGAACATTTAAAGGGTGCAATTCAGTCCTAAACAACCTTAACAAATCACTACACAAAAGTGAAAAGGACAGTAAAGTTCTACGGCATATACAGTACATGAAACTGATACTTCAAATGATTGACTTATTTTAAAATATAATCTGTAAAACAAGTGGTTATTACTTATGGGGGGCAATGTGCATTTAGGGTGCAGAGACCTAATGAAAAGATTAATAAAAAAGTTAATCTTCCCTTATTAATTACAATTGTAATTAAAATACAAAGAGTACAGAAAACCTTCCCCCCCCTCAATATTTTCACTCTAAAGATGTGCACAACATTTGTCATTGTGCATTACATTGAAAATTATAGAACACTCCAACTTTTATATCCTCTTACCTCTGTTGAACTAATACTCCTTTGAGGCTGCATCAAGTTTTTAAATACTTTCAGAACTTATCTTCCACTCCTTTGTAGCCCGATAGAAAGGAAGACTAAGAGGAAATATCCCATGCTGTAAACCTTAAACTCATGGGCAGATGTGCATCCTGAAAACCAAGGGTATTTCAAGGTCTGTTTCAGACACTATGGCGAAGCAGTTTTCCTTATTGACATATTCATTCTGCGCAAAGGGTACATTTTTAAGATATAGAACTGATCTAAAACTACTAGTGTTCTTTTTAGGTACCAAAACCCCAAATTAAAAAAGCCACACAGATCTCTCCTCTACTGAAAAACTGGCCAAGTGGCCTGAATACAAAGCAGCTTTGATACTGTGGACAGCACAGAACTTCTCTTGGCCAGATTCCTAGGAACTTGCATGGTGCTTAGTAAATTGATCACATACCCTCTTGACACTACTTTCACAAGTTCATTTGTCTATTGACGATTCAAACTCTCTCTCTTTCCTCTCCCCTTGCCAAGCACATCTATGTTGTTTCCTGATTAACGGGGAAGAACGTAGTACCAGTAGATCTTCATTGTTCATTTATTCATGCATAAAAATATGTTCAATCAACATATATAACATGCCCACCCCACGCCTCAGTATCCACCAAATAAATTTAGTCCCCTGCCTTCTTGTCCCTCAGTCTCTTAGGCAAATGCCTAGGAAAGGGGCCTTGTATCATGCTTGAATACTCAAAATTTAGTCCTGGCAGACCTAGCTGGGAAGCAAATTCCTGACCCAAGGGCCATCCACAGAAAACACCCTGCCATCATCCTTCATATGTTTCCAACCAGGGACTATAATCTGAGCACCTCTGCTGTCCTGGGAGCACATGGTGAGAGAGGAGGTGTCTCAGACCACCAGGGCCCTAGCCATATGGAATTTCATACAACAAAATCAGAACCCAGAAATGTACACAGAAGTCAGGGGAACTTTGAAGAATGCAGTTTTAGACAGTATTCCTGCAAGTAACCCCAAGAGCAATCACATTCTGCACAAGCTATAGCTTCCAGATGGTCCTCAAGCTAATTTCCATACAGAGCATATTGCTGTAGTAATCCAACATGGAAGCCACAAAGGCACAGAGCATTGTGGCAATGTCTGGATCTAGAGAAAGGTTTGCAAATGCCTAACCAGATGCAGGTGAGAAAAGGCTGTACTGACCACCAGCGCTACCTGGAATTCCAGAAGGAGCCAGGGATTCAAGCTGACTCTTAGTTTACAAACAACTTGAAAACACAGTAGACTAATCAAACTCCTAGAGCAGCAGAGGCAGGAACGAACACGGCCACCTCCTTCCAACCCTTCTCCAAGCCTCTTGGCATCAGCTCCAACATATCTAGATTCAGCCACAGACCGCCTGCTGTCATCCAAAAATTGCTTAATAGAAGAAGCCATAGCATTTAGAGAAGATGGATGAAATCCTAGCCTTAAGTGAATGGGGATTTACCCTGAACTTATAGGGTGAAATCCTGGCACCCTATAATTTTAAGCATGTCCTCTCTAAAATAACAAAGAGCATCACCAAGAGTTAGGCTGGATTTCACTGTTTAAATTCAATTAAAATATTACTGCAAACTACTAATAGTTTCTCCACCTGAGAAGCAAGAGTTACATTTTCAAACATACGTACACAATGGACAGAGATCTGATCTCAATTCATTGATAATACTTATGTAAATCAGGAGCAACTCCATTGACTTCCCTTCCTTGTAAATAAGAACAGAACCTGGTTCCAGACATACACGTGGCAGAAAATACAGAGGCAAACAGATTTTCACACAGAACCAAAGAGCTTCATAACTTGTGCAAACAAGTACATAAATGCTCAAAGAGTTTTAAGACACCAAAAGGAATGGACAGAGTGTGGGCAGGGCTAAGTTAACTGAGCATTTATAAACATATGTACCGAATTCTAAACATATTAAATCCATGACTAAGCAACTGTGTCATTGATTTCCTCAATTTGGGGCTTAAAAAACAGAGCACACCTCGTATTAGTGAAAATGCAGCCATGGCACTGGAGCCAAAGAAGAGATTAGAAGGGTTTATGCATCTAACAGGATTTATAGAGCCAGGCATTCTCTTTCTTTTAATCAAATAGAAAAAACAGGTTTTTCACACATATAGATTGATTTAGTCTGTGTGAGGAATTTGATGGTAATTTACAGCAGGGATGGGCAAACTGGCTCTTGCCAGGAGCGGATTAAGGCAAGCTTCCTGGAACACCAAGTTCTGAACCTCTGAAGTTTCAAACCAGGGAACTCCAAACATCTGGCACCAATAATGTGAGAGCAGCAGCTCATCCCTCAGAATGCAGAGTGAGCTGTTCAGTAGTCAGCTCCATCTACACACTGATCAGAGAGGTCAGCAAAAAGACTCAGCAGTGTTTGGGAACACTTCTCCTGCTCACATGGGAGGCTGCAGACATGCCTCTCCCCATGAGCAAGGGGGAGGGACAATAAGGGAAACACACTAGAGTTGCGGAAGAGTAACTGCCTCAGGACTGAGAAGGGACTACTAGATTTTTGATGGGTCTGGACATCACTTTGCCTTAAATTACCCCAAGTTCTTATAAAGTAAGGAAAACTTTGAATTTCAGCCTTAATCCTGAACTGAACCAAAAACTTATTTTCGTCTTTGGACTGATTTTGTTATATTGTCACCTTCCTTTCCTTCTTCCTTTCTATTTGCTTCACCCTCCTTTCTTTGGTTGAAAAAAATGCTATGCAAAAGAGATATCCACTCTGCTGTACTTGAGTAGGGTTGCTACCTGTCCAGGTTTTCCCAGGATTGCCCCTTTTTTGAGATAGCTGTCCCAAGAAATCTGTAGGGGTGCTCAATATATACTGCCAGCTGTCTAATTTTATGGGATCATCCCAGATGTCCCCTTTTTTTGGACTTTGGGTGTAGCAACCCTTCAGTGTGCACTGCAGGTTGAATCTGCCAAAGGATTGCTACCGCTGGAGTTGGTTCTGATTAGCTTCCTGGATGGACACTCCTATTCCAAAACAAGAGTGCCTTCTTCCTATTTACCATAACCCCATACAAATAATCAGGAACAGTACCATGTGTAGATAAGCCCTTACTCTGGAAATTAAGCATTTGACTCCCACTCATATTTGCCTGCACATTTGCCCAGCTGCCTTAACAAATCTAGCCTTTACTATGTAAGGAGACAATATTACACAATTACAATCCTATTGATATGCCCCTAGCATGAGTCCTAAAACTACCCAACAAATGTCTTCACTGAACTACATGAAAAAATTATTGTTCTTTTAGGTATAGCTTGAGACATTATATATAAACTTTGTAGATTTTAAGGAAAGTATTCTCTCAACATTACATGCACCTCTAAAGGTGAGAAGAGACCTTGTAAACTTGCAGTGGTATGCTGTATGGAAGATGTAGCTCCATACATTGGGTAGAACATATTCATTGTTCCAGAAATACGGAACTCAACAACTTGAGGAGAATTCCCATAAGCTCTTAACTGAACTGGAACTTTTACCCTCCCTGTAAGCTGTAACCAGCCATTAGAATTCAACATAGTCACACACATACTAACCACTGCATTCCATGATTGATTTGTAAGCAGTCTCACCAAAAAGGAATAGTTATTTTAGATATTTAAAGCCAGCAACTAAGGCATCTGTGCACCATCAGTATGCTAAAATAAACCTGGTTTACTGATTGCATTAAGCTCATTTCATTATTTAATCAGGGGACACCTCATTTTATTAATAATAATAAATGTATTTATGTATGTTACACTAGCATACAGAGGCCCTAAGCAAGATCAGGACCCCACTGTGCTGGTGCTGTACACACATGCCTAGAATTCAAGGACAGTAGTCACCATTATGATAATCAAGCCTGACTTCCTGCCTAATACAGGCCAGACAATTTCACCAAATAATTCCTTCATATACATAGTATGAGACTGTGCCAGCTGAAATCTGAAGGCTGTTTTGTTTTGTTTTAAATTGAGCATTACAATACTTCTCCAGCATTGTAATGAACCATTTAGGTGAGTCTAAATATTAAGGCTGTCGATTAATTGCAGTTAACTCACATGATTACCTCTAAAAAATTAACTGTGATTTAAAAAATTAATCATGATTAATCGCACTGTTAAATAACAGAATATCAATTGAAATTTATTAAATATTTTTGGATGTGTTTCTACATTTTCAAATATATTGATTTATATTACAACACAGACTACAAAGTGTACAGTGCTCACTTTATATTATTTTTATTACAAATATTTGCACTGTAAAAATGATAAAAGAAATAGTATGTTTCAATTCACCTCATACAAGTACTGTAATTCAATCTCTTTGTCGTGAAAGTGTAACTTACAAATGTAGATTTTTTGTTACATAACTGCACTCAAAAACAAAACAATTGAAAACTTTAGAGCCTACAAGTCCACTCAGTCCTACTTCTTGTTCTGCCAATTGTTAAGACAAACAAGTTTGTTTACATTTACGGGAGATACTGCTGACTGCTTCTCATTTACAATGTCACCTGAAAGTGAGAACAGGCATTCGCATGGCACTTTTGTAGCCGGCTTTGCAAGGTATTTACATGCCAGATATGCTAAACATTCATATGTCCCTCACACAGAATGCGCGGCACGAGCGCATTCGGCTCTGTGCACATGGCCCTTGCCTAAGGAGACTGCAGTGTGCACTGGGTGTGCAGGAGCCACCCCACTCTTACCTGCTGTCATGGGTGGTGGGTGAAGCTGCTGCTTGGGGAGGCTAGCTCCCCAGCCCACTTCTTCTGCTCCAGGCCCTGCCCCGACTCTGCCCAGGCCCCGCCCCTCCCCACTGTCTCCCTCCTTCCTTCCCCCTCCCTGCTCGCCCCCCTTCCAGTCAAATCCTTGAACCCAAATGAAGCAAATGACATGAGAAAGAAATTGCAGAAGAGAGGTTTTTTCAAAAGAAAATGGAGCATGTTTCCACTGCATGCCAGAAGGTGAAGACTGGACATGCAGAAGGTACCTAATTAAAAGCACTAAACTTGGGAATAAAAAATGTCAGTCACAGGTATTTTGATATACCCTGAAATTTGTCAGAGATTTATTTGCAAAAACTTTGTAGTAAGGGCAAGTTAGATGCCCTGCTGAATACAACATTAAGTATTATGGAATACATGATGCAGCTCTTCTTTGTTTTACATTTTCTTTATCAGTATTTCTAAGCTGATTTTATATTTTAAATGTACTCTTAAATGTACTCTTTAAATGGCCAACCCGAGCCTGAGAAGGAGCCAGAATTTACCAATGTACATTTCCAAAAAGCCACAGTAATACATCAGCAGCCTCCCCATCAGCACCTCCCTCCACGCCCAGAGCCTCCCACCCCCACCAATCAGCGCCTCCCACTCCCTCCTCGCACCTTCCGATCAGCTGTTTCATGGCATGCAGGAGGCGGGGAGGAGGAGCAAGGGCACGGCAGGCTCAGGGGAGGGGCGCAAATGGGGACAGAGCCTGTGGTAGAGCCAAGAGTTGAACAGGGAGCACCCCCCGGCACCTTGGAAAGTTGGCGCCTGTAGCTCCAGTCCCGGAGTCGGTGCCTATACAAGGAGCCGCATATTAACTTCTGAAGAGCCGCATGTGGCTCCGAAGCCACAGGTTGGCCACCCCATCTTAAACCTTCATAAAGTAATTATTCCAGATTACGTCGTATTTAACTCACTGAAAGAAAGACATTATTTTAAATTAATCAGTCACAGAGGTTTAGTGTGATCATAATAATGTTCATTGCTTTTAGAAAAAGGGAACACTAATTTACTTTGTGTGATCTCCATAACTACAGATATGTTTATGAAATTTCACTTACTTTAAAAAATACGTTTCCAAAGATTTTAGGCATAACAAAGAATTTTATATTTTACGAAGGTACTGATTTTGCTGGAGGGTTCTCTTAAAACTAGTTAATCCAATAATCAGAAGTAAAGAAAGGGAAACTCGTTTGTCCAGCTATCTGGAAGGAAAGGGGTGTTGTCCCTTTAAGGGCTAGCCGCTCTTCAACAGGAGGGTGGAGGGAGAAAGGGATGGACAGAAAGGACAGGAAGCAAGTTTTTTGTACTATAGTAATTAAAATTAAACTGTGTATTTTAGATAAGAGTGGTCTTTTGAAGGATTTATTTTAAAAAACTGTGTGTCTGAAGATCCAAGCATTTACGGCTAAAGATGAATGCTTAGATTGTAGCTCTAAAAATCTATGCAAGGATTTTTTAGAGATATGATTTTATAATCTTCAGCAATCTTCTAATGAAATATTTTTAAAGCAAATTTTAAACTAAGGTCCTGTAGACTAACATGTTCTGAGTAAATATTACAGTAATGCACAACTGTTTTTGTCAGTAAATTCAGAAACGGACAATATATACACAGGGGTTGGCAAATGCTTCATGTTAAATGGCTTCATGTTAAATGGCTTCATTACCACTTGAATGGCTCTTTAACAGTTTCAGTGTTGTGCTAACAGGTCTGGCAGGCGGGAAGGCTGATCTCCTCCGGAATAAGAGTCACCAGGCTGCAGCAGCTAGCTGTGGGAGCCTGCAGGAAGGGTCAGAACAGGGATAGGAAGAGGCAGATGGGTGGACACCAAGACCCAGGGGTGCCCCAAATTTCCCGGTGCCCTATGCAGCCGCTTATGCTGCATATGCCTAAGGACAGCCCTGCATAGGTTGCATTATCTCCTGCAAATTGTAACCAGTCTTGTTTGTTTGAGCGATCGGCTGAAGTAGGACTGAGTGGACTTGTAGGTTCTAAAGTTTTACATTGTTTTATTTTTGAATGCAGTTATTTTTTGTACATAATTCTACATTTGTAAGTTCAACTTTCATTATAAAGAGATTGCACTACAGTACTTGTATTAGGTGAATTGAAATATACTATTTCTTTTATTTTTAACCGTGCAAATATTAGTAATCAAAAATAAATATAAAATGATTACTGTACACTTGGTATTCTGTGTTGTAATTAAAATCAATATATCTGAAAATGTGGAAAATGTCCAAAAATATTTAAATTAATGATATTCTATTATTAACTGTGCAATTAATCACAATTAATTTTTAATCATTTGACAGCCTTACTAAATATTTTAAAGCAAATCACTTAAAAAAATTTTAGCTCAGTGATTTTTTTGGTCAGATAAGAATGGGTTAAAATGTCAAAATATTTTCTCTGAGCCATCACAAAGACCTTTGTAGTGAAGCTTAGCTGTTACTACAACAATACCTGAACAAAACCTGAGCCACCAAAAGGAGACAAATACCTGCCACTCCTTGTCCAGGTTAAGTAACAAAGGTTGGTTAACACAAACCAAGCATACTGTCTGCTCTATAACTAATAATTAAAAACAAGGACAAAAATAAAAACATGACCTGTATCTGTAGGATCATTTATAATGTTTAGCCTGCTTTCCTTTGCTGCTAAAGCTTAGTAAACAATTGCTGGTGATTTGTTCAAAAAGCATGTGACTACCTCTTTGAATGGAATGTAACTGGATACAAGGCTAAGCAGGTATTAAAACAACAACTACACATAAAGAGGAAGAGTATTAAATTAAACACAGACCAGCAAGCCAGAAGTTAAGAGAAAATAGCCCAACACGTTGTGTAGTCATTGACTTAGGAGCAGAGTATGACAAATAATATCTTACATAAAGTTTAAAAGAGTTTTTTTCCCCGTTTCTATTGCTTAAAAAAGGAAATGAATAAATACAACTAATAGGGCTGTCAATTAATTGCAGTTAATGCATCTGATTAACGCAAAACAAATTAACTAGATTTTTAAAAATAACCACGATTAATGTCAGTTTTAATTGCGCTGTTTATAATAGAATGCCAATCTGAATTTATTATAAATATTTCTGGATGTTTTTCTATGACATATTCAAATTGGCATTCTATTACAAACAGTGCAATTAAAACTGACATTAATCGTGACTATTTTTTTAAATCTCATGATTAATTGTAATTATTTTTTTTAATTGGTTGACAGCCCTAATAACTAAGTTCCTCCACATCCAAATTACATGTACAAGCATTATCATCTATAAACACAAATACCCTGGAAACAGGGGATGCACTTTGATACACTAATGTCAAAAATAGTGTTATAAATTGTACAAGTTTACTCATATGCACTTATTACAAAAATTCAAATAGTAATATACAAATGGTCCTTTGAGTGTATGAAAGCCACATCTTCAGCTGGTCTAAATTGGCAAAGCTCAACTGAAGTCAACAGAATTACATTGATTTACACCAGCTAACAATCAAACTCTTGGAGTTTATGTTGTGAGCGTGTGCACAAGACACTAAGAAGTATGCTCCAGATATGCACACACACAAAAAAAAAGCCTCGAGCATGTGTTTTGTTTACAAGCATATGGGTGGGTCTGAAAATAACACATGAGCTGTACACATCAAGCACTGGATTGAATAAATGCTTTTTCACAATGATGAAGCTTTGCAATGAAATTTACATGAAGAATTTCCATAGAAATCTCTTTCAAATAAGTGAAAAATTCCCCTTTTGCACAAGATGCTGAGGTGGAAGAGTGGTGATAACTGGCAGCTGAGGCTTAGAGCTGTTCTCATAGTTCATGTCAAAACAGAGAGAAAAAGGAGTGAGGAGGATCCTTACAATTCTCAGAGCATAACATATCAGTATTATCTTGTGTCGGGAAGCACTAGCAGAGGAATTTCCTGCTGAAGGCCCATAAAATGCCCTTTGATATGGAATTTCACCAGTTTGGTTTTGATTTATTTCACATTAAAAAGAAAAATAAATTTTGCTGTCGCTGTTGCCACCTCTCTCCCATGTCAGTTACTTAACACCACGTCCAGAGGCCTTTTGAATAAATATTTATCTGCACAGGGAAAGCTGGCATGGCATGTATGTGCACAGAGACGACGGAGAGCCACTCTTTAAGCAGTCATTCATCGTGTAAATAGTGAACATAAGAAGGTATGTTACTTACGTTTAATAAGCAAGATCAGATTGGCAGCAGCAGCACATCTAGTTCTTACAAAAGAAAACCACAAACCTTATTTCTTCTCAAACTGTATCCTAAAATCATCTTCAGTGAAGTCCACTCATTCACTGGTCCTAGAAATATGTGGAGAGAACTAACATATTCCCACAACAGGTGTGTCAGATCAAGCCGTACTTCCTGCTTGCTGAACCCACCACCTAGCCGAGAAGTGCTGACACAGGCTCACATGTGCTCACAGAAGTAGAAAGGAACTCACGCACCTAAGAGCTGCAGGATTTAGCCCAGCAGTTCCCAAACATTTTCCCTGCGTGACCCCATTTTCACAAATATTGCTTCCTGTGACCCCAGACAGCACCAAGGATGCCATTTAAAAATGGCATCCTCCGCTCAGCACGATCTCACCCGCATACAGTGTGTGTGAGGTTACGCTGCATGGAGGGCGCCATTTTGTAGAGCAAAATAGCGTCTTTCATGCCGCACGACCTCATTTATACGTTGCATCTGAGGTTACACTATGCAGAGGATGCCATTGTATAAAATGGTGTCCTCCACACACTTTGGATTGCCACGACCCCATCGGGTGATGAAGTGACCCCACTTGAGGTCATGACCCACAGTTTGGGAACTGCTAATTTAGCCCTTCATGTGGAAGATTCAATGAGGGAGGAATTAAAATCATAGAAGACAAGAGGAATGTAAAAGACCATTTATTTATGGCACAACCAAACACAATTCCTCTGAAATGGAAGAGATCCAGGACCAGCCAATGTGGCTTTAATACTTTGTCCTTGTCTTCATTGCAAAGTTAACTCAAGATATAACAAGTATTGTCTCAACTCACATCCTATCCACACACAAAAATCCTTAACAGAAGTGTGATGGTGCTTTTAACTCGAGTTGGATGGCCTGGCAGGATGTATGGACCAGTGGTTCTCAAACTGTTGGTTGGGGCCCCAAAGTGGGTCACAACTCCATTTTAATGGGGTCACCAGAGCTGGAGTTAGACTTGCTGGGGCCCAGGGCCAAAGCACAAGCCTCACCACCCTGGGCCGAAGCCCCACCGCCCTGGGCCAAAGCCCAAGAGCTTCAGCTCTGCATGGCAGGGCTTTGACTTTGGCCTCCTTACCCAGGGCAGTGGGGCTTGGGCAGGCTCAGGCTTCAGTCCCCCTCATGGGGTCATGTAGTAATTGCTGTTGTCAAAAGAGAATTGCAGTGTAATGATGTTTGAGAACCCCAGTAAAAGCTAAAGCTGTAGTTAGCACAACTCGTCAGCTGCTAACACAACCACTCTGCAACAGTGCACATGCTAGAGTGCTACAAGTCCTCCAAACCATTCCCACAATTCTCCATGTGCACGGAAAGGACAGACAAGTTCTCCCACAATTCACTGGGAAAAAAATAATAGAGCTGCTCAACTTACTGCAGTGCACAAAAACTCATAGGAAAAGCCCCCAGAAGTCTTAGTGCCACACATGAGTGAGTGCAGCACCAGGGTGGACACCTCAGCTCGAGTGTTATTTCTCTGTGCAGCTGCCCTCACTCAAGCCAGGCTAACTTGAGAGAAGTAACTTAAGCATAGATAGCTCCAGTTAATGCTGCAGTGAAGACATTCCCACAGTGTCAAAGGTCTGAGGTTAAAATAAAATTTGTGCTGAAAATGCAACAAACAAAAGTAAGACAACAAATGAGATCACTTAATGCTTTCAGCAAAAGTAAAGTGGCAGAAGAAAAGCAAACTCCTCACCACAACCCAACCCCCAAGTTTCCTCTTTGGTCCTGATTCCAACTGTCAAACCCCCATCCCTAATTACCAACTGCTACCCAGCTATTAACTCTCCACAGCACCATCTTCCCACAACCTGGGGATGCCCTGGCCCTATCTCACTCTATCAGTCCCATTTAAACTGGTGTACCCCTTATTTCACCCTGCTCCTTCCAGCTTTGGGCTGCTGTTCCACCTCACTGCTCAGTCACTCCTTCTGCATGTAGAGCAGTTATGCTGGGAGAGATTTAGTACGCAAACAAACAAGACAGGAATTTACAATTAATTATGGTCGCACACAAAAACGGTGGACACTGTGTCATGCAGCAAGAAGGTAACAAGACCTCTTGCATAGGACTCTGGTGTGGAGACACCCTGAATATTACACTCAAGTCTGGGCATCACATTACCAGCTAAACACTGAAATCCCTCTGATTTATCACAGCACAGCAATAAAAATTACCAGGATACTGAAGGGATTAATACATAATGGAAGACTGAGGGCTTAAGTTCCTAGAGTACAACCTGTACAAGTGTCAAGTAAGGTGATGGCAAGGAAACCTAGTAGTTTATGAGTATTCAAAAGGTGTAATCCTCAAGGATGCAGAGGAGTTATTTATTGTGATACACAGAGATATAACAGGGAGTACTGGGACAAACTTCAGAAATTTAGGCTGAACATCCAGGAAAACTTAGTGAAAGTAAAAAGAAAAGGAGTACTTGTGGCACCTTAGAGACTAACGAATTTATTTGAGCATAAGCTTTCGTGAGCTACAGCTCACTTCATCAGATGCATTCAGCTGTAGAATCAGTGGAGCCAATTAGGGAGGGCTGAGGGGAACAAACACCCTCTCCCCAACCCCAAGGTTTTTGGGTTTGCTCAAAGTTCCATAAATCAAGGAGACGGGACGGGAAGGCATTGCCTGACCACTTTTAACCAATGGTCCCATTCTAAATTAGTATGCTGCTGCCAGAGCAGTCCAAAGCTTTGCTCCAGCTGCCTGGTCACAATGCCACAGAAATTTGACCCGGCCACCCCTCCAGACAGAGAGGCGGCCAGGGCAAACTGCAGTGAGTGGCATTGCGACCTGGTGCATGTGGTCACAATGACACTCAAATATGGCCTAGCTGTACCTCTGCCCAGACCACCAAGCCAAAATGGATTGCAACCTAGCATACAAGGAGTCTGTTCCTATATGGCAGAGAGCATGGGAATCCTGGCGGCACCAGCTCATGCACCATGTGGATAAGAGAGAGGGCAGACTCCCTGGCCGAGGGAGACTCGAGGTCCCTGACGGGGAGGGGACAAGCAGGGACCAGAATAAGGTCCCAGCCAGAGGGCAGGAGGGACCTGAATTTTCTCTCCCCCAAGCAATATTTGAATTGGCATCACTGTATGGAATAGTCTTTAATGGAAATGGTTGCTCAGAAAACATAAAATGATATATTTACAACAAGGTAAAGACAAATGTCTTTCATGTTCTAAACAACTGAACATATGACATATAACAAAGGCCTGGTTAAAAACCACCAACCTACAGCCGATCCCACGGGAGCCACTTCTCCAAATGTAAGACTCATGCCAAGTGATCTCTGTGTCTTACAGACTTGTTTAGGCTGCCTGACCTCTTCAGAAGATCTTTTATGTCAGCATTATTTAAACTCAAAATACAGGCTAATGGTCCAGCCTCAGGGAAGAAACAGCAACCACAAACATTAACAAAATTATTAAAGAATAAAAGCAGACAGATGCGCCCATTAAATCGTTCCGAAATATTCAATGACCAGCTTCTCCCTGTAATCTCTTTTTTAAAAACCCAGCATAAAACAACACTATTCACATTGCTAAAGGTATAAATGGCAGCTAGTCTGAGGGGAAAGGAGCAGGGAGTTTTCAGATTCTCCCGCTTGGTGATGTAATCAATATAGCTGGAGAAGAGGGCAGCCAGGTCCTAACTCCAGTGGAGCTGCGGGCTGAAGATGGGGCTCACCTGGAGGCCTTGGACGAACCAGCCCAATTTTTCTGTCTGTGATAAAACCAGTTTTTAAACATTACACCACTCAGTACACAGTTTGGGGGAAATCTTGTTCATTATTAGAAGTATCACTCAAGATTTCTCCTTTCCTTTCTCACAACACCAATAAAAGCTAAAACACACTACCTAAACTAAATCATACAGAATGTATAGAAACATATCTAAGAAACAAAAGAGCTATCTCAAGAACCTTATGAATGAGCTGTTGACAACAGCCAGCCAGAAAGTGTCCATCAATATGATATTTAATGCAAAATGGAGAGGAATTTTGAAAATTCCCCATCTCCCTAATTTTCACCTGTTTTACTGCCAACCATCAGAGACCCTTTTTTTTTCTTTTTGATTTGCAAAAGGGCCATGAAGAGATATGTGCCCTCTGATTTTTACTATTAGCTGAAATAATTAAGACGACTCATTAGCTAGATTATCATCTTCAGTTTACTTCATTGTAAATGGATAACCTTGATTATTTATTATTATATAATGTGATAGTTTTAAAAAGTCCCCAGTAATTATTAGGGCCCCTATATGCTACGCACTGCACAAATACATAAGACGACACAGTCCCTGCCTTGCAGAGATTACAATCTAAAGACCAAATATTAAATAAAAGGGAGGGGAGAGGGATACACCATACAAGCAAAGTGGTCAGGGTGATGAGGGACATGGTTTGTCAGCTCCAATTCCTTCTCTTTTAAAATAGATCCCATTGTTCTAAATATATTTCCTCTGCATGTCTTATTTTTGCAGTGACTTTGCATATAAACATAGGCCAATAACCATGTTTGCACTTTTGTGTTCACACCAACCCATCTACCCACTAAAGGCCCAACTCAGCAGTCAATAGCAACACTCACTGGTTTCAATCAGAGCTGGATCAAGCCCCGCAAGTGGCGCTCTATGCATCAGTCAATGTAAATGGGAGATTAACATACATTATAAAAGGTCATCACATATTAAATAGTGTTTTCATTTGTACAGCTTGAAATCACCCTTAAATATGACAGTTACTTTGGGCTGGTTGAACATCCAAACTATTGGCTAGAATTGTTTCTGGCCCTAACATAGCTGAGCACAGGAGCAGAAAGGAGAGAGGAGCCTCCCTCAGTCTCCCAGGAGAAAGGTGGCAGGGAGTAGGCAGAGTTATGGCACTGTCCCCTCTAGTGCTGGCCAACAGAATAGGGTGGACATGTGGGAGCATGAGGGAGGAAGTGTGCTGTACCCCATAAAGCGATCTCACAAGTTACCCTCCCCAGTACAATAGGACAGATCTGGGTGGAACTGTGACTCCGAGGTGACACTCCAAGGTGACACGCCTATGCTCACCATCCCTTCCTATGGGCTCTGTTCCTTCTAAGAGGGGCTCCTCTTACTAATCCAAAACCATTTATCTGCTAATATGAAAACAAGTGTCTAAATGTTTTCACGTTTAATTTATTCACATGTACAACAGCAGTTAATTTACCAAATGGGTCTAAGTATAATGGAAGCTGCCTACACAATTTTTCACTATAAATGGCAAATGTGGAATTATATCAATCCATTTTTTTCCCCCCTTCTCATGGACATCCTCCTTCTTCCCTGTGATTTTTCTGAAGGAGTTGGTTATCCAGTCCAAAGGGTAATCTCCTTTAGTCCTCATGCACTTTTTCATTCAGTTTTCATTCAGACAAAATTCCCATTGAAGTCAATGGGAAATGTGCTTTCCTGAAATCTAACATCCATTCCCTATTATACTGTAGTTTGATTGTAAGATTTTTGGGGGGAGGGAAAAATCTTTTCACTGTATGTGAGTAAAGTGCCTAGTATAATGGGGCCCTGATCCCTGACTGGGGCATCTAGAGGATACTATGACACAAATAATGATGAATTCATATAGTTCATGGTCACTAGTACCAAAATTCCCTACTCTCTCTTTTTCAAACAATTTCTCCCTCTCAAAGAGTAGACTCATTATCGTTTCTCCCTGGTATGATGCTGTGTTTACTGGATCACAAAACAATCCTTTTCATAAGCAAGGATTCTCTTGGTTGATGCATGTTTTGCTGTGTTTCTTACCCACCAGATATCTGGGTAGTTAAAAATTGCCCATGAGTATGGCAGCCTGTGCTTTCAAAAACCTTGACAGTCAGTCAAGGAATTTGTTGTTTTCACTCTCTATCCCAGGTCGCCTGGGGCGGAGCCCTGATGTAACTTTCCCTTTATTTCATTTTTCATTTCTCGTATCTTTAGGAAAAGATCCGCCAACTAACTTTTTTAAAATCAGGCATAATTTTGTGTATGTTCTTATTCCGATACCATGTACTATAAAGGTACCTGTTCACACACACCTGTAATGGGTTTCAGTTTGGGTCTTAAGGAACTATGCCCACTCACCCTACCAGAAAGAAATATCCTGAAAGAAGAAAATAATTAAGAAGTTAATTAACCTAACTAGCCCAAGTGTTTGCCCAAGCACCCCTGGAGAGAGAAAACGTCCTCTGAAAAGGTATCAAAGATCAAAAGAACTTTGAAATGCTTGTACAGTTGCAGAAGGAAATGAAGATTGTATCTCAAGTTATAATTAACTGAAGTAAGTTGTAATATATAGAGATGCCTTTATAGGGATAGGCTATATGTACGTTGACTCCTGAGAAAAACAGCCAACACACATCTTGGCTACATTAGCATTTTGTTTCTAATTTCCCATCCCTTGCACTAGCAGCAAAGTTCCATCAAACAGGCTGCTAATGGCTGGCAGCATTTTAACCATACTATTGTCTACATATGCTCTGAGCAAGTTTTAGATGGCACACTTAATTTTGATTTAAAATGATATTTCGAAACAAAAACCGTCATTTTGTTTCAGACTTTTGAAACAAAATGAAATATTTTGCTTCATTTTCTAACTTTTACCAGCTGGAACAGAGTAAAAAGTGTGAAAACTGGGCCTTTCCACAATTTCTTCTAACAGCTAAAGGAGCGGGAATAAAAAAAGTGAGCGAAAGCCCCCAGAATCAGAAAGGGAAACACATTTTTACAAACACGTTTCCAAAAATCCAAAACGAAATGACTTTGTTGTCAAAACAAAACAAATGCATTTATTTTTAGTGTCAAATCAGAATGAAATTTTTCATTTTCAATTATCCAAGTGGTAAATCTTATTTTCTTTTTTAATTAAAACAAAAATCTATATTGTCTCTCTGGTGTTTTTTTTTCTTTTTTGACAAGACCACATTTCCCAGCAGGAAAGTTTATTGTGAGAAAAAGTCTGACCAGCTCTAATGGTCAGTTTCACTGTTTGCCTGGTATAGCCTGTTAGCCAATTTCCTCTGTTGCATACATGGGTCTTTAATACAGCAGAACTGAATGGGATTTTTTTTTTTTAAAATAGGAGAGTTTGATTGTAAAATCATAAAAATTGTCAGGGAAACTAAGGGGCAGATGTAGTACCTGAAGCTTCTGCTAACTCCTTTTTTTTTTTTTTTTAGACAAGATTTCAAGTTGACACTCTCCTTTTAACAATTCTGTTAATGATCTGTGAGGAACAGGTCATTTAAACAATGCTGTATTGGCTCTGCAATGCTACAGGAGTACAAAGCAGTAATGACTGACTGCAGGAGCAAACTGTCTCCTGTGTGGCAAAAACCCACAAAAGTACCAAGGAAACGTCATGAATTTAAAAAACTGGAGTTAGTGTCCCAATGTTCCTTTGGGAGGGACGGGATCAACGCACTACCAAACAAGATGGAAGAGAGACCTACTCAATCCTTATGGGTTGTAGGGGAATCTTATGGATATCAAGACAGCTACATAAAGACCCAAAAAGAAAAGGAGTACTAGTGGCACCTTAGAGACTAACCAATTTATTTGAGCATAAGCTTTCGTGAGCTACAGTGAGCTGTAGCTCACAAAAGCTTATGCTCAAATAAATTGGTTTGTCTCTAAGGTGTCACTAGTACTCCTTTTCTCTTTGCGAATACAGACTAACACGGCTGCTACTCTGAAACCTGTCAAAGACCCAGTATCTCCAAATTGCTCTCCTGGCCTCTTCTCCCCTGTAGCAACATGGCTCCTTCTGGAGAACGGCCTCGCAGAAGCAGAAGAGGATTTCACAGCACAGAAGGTGAATCTGCTTGATTATACAAACTGGGGCACTGTTATGTTCTACAAGGAAGTATCTGCAACTTTGTGAGTTGATGGTGCCTCAGGCCTTGCGTATAGTGGTGGTGGTGGTGTCTAGGGTACATGTAGCTACATGCAGCAGTAAAAGGCAGGCTGCATCCACACTGTGGTATGTAGCTACACACAGCAGTGAAAGGCTCTGGCAGTGGGAAAAGGGCTCCAGCAGCTGCCAGAGACTTTCCCCCTGCCTCTGCCAACCAGAACCTTCCCTGCTGCTGGAGTCTTTTAGTGGTGGGCAAAGGCTCCAGCAGCTTCCTGCTGCTGGAGCCTTTCCCCACTGCAGGGAGTCAGCAGGACACTACCTGGTAAAAAGAGCAGAGTAGACAAGGGAGGCTCAGCTTGGGCATGCAGGGAGCGGTGTAGGGTATATACCTTAAGGTTCTGGCATGTCTTTACTCTATTCACCTAAGCTGTACTGTCTACACTGCTATTTATACCTGTGCTGGGGGGCATGCAGTGTATATACTTCACAGGCCCCGTAAGTGTAGACACAGCTTTAGAGCCTATCCAGCACCTTTGCAGCCTCAGCATACCTCCTCCACAACTTGTGGAGAGCTCTGACTTCAAAGCTGGCCAGAGTGACTTGAGGGGAGAAGGGGGATAATACAATGGCACCACCACATCTGCACTACCTGAATAGTTTCCAACAGGTTTTTATAGGAATTTTTTCCCTTTCATGCACCTCAGCAGAGGGGAACATAGAGCCTTAAGCCCTAAAGTAAGCATATAGGGCAGTGGATACACACAGGGTGCAGGTCTGTTGAGTAAGAATGTATCATTTCTACATACTCACTTTTCTGACTAACTGTATTTTAAATAAATAAAGATGACAGTGTCACCACTGAATAATGTTAAATGGACAGCCGGCAAACACCGGAAGTCTGGTTTTTAAATAACAAAGTACGTCTAATCATTTGAAAAGTTTTAAGAAACTATAAACATCCTCCCATAATGCAAGAAACATAAGCTAAGGGGACTGACTGAGAATGTCAGAATCCAAGGGAAACTTGGAACCAATGACCCAAGCTTGTTCAATTCACTAGAGTAAGCGATAGGGTCATAGAAAACAGCAGTATGGTATTTCAGGAAAGCACATTTTGAAGACCAAAAGTATCCAGTGAGTAAGGTGCAGTCAGAGGTGAGAAGGGAGGGAGACACCATGCAGTTCTGCAGCCCTCCTACCAGACTGGAGCTTTCTCTCCTGATGGATCTCAAGGACATGCCCGTCTCTTCCACTGTCCTCCAAACCCCATCCCCCTGAGTGCAGCATCTGTCAGAGTCTCAGTGCAGTGTACTTTACAGACTTCTCTGAGCCCTCTGTCTCCGTTCTGTGAGTTTTACTGTCCCCATGACCGTCTCTCCCCCATAGCAGCATGACACTTCCTGAAATATTTCTGAAGTATTTACTCTACCAGTGCTTAAAGATTAATATGGAGAATCAATAACATTGCTAAAAAATAGCTACTTACTGCTAAATAAAAAGCCTGGCTTCTTATATGCAGCCACTTGCTTTTTTGTAGGTTAGCAATTATTTTCAGTTATGGACTATAGTAGACTTCCCTTATTTCAAACCTTTTAAGTAAGGCTGTCGATTAATTGCAGTTAACTCACGCGATTAACTCACAAAAATTGATCGCGATTAATTGCAGTTTTATCACACTGTTAATAGAATACCAATTGAAATGTATTAAATATTTTGGATGTTTTTCTACATTTTCATATACATTGTATTCCATATTGTAACTGAAATCAAAGTGTATATTTTTATTACAAATATTTGCACTGTAAAAATGATAAACAAAAAAAGAAATAGTATTTTTCAATTCACCTCTTTCAAGTCCTATAGTGCAATCTCTTTATCGTGAAAGTGCAACTTATAAATGTAGATTTTTTTTGTTACACAACTGCACTCAAAAACAAAACAATGTAAAACTTCAGAGCTTGCAAGTCCACTCAGTCCTACTTCTTGTTCAGCCAATCACTAAGACAAACAAATTTGTTTACATTTACAGGAGATAATACTGTCCTCTTCTTATCTACAATGTCACCAGAAAGCAAGAACAGGCATTTCAATGGCACTTTTGTAGCCAGCATTGCAAGGTATTTATGTGCCAGATATGCTAACCATTCGTATACCCCTTCAAGCTTCTGCCACCATTCCAGACAACATGCTTTCATGCTGATGATGCCTGTTAAAAAAAAAATGCGTTAATTAAATTTGTGACTGAACTCCTTGGAGGAGAATTGTATGTTCCCTGCTCTGTTTTACCCACATTCTGCCATATGTTTCATGTTATAGAAGTCTCTAATAATGACCCAACACATGTTGTTCATTTTAAGAACACTTTCACTGCAGATTTGACAAAACGCAAAGAAGGTACCAATGTGAGATTTCTAAAATTAGCCACAGCACGTGACCCAAGGTTTAAGAATCTGAAGTGCCGTCCAAAATCTGAGAGGGACGAGGTGTGGAGCATGCTTTCAGATGTCTTAAAAGAGCAACACTCCGATGCGGACACTACAGAACATGGACCACCAAAAAGGAAAATCAACCTTCTGCTTATGACATCTGACTAGATGATGAAAATGAACATGCACCGGTCTGCGCTGCTTTGGATGGTTTTCGAGCAGAACCAATCATCAGCATGGACACATGTCCCCTGGAATGGTGGTTGAAGCATGAAGGGACATGTGAATCTTTAGCACATCTGGCACATAAATATCTTGTGACGTCAGCTACAACAGTGCCACAAGAACACCTCTTCTCACTTTCAGGTGACATTGTAAACAAGAAGTGGGCAGCATTATTTCCTGCAAATGTAAACAAATTTACTTATCTGAGTGACTGAACAAGAAGTGGGACTGAGTGGACTTGCCGGCTCTAAAATTTTGCATTGTTCTATTTTTGAATGCAGTTTGTTTGTACATTGTTCTATATTTGTAAGTTCAACTTTCATGATACACAGACTGCACTACAGTATTTGTATTAGGTGAATTGAAAAAACTATTTATTTTTTTACAGTGCAAAAACTTGTAATCAAAAATAAATATAAAGTGAGCACTGTACACTTTGTATTCTATGTTGTAATTGAAATAAATATATTTGAAAATGTAGAAAACATCCAAAATATTTAAATAAATGGTATTCTATTATTGTTTAACAGTGTGATTAATCGCGATTAATTTTTTTAATAACTTGACAGACCTACTTTTAACATCTTGCAAGTGTTTCATCAAATGCTGGTTTTGTCCCTGTCACTTTACTCTGTTCAAGATAAAAATTAAAATAATAAATTTTAAGAGAAGAAAACAAAGATACTATTACAAGTTCAAGTTACCTACATTGTAAAACTACATTGACTCAAATGATATATCTTAATTATTGGACAGATGGACTACCCAGAATCACATGATGTTATTTTATTAATCAGGTGTTATTGGTTTGAGTAACCCTGAACATTTGTGTGGTTTACAAGGGAAACTTCTGTAATGTGGACAATAATACTTTGCTCTTGAGAAGCTGGAAACGGGTCTTTCAATTAGCTGAAAAACATGTGCTTGAAACCTCTAATTTTCTCTTTCATTATAATTTATTTTTGAAACCATGACGTTTATAGGTGTGGTAATTAGATTATGATCCTGTTGCTGTCACTGAAATTATGTATATGGAAAATGTATCAAGATAATGCATTCTCCAAACTGAGGAATAACATGGACCATATGTATTTCATTATACTTCACATAAAATCAGATAGCCTAACATTGACTGACTTTTCTGAATATATTTCCTTTTAAATAACAAAAAATAAACAGAAGTCATTATTCATTTGACCAGATTAGACTATACTATGCTGGTAAGATCTTAGACTTGCAAAGAATTTCAGGTATTGAGTGACTATTCTAAATAACACTCCATTACACATACCAATCTCAATAAGCCTCCTGAAGGCTTTTAATGATAGCTTGCACACAGGTGGTTAAAAATTCACCTCCTACCTGAACTTCATGATTATTAGAGTTACAACAGGATAACATAATACTAGACGTTCCCTATGATTATTCTGTTCTAATTATTATTATTCATTATTAGAATACGTCACTGAGGCGGTCTTATATTTACATCAGATATTCTCAGATTATGGAGGCAGTATAGTCCAGTGGATACCAGTGAACACAGATGCTAAAAATAATGGGAAAGAGTTTGAAAAGCAAACACTCCATGGGCCCATTTAGCCCTAATACATAGAGCCCAGCGTAGATACAAAAATGTGGATCCGCATCCACCAGGATCAACCTGCAATCTGACCCACGATCCACTAGCTGTCTTTTACCTGTATCCACATCCACAACTGCAGCTGCAAGCCGTCTCACAAGGTCTAGTGACTGGGGGGGGGGGGGGTGTGGAGGGAAGCGGGGGGAAGGCAGCAGAGAGGCGAGGAGGAAAGAAGCGAGTGGGGGGGGCGGGGTCTTGTGGGGAAGAGGCAGTGCGAGGGTTGGGACTGGGGGTTAGGGGCAGGGTCCCGAGGAGAAGGGGCAGCGTGGAGCGGGGGGCTGGGGAAAAGGGGCATTGCATCACGTGCTGCTCCTGGGGGCTCACAAATGACAGCACATGGCAGCAGCAGTGCGTGTTGCCTCACAGTGGGGCGGAGGGGTGGGGCACTGGGGCCCCGCCTGCTCCAATCCCAATGGGCAGGGATGCACCTGGCTGCCCAGGAGCCGGCAGGCCAGGCCCAGGACTAGGTGCTCAGCCAGTGCTGCCGGGCCAGGCCATGGTGGGGACACTGGTGCTCCCCAAGGGGCTCAAGCTGCTGGACAGGAAGTGGCGTGGTGAGTGGGTGCTGGACAGCCCCGACTCCGACCTGCTGCCCAGTCCCACCCACTGGCTGCCAGCCCCAAGTGTGCTGCGCTCGCCAGGTTGCCCAAGCCAGATGCCGCAAGCCAGGTGCCACTAGCAAATAGAGCCCTGCGTGGTTGTATCTGCATCGGATCCACCAGCCGCAAAAATGGTGCACAGCTATCTGCGTATTTGCAGGGCTCTACTAATACGAAGTAGATAAGTCAGTCTTGAAGTACAACCAGTGCGTTTTTCCTTTTCTGCCAGTTTTCATTGTGAGATTCTCCAACAGACTGAGTGGAGAAGACATTGAGCTAAAAATAATTCTACTCCTATTGGACATAATACCTTACAATGTAACACTGAATTTTTCAAGTTACATGTTCTCAGTATATAAGCATCATCATTTTTCATTCTGTGTCTCCCTCTCCCTCCTCCCTCCCTCCCACCACCTCCTTCAAAAGAGAGAAACTCAATTAATTCCATTATTTTTCTAATTAATGCAAAAACTCACCTCAGGCACTTCTTCAGAGTCTTCTTAAGAGACCAAAAATCAGAGTATTTCAGACAAACTCAAAAAGCCAGAAAACTGCTTCATGAAAATGGACAAAAGAACTAATTTCACATCTAATTTAAATACTGACTAGATTGTGATTTCCATGAAAGCCATGCAAATAAGGCAGGAGTTGCGTCTTGGAAGTTCCTTCTATTAGAGCACGTGTACACTAATTGGACCTGGCTAAAAGAAAATGCCCTTATTCAAGGGCTCCTTCATAGAGGATAGAACAGACTTTTTGGTTGTTTTCAGATCTAAATTGAAAATTATCCAGGCAGGGAAAAATATGACTGGCAAGATCCTTAGGAAAGAAGCCTGTCGCCTGTGAATCTGACGCGGGGGTGCACAGAAATAGACTCCACCTGAGTAACTGCATCACCCTCCTGTTGAGCCTCATGAGGTCTGTCAGGGAGTTCCCAAGACCTACATCTCTCTATCCCATTAGCCCAAGGAGGCACGTAGGGTCCTCCATGAGCCCTAGAAGATTTTCATCTCCCAACTCCTCTATGCCAGTCTTAATAGGCTATTCAGGGATGTCTTGAACTCCAGCTTCTGAGAGACTTACAAAACTCATCAGGACACTAGCTGCTCCAGGAGAGCCCTCCACTAATCCTAGGAAGTGCAAAACTCACAATCACTCACCCTGGTGGGAATCTTTAGTGCCCTCCCAAACCACAACCACCACCCCAGCAAGCCTCAGAGGAATAGTTGGCAGCTGTCCAACTGCAAACCAAATTATGCTCATGGGGCCTCCAATAAGAACATAAGAACAGCCATACTGGGTCAGACCAAAGGTCCATCTAGCCCAGTATCCTGTCTTCTGACAGTGACCAAAGCCAGGTGCCCCAGAGGGAATGAACAGAACAAGTAATCATCAAGTGATCCATCCCATCACCCATTCCCAGCTTCTGGCAAAGAGACTAGGGACACCATCTGTCATAAATATAAAGGGAAGGGTAAACACCTTTAAATCCCTCCTGGCCAGAGGAAAAACCCTTTCACCTGTAAAGGGTTAAGAAGCTAAGATAACCTCGCTGGCACCTGACCAAAATGACTAATGAGGAGACAAGATACTTTCAAAGCTGGAAGGGGGAGAAACAAAGGGTTCTCTCTGTCTGTGTGATGCTTTTGCCGGGACCAGAGCAGGAATGCAGGTCAGAACTCCTGTAAAAAGTTAGTAAGCAATCTAGTTAGATATGCGTTAGATTCTGTTTTGTTTAAATGGCTGATAAAATAAGTTGTGCTGAATGGAATGTATATTCCTGTTTTTGTATCTTTTTGTAACTTAAGGTTTTGCCTAGAGGCATTCTCTATGTTTTGAATCTGATTACCCTGTAAGGTATTTACCATTCAGATTTTACAGAGGTGATTTGTTTACTTTTTCTTCAATTAAAATTCTTCTTTTAAGAACCTGATTCCTTTTCATTGTTCTTAAGATCCAAGGGTTTGGGTCTGTGTTCACCTATGCAAATTGGTGAGGATTTTTATCAAGCCTCTCCCAGGAAAGGGGGTGTAGTGCTTGGGGGGATATTTTTTGGGGGGGAAAGACTTTCCAAGTGGGCACTTCCCCTGTTCTTTGTGTAACACTTTGGTAGTGGCAGCGTTTAACCTAAGCTGGTAAGAATAAGCTTAGGAGGTTTTCATGCAGGTCCCCACATCTGTACCCTAGAGTTCAGAGTGGGGAAGGAACCTTGACACCTTCCCTGCCCAAATAGCCAAAATAGGTTTATCTGGGACTAAGAAATCCACTAAGGTTTATGTGTGGTTGAGGATGACCTTCAATGAGCCTCCCAAAGCTCAAATATAGTGACGGGCACTCACTGATTCTAAAGTTTGGGGGATTAACCCAGCAAGCCTCTTAAGGCCTGCAGGGGGGCTGATAAGCCCCCCTAAGGCTCACTACTGGTTCTCCTCTCCTGAAAAGCTCAGTAGCTCCACAGGAAAGAGGGAATGCCTGGCCCCTAACCACCAATCCAAACCCTGCTCTCTACAGCCCCTTAGACTGAGCAGGGAGCTTGGAAAAGAAGAGGATCAGAAGGATACCCCCTTTCTTGTGAACTTTCTGAGGTCTGCAGGAAAGGAGAACCCCAGAGAGCTTTAGGAGGCTCATCATCCCCACTGCAAGCCTTTTTGCAACCATTTTCTCTTTCTTCCATCAATAAGGCTCTCAACAGGTTACAACATTTGGAGGTCTACATTTACAACAAAAAGAGATATTGTTGTTGTTAATGAAAGAGCAGAACTCCAGCAGTCCTTTGATGACCAAATACTAAGCTTGCTGCAGCAGAAAGCACCATTACAAATCTGAACATTAATAACTTTTGAAATTAAAAGTTTAATCCTCTAACTTTTCATCCTGGACACCAGATCACAACTAAGGAGCCCAGTAAACTAAATTTTATTCACTGTATGTCTTATTTTGCTTCAAAGTCAGATGGGCTTTTTGAACTCTGGTGAGTGCGTCTATTTTTAGGGTGTCATCATGCAAAAACTTCTTGTCCAATCGCTCCACATTTTGTTGAAAAACTGTTCCTTAGCCCCAAATATAAACTACCAATTTTGAGGCTGAGAGGACTTTTGTATATGATGAGGAAGGAAAAGGGGGTGGGGGACGACAATGAAAAATTTGGGTTTATAGCAGAAACACAGTTGCAACTTTAAACTATGGAGTAGCTGGTTTCCCTCCCTAAGTATTATCTATGTTTCTAAGTACTGAAATTAAGAAAATCTAAAATAATGACCATGAAGGGAATTTTAAACTGACTTCAGCAATGGGAGCCATAACATTCAAAGAGCATTATCCCCAGAAACGCCTGAATTAGAAAGCAACATTCAGTGGCCTAAAGTCTCAGTCAACCAGAGAACAGCTTTCTGTTTCATTCATTCTGCCTTGAATAAGCTGTTATCGAAAAGAAAGAGCCTCTTAGGGCAAAAGCCTAATGTTGTAGAACTTACATAAAGAGGTACTTCAGTGCAGCTCAGCTTCATTGTTACAGCATCTACAAACAGAATAAACCAGAGTAATTATCACACACTGAATCATGGGGCACTGATACTATTCAGGTTCTTATAGCACGCCAATCACCATGGTGTCTGAATATCCTCCAGAATGAGGACATTAAGAGACTAACTTTATCAAATGTGCAGTTCTTCTCCAGTTTCTTACCTCATGGGAAAAAGAAATGCATGTGTATTTCTGGAGGAGGGGTCGTTTCTAGTTAATATGCTGTGTGTTTTTTTCAATACTATACACAGTAAACTAAACAAAACAGGTCAGTGAACATTTCTGAGTCCAGCCACCAAGATGTTAATATTGACAATAAGTGAAGTATTAAAACTTGTTGAGTATATCAGAGGCAGAGAAAGGAATTGTAAATTTGATCCAGGGATGTAGTTGCACCTACCCTTGTATTTAACACCATAAATCAAGTGTCTGGTTTTTGGGTGTGTTTTTTTTTAACTCCTTCATTTAAGAATCCCACAGGTTTCAGTCTGTCATTGGTTACCTAAAAAAGCACGTAAAGTGACAAGCAACTGCTTAGAGTAATTTAACAAATGCATTTTAGATGATCAATTTCAATTATCACTATTTTAATATAGTCAAGATAACACTGATTTCTAGTATTATATTTTGATTTCCTTTTCCAATGCATCCACAGAGACCATTCCCTAAATTTAACATTTTTTTAAAAATTAGAAAAAAATCAAACTGGAAGCAACCAAGCCTTTAGAAAGCCCAGGCGGACATATATACTTACAAATCCTCTTCCTCAACTCACTGAAACAGAGAAAAGAAAGTCTGTCCTAAAAGAAGGCTGTCTCAACTCAGATGTGGCTGTGCTGTTAAAGTTGAACCCTTTCCAGTAATAATATGATTATGTTGTGCATAGCCTGCTCACGCATATGGATAGCCTGCTATGAGTCAGATATAATTGGAATGTTTCCCCTTTTACATACTGCAAAATTTACTTACAGAGTTTCCACCATGAACAAAAAACTTCTTCAGCAAATGGTTTATTTATACTAGTCTCATACAGCCCATCTTTTCATATGCACACAAGCAAAACTGGGCATGCTGCTATGTTTTGATTTTCACACAATTTTGACAAAAAGACAAAATCCTTTGCAAGAACATTGAGCACAAATGTCAAACCAAGGCCAGTCTTTCACACCATAAGCTTTGTAGATCTCCCCCTGTTTCGTACTCATTCTGAAACCAACGTCTGGATTAACAGGTCAGGCATTGCCTGCTAACTCCTCCCAAACAGTAGTCAAATGAAGTCAATATTTAGTCAATAGCTACATTCAGATAGAAGCTCTTGTTTTGTTTTGTGGGGGGGGGTAGGAGGAGGAAGTTAGTTTCAAGGTGCCTTGTTCTGACTGCCAAGCACAGACAAGGTTCTTTAGTTATTCTGCAGACAGCCCTGAATCTGACCCAAACTGAGATTAACATCTGAAGCACAGTCGTGTTTGTGCAGACTAAAGAGGGTTACGAAAGGTAACCCAAAAAGTTGTTTCTTGAGGAATTATCAAATACACTGGTTTTCCAAAAGTGTCATATTTCAGAAAGGATGAAGCCCATTACCTCTTATCTTGGATCTCTCATCAAGCCACAGTTATTGCCACCAACATGTTATATTTATAAACAAGTCAGCAGGAACTGCATCATTTGGTGTCATGCATGACAATGAAATGAAAGGCATGTCACATCTGCTTTTGAGCGGCAACATGCCAGCTAACAGAATCTCCACAACGTTTCTCTTCTATTTTCTGGAGAATCTATTAATCTCCAATTGTCCATGTACATAAAGGAGTCCATAGACCATCAGACTTAAACCCACACAACCTCTTTTACAACATGAACACTGACCCTCACATAAATCGCAGTAGCATTTCAATAAAACAAAACATGCATCTAATTATGGTCACACAATAGATATAATTCCAAGAGATATACACCAACCCCCTCTCGTTCTGCATGAGTACACAGGGGGATGGGAAAGGCAGGGCTCCCTATGTCCTCTTCCTATTCTAGTGCACTTGTGCAAGAGGAGGCATAATTTAGTACCTAATTTGGGGATTATGGTCTGCCAATGGTCACACTTGTACAACTCTTAATTTATTAGGAAGTGAAGTTCATACCATGTATACAGCACACACAATAAATAAAATTCACTTAAACATGGACCTAGCACACACATTTCCTCATGCTTTATTTATATGCTATTTAGATCATAGGCTCTTCAGGACAGGGATCTTCTTTTCATATCCACACATAAAGTGTCTAGCATAATGTTGATGCCATAGAGACAATAAATAATATAAATACAGTGGGTCATTTGAATGGCAATTTCCCCTAATAAATGATGTTTACTAACCTAGCCTTCCAGTTATTAGGATTAATTGGTTAATGATCGTTTGTATAGCACTTCAAAAATGTAAATCACAATTAACATACTAAGAAGCTTTTACATTTCCAACGAGGCATTGAATTTGACCTATGATCTTGCTCACATGAGATGTATACCCATATGAAGATCAAAAATACACACAATTTTTATTGAACCCCTAATGTGTCACTGAGTTAACAAGAACAAACTCGTAGAATTCAATAATATCTCAATTTTAAATTTATTTACACAAAAGATCAATTTCTCAAGCAGACAGTTCTATTAGTATTTTTATATTCTTCTAATAAATACCCATAACCTGCAAACTGCCTGGCCTTATGAAAATGTTAAACGTGGTGTAGAATGCTGGCTGTACTGGTTTAAAACATACTTGTGATTGTCTATAAACAAACTTTATAATCACCAACTTTTAATGGTGTTTCTTAGAAACAAAAGGGCATTTAATTGATTCTCTTTTCACTTCCTGCATAGGAACTTGTTAACATCAACATATATAATAATAATGTTCTAAGCAAACAGTTCTGCTTTGCTGGGTTTTTTTCACATTTGTTTTGATGGCAGTTGTTGTTTAGAAAAAGTTCCACTCAAGTGATCCAAGTCTTCCCCCCAGTGCTAAGCCCAAGTCACTCACCTGGCTGCTGGGAATCACTGAAATTCACTAAAAACAAATGCAAAGCACTATATTTAGGAAGGAAAAAATCAAGTTCACAGCTACAAAATTGGAAATAACTAGCTAGGCAGTAGTACTACCAAAAAGGAACTGGGGGTTATAGCAAATCACAAATTGAATGTGAGCCAACAACGTGATGCTGCTGCAAAAAAGGCAAATGTCATTCTGAGATATGTTAGCAGAAGTGTTGTCTACAACAGTGGTTCTCAACCAGGCATCCGGGGCACCTGGGGGGCCACAAGCAGGTTTCAGGGGGTCCATCAAGCAGGGCCAGCATTAGATTTCCTGGGGTCCAGAGCAGACAGCCAAAGCCCCACCACATGGGACTGAAGCCCAGGGCCCTGAGTCACGTTACCCAGGGCTGAAGCCGAAGCCTGAGCAATGTAATTTCATGGGGGCCTCTGTGTCATGGGGCGCCAGGCAATTACCATGCTTGGTGCCCCTTAATGCCAGCTCTGTCTTTTATATACAGAAAACCAGTTATTGTAGCACAAGTGGCCCATGGAGTTTTTATAACATGTTTTGCGGCGGAGGAGCTCAGAAATAAAAAAGTTGAGAAACCCTGGCCTACAAGACATGGAAGATAATTGTTCCATTCTATTCATCACCTGTGAGGCTTCAGCTGGAGTACTGTGTCCAGTTTCAGGCACCACAGTGTAAGAAAGATATAAACAAATTAAAGAGTTCAAAGGAGAGCAAGAAAAATGATAAAAAGTTTGGAAAACATGACATATGAAGAAAGGTTGAAAGAATTAGGCACTTTTAGTCTATAGAAGAGAAGGCTTAAGGGAGACATGATAGCAGTCTTCAAATATGTTGAGGTCTGTTACATACGGAATGGTAATCAATTGTTCTCCCTGTCCACTTAAGATAGGTTAAGAAGTAATCAGCTTAGTTTGCAGGAAGGGAGATTCAGGTTAGATACTAGGGAAAACTGTTTATCTATAAGACTATTAAGCTCTGGAACAGTTTACCTAGGGAGGCTGTGGAATTCCCACCATTGGAACAAGCTAGACAAACCACCTTTCAGGGATGGTCGATGTGTACTTCATCTTGCCTCAGCATGGCAGGATGGACTAGACGACCTCCTGTGGTCCTTTCCAGCCCTGCATTTCTATCATTCTATGACTACAGAAGAAATCCTCCCACCGTGGCCATGGAACCAGAACAAAGTTGCTATGTAGTCACTACTACAGCCTAAGGAATGGAGATTTCCAGGGTCCTGACACCACATCACCCACCATCTCTGGAGGATTCATGAAGCAGCAGATTCTCCAATGCCAAGCCAAACTGCCACCACAGACCAACTGCACAATTGCACTGAGAGGCACTAGGCAGTAGCTACACTGAGCACGAGTAGCTACACTGCTATACACACATCCCTCCACATAGTGGAACTACATGAGTTCCCTTGTGTCAGGGGTCAATCTGGGTGATGGGAGAGAAAATTGAGAAGGATTTGGACCTAAAAAACCACCATTTCCAATTTCAGCCTTCTCCCACTGAAGTTAAACTCCCATTAAACTTCAATAGCGGCAGGATCAGCCTATAAATCAGATCTTTCCTCATTATACGCAAATTTGAGTCAGTTCAGCAGTGAACTTGACAAAAAATGCACATGATTACGTGCCATAATTTGGAGAAGTCCAAGGCACAGGCTTGTTGTCCAATATAGTTGAATATCTGCGCTTTATCTAAGAAAATCTGCACCAAGTACATCAATTTACACTATCTTACCACTGGAGCAAATGGGAAATCTGTGAATTTAAGAATTGTTGTAGGTAAATTCTATCAGTGATTATCCCCAAAGTTTAAAAGAATAGAATTTACCCAAAAAGGGTTTTGAAAATGTCTAGTTTGCCACTTTCCCCAATGGAAATTGAATTTTTTGTGTCCTAACCTACTTGAGATGGTTAAGAATGTTTATTACTTTTATCGCAGTAAAGATACATTTTAACAATTTTTACCTATTTACTTTACAAGAATCTTAAATTATATTTCAGTTTCTTTTTTTCTTTCTTTTTTTAAATACACCACTGCTTTTAGTTTTTAAAACTGTGTTTTTTCCAAATACCGAAGGTACCTTTAATAAGGGACCCAGGAAGGAAATCTGTCACTGGAAAATGTGAATGGAAGTGTGTCATGCGGAGAACATGTTAATGGAAAAGGTTTCTGTTATCAAACCTTTTCAGTTTGTACATATTAGAGAAATTAGATAATGGAAAGTACACAGGAGAAATTCCAGTAATAATGCCTTTTATCGTGCTTGACAAGGTGATCATCGGACATTACTTTATTAATGGTGTTTTTTTCAAGGAGAATTTTCTGAATCTTATTTGGATTGCAGCAGCACCTACTTTGTGTTAGATGCTTTCTAAAAGGAGGACATATTTTCTACCCAAAGTCAAAGGCCCTGATCCCACAAGTTGGCCTGCAACTCAGTATTTGAGCCTTGCCTTCCCCAAAAATGAGGTCCTGCACTGTGATCCAGGAGAGGCAAACTGCTGCACAATTAAACTTGGGGCTCCACACAGGTAAGCAGTTTGACTGCCTAGATCAGATTCAGAATCAGGATTGGAGCATCCATCATTTAGTGTTTGTAAGCCTTTCAGAATAAAGTATACTACAAAAGATAAATTAAATTCATATTTCTATTGTCTTTTAAACTGTATATAGAATACAAAGTTATGTGTGTAGACACATTTACATATTCCTTTTTGCATAATGGTCCAACACCTCTGTACCACACAGATCTATTGTCATCCCATAATTTGTAGAGTAAATTACTAAAATCAAAATGCTGACCTGTGAAAATAAACCTGCAGTTAAAAGCCATGAGTACCTTGGAATGTATATCTCATTTCCATGATTGTGATGCCCCATACTTTAACACATGTTTGTAAAACACTTTGAGGAATACAAGTCCTATTATTATTTTAGAGGCCAGCACCCCAAATTTGATTTTGATCGATTGAGTGTGGAGTGGGGCAACTGCCCCGCTCCGATAGGCAAGGGTTAAAAGCAGCCAAGCTAGACCGATTGGGGAAGCAGCCACAGCTGTGGCCAGCTCAATCAGGGCCCAACTGGCCCTTATAAGAGGGCTGGGGGCCAGGAGCTAAAAGAGTCTCTCTCCAGCCCTGGAGGGAGAAGGGCTAGCTGCCTGAGAGGAAGGTACCTGAACTGGAGCAATGCTGGGGAGCTCTAGCCTGGTAAAACCCCAGGCTGCTAGCCTTGTTGAAGGCCTACAGAGGTACTGGGGCTGCAGAGATACGGCCTGGGAAATAGGCAAAGGCAGCAGGTCCTAACCCTTGCCAATGATGAGTGGCCATTACAGACTTCAGTCTGCCCTGGTGAGCGGGGGCTAGATGATGACTGGCAGTAGCCACTTAGGCAAGGTGGGTTTAGAGGGTTGGGGGTTCCCTGGGGAGGAGAGACCCAGACTGTGGGGTACTGCTGAGGCAGAACCCTGAGGTAAAGGGCACTGGGGTCTGGGAGGGACACGGGGCCAGCAGCAGGCGAGACACTGGCCTGCAGAGGGAGCTCCATATGCTGAAAACAGCTAATTCCCAAGATCACCAGCAGGGGTGCTGTGCCAGGGAGTCTCACTTTGCTACACGGAGCAACATGAAACAAAAGGAGTCTTTGTATTTTAACAATAGTGGCCCATGTAAAGGTCATTAGCAGGCAAGAAAATACTTCCACTGAGCACATACACCTCTCATCCTCACCCCATAATACTCTTACTGCCCCTTATACAAAATTATGAGATTCTGAAGGGTGCTTATAAAACCAGAGATTTCTAGTAAAATACTGCTGGCAGGAACTGTTTTATTGCAACATATGTGGCAACTTGAACCACAATACATTATATACCAAAAGGCACTATCATTGTTTCCTGTCAGGACACACTGCACAGAGATCAAATCTTAGTCAGTACAGAATGTACTTTTATGCACAGCTTCTTGCCGTGGACCAAAACTAAAAGATCTTAAAATAATTCAGTGACAGAAAAAAAGTAGCTAGTTGAAGCAAGAATATGATGACTACTTAATTCCAAAATGCATGGATTTATACCATTATAACCAAGGTTTTTCAAATCAGTCTTAATTCTAATTCTGAGGAAGATGCATAGCATGAATTGTGGGGGAGGAGTGGGGAACAGCTACCAGCCTTGCAGTCATTTACTTCATTCCAATATTTTTCAAAGTGAGAAGTAAAATAATCCCTTACCTATAAATGTATAATGAAGCAGCTTGCATAGGTCTTGATCACCTCACTTTGCACTCATCTGCTCTTGAAATCAAGAGAACTTGAGAAACTTAACTAAAATTTCTTTTACAAACACCGTTCATATCAACAAGAGAAACACACTTCTCATCTTATTTGGGACTAAAATAAAAGATCACTTATCTTCCTGAAGATTATCACCCAATTCACTGCTCAGTTAAAATACTAGTGTTTTCATTAGTTAAAGCCACCACTATTTTGTGTTGCACTGCAGAGAAAATATTTAAAGAGCCAAAATAAAAATGCTCCTTTAGTACCAGTTTTGGAAGCTGTGTTACTTTTTAAGAGTGTTGTTTGCTAACACTATTGATGAAGATATTTTAAATACTAAAGAAGCCATTGTACTGGGGCAATAATTTTGTACCACCATTAAAACCAATGTTTCTTTCTTCATCATTTTTCATAAAGGTTCCACAAAGCTCACAGTCATAGGCAGGAGATATCATAAAAACTCTGCCCTTGTACTGTTCACTGGTAAGAATACTGAATAAGTGAATGCTAGAGCAATGCTTTTCTAACTCTGTTCAAACATATAATCCAATACTAAATGTGATGGTTCATCACCTCTTCAACCTTTGACTTTTCCACATAAGTGCTCTAACTTCATGAATAAAGTTTAGGAGGTTTCTCTACCAAGCTATACTAGCTGTGTGTCTCATCACATTTCTGTAATATGCAGTTCATCTGCCTTTTTGAGCAGTGGGAAAAGGCTGCTCTGAGTACGCTATTTGTCTAAATTAGGAATTGCTGAAATACATCTATGTTGACATGAAGTTGTCTCAGCATTCTGTCTTGTTCTGAGGGTGACTCTATGGAACAGAGTTAAGGTGTTTAGGTGACTTTAGCTATATATCTGCATGCTTTCACTTCAGTCCTGGGTGGCGGGGCTCAGGCTTCAGCTTTAGCCCTGGGCGGCGGGGCTCAGGCTACAGTCCCCACACCCAGGGATGAACCCCTTAGGCTTCGGCCACCCCGCCCAGTGTGATGGGATTCGGGCTTCAGCTTTGGTTCCCCCCTGACCTGGGACATGCATTAATCATGCAGTGTGTGTCACAGTGCAATGAAGTTTGAGAATCCCTGAGCTAAAGCGATACATGCTTTCAATTTTAACTGCAGGATGAAGGCGGGGGGGGGGGGTTTTGCTAGGAAACTCCCTCAGGTTTTTCAAAATCCACAAGCTATTCCTGCAGTCACCCTCCCATTCTCTTCCCCCTCTTGCAGAACTAATTTCTTAAGGATGAAACATGAAGTTTCCCTTTGCTCCTCCCTCTCCCAATGGGGAGCTCATGAGCTCTGCAAGCTTTGAAAGTTCCACAAGAAGTGCTGGAGGAAAATCCATTCCTCCTTAGCATGAGCTGTACATGTACGAAGGCTCACAAAGGATATATATTCAGTCCTGGACTGTAGCAGACTAATCTACAACTCTACCTGCTATCTTCCTTAAAATATGGCAGCACTATGGAAATTTCCTCCTCCCCCTATCCCTCAACTGCCAGCAATGCAAATCCAACCTGAGCTCTAAGAATCAAGGTGTGGTTGTTTTATTCACACTGCCATCCTTAGTAATAACATTTCTGCAATTTAAACTTGCTTAAACAATTATGTTAATGATGTATGAGGCAGAACAGATTTCTGCTCACTCTCCCATGGCCACGTTAGCATTGCAGAGCAATTAAGGAGTAAGTAATTGTAACATTTTTGTCAGTAAAGTCATCAGATATGACTCAGTGTCATAGGGAGCAGATTTTGTTGGGTAAGATGGCATTATTTTTAAATTGTCTCTTTCTGATCATAAATACAATTCAGCTTGTTGTTTATGGCAGTGGTTCTCAAACTTTTGTACTGATGACCCCTTTCACACAGCAGGCCTAAGAGTGCGGCCCCACCCCCTTATAAAGTTTGAGAACCCCTGGTTTATGGCTTTCAGTATCCATCTTAATGATACTCAGACTGTAAGTATCAACGACTCTGTAGTAAGTTAAAAATCAATATATATTTTTAAAGTTATCAATGTACAACTTTGAAGAAAAAATTGAAACTATCTGAAAAGTGCCAAGATGCTCAGAAAAGCCATTCAGAACCAAAAGGAGTAAAATACAATCAGTAGATAGAGTTGAGAAGTGACATCTAAGGAAATTTAGATGCATGAAAAGCTGTGGTTGTAGCAATATATGTGAGATGATTTACAAGTATACTAAATACAGTTTTCATTACAAAGTTTCCCTATAAATTAAATGTTTGGGTATAGACAGACAGAAATTGTCAAATGTAGATCTGAAATGCATGTGCAAATCCTATCCCATTTGCAAATGGGCTCCTGGGTGTACATAATGATTAACTGTCCACCTAAGCATTCATATATGCATGCAAATGATTATGAGGAATCTGCATTCTAGGCAGCCACTTCTGAAAACTGGGTCCATAGTTTTCAAAACTATGTAGCTCAGCTCAAATGATCTTAATGCAACAAAAGTGAATTTGCTTTTTGACATACAATAGCATTTCCCAACCTCTAGATAAGGTACTAGTAAAATAGATCCATTTCTACCATACACACCACACACTCCTCATAATATGGTCTCTTTCCTCAATTTTGTCTCAGACACCGGCATCACCTAAGCAGGCAACAAGAGTTGTGTGACCTCTTACTTTTATATTAACAAAGGGAGTCACACAATAGTTGATAGCTGGAATAAGAAATCATCTTTTCTGTTGTCTAAAAATATCTAGGTTCTAGAAATGTAGTGAAGGTTCTCTCACCCACCTTGGCACAGTGAATGTTAATATAACTTCCACAATGAGTGCAAGCATCTGGGTGATGCGGATATAACCCTAAAGCTATGTGTTGCTCTTGCTCCATGGAGAAGCTCCAAATGCTATCAATAGGAGCTGTGTGCAGAGACCGAGCCTTTTAAGTTATCCTTCTAACTATTATTTCTGGATGCACTTCTCCCTTCGTACTGTTAAACTGTTTTGTAACCTATTTTGGGTCTTGTATATGAAAATATCACAGACCTCATCACATTTGACTACAGTCTATAAATGCAAGTACAAGGCATCTATGTAGGCTGCAGTATATCACACAGCTAGCATCTGTAGAAGCGGTATGGCTGGCTGGAAAATGGAAATGATTCATGAAGAGTGAATTGGTGTCGGGGAAATGGAGTTGCTCAGAGACCAGGATTTTAACGTTTAATGTTCACTATAGTAATAACGTGCCAGGCTGAAGAGAGATTTTGAGGCAGGATCTGAAGAGTCAATAGGAAAAATCCTGTGTTTTTAAGGACTTCAAATGTATAAGCATGTACACCCTGTGTACAGCGTGGAGCTCTGCTTTGTGTTGCTGCCTGCATAGCAGCATGCAAGTTCTCCCATCATCCACCAAGCACAGCTACTTAAGGGCCCATGGAGGCTATCTGATACATTGCACTGGAATGGCTCAGCTGCTGGTGGGGACAGGGAGAATTCCTCCCTTGAGCCCCCTGCCCTATATCTGTGCAATGCATAGCCCAGATCTAAGCTGGGCACTCGACAGAAGGTTTGTCTTATGTTTCTTTTATATTTTACCTCGCACCAGGCCACAAGTTACAGCAGCTTTCTCCAAAGTCTTGCTTGTGCAAGTAAAAGCAACAAAGCATGGCTGTGATTCTGGTGACTTGGGAAGCCTTACATCTCTATAGTAATAATAATAAACCATACTGGACCAATAAAATACAGTTCAATGCATTTTTAATAAACCTAAAGAGCCTGCTGAACAACCTGGGTTCAGTATCATGTCATCACCAACCAAGTGCTGCTAGAATAAAGGGTCTTTCAGTGTAAATAAATATTTCCAGAAATTCATCACTTTACCATAACCTTTGACTATGATAAGATGAAACCTAGCAGTACAGGTATCATTTTTATTATTGGTATTACCATAGCACCTACTAGCCCCTTTCTACTAAGCATTGTACAAACACATGTAATACTCTGTAAGAGTATATTCCCCAAAGAGTCCACAGTATTATCATCATCCCATTTTACAGATTGGAAATTAGGGCACGGAAGTATTAAGTGACTGACCCAAGGCCACACAGGAAGTCTGTGGCAAAAGTGGGAACTGAAGCCAGATCTCTGAATCACAGCCCAGCGCCTTAGCCATAGACCATCCTTCCTATCATCCCTGAAGCACATACTTAAAAACTGCTATTTGGATTAAAAGAAAGTTAAACCATAGTTTTCTGAAATGTCTCTGGCGCCCAAATGCTGAAGTCTCCACAGGGGAAGCTCTCAATGGAGCCAATAGGATTTTGGGCTGAATTAGGACAGCAGTTTTAAGCTCATTGGGAGAACATTGCTGTATATTAAATAACTGATTGTGGGCTTCAAAACCTAGTCTTTAACTCAAGCTTTTCTGCCTAACTGAGAAGACCAGGAGATTATCTGATCTTTTATTTTTAAAACATACCAGACCATAGGATCTGCTCATCAATTTAATTATTTTATCATCAAGTACACAAAAACTGCCCTGGAAGAAGAAAACCAAAAAAAAACCCATATATTTTTAGTATAAACATTTATGAAAATACCAGTCTCTAATTTTTGTTTTTGGCTTGCTAATGTGTACAGTTTTGTGAAGACAAAGATAACTCTTTGTCTATGTAGGAAACTGACACATGGCCCTTGAACATTCCTCCACTGGTGGTCCCTTGTACACTGCACCAAGCCGACATATTTCATCCTCACCTTCAAGGCTTTGGCACAGCTCTCTCATCCTACATGGCAGATGTTGTCTCCTTCCACATTGTCCCTTTCTTTCCCTCCAAGAGTGACACCAGACTTAATGCCCTGTTCCTACACCTATTCTCACATCTGATCCTATTCCACACAAAAAGAAAAGGAGTACTTGTGGCACCTTAGAGACTAACAAATTTATCTGTGCTTAAGCTTTCGTGAGCTACAGCTCACTTCATTGGATGCATGCAGTGGAAAATTTTCCACTGCATGCATCCAATATAGCTCACGAAAGCTTATGCTCAGATAAATTGGTTAGTCTCTAAGGCGCCACAAGTACTCCTTTTCTTTTTGTGAATACAGACTAACACAGTTGCTACTCTGAAACCTATCATTCCCATCAGAGTCTCAAATAAACTGTTCCTGTTTTCTTTCATAATTTTATTTCTTTTAGCTTTCCAATTCATCTTTGTTGTTGTTGCTGTTCAGTTGAAACAATGTTTGACTCCAGTTCAGAAGTACCAGTATAAGCATTTTTCAATACAGCTGTAATGTAAGTGACTCGCTGAAAGTCCTAGCTTATTATTTCTGCCTTCTGCTACTCAATTGTTAATTGAGATACTATCAAAACAAGCAAAAGTGCTGGTGCTTAGCTCAAACTTGGGGAAAAATTATCAGGAGCATAACTGCTGCTTCCTTCACACCCTGGGTCAGTCCAGCCAGAATCATTCTGGGAATCCACTTGTTGGCTGGAAGCCAGCACCTGGTTCACCAGCTGTCCCGATGACAGCCCAGTCACAGCTGCACACTCATAAGACCAGCCTCAGAGCTTAAATTCATTACTTTGCTAGACACTGGAAATCACAGTCTTAATAAAGACACTGGATTCATGACTTATTACAACAATCTATAAGCCACTAAGCCCCTTTTTTTGTCCTATGATTTTTTTTGTCCTATGGTGTTAATAGGCCAGTTCACCTTGAATCGTCCCTTAGCTTAGCATAGGGGTAGGCAATAGGTGGACCACGGGCCAAATCCAGACCACCAGATGCTTTTGAATGGACCCTGAAATATTTTTATTTACTTATCATCATTGTTGTTTTTTTTTATTATTATTATTATTAATTTCTCTGGAGTCTGGCCCTTCACTACACTTTGACCAAGAAATTTAGACCTGGACAAACAATAATGGACTGCCCCTGGTTTAGCATATTCTATCAGTTCAACCTGGCATCTAGCTGGGACACTGGGATTACCTTTCCCAGGCCTACAGAAGAGCTCGGTGTAGCTCCAAAGCTTGTCTCTCTCACCAACAGAAGTTGGTCCAGGACAAGATCTTACCTCGCCCATCTTGTGTCTCTAATATCCTGGGACTCCCGCGCTACAAAAACAGAGAGCCTAGGACAGACACCTGGCCCGTGAGCTCTCCCTAGCAGGACCCGCCCTTGGAAGGGAGGTGATGGGCTCATCAGCAGCAGACCCTCCCTCGGGTGTGCGATTTCCCCGGCAAACACATCCTTAGCCTCCCTCCCCCTCCAAGGACCCCAGTACTAGTGGCGGTCAGCGCTGCCCCCCGCACCCTGCATGTCACACTGCCCAAGGGGCGGCTCGCCCCATCCCTTCGCCCCGCAATGCAGCAGCGCAACTGGGCGGGGGCACTGACCAACCCTGGGTCGCGAACCCGCAGCAGAGGCGAGACCAGCCGCCTCGGGCGAAGGCACCTGACCGAGGGCCACAGCTGGACACTCAGCCCCCGGTACCACGCAAACGCCAGGCTGCACCCTTTACCTGCGGCAGGGAGGCTCAGCCCCGCTCTGGGCGGCCGGGCTGCTCCCGCCTCAGGCGGGCCGGTCTTTGCAGGAGAGGCGGGAAGCCGGGCTGGAGACCTGCTGATGGAGAAGGCGCCCTACACTGCCCAGAGACCGGCGCCCGCCGGGCTCCGCTGCCGAGGGGAGGAGCCCGGCGCTGCACAGCTCAGCGGACCTGCCGCTGCGTGTGAGCGCCGCCGCCTTTCCCCCGCGCCTGAGCGGGGGGAGGGACGCGCTCAGTCCTCTCCACCGCCCGAGGCGCGCTGGCCCTGTTGCCAGTTCATGGGGAGCTTTGGTCGCTGCCCAGCTAGGGGGACAGAGACGTCGGGAAAGGGGCCGGCTGCCTCTATAGCACCCCTCCGCGGGGCATGGCAGGCCCCAAACGTTTAAAACTCTTGAGTCAGGCTGCCAGGCATCCTGGGATTTTATCTTTCTTTCTTTCTTTATTAAAAAGGGCCCCAAACTAAGTATTCTTTGGTTGCCTTCTGGTTTGCAATCATTTTCAAAGGTTCCTTTTCCCCCCCCTCACACCCGCGCTTTGGAGGGCCTCAGGGAATCACCAGCCTCCAGAAGCTGGGGCTTTAAGAAAAACCATCAACTATCACGAAATGAGCAATAAGGTTACAGGGAGCAGCACCATCGCATTTTCCCTTCTTGGAAGTCAGGAACTGTGTTAAGGAGGGTTAGCTCCAGCTGTACTGTGGTAGCACACAAAAGCCACATTGTTACAGACACTGTTGTAAATGCATAGTCAGACAGACTCAGCTCCTCAAAAGGTATTTAGGCACCTAAATCCCACCAATTTCTATGGGAGTTTTGTGCCTAAATACCTTTGAGGTCTGGGCCACAGTCTCTGCTCTGAAATGTTACAACTTTTATTCCATCAACCCAGAGAGACAAAGCTCAATGATGCGCAATGTCCTTCATCGAACCCTAAGGAAGCCCTATTAATCCTAAAATAACTTATATATCGTCTATTGCTATGTTAATGTTTTTAAAAAAACTATTGCTATGTTTGTATGCAGTGTTACTGTAGCCATGTTTGCCCCAGGATATTAGAGAGACAAGGTGGGTGAGGTAATATCTTTTATTTCAAAAGCTTGTCTCTCTCACCAACCGACATTGGTTCAATAAAAGATATTACCTCACCCACCTTGTCTCTCTAGTATGGCTGTGCTTGTAATTCATGCTCTAGGATGGTACCACTGCCCTCTACTGGATGGATTCACAAGGGATGAGGGATGAACTGTATGCCATAGTCTGTATATATGTAGCAGCGTTTCTTTCCTTTTACTCAATTTGTAGGAGGCTGTGCTTTGGGATCAAAGTTCTAAATCCTGCACTCCGCCATCACCTTTTGAGCAGCTAGAGTGCATAGTGAGAAATGTTCATTCTTCGAATGCCATAGATTTGCCACACTATTACTAATCATTGCATGGTTTGTGTTCTATAATACAGAGAGCACGACACAAACATTAATCCTTATGCCCCTCAGCCCCAGTGAGGTGTAGAAATATTCTTATCCCTGCTTCACAGGCAAGGCAACAGATACAAAAAGATTTCTTGACTAGCTCAAAGCCACACAGTGGCTTTGCAAAATATATCCTAGAGTCCAGATAATGCAATAGTCTTTTACATAATAGCACTTTCATTCTAAAGGATCACATTACATTTTGCTTTCCATACCATCCTGAATGTACAGTATATATATGCCCTTTGTACTGCTAATGTGATAAATTATCTATTTAGGTATAAACTGGTCAATGTCTGTGGCATTTTCCTAATATGATACAACAGGTGCAACGATAGTGAAACTTTTGTTAACAGTCACCTACTAACCCTGGCAACCTGCCCTTATGGGCAACAAAATCTCAATCTCTGTTGTACTACATTATGCAGCTGCTTGTTAGAACTTCAAGGAAAATAGTCACTTACATGCCCACCATTAACAGTTTTCCCTGTGTTGTTTTTTTTTAGTCTCATCCCCAAATGAAATGGTCCACTGCAGTGTCATTGAATAGGCAGAATAAGGGATGTCTTAAATCAGTTATTAATGTTTACAATTTTAATAGATAATAAAATAATAACCTATTGTCCTCTTGACCAAATTGGCCGAATTTTCTGTTCTTGATTTCCTACCTATTTTTTAAAATGATATTGGATCAGCTGTTTTATTAAAATAATCAAACATTTAACACAAATTTGCATTTTGTAACATATTTTAAAAGGTTACAATGGTTATCCTGAGTTTTAGTGTCTTACTTCATAAGTCTTAACCTGATTTGCTGGAAAACTGGTCCTGATGAATGCACAACCTCTTCCATCATGATGGAAGTACTCCCTACAGAATCTTCCACAGACTCTGTTGTGCCTATCCCTGGTATTGCTCACCTCCCATTCAAACTGCTTGTATTATGTTTTGTGATTGCCTCTATCTGACAAGGAGAAAATCCTCATAGTGTCTCCCAGCCTTCCCTCTGACTTGATTGTTGACTTTTCCGCAAAGTGGCTGACCTGGCAGTAGGCCAAAGGCACCCTCTACACTGTTCCAGAGTAGCAGCCATGTTAGTCTGTATTCGCAAAAAGAAAAGGAGGACTTGTGGCACCTTAGAGACTAACAAATTTATTTGAGCATAAGCTTTGAGCTGTAGCTCACGAAAGCTTATGCTCAAATAAATTTGTTGCCCTCTACACTGTGAAAATTAATATATTAGAGTGGCCACTTAATTCAGATATTACTGGGTTATAGCACAGTTTGGTAAGAAAGTTAAGACATGGTTTGGTCCCATCTACACAGGCATCACCAAAATCACGTTAAGCCTATGAGGGCATTAGTCTGTAGTAACCAATCAGCTCAAAGGGTATAATTTATAGTGTACCTTGGACCAAAGGTATGCAGAACTGGGAAAGTGGTTCCTTACCAGGCATTTATTTATATTTTTATGTTTCTTTCACAGGTTCTGTTATTCCAACACTACGCACAGATGCTAACGTAACAAGTTCACTTTGCTAGAGGTTTGTTCCTGTGCTCTGTGGGAGCCTCCCTTGGAATTAAAAAATAAAAATTATCTGGAAAGCAATTGTCTTCCTTTGGTTCCTTGCCTGGGAAATCACTATAAACCTGCTGCATATGCAATATTTCTTTCTCCCGTGCCTACAGTGCTCTCCCTATCCCAGTGTGCCAAGTGCCCACTCTCTTCATTCCGATCTCTCCTGAAACCCCACTTCTGCAAGGTTCAAAATATTAACCCACTGACTGAAAAGCAGCGTATGTACTACCAGGCTCAAAGGATTCCAATCTATTGTATTGTGTCTGATCTTTGTGTGCCTTTCAGACTGCCAGCCCCTTGCAGCAAGGATGTCTGCATTTAGTACAGCACTTGGTAAGTTGTCTGCATGCACAAAATAAATAAAACAAAACATTCTGCATAGAGAGCAGCTACAGAATTAGGTCCAAAATTGTCTCAGTGTTAAAAGCAAGAGCCACACATCACACATTAAATTAATTTATAGAAAAGTTGTGGCCAAGAACGTTAATACACTGGAGGCTCCTTGCTAAGAACATGAGGTCATTACCAGACTCAAATTATATAATGGAAGACTCAAGCTTCTCATTTATTTGCACAGGATGCCCTCAATGTAATAATTGGCTTACGTGCCCATCATTTTATTTAAAAATAAATAGTTTTGCCATCCCGTTTAAAGAAGCAGACCTATCACCCTGCTGCAACAAAAATACAGCTCAGAGAGGCAGCCCTGCCCCACATGAATTGGATTTCTCAAGGAGATCAGAACAAGGTGATGTACTCACCATTTGCAAGGCCAGGAACCTTGCCCTCCACAAGGAAAAATAAACCTGCATTCAGAATTTGCTGATCATCATTCATTCCTCCATTCTTTGTAGCTTAACACCAAGCTTGTCACCTCCTGTGCTCTCTGGGCCAAATCCAGGGTGCAGTGAGGTCCCATTAACTTCAGTGGGACCAGGATGTAATCTTGCATACAGGTCTTTTAGATGTCAGAGCTGGAAAAAGAGAATAAATTATGGTGTAAATTCAGAGTGAAAAGAACATAAGAGTCAGATCCATGGAGGAACAAGACAATCGGATAATGACTTGCAGCAAAATCATTACTAGAACAACTTATTTATATAGGATCTTTCATCCAAACCAATCCCAATGTGCTTTACAGACAGCATACAGAGGGATTGTTTCACCACCATTGAAATCCAGCCACCTCTCATCTGCAAGCAATCCATCTGGCACCTGCACACTTCATTAAAATTTATGAAGCAAGTGAAGAATTACTTATACAAATGAAGATCTCTTTTCCCTTCCCCACTCCCTTTGCAAAAAGTGCTATGGAAACTTTCTTGAAAATAAGTGCTCAGGATCTTTCATTTACATGTCATCTCGAACAGTACAGTGGCCTCTAGCATTAGGCTGGGACATTGGTTCATAACTGAATTAGAGAGGAAGTGTCAGTTAAGCCCTGATCCGACAAACACTTGAGCACTTGCATAACTTTATTCTTGTTAGCAGTCCCAGTGAAATAAATGGACCTACAAATTGTGAACTCAAGCATTTAATTCTCACAGTAGAAAAAAAGTCAGAAGATTGGCTTTAGAAGCATTACATTTGAAAAATAATTACTGTATCTTTTGCTTTGCCTTCAGTTTTTGAGCTCTCTCTCCACAGCTGTGAGACCAAAGGTAATGCATCAGGCATATCAGAAGGCCAAAGAGAACAACAGATGATCCGGTGCCAAGCTGCAAACTCAGGAGTGAAATATCAGCTAAAATCACCTCTGCCTATTGAAAATGGTGCCAGTATTGGGTACCAGTTCTCTATACTCATAGCTTCATGCAATTGAACAATTCCCTCCCCTCTGGAAGGCCATACTCACCATGGCTGGTGCTATGAGTGACACCATGTAAAAAGCACTCTGAAGGAGAAGCGCCAATCAGCATGTCTTGTTTAAAACTTTGGGGGAGCAAGAGAAGGGAGATTATACTAACAATGGTACCTCTGTGTTTTATCTGTAGCAGCTGCCAGTGCAGCTTTGAGGGGTTCCCGCTCCACACCCATGGAACGCCCGAGCCAGATAAGGAGAAAGAGGACTCCGGATAACATGTTCAGTGAGATCCTGCAAGCCAGTGATGCATCAGGCTGTGAACAGAAGGCCTGGAGGATGAATAATGCAGACTGTATGTAGAAGGAAAGAGCAGACAGGAGAAAGGCCCAGGAGTTGGAGAGGGACATAACGTACCAGGACATAATGGGGTTTCCTTCTGCAGAAAACACAGACACTTCAGACTGTTGTGGACCTGCAAGTTCAACAGTCCTGAACTCACCTCCCTTTGCAGCCCTTGGAGAGCTCCAGACTAGCACCTCCCTCAACTTTCCATGTGGCATCAGGGGACGCATCCCTGCTCCTACCACTCCACACCAGGGGGATATTAAGGACAATCACAACTTCATATACATTGACCTGAGAAGCCACGGTTGATGCACGTGTAGCTAAAATGGACATGAATGTTCCTTCCCCTGCTTTAAGCTCTGTTCCATAAATTAAAGTTTTAATGTCTTTGCTTTTAACTTGCACAGAATTTTTTAAAATGTTTTTGTTACTCAATAGAACTCTATTGTTTGGAAAACAAAGTCATTTTTATATAAGTTCCCAACATATGCTGCAGACTGTCTGGTGGTATTGAAAGCACCAACTTACTTGCGATTGTATACTTTGATACAACTCATAGGATCAGTGACACTCTGTAATAATCATAAATGTACAGCAAACACCACAAAATGAATAGATGCATTGTCAGTTTTATATTCATAGAGGTACACCAAGTACCACGCAATTCCTAACACGCCCCCAAACTGCAAAGCCTGGTAGAGCATAGTACACCACAATGCATTACTGTGGCTCTCTTAAAGTACTCTTTTAGAGCCTCCATGAGCCGTATAGCTCTGTGCTGAGCTCTTCAGATAATAGCACTTGCATCTGGCTGATCAAACTCAGCAGACAGCCACTCCACCTTCATCCTGCAGCTTGGCAGCAGCTTTTCACCATCTGCTTCACAAATATTATGCAGGACACAGCAGGCAACGATAACCATTGGGATATTTTTCTCACTGAGTTCCATTCTTGTGAATAAACAATGCCTGCATCCCTTCAATCTACCAAAAGCTTATTGAACTGTCTGCACCTGCTGAGCCAGTATTTAAGTCTTTCCTGGGTGTTGTCGAGGTGGCAGGTGTATGGCTTCATGAGCCAGGGTAGTAAGGGGTAGGCCGGGTCCCCCTAGGTTCACTATTGGCATTTCAACATCGCCACTGGTAATCCACCACTTGGGAAAGAATGTCCCTTCTTGTAGCTTTCTGAACAATCCTGTGTTCTTAAAGATGAAGGCTTCATACACCTTTCTTACCATCTAACACTGATATCAGTAAAGCATCCCCAGTGATTCACCAACACTTGCATAACCATATCAAAATAGCCCTTGCTGTTGATGTACTCTGTGTCAAGGTGGTCTGGTGCCCAATTAGGGACATGCATGCCATCTATTACTCCACTGCTATTCAGAAACCTCATTGCTGCAAATCCATGCACTATGTCCCACAAATGGCTGAGAGTCACGGTCCTGTGTAGTAGCAGACAACTAATGGCCCTGCATGTTTACATGACAAATGACTCCGACAGTGGATTTTCCAACACCAAAATGATTTCCCACTGATCAGTAGCAATCCAGCATTGCAAGTTTCTGCAGTGTGATCACCACTCACTTCTTGTCAGTGCAGCTCTCATTCTCATGTCCCTGTGCTGGAGGGCCGGCAAGCTCAGCACACAAATCCAGGAACGTGGCCTTGTGCATCTGAAAGTTCTGCAGCCACTGCTCATCATCCCATAGCTGCATTATGATGTTATCCCACCAGCCAGTGCTCATTTCTTGGGCCCAGAAGTGGTTCTCTACCATTTGCAGCTGCTTCATGTATGCCACCAACAACCTTGAAATGGTTTTCACTTTGTCCCACAGCAGTCTGCCCTCCAGGAAATCATCATGTTCCCCGCAGCTCTTCTTGCAGCTCTGAAAATACTGGATGATTGTGCATTCTGTGCTCGCAACGCTAACACCAATAGTGCAGAGCTCCACACACTCATGCTTCGGTCAGAGATGGCAGACAGTGACAAGTCCCACACAGGTTCATTTTCAAAACAGGCATGAAAATTATGGGATAGAGATGGCATTATGGGGTGGAGAAAGTTGCATGATGGGAACTTGACCCCTCATTCCAGTCACCCTTGTGCAACTTGTTTCTGCCCAATTATTCATTGTCAAAACTTCCCAAAAGTCAGGGTGCCAGACAGTGGAAAGTTGCACATTGCTGACAAATGCTGACAAACAAATGCTGACCAGATTTATTTCTGCTTAACATAGACCACAACTCAAGGCAGTTTACCGGGAGATAATATAGATTTTAGCATTACTAACTCAAAAGTACATTCCCCAATTTAAAATGTGTATTTATCACATGTAGATCCAGGATATTTGATAAATAGACTGCTTGCAGTGTTCCTGGCATCAAGTTACCTGAGTTGTCATGCAGTTAAATGTAATTAACTAATGCTTATTTAATTTTGTCATGCTGTATAGAATGTCTTTTTACTGCACAGCAAATATGGAAGTAAAGGTCATTCATATCTGTTACTCCCATTATACAGGCACTGTGTGTCTCTACTTTATTTAGAGAATAACAGCCAAGGAAATAAAGGTGTCACATAGCAATATTTATGTGGGTGAACAGAAGAGTTGTTGGCTCCGTTTAACAGGCCAAATTTAATGGACAATCCTTTTTTTATTATGCAATTTTGCATTAAAAAAATTATGCAGATTGATTGGCTCTGCTTTTTTCTTTGATGCCTCTTATGAAATAACCCACCTGTCATTTAAACTGAAACTTTTGATCTGCTGAGTGTTAATTGATTCAATTTGCAAAAGTCAATTGAGTCCTTACTCAAAATTATTTTTTTAAGATAGTATTACATAATCAACATATCATTGTGGGCCAGGGTGACAGGATCATTTCTTCATCTCATGAAGTAGTACATTACCCCAAGAAGGGGACTGCTACAAAAGTAGGGAGGTCATTCTTCTCTTGCACATGAGATACAGGCTTAATTTGCTTCAAAATGAGAACAGCTCCCACTAATCGCCACTTGGGAATTAAAATTTGCAACACAGAGTGATCCAGAAACAACTCTCATCACAGGAAACCTGTTAATTAAAAAGCACTGCCATTTTAAGTCACCCTTCATCATTAAGGCAATTGTTTGCACAATTTGTGACAGGTTGTGTAGATAGATTTAAAAAACCCTACTCTTCTACAAAAATCGAGGAAATACTTTATTATGGAAATGACAGAATATTTGTGTGCCTGCATTTCTAAAAAGCTCACATGGGAAGAGTTTTGAATCCATTTTATTTTAAACTGAGTTGTACTCACTTTTTAAGAAAGGCACAGTAAGAGAGTGCCCCTTCACAGAGATGGTACAGAAATTTCACCATATTTTAAATATTCCATTGTCTTTCTGCAATAAAAATGTAGTGAATCTGTATAGAATTTAAAGCCTAGATATCTTTTAGTAACCACTGTGACAGGGTCGGGCCAGATGGCTATAGGAGAGTAATTTTTTTTTTTAAGCAAAAGACGTTTTTTTTATTTGCATAACACACTTACAAAGTAAAAACAGCAGCATATGCAATGTGTAACACAGCCACCAATCACAATTGTTTTCTCATTAGCTTCAGGGGAGGGAAGTGTTCAAGCTTGCCTGGGCCCAGAGCGAGGGGCTTCCTCGACTCTCGTGGTCTTCCACCCTTCCGAGTTACCTGGTGGCCCAGAGCGAGAGGGCTTCATCAACTCTCGTGGTCTTCCACCCCCTCGAGTTACCTGGCGCCACGCCCGAGTGTCACCAACAATTCCCTCCTCTGAAAGCACCCAACAAGAGGAGCAGGCTGTGGGGTGGACAATCCGGGGGGGGCATGTGCACCCACGTGTGAAAGGACCCCTCTAAGGTGGTGGTGTCCGCAGCAGCAATGGCTGGGGCTGGGGTCCCTTACTCTCTCACCCAATCAAAGGGTCAAACAAATGGACCCGGACAGGATCACCGAGCAGAGAACCTCGGACAGCGCCCAGTCCTCCCCAAAAGCATCAAGGGAGTCTGTGGACGCCGCCCAGAGGAACTCCGCCCGGATACGTGAACGGACCGAGGATCGGAAAACGGCCACACAGTCACAGGAAACTCCATCGACCAACCTCCTCTCTCTGGTTTTATAGATGGCCATTTTAGCCAGGGCCAGGAGGAGGTTAACTAGGAGATCCTGTGACTTTGTGAGGCCACGGATGGGGAGTGCATAAATAAAAAGGTGAGGGGAAAAATGCAACCAAAAATGTAATAGGAGATCTGTGAGGAGCTGGAATAGGGGCTGCAGCCTGGCGCACTACAAATATACGTGCGCCAGGGTTTCCCTCACTCCACAAAAGGGACAAGTATCTGGGACGGGGGTGAACCGTGCCAAGTACATGCCGTGCTCACAGCTCCATGAAGGAGCCGCCAACTGATGTCCCCGACGGGCCTCGGAACCAAGGGGGAATATAGGCTGGCCCACCGGGGCTGCTCACCCTCCAAAGGTGGCAGAAGGTCTTGCCACTTTGTGTCGGGGCGGGACACTATGGTGAGGGCGTGAAGGGTGTGGAGCACGAGCGTGTATAGATGTTTCCTTGGCACGGTTTGGAAGTGTACCAGCTGCAGTTCATGCAGCCAGCTCGCAGTGAAGGGGTGAGGGGGTCGATTGGGTCTGCGGGGCAGAGGTCCAATTAAAAGGTCCAGCGGGCCTGGGGTAGAGGGTGGGCGGGGCGTGCCCTCGAGCAGGACCCGGTCGAGGTAAGCTCGAGCAGCAGGCGGCAAAGCGGCCTTCGCCTCCTGAAGTACGCACCAGCGGGTGTGAGGTCTGGAGAGCCCCATGCGCTGGGCAAGCATCAGGGGATTCAGCCAGTCTCCCCGCTCGTAGTCCAGGAGGTCTCCGACTCTCGTGACTTCTGCCAGGATCAAGCTCTGGCGCACCGAGCGGGACTCTGCCACCTGCACACGGAGCTGGGGGTTGTGTAGCAGGGGCTCCACGAGGAGATCTACCCCCTCGGTGGCCGCCACGGACCTGATCATTAAAAACAGTTTCCAAGTCCGGAGGAGGTCCTGGTAGAAGACCTGGTCGCAGAAGACCTCCCGGACGGAGATAAAAGAACTGCCGGTCATATCGGAGCCCTCGGATGCAGTGCAGGATGGCGTGCGCCAGTGTGCTCCACGCTGAACTGCCTGCACCATAGAGGAGCCTCTGTAGGGCCTGGAGGCGGAAGACACGGACCTGAGTGTGTAGACACTTCGGGCCCTGTCCTCCTTCCTTCAGGGATAGATGAAGAACCCCTACAGGGGCCCAGTGCGTTCCTGACCAAAAGAACCCCAGAATTGATGTCCGGAGGTTGGTCAGGAAACCTGGGGCCGGGACCAGGGTGTTGAGCCGGTACCAGAGCGTGGACAGGACTAGTTGATTAAGCACCAGCGCTCTCCCTCGGGGAGAGAGACATCGGAGTAGTCCCGTCCATTTCCGGAGCCGCTCTATCACCCCGCCCTCTAAATTTTCCCAGTTTTCCAGCGGAGAGGGATGCGTGGCAGAAAGGTAAACACCGAGGTAGAGCAGCGGACCCGCGCTCCACCGGATGGTCTGAAGCGCGGGTGGGAGGGAGCTCACCTGCCGCCAGTCTCCTATCGCCAAGCCAGAGCTCTTGAGCCAGTTGACCCGGGCAGAGGAGGCTGCCGAACAGATGGCCTGGCAAGCCTCCACCCGCGCCAAGTTGCCGGGGTCCTGGATCACAAGGAGCACGTCATCAGCGTACGCCAACAGGACCAGCTGCAGCTCCGGCTCCCGCAGCACCAACCTTGTCAACCTCCTGCGGAGGAGACAGAGGAAGGGCTCGATCGCCAGAGCTTACAGCTGGCCCGAGAGGGGGCACCCCTGCCGTACTCCTCGCCCGAAGCTGACCGGTTCAGTCAGGGTCCAGTTGAGCTTAACCAGACACTCTGCGGAAGTGTACAGCACCCGGAGAAAACCCACAAACTGGGGTCCGAAGCCAAACGCCCGCAGAGTGCTCAGGAGGTACCCGTGGTCCACCCTATCAAACGCCTTCTCCTGATCTAGGGACAGGAGGGCGAATGACAGACCGTCTCTACGCCCGAGTTCCAAAAGGTCCCAAACCAGAAATAGGTTATCAAAGATACTGCGGTCCGGGACGGTGTAGGTCTGGTCTGGGTGGATCACGTCCGCCAGCACAGACCCTAGCCGCAGCGAGATTGCTTTCGCTACGATTTTGTAGTCCATGCTGAGGAGCGAGACGGGACGCCAGTTTCGTAAATCGCGGAGGTCCCCCTTCTTCGGCAATAAGGCGAGCACAGCTCGCCTGCACGAAAGAGGGAGGACCCCGCTCTGCAGAGACTCAGCCCAGACAGTGGCTAGGTCTGGGCCGAGGACGTCCCAAAACACGCGGTAGAACTCCATGGTCAGCCCGTCCATGCCCGGAGACTTATTAGTGGGCATACGACGGAGGGCTTCCAAGAACTCGGCCAGAGTGAGAGGCAACTCTAGCCGATCTCGGTCGCTCGCGCTGACCATAGGGAGCTCCTCCCAAAGCACTCTGCAAGCGCTAGGGTCAGTTGGATCCGGGGAGAAAAGACTTGCGTAGAAGGCTCGGGCCCTCCCGCACATCTCCACCAGTTCCGTGAGGGGGGCGCCGTCTTCTGCCAGGAGGCAGGTGACGTGTTTCTTGGGCCCCCTCATTTTCTCCAGGGCATAGAAGAAGTGGGAGCCGCAATCCATCTCCCGAAAGAGGCGGATGCGGGATCGAACAAAGGCGCCCCGGGCCCGATGGTCCTCGAGGGCCCGGAGCTCCTCCCGCTTCTCCCGGCACGCTCCGCAGAGGAGCGGGTCTTCAGGGCTGGCGGCCAGATGCCTCTCCAGCTCTAAGACCTCCCATTCCAACTGCTCTATCGCCGCATTTCTCCGTCGGCTGGTGCCCCGGGTGTAGTCGCGGCAGAAGAGCCTGGCACGCACCTTCCCCAGGTCCCACCATCGCCGTGCCGAGGGAAAGGCGCGCCGCTGCCCTCGCCAGGCCAGCCAGAATTCCCGGAAGGACGTCACGAAACCCTCATCCTCCAACAGGCTGTTGTTAAAATGCCAGTAGGCCGGCCCCGGCCTCTCCGCACAGAGGGAGGCTGTCACGGTGGCTAGATGATGGTCAGAAAATGGGGCCAGCCGAATGCTGGAGGAGTGAGAGATGGAAGCGTGATAAATAAATGTGGTCCAACCGGGAGTGGCTCGACCGATGGGCTTCCACCCGGACAAAGGTGAACGAGGAAGTGTCATTCGGGTGGTGGTCACGCCAGATGTCCACTAGGGAGTGATGTTCAACAATCTCCCGGAGGGTGTCCGCGGCGGCTGGGCTCTGCTCGGTCCCCAAGCAGTCTCGCTCCTCGAGGGTGGTATTAAAATCCCCTCCCAGGACCAGGCACTCGTGAGGATCTAAGGTGCCGAGGAAAGCGGACGCCTGCTGATAGAATTGCAGCCGCTGCAGGCCCGATATCGAGGCATAGATGTTAAAGAGGTCAACCACAACCCCCTCTATATGGACCCAGAGATGTAGCAGGCGACCCGGTACGGCCTCGGCGACCCCTAGCACCTTGGACCATAGGTCAGAGGAGAACAGGGTCGCAACTCCAGCCTGCCGAATCGTGGAATGGCTAAAGTAGACCCTGTCCCCCCACTCCAGCCACCAACTGTCTTCGGCAGTCGGATCCGTATGGGTCTCCTGCAGGAAAATCACAGAGTACCCTCCCTCCCGAAGGAAGGAGAGTGCCTGAGACCTGCAGAGAGCCATCCTACAACCCTAGGTATTCAACGTTGCGATGGTGAGAGGTGTCATGGGGAGGGCCAGGGGGGATTCTCACTGGCAGGGACGCTCACATCCCCCAGTGGGCCGCACAACAGTCCTTGACCCATCCGGTAGGTGAGTAATTGGTCATGGAAGATGCGGACCCGCCAGTAGGCTGTGGCATCCTGCTTCCCCGTCCCTTTACCTTCCCCCATGAGGGCCCTTGTGGCCCGGAGGATTTGAAAAAAATCCCCCCATCGCCAGAGAGCAAGCTGTACCTTGCTGCGGGAGCCATGGACATCCTCTAAAAACTTCCGCAGCTCTCCTTGCAGCTCATGGGGGGGGGGGGTATGGTTTCCCAGTTGTTCCCTGGCGGGGCCCTTGGTGCAGCCCTGTGGTCCACTAAAACGGACAAGCAGGGTGCGGACCCCCAACGGGGTGCCTGATAGGCTGGAGCTTCTAGGCCCGCCTCAAGCTCTGGGGCTATAGGGGGCGGTGGAGGGAAAATAGCAGCTCCTAATGGGTCGGGGCAGGAGAACACCCAGGCCGCTCCCTGGGGGTCATCAGTTGGGAAAGGGAAGGAGACAGCCCCGGGGGCGGCAATGATATTGCAGGAGGTAAACTGGATAGGGGCAGGGGCAGAGGCAAGGCTCTGGGTTTCGGGAGGCAAGCAGCTGGATGGTGGCGCCTCCCGATCCGGCTCAAGGGTTAAGGGGGCAGGGAGGGAGCTCTCAGTGACACTGGGCACGTGCTCTGCGGTGGATTTAGCGGCCACAGCATCAGGAGGTGGATTATCTTCTGTAGGGCCCCCGCCCGGGAAGGAAGTCGATTGCTCTGCACCAACAGGGGGTGCCCCTGGCGACTCTGGCCCCGGCCGCGTGGCACCGGCAGTCACCTGAGCAGGCTCGGTGGTCATCAGCGGGGTGCCATCAGTGGCTGGGTCAGTGGAGAAGTCCAGGGGCTCCTCGGAGGTGGGAGCGGAAGCAACAGTTAAGGGGAGGGAGCATGGGGAAAAGAGGGGTTGAGTGAGGTCGCCCAGATCGAGATTTGCTGGCAAAAGGTCATCCTCCCCCTGGGCGACCGGGGTCAGATCTAAGGCCTCGATCTCCTCGAACATGGAGGACGCTTTCCGCCGCCCCGGGGTTCTCCCCGCCGGCACCCACCACGACAGTTGTCTCGGGGTTCACAGGGGCTTCCTCGAGGGTCGCAGAGGGGAGGGTCTCCCATGGAGAGGCTGACACCAGTGGATGGGACGCACTCGTGGGCAAAGCAGAAGGTTCGGCATCGGTGCCCCCCTTCCTGGTCTTCCAGGGGGCCTCCGCCTCGGGTAGATGAGGTGGAGCTCGAGCCTTCCGCTTGCCTTGCTTCCCCTGGACTAGGGCCCAGCCCTCCATGGCATCATCTGGGGGCTGGTTAGCAGGGGTCATGTCAGAGGGTAAAGGCGCTGGCTCAGGGACTTGGGGGGGGAACGGTGGGACAGCATAAGGGAGGGAGGATTCTCCCTGGGGCAGGCTCTCTCCCATGCCTGGTGGTATCTCTGCCACACCCTCCTCCATAGGCCTCGCTAGCTTGTCAGCAGCGAGGGCGGGTCTCTCCCGCTCGTCTGGGCATTGTAGGGGAGGTGCCTCTTGGGCCTGAGTGGAGTAGCGGTGGTCCGAAGGGGGAGGGGCGGGTTCGGGTACCGGGCAGCCAGAAGCATCGGCAATGATGGGGCCGATGTCCTGCCGGGTCTCGGGGATCCCAGGTGCCCCTCCTTGCCGGGCTAAGGGGCAGTCCCTCCGGACATGCCCCGACGCCCGACAGAGGTAGCACCGGGCATCCCCTGTGGAAAAGTACACCCGGTAACGGGCCCCCTCCTGGGGGACTAGGAAGGACCCTTCGAGCGCCACTCCATCGCGCGCGCGCTGACAGCAATAAAAGTTGCACTTGCCGGAGGAAGGAAAAAATGTGACGGAGGGTGGGGTCTCTGCAGCCCAACGGGAGAGGGCTGATAACAGAAACAGGTTTCCCCAAGGTGGAAAGGGCGGGTAGCAGGGCAGCATTGGGGAGAAAAGGAGGGACAGAGGTCAGGACCAGGCGGACGCCCAGGTCCTCTAGGGGCTCTAGGGGGACAAATGCCCCCCTCCCCCGCACCGCCACGCCCCTCTGCAGCGCTTCCTGGGCGGCAGCCTCTGATGCTAAGAAGAAGACGACCTTCCCGTACATTTTGGAGGCCGCCACAATGGCCGAGGGCCCCACCACCCTCGCCAATGCACATGTTGGTCTCCACGTGGGGCGAGGCGGGCACCAGGAGTCATCGGACACTGCTTCCTTGTCATGGTGGGAAAGGGGCCCCGGCCGCTATTGATGGTGGCGGAGGCGGTGGGCGGGAGAGATGACGAGGCGGCAGGCGGGGGGGCTGCTGCCACCCGGGCATACATCCTGGGGGCTGAGGGAGGGACATCTGCAGAACTGGTGGAGGGGGCAGCAAGGGAGGACGCCATGGTCGGTGGCGGGGTCACAGCAGAGGGGGTGGCCCCTGCCTTGGAGGGCCTGGTGGTTTTAGTGGGACCCTTCCCCTTCTTCTTGCCCTGGCCTTCCCCGCCGGCTGGAGGGGCTTCCCTAGAGTCTGGGGAGGCAACGGGCATGGCAGCGGTGGAGGTCACCCCGGTGCCCTCCATTGCTGATGTCCCAGCGGGGGCGGTAGCAGGTGGTTAACAGGAGTTGGGGTCAGATAGAAAGGGACAAGCTGTGGGGTGGACAATGTGGGGGGGGCACATAAACCACCATATGCTTGTCCAGAGAGTTCTGTTTGGTTGTCTATTCCTGGTTTTCTTTTTTTCAGCAACAGCATTCCAGAAATGCTGCAGTAAGTGATAAGAATCCTCTTGAATAAAAACGGGTCCGCAGACAAACAGCAAGCGGCTGGGTCTGGGGGCTGGGTCCTTCCACTCCCCAGCTCTGGGGAGCGGGCCGGCAGGCCCCCCCTCTCTCAGGGGGGGGCGGGTTTCAGCTGAAGCGGCAGCAGCGTCCGAGGGCAGGCGGGGGGCAGAGGGGCTAACAGCACTCTAGCAACAGCAGGAAAGAAAACAAAACAACAACAAAAAAGAAAGGGAGGAGAAGCAGGGGGAGCGTCTGGCCCGGTTGGGGGGGAAGCCGAATGCAGCAGCAAAAAGCAAGGAAAGCCCAGGCCAGAGAGCAGCAGCAGGAGAGCAGGCTAAGTAGGTTCCTTTTCCCTGGGTAAGGTGACAGGGAGGGTTCTAGAACAATCAGGAACCTTCTGGAGACAATTAAGATAGGCTGATTAGAACACCTGCAGCTAATCAAGAAGCTGCTAGAATCAATTAAGGCAGGCTAATCAGGGCACCTGGGTTTTAAAAAGGAGCTCACTTTAGTTTGTGGTGTGCATGTGAGAAGCTGGGAGGAAGAGGCACTAGGACTTGAGAGTGAAAACACGGACTGGTGGAGGACTGAGGTGTACAAGTATTATGAGACACCAGCAGGAAGGACCTATGGTGAGGATAAAAATGGTGTTGGGAGGAGGCCATGGGGAAGTAGCCCAGGGAGTTGTAGCTGTCGCACAGCTGTTCCTGGAGGCACTCTAGACAGCTGCATTCCACAGAGCCCTGGGCTGGAACCCGGAGTAGAGGGTGGGCCCGGGTTCCCCCCAAATCCTCCCAACTCCTGGTCAGACACAGGAGGAGTTGACTTGGACTGTGAATTCAGAAAAACGGCCAAGCTGAGGGCTGCTGTGAAGCTCCAAGGCGAACAAATCCGCCAATAAGCGCAAGACCCCCCAAGGTAGAGCAGGAACTTTGTCACACCACATGTCCAGCAATTTAATTCTTTTAAATGTTTATGTTGAAATATTGCATAATAAAGGGAATACAGCACAATACCCTGCCTGAAAGATTATTTTCCCCAAGTTCTCACCATACCTATTAGCAGCAGGCTGTGACTCTAGGCCCAGGGATTCAAAGGCTCTGAAGTTCCTGTCATTTACAGCAAAAGGTACCATTGCAACTCCAGAGAGAAAACAGTAGCTTACACAACACTGCAGAAGATGGTGACTATGTACACAAAGGTATTATTGGTGAACATATGATATACACAAGTAAGGTATTTACAAGAGTGTAGAGCTACACTGGAGGTTAATTGCCAGCTCAGACAAACGTACATGCGCTAGCTGTGAGCGAGTTAGTGCACTAAAAAATAGCAGTGTAGCTATGGCAGTGCTAGACACTGCCTGTGGCATTATGGCTACACTGCTATTTTTAGTGTCCTAACTCAAGCAAAGCTACTCCCTGTGCATCTCCGTCTGGAAATTAACCTCCAGCTGCAGTGTAGTTAATAGTTCTGATTGTGTTTGTGCAAAATTAAGAGCATTTTGATGCACAGACAGTATTCTCGAGGTATTATGATGCCCAAATTGGTGATAGGAGAGACAAGTCTCTAGTACAGATAAACCTGTGCAATATAATGCTGATGCTTCTTCGGTGAGGCAGATCAGGAAAATATTGTTTTCCAACAATCAAAAGACAGGATACCAGAGTATGATAAGGCATTCCCTGAGTGAAAAAGGCAATTTATGTCTGCTTCATCATGCTCCAAGGCTACATGAGGCTGGACCCCGAGTGAGAGTGGCCCTGAGTTGGGTGTAACGCTCCCAGATTTGGGTTTGCCAGGCTGTCACTTGGTAGAGCTCAAAAGTCAGCAAACCAAACTGAATGCGTGAGATTTTAAATCCAGGACATGAGGTTTATGGCACCATTATTAATAGCATTATGGCCTGAGAAGAGCAAGAAGCAGAAGCAGGTACCCCAGGAATGGGGGTGGCTGATGTAGCTCTCCACCATTAAAAATGAGTAATATGGCTTCACTACTTTACTCCTCTGCCACACCACTGCTCTCTTGCCAGCAACTGACCTACTTGATTTACCTCAGAGGTGGTGTTGGGCCTTGTCTCTCAGTCCACACTGGTTTGCTATAAAACTAAGACTAGATTATTCGAGTACATAAGAAAGTGAATAAAGCTTCATGGAGAGGAGACTCCCATTCACCCAGAGACAGGGGTGCCATTTGCTGTTCTCACTAGAAATACAAACCCAGAGGCTCTGGTTTCTCATCCTTCAGCCACAATGCCCCTAAGCTTTCCCTTTTGTCAGCGTGGAACCTCATAGACTCTCCATTGCACCCCTGTGATGAAGGCAAAGGATGCTGAACTACCCCCACCTTGCCCAGTCTTTACAACTTCATGTAACTTCCCTGAAGCCTCCTCCCATCAAATCAAGTATCACAATTTTGAGCAGCATCACACCCTACTTCTTATCCTTAGGGCAGCGGTCCCCAAACTTTTGAGGGTCGTGCCCCCCCTTACCCCTGTTGGCACTCCCCCCTGGAGCCAGAAGCAGGGCTGTGGCTCGGGGGGGAGGGGGAGAGAAGGGACGTGGACAGGGGTAAGGGGGCTGAGGCTGGGGCCACAGCTAGGGGTGGGTTTGGGGCTGGGGCTGGGAGCAGGGCTGCAGCCAGGGACTGAGGCGGGAACAGAGCCGCAGCTGGACCTGCAGCCGGGGCTAGCAGCTGGACCTGCAGCCAAGTGCAGCTCTGCTCCCTCTTGCCCGCAGCCTTGGCCCTCGGCCAGGAACGGAGCCAGCGGCCAAGGCTGGGGTCTGGTGCACGGCTGAGAGAGTGGAGCCGCACCAAGACAGGGGACGGGGCCAGGCATAGGGCCGGGACCTAGGGCAGGACTGGAGCAGAGCTGGGGGCAAGAAGAGGCTGGGTGATGCTCCCTCCTCCCCCCCAGGCCCTGCCACGCCCCCATACTTTGGGGACCTCTGTCTTAGGGGCATGGGAAATGACAGTTGCTCTCCAAAGAAGCCCAGAATGCTTATGTAACAGGCACCATCTTGGCCAACACATCAGGCATTGAACCAGGAGCCTCCAGAACTTAAAGCATGAGCTGCTGTGGTGTGATCTTAAGATCCTGTTAGAATTATTAATATCTGAAATTAACACTGATATGAGAAGCCAAACACCAATTTAACCATACATTCCTTTGTTAAATCTAAAGGCCAAATGGTATTTATACACTTGCTCGAAACATGCCTAAAAAGCCTAACTAATAAGCAATTTACTACATCCAAACAGTAACAAAACATTTAGAAGCATTTGATCAAGATACTTACAAACAGGCTAAACCCAGGCGTGCTTAGACCTGTACTGGTTGGCTCCAATGTAGTCATGCAAGTATTAGCAATGAACCCTTTAAGAGTTTACTTTTTACACCCTTCAATAAATAAGCGATGTCATTGCCAATGACTGTCTTTAGCTAAAAACCAATTTAAGACAGTTCACCCTAATTTCCAGTCTTAATCCAGCTAAGATTTACAACCTCCTCTCTTCCAAGGACTTTTCTTCCCTCCTTCTTGCTGCTCAACAGTTTTTCCATTGCATCTGGGTTCACACAGGCTTTAACACTTCCCATGTAAATAGCAGGTCCCTACTTTCCTCTTCTTGCTGGAGGACTCTTTGGAAGAATGGACTAGGGTGAAGTTATCACAATAGATTGAAACTTGAGCTGCATCTTTCCAAGTGTATATCTACCATTCTGTCCCTTTCTCCACTTGCTTGTACTCTACACCCACATTAGAGAACAAAGTATCAGTTCAGGGTTTCAGGCCATTGTGGCGACATCACCATTTTACTCCATTTTGCTGGCAAAAGAAACAAGGGCTTAATATTGCTAATAAAAAAAGAACTCAAAGCCAAGGTTTCTCAAATCACCACCATTGCTGCAATTGCGCTCATGTAACATCCACTTGGCAACTACAGAAATTGTTCACATGGAGGAGTAGCAGTAAATGCATTTTTGGCTAGCCTAAAGAAGTTTAGCTCCTGAAAACAAGAGCACACTCAACATAACCAGCTAGCTCTATAGAAGCCAACGGCAAGCGTTCCATGGACCAGCCGTAGTCCACAGATCACACGTTGTGAAACTTCTCTAGATCAAGCAGCATGACATATCTAAGGTCTTAATATCTGGGTTAAAATAAAAAACATGACGCTAATAAGGTAAGCTAAGTTGACTATACTTGTAAAATATTTACTTGTGATGGTTCTTTTGAATGGGATTTGAAGTCTTTCAGTTGTTTCCTATTTTTGTAGTCTTCCAAATAGCCTACTAGCAATGTTATGGGGAAAAATAGATTTATTTACAGTCTAAGTTATTACAACTTCCCCATTTTAAGTAGCTTTAGTAATATGATTAAAGGTAGTATAGTCCAACATAACAGCATTCAAAGGACAACAGTTGATATTCAAAAGGTGCTGGCCCTAGAGAATTTTAGAACACTTAGTGGCAATAAAAGCTTTAATCATATTGCGCCACAAAAAAGCGTCCACTGAAGTGAGGTCAGAGTTCTCATTGAGGAATGCTTTCTTTAGTAAACTTGGGGGTGGGGTGGAGAAGAGAACAGCCCCACCCGCTCCTTCCTCCCCTGCATTTCAAGTGACAAAGGAAAGGGAAGAGACAAGTTTAAACACTTTACCCACAAACCCAGCACCATTTTTGGGTGCATGAGAAGGGACTTGGTAGCCGCTCTTCTGTCATCCTTCCACATTATCCATGCTTGGGAGGACCAAAGGTATAAGATGCAAAAGCTATTTGAAAGAGGCAACTGCAGAACACATCCCATCAAAAGCCTTCCTAAATCAGGTAGATGCACATTTTGTATAACAACTGGATTGGTGAAAGTGTATTAATTGTGCATTTCAAAGATGTACCAACTTGGTAATACCAAAGTGACCTGCCGGTCTAGGGAGCATGCACATGAAAGGTTTCTTCCTCTTGCCCCCTTTAGGGTGAGAAAAGCCCCATACATACACCCAGAAAGCTACATTCAAGAGGCGACACACATGGTTAGTGTTCTTATAGCAACGTAAAGCCATCCTACTGCATTCTAATGTTTGTGGATTACTAGATTGTTAGGCATACAATATTAGTCTGTAGTACATGCACTTCAGGAGGATTAATGGTATATGAGAATCTTAGCTTCTCTTTAAGTATGCTTACATTTGCAATCAACAATGCATTAGTGCTTTAAAAAAAATCATATGCTAGCATACATAAAGACAGACCATTGTAGACATTTACTGGTCGATATCCGTTTCAGTCATTTGTTCAGTTTGAATCCTATTAGAATGCTAAAATTAGAAAACAAGTTACAGAAGCCCTATTGGTAACAAATAACCCTGATCTTTACAGATGCTGAGAGAAAAACGTAAATGTATTAAAAAAAATCCTGCTAACTACAGAAGACTTGAGGTAATTTTCAGAATAGCATGAACACAATCCTGTTAAGCCGTAGGAGCTGTGGGTGCAGCCATCACATTAGACACGCACAGCCAGCTGAAACTTGATGCCGTACGGGGCAGTGAACCTGATTACAACCCAGATACTCCCAGTTTCTGATAGTGCTGTTGTGTCAGAATAGCAATGGCCACCTGACTTACCATTAGTGAGAAACTCCTCTCAAGCAAGATAACATGAATCTTAGGATCGTACAATCTTGTACCAGTGAAAAATTCAATCAAAAGCCTGCAAGGTTATTTAAGTAATCTTCCTAAAATTAAGATCTCAAATATCATTAGCAGTACAAGAGAGCCATGCTTCTGTTTTAATTATATATTTCTAATTACACTCTACCTCCACTGTTTTACTTTAGCAAGCTCATCTTTAAGACATCCACTGATGACCAATTCTTTTTTCACATTAAATTACCAAAGCAGGGCTATTGGTTATTCCACCATTTTAATTGCAGCTCCTCTTCCTGTGGCTCTGCTCTCCATATAATAGTGTATCTTGGAGTTCCGGATACCTGCCTCAAAGGCCCAGATTTCTTTACACAGGAGATTGAAACTAGACATCACCAAAGCAGCTTTCCAAGATGTTTTCCTTAGTAAGACCGTAAAACATCTGGCTATTAAGAGAAACATCCCCCTCTGTGACTCAAAATTGCATTCAAATTCACCCACCAGAGGGATTATGTGAGCAAAATTTCAAGAGCACTTTACGGACTAAGAGGCCTGAGTAAAATTACACATCCCACCACCTGTGTGCCAGCAGCCCTTGCAACTCGCATGAAGTCTCGAAGGTGATTGAACCTTGATTAATTACTTTAACATATTAATTTTATAATGTATTGAATTCCAAATAAAAAAAATGATGTCACCATTCAGACTATGTTTCCATGAATGTTTAAAAAAAAACAAAAACAAACAAAATACAATAAATTAATGCTTAGGAATCAAAGTTTTCAGTGTCCCAGTATCAACTGTAATCTTTCTCCTTCACCCTCCCTGTGTAGTGTCCATAAGTAAAATACACACTGGCCTGCACATGTTAATGGGTACGCAGGCTGGAGATTCAATCAGGGCTCTAAACTGCAAGATATCCAGGATTTTAGCTAAAATCTACATGAACTTTTCATTTTATTTCTACAACTAATATCTATATCTGCCACATCGGGCCAAGATACCGAGATCACGTGTACCACCCTTTGTAGGCTTCAGATCATATTGTATCCCAGTCACCCTACATATCCAGGTCAGAGCAGATGCATGTTAGAAATCAGCTTGTGTCCTCACCACAACCTACATATATGCACTATTGACCACCAGAAGCCTCATTGCAATATAGACAAAAAATTCCCTTCCCAAACACTCGAGAGAAGCTTGAAGGGTGGTGCAGATTATAACAAACAATTCATGTATGCAATAAGGCAGATTTAAGTACATTGCACAGTGTAAGTGAAGGGATTCAGCGGATATGGGGAGAGTGGGAGGGGAAGGAGCAAAAGTTAATATTGATGCTGGAACTGGAACTGAGGATTTCCTCACTGATGAGTCATTTAGTTAGTTTAAAAAAAATAAAATAAAATAAATCTAAGTTGCTTTAAGGGAAAAACTTAATCCAAATAACCTATTTTGCCTAGAATTGAGTTTTCTTATGAGTTAGCATTCACTTTTCAAAAGTGAATACATTGCAAGAATTTCAGTAAAGATACTGAGCTCAGACTGTTCCTGTACCCTTAAAAAATGCTTCACTATTATCCACTATTTTCTGAGACAGAGAGAATTGCTTTTTATTAAGATACCAAAGATTTGAACTGGGAAATGAAAAGGGAATGAAAAAAACGCCACAATGCAGTCAAGCTATATCAAAGTCATACTTAGTTTTATTCCTGTGGCCAAGTACCTGAGATTTGAGATATACCAATTCTTACAGGATTGAGGTATATTAAAGTTAAACAATCTTTTTTTTTTTTTTTTTTTTGGGGGGGGGACGGAGGAGGAGAAAAAAGGAGCAATATAAAATGAATTTCATAGACGTATTTGGAAGAACAAAGTCTCACTTTGTACTGATCCGCAAGATGTATTTTTAATAGTTAAATAGCTTTGGAATAAAACTTTAAAATCTGGTGGTCAAAAAATTACATGGAAAGTTTGTCTTGAAAGGGTCCATTCTTTCTGTCATCAGTAATCCAGTCTCTTCAAAACACATTCTGCAGGAGTTGTTTCCATTTCCTGAAGCAAAGTAGTATTTTGAAAGCTGCTACAGAAAAAAAAAGTTATCTGGGGAAAGCTTCGCAGATTTCAAATCCAAGGAATTGTCCACAAATATGATGTATGGAATTAGACAGTTAGTTACTCGTAGTTTGTTCAAGAACCCTCAAAATACCATTAGTTTTGTTCTCCTCTAGAGAAGTGGCCTTTTTCCTTGTCATGGTAGCAAACAGTGCATCCATCATTCCCAGAACTTCAAGTAGTTCCGCCTGGTAATCAATTTCTTTTTCTATGATCTCTTGGAGTCTTAAGAATTGTTTATCAATGACTGCCGATTGTCCAACCACCGGGAGATATATATCTGGAGGAAGGAAAGTTACTTAAGTTACTCTATGTGTGGATATCCATTTCACTTGGTTCATATTTTATAAGCATATATTTTACTTTTTAAATATATAGTTATTTCTGTTAAGTTTTGCTTTGTGGCAAGATGGAGAATATTTTAATAGCCTTCTGAAAAGTTATTGATGTAGTCTTATAGTAACTTTCAGGCTAGTAAGCCTGAAGGGGGCTTAAATTTTGTTTACATGTTTACTACTTGTGGTATTATGTACTGGGAGAAGTTGGGGAAGCTAGTCATACCACACAACTACGTAAAAATAGTGCCAAGGGCATTCAGAGCCTGGGACGGATGCTCTTTTTTATAGTGAGCATTAATCAAAGTGAAGTGTATAGTCTGATCAATCATCTGGCAAGAAAAAATAAAGCTTGGCATTTTCTGATCTCTACTTTGACCACTGGCTTTTTATTATATCAGTTTTAAATTCCATGCTGGTTGTCTAGGCAAAATGTAGAACTTTACTCTTTGGAATAGCGTAAGCTTAGCTTGTAATACTAGGAGTTTCCCTTTGGTACAGTACTTACCAATAATCATTTCTGCAACTTTTATCAGCATAGGGGCAAATCTTGGCTCAACCACATACCTGCAGAGACAGAGCAATTCTTAAAATTAAGATACTAGCCATTTATTCCCATACCACCAGTATCCATAAAACAGTTTTCCTATACTTATGTACAACTTACCACACAAAAGTTTAACTAGACAACTTTTCATTCACAAGAAGGGGTAAAAGAAGTCCCAGGGATGGGATAATCAGGAAGTCACACGTGGCAACCCCTCCGTGGGGAAAGCACTGGGGCTTCGAAAGGTGGCAATATTCTTTTTAAATAAAGGAAGATAAAACACAAACTTCAGACAACAAGACTCATTAAGGTGGAGTGGGAGGGTTTCAGGCAAAGGGGCAAGGTGGCAAGTTTAAAGAAACTTCATCCTCTTTTTGGTGGGTTTCAGACTTCCTCTAAAGAGACAGAGCAGCAAACTTGATCAACATGCATTTTATAAATGAAAGGCAGTGTAGTTACCATATAAGCACAAGTCTATTAAGAACACAAAGTAATTGTGAATGGTAGGGGTAAAGTCGAAACTTGTGCCTCCACTGAGGTCAGTGGCAAAATTTCTGTTGACTCAGTTGGGCCAGGGTTTCACTCCAATGGTCTTGAAAGAGGTGTCTACAGGTAAGTGTGGCAAAAGCTGGCAACAAGAAACATCTGCCTTATGAAATAGCCTTGTCAGAGGTAACTTAGGTGAGTGATACCTTATCAAGAAAGCCAGGAGGACGCTAAGTTGTGTTTCATCTCGTCCCGCAAGTGCATTTTTCAGTGTTCCTCTGCGATTTAGCTCCCGCATGACTGCAACTGTAATTTCTGGTGTCCTGTTACGGGCCTAAGTGTATGTAAAGAGTTTAGTACCAGTGCTCATCTTCAACATGAAATGAAATCTACATAGGCATAAGCAGGTCTATGTACACAAAGAGATTTCTTCCCTTTCTAGCACTGTCTCAAAGTTATATTACTTCATAATATGTACCGTAAATATAAATTTCAAATGAATGCACTGCGTATTGACACACAAAGCAGTAATGGCCTTACCTCAAGTACTACATCAAGAGCCTTGGACACCTGGAAGCTTTTTAGTAGTTTGTCATACTTTTTCAAGTGAGTTCTCACAGGTTTACTGACAAAGAAATCCTCCTAGAATTGAAAGGACAGTTCAGGATAGAGCAAACATGTTTATTTTATTTTTTTTTTTTTTAAGTGTTTTGTTAGCATTAACACTGCTTCTCAATTTCTTTATATTGTTTTTCCAGATGCTGCAATTTGCTGCAGCAGGTGCCTTCTGTTCTTATCAGAGTTCTGGGAAAGTTTTCAGGGGGAAAAAAAAATTGTGTATTTGGAAAGTCACGTTAAAAATACAGTGGTCAGCACAGCTAGTTAGATTATTCTCTTTAAAACCCTTTGTACTAATATTAGGTGGATAGACTTTTTTTTTTTAAAAAAGCAATTTTTATTTTGGAGAGTTATACAGAATGCAGCTACCACACACACACACACACTCAGTCACTCTTCTTCCTCTCCCCCATACCTGCTTTGGCATGTAGTTTCTTCCTTTTACAAAGGTTCTGTATCCTGGCAGTTTCTTCTTCGGAAAACGTTCTCTGCTTTCTTCGTGTTTTCTGTGTCTAACATTTAGTACCCCATTGGTCATACCTACAACTATAGTTTCATCTTCAGGCTAAAATAAACAAGAAATTGACTTAGTAACAAAATGTTTTTGCTGTGATGAAGCTTTCTATAGCAGGAAGAGTTCTCAGGTTATATAAACATTGTTAATATATTTTGTATGAAACAGGTCTGATAAAAAACCCCCAAGTACTAAGGCCTGCTGATCTAAGCATAATTTTTTGGACGCATTAGCCTCTGCTGTTCTAGGTTTTGAACACTACTTTGAATATTTATACATAAGTTAAAAATATAGGCTGTATAACATATACCCAGATTCTTGAGACCAGTTTATACATAAGAGGATATATTAAACAGTTGTAATACAAAGCAGGCGTTATGAGTAACCGTTATGAATGAGGGATTATTAGGATAGCAGAGTTTAAAACTGAATGAAAGTTATTCAAAATACTGCTTTTCACATACGTGTTATTCTATCACTTAATATTTAGATAAATAGATCTAGCTTTAAACACTAAATGTTTTGATGACCCTGAAAGAGCTACAGGATGGTTTCGTCCTAACTCTCATCCCACCCCAATGTTCTTCACTTTGTAAAGAATTGTCAGGGCCAGTAGCCCAACATGGAACTAGCTTTCTCAATCTCTAAAAGAAAGCTTGAGGAGAGGAATAAACCCTATCTCCTGTTGATATTCAAAATATCTCCTTTGGTAATAACTGGGGCCTAAGAATCGTACTCCAATTGTAAGCTTATCTGGAGGAAAGTGGGTAAACATTCACAAATTGTCAGTGATCTGTTACACACAACTCTTTAAGAAAGAGGAAAAAGACAGAAAGACAATTAATTTAAACAAAGATCTGCTAATACCACCCGAGGACTGTATTAAGATTAGGTTTGGAAGGCATGAGAAGCGTGGGACCAGAAATTAGGCCTAATTGGTGGACAAAGCAATGAGAAGATGGGCTATTCAGCCCATCACCCCTTTCTGGAGACTTGCAAGGGGGGAGACTACCAACCACTACAACAGCTGCTGCGGGATTTTTTTATGGTGACATCCAGACACGGACACACCACTGGTGACACCTGACCATCACCACTGCACCAGTGAGGACCCCAGCCTGATACATATGAATTCCTTCTGTTTTCTCCTCTCTCATATGTTCCTTTCTGTGCCCCCTGCCCCCTTATCTTCCTCCTGCCCCCTCTCTTAGCGTTTCACCTGTTCCTGAAATCAACTGGACTGCAAGGCACCAGCATGAGATGAAATGGCCCATGCATCTCTGCTTGGCCTGAGAAAGACCGTCAAGTAGAGAGGCCTCATCAAACAACCAGATGAGAGGTTTCTGACCAAGCACTTGAGCCAGGGTCCACAGTAACAGCTGTCATGGCTGATCTGCCAGCCCAAAGCACCCATCTGTGACTGACTAGCCACCCTCTATCTTGAGAATGTCAACAAAAGCTGTATTTCACCCATCTTTAGTATCCTACCTCTTCTCCCAATTGTGTGTCCATTTTGTTGAAAGCAAGAAAGCATCTATAATTCCCAAACAAGACGGAATAGAATGAACCCTTTTTTCCCCAGCAAGACGACAGATCCTTGACCGAATAAGAGACTAACCAATATTCCTTTTCTCTAAGACAAGATTTAAGAAAGAACTTGAGAAACAATTCAAAAATGTCTTAATGTTTTTGAAAGTACATCAGAAGCAGGTAACCTGCCGAACAGGCAGGGGAACCACTAGATGACAGAGGTGCTAAAGGCGCATTCAAGGAAGAGAAGGACTTTGCAGAGAAGTTAAATGAATTATTTGCAGAAGGATGCAGGGGAGATGCCCAAAAAGAACAGCTCTGATTTGGGTAACAAATCTTAAGTACTTTCCCACATTGATGTGTCAATAGAAGAAGTTTTAGAATAAACTGACAAATTAAATAGTAATAACTCATGGGGACCAGATGATAGTCACCAAAAAGTTCTGAAGGAACTCAAATATGGATACCTACTAACTACAGTATGTAACCTACTGCTGAAAAAACAAAAACAAAAAAAACCCCTCTGTACCAGATGACTGTAAGTGAGCTAATGTAACGCTGATTTTTTTAAAAGCCTCCAGCGTCGATCCTGGCAATTGCAGGCTGGTGAGTCTAACTTCACTATCAGGCAAACTGGTAGAAACCATAGTAAAGAACATAATTCAGACACATAGATGAACGTGATTTGTTAGGGGAAGAGTCAACATGGCTTTTGTCAAAGGAAATCATGCCTCACCGATCTATTAGAATTCTTTGAGGGTATCAACAAGTATGTGGATAACAGTGATCAAGTGGATATAGTGTACAGTAGAACCCTGTTCATCCAACCCTCCATTATCCATCTGTCTGTGTTAATCAGACAACCAGCACACACAGATCCAGAAGAGGGCGATCTCTCCTGTGGCTGCTACATGGCACTGTAGCATTGCACTCTCATTCTCCGGTTTATCTGAATTTTTGATTATCCAATCTGGCACCAATCCCAATTACACTGGATAAACCGGGTCCTGCTGTACCTGGACTATATGAAATCCTTTGATTAGGTCCCTCACCAAAGGCTCTTAAGGAAACTAAGTAGTCATGGGATAACACAGAAGTTCCTCTTGTGAATCAGTAACTTGTTACAAGGCAGGAAACAGAGAGTAGGAATAAATGTTCAGTTTTCACAATGCAGAGAGGTAAATAGCAGCGTCCCCCAGGGATCTGTACTGGGACCAGCGCTTTTCAACATATTCATTAAAGATCTAGAGAAGGAGTAAACTGTGAAGTGGCAAAATCTGCAGATGATACAGAATTATTCAAGTTAGTTAAGACCAAAGTGGACTGTGAAGAAATACAAGGGGATCTTTGTTGGGTGACTGGGCAACAAAATGACAAATGAAATTCAACATTAAAAAGTGCAAAGTAACACACAGTAGAAAAAGATAATCCCAACGACACACACAATGATGGTTTCTAAATTAGCTGTTACCACTCAAGATAGATCTTGGAATCATTGTAGATAGTTCTCAGAAAATTTCAGCTGCTGCTGTGCATGGAGTAGAAAAGGCTACCTATGTTAGGAATTATTAGGAAATGGGCAGAAAAAAGATAATATACCATAATGCCACTATATCAATCCATGGTATACCCACACCTTGAATATTGTATCCAATTGTGCCTGCACCATCTCAAAAAAGACATTAGAATTGGAAAAGGCTCAGAGAAGGGGGAAAAAAAGACGATCAAGGGCATGGAACAATTTCCAGAGGAGAGACTAAAGATTAGGGCGTCTTAATAAAGCGATGATTATGGGGGAATATGATAGAGGTCTATAAAATTATGAATGGTGTGGAAAAAAAAAATAGAGAAATGTTATTTACCCTTTCCCACAATACAAAAAAAAAAAAAAACAGGGGTCACCTGATGACATTAATAGGCAGCAGGTTTAATACAAACAAGAGGAAGCACTTCACACAACCTGTGTAACTCATTGCCAGTGAATGTTGTGAAGGCTGAAAGTATAAGTGGATTCAAAAAAGAACTAAATTAGTTCATGGAGAATAAGTCCATCACTGGCTATTAGCCAAGATAGTCAGGAATGTAACCCCATGCTCAGGGCAAACCTAAATCTCTGATTGCCAGAAGCCAGGAAGGGAAGATGGGGTGGATATCTCCAAAATTGCCCTGTTCTGTACACTCACCCTGAAGCTCTGGTAATGACCACTGATGGAAGACAGGATACTGGACTTGACAGACCATTGGTCTGACGCAGTATGGTAGTTCTTATGTTTGCCATGGTACTAAACAGGCTCAGGTCTCTATACTCTGAACCTTGACCTTTGTTTAAAACTGTTAATCTTGTACAGTTACAGGGTCATGTTAACACCTTTGACTCTTTGGGCTCAGATTTATTTAAATACCACAGACCCCCTAGGACTCCCTGACACACCAAGAGATGGCTGTGAGGGACCAAGACAAGCAGACCCCCAGAAGAGCCAGAGAAAGGGGGTGGGGAGGAAGAAAGGTGTGCGCATTATGGGAAGGGAGAAGAGATAGTCAATTGATGCCAGATTCTCTACTAGCTATCAAGGTGGCCCTCTGAACTACCACTGGGGTGGGAGAAGGGAGCTGTGTCTGACCAACCTTCTCAGCCCCACCAAGCAGAGAATTTGGCTCTTCCCTTGACTCTCAGGCAGGGAATGTAAAGGGGTGGCTTACCAAGCAGCTCATTCCCTTCCTCCTCTGCAGAAATTCATACAGGAGAGCAGCCCCAGCCTGCTCTGCCTGCAGTAGGAGTGAGCTGTCAGACAGCCAGAGAAAAGCAAAGCCAGGCCCTGCAATCCCTTCCAGGAGGTTGTTTTTCCATAGCTCCTCCTATGGAAACTAGTTTCTAATGTCTCTATCCTTAACCCTTCAGCACAGGGGAAGCCTGTATGGAGAGTGAGGAAGGTATCAGCAGGTGAATTATTTGATTAGGTCCATGTCTAAAAGGCTCCTGGTGCAGGTCCCCTCACAACCCCACAGCTGCTAACTAGCTCCAACAACTGGTCCACTTCCAGCTGGAGCTGTAGAAGGCTCCCCAACAAGAAAGAGTACAGCCTTCTTTATAAAGTGAAGATCAGAACACAGCAACATTCCCAATCACTTACTCCTTGGGGGAGCACACTGCTCTTGAGACACTCCCAGCTCAGAGTACAATGCTAAGACAAGTGCCAGACTCAGCTGTAGGACAGCATGTTAAGCCAATGGACTGTTATGGCAGCCTAATGCGTAATACTCAAAGTCTCCGGGTAATATTTTTAGTGTAGAATTCATTCAGTGATCCTCGCACACACAGAATCCCTCTGACATTTAGAAATTGCAACAAAAGCTAAAGTGAGTTATGTAGACCACTTACAATTTTTTTTAAATACACCAGTTCCCAAAGAGCCTAAAAAAATAATTTTAATATTATACTTACAGCCAATGCAAGACTCAGAATTGACGCTGCATAATCAAAGCTGTGGACTACTTTGTAGGAGGTTGTACTGTAAACCTTCACATGCCTGCACAGAAGAGCAACTTATTTACAACTTTACATTTCCATGTCTCAGTCTAGATATTTTACAGTAATTTCACCTCTTACAAAAGTTACAGACCTGTCTACAGAGATTTCAACAAATTTTACATAAAAGTTCCTTCATTGTACAACAGATTCTGCTTTTACTAGTCTCTTCAGATCTCTTGCCTGTAGAAAGATTTCATACTCTCAAATTCTTGCACTTGCTGTACCATATGGTAGTGGTTCAAACATTTGGCTCACGGTCCAGACCTGGCCTACATGATATATTTACGTGGTCTATGATGTGCAGATTCTGCGGAAACTAACTTTCATTTAAAATAATATTTCAATTTCTAGTTTTCAAATAATCTTCCAAACATGAACAGAGCGTCAGCGTACTATTGCCTTCCCTAGGCACCAAAGGAAAAGCCAGAAACAATGGCTCAGTCATCTGAACCTTTTATCTTTTTAAGCTCTTCTTGCATTAGGTACTTCCTTCCGCCTGTTTGGACCGCTCTTGCCAGTGAGTTAGAAGGAAATACTCAGAATAAAGTTGAGGCGATAGTTTCCCTTTGAGCTCTTCTGCTGAACTGTCACTAAATCCAGGGATCAAGAGTAGACAGGAAGGACCAGAGCAGCCACTTTTGGGGGTAGGGAACAACTGCTAATGTGAATGAAGAGTGGAGTGGAGGTTGCCATTTTTGATGTAAGGCTCAACTCTGACCTAGACTGAAATCAGAGGCACTAATAAGTGTTGCTATCTTTTCATATTAAAATGGGATCAATTGTGTGCGTGGCCCTCAGAATGATTTATGCATCTGCCACTTAATGGGAATTACAAGTGCACAATTAAAAGTAGAACAAGGCCCCAGAATGTGTTTCAAAATTACTTGCACCAGTAACTGAAGTGTTATGAAAAATATTGCTTTTATTACTTTAGTCTGGCGTTTTCCTAAGTCTCCTGCCTTGATCTATAGCAGTCATAACTACAATGTGTTTTTCCCAAATTTAAAAATAACAAAACCCCTAAAAAATTAGATCATAGTGAAAGACACTAACCTGTCTAATGATCCTGAGAGCAGCCTTTGCCCAGAGCTACTGAGGCACAAACAGGTTACAGTTTTATGGTGATTTTTCAGTGATACTAATAATTGCCCTCCTCTTAGAATGTCCCAGACTTTAACATACCGGCCTCCTATAAACAGGAAACACATGCAAAGCAGTTTTGACATGTACACATTTAAGCTTCTTTGCATAAGTTTTCAAGTTAAGAACACAAAAGAACAAACTAGCAAAAAGTCATGGTTTCCTTTTAACACTAAGTTTACTGCCTCCACCCTTGTCCACTTACGATTATGGCTGTCGAACAATTTGAGTTTATACTCTACAGGAGACATGAACTTCCTCTAGAAGCAACTGGGAGGAAAAACATTGTATCACTCGGGTTATAGCAGCTATGGGTGTCAATCACGGTCTATTAGAGATGTTAAAAAGGAGAAAACTTGTAACTTCCCTCTATAACAGGGGTCGGCAACCTATGGCATGCATGCCAAAGATGGCACGCAAGCTGATTTTTAATGGCACGCTGCTGCCTGCTGGGTCCCAGCCTCTGGCCCTGCTCGGCCCGCTGCCGAACCCTAGTCTCGGCCGGCAGTGGGCTGAGTGGGGCTGGCGGCTGGGACCCCGGCAGGCAGCAGTGTGCCATTAAAAATCCTGCCTGCCCGGCCCACTCTTCTGTGCCCCGCCCCCCCGCAGGGACAGGGTGAAGAAGCTTGGTCCTGCCAGCTGCTGCTGCAGGGCAGGCAAGGTCTCCCCTCCCCCGCCTCTTCTGCTGGCGTGCTGGGTTCCTGCCCCTCCTCCTCTCCCTCCCTGCCGCGGATCAGCTGATGGCCCTTGCACAGGAGGGGGAGAAGCAGAGCTGCAGCACACTTGCTACTCCGGGGAGGAGGCGGAGAAGAGGTGGGGATGGGGCCGTGGGGACGGGGCATATCCCTGCCAGCCCCCTACCATAAGCCACTCTGGGAAGAGGGCTGTGAGCACCCCCCTGACCTTAGCCCACACCCTCCAGCCTCCTGCCCTGACCCCTACACCCCCCCACACATACCCAGCCCCCCCACACCCCATGCCCGACTCTTGCACCCCCCACATTCCCACCCTGAGGACCAAACTGGAGCTCCTGCACCCCCCCCCTCACATTCCACCTGCACCCTTCACACCAAATGGGAACTGCCCAGGTAAGCACTCCACACCCAAACTTCCTGCCCCAACCCTGAGCCCCCTCTCCTATTCTAGCTCCTGGCCAGACCCTACACCCCATCCCCCAGTCTGCTCCTTCACCCCCAGCCCTGTGTTCAGTGCACTCCCACTCTCAGCTCAGTGCAGAGAGAGAGAGGAAGAGAATGGGCTAGAACCAGGGAGAAGCTAGGTTCCCATTCTATGTGGGCAGGGCCGGGATCCCAGACCAGCAGCGGGCTGAGCGGGGCCAGCAGCCGGGACCCTGGCTGAGCGGGGCCGGCGGACGGAACCCCAGACCGGCAGCGGGCTGAGTGGCAGCGGGCTGAGCCGCTCAGCCCACTGCCGGTCTGGGGTTCTGGCTGCTAGTCCCTTGCCAGCCAGGGTCCTGGCCGTAGGCCCCCTCAGCCTGCTGCCATCCTATGTGAACAGGACCCAAGGCTGGCAGCGGGCTGAGCGGGGCAGCGGCATAAGATCAGCATTTTAATTTAATTTTAAATGAAGCTGCTTAAACATTTTGAAAACCTTGTTTACTTTACATACGGCAATAGTTTCGTTATATAATATATAGATTTATAGAGAGAGACCCTCTAAAAAACATTAAAATGTATTACTGGCACGCGAAATCTTAAATTAAAGTGAATAAATGAAGACTCGGCACACCACTTCTGAAAGGTTGCCAACCCCTGCTCTATAAGAATATTATGGAGGCTCAGTTTGGAGTTGGGGGATCTTCTGTTTGTGTTCAAGCAATATGGGGGAAAAAGACCCTGAAGGAGATGAAGATTCTTAGCTCTTCAGATCAGGGGTGGAAAAAGTCACATCTTTCAAGAATAATCTTTGTTCCATGAAACAATTTATCCCATTCCTCCACCCTTGCACAATATGGCACTATGCCAATGAGAGTCAGTTTCCAGTCCTAAAGGCTTCTTTTTTAGTTTTGATTAACAGCAAGTGGGAGCAGACCCTCTCCTGAGAATGTCCTGCTACCTACTCCTTGAGTTTAGCTCTTGGGACAGACAGCAAATTCACTACTACAGTGGGATCTCGGAGACAGCTGGCACCAGGCCACTTATGGCTAGCTGCATGACAATCAAGAGTTCAATACATTATTAATTCATAACGCAGCTGAAGCATGCAGCCTTGGTGTTTCAGTCTCAGCAATGACAAATGCAATAACTTGCAGCCACAGAGTGGGTTAAGGGGGAGAAGGAAAGAAATTTCATTCTGTTCAAATACCTGCAGACACTAGAAGACCCCCAGAAGGGAAAAGAAGAACACTCTCCACAGGCTGTCCATGCTCTACAGTCATAATACTTTTTTCTGTCCGTACATCAAATACTTTCACAGTGTGATCGTATGAACCTGAAAAATACCCCAGTGAACAATTTTAATTTAAGAACCCAGAACAGTTCAAGAACCAAAAAACCCCACGCACACATTTAAGATGAAATGTTCAGTCTCAAACCAAAGTCCATAGGAACTGCTGACCAACAGAAAAGCACTTAGCCAGTATCTTACATAAGTGAATTTTCATCTTTTAGATGGTATAAGAATCTCACCTTTAGTCCTACTAAGACACTGGACCTTCCAAACCATGTCATTCAGATCACTTTTCTTCCTACCCACCCTTGAATTCATATGAATCTAGCAGCAGTTATCACAAGAACCACTAGAGCTAGAAGCCAATGTTTTATACCATGTACAAACTTGGAATGTCAGCTTTCAAGTCTAAAGAAGCATTATTATAGTCCAACCACTGGTTTGATACACAGAACACAACTAACGTAAAGTTATGGTTAAGAGTTATCAGTTGTATCGTGCTGTAAGTGTGCATGGTATTTAATCTAGATTATGATGAAAATATCAGGAAACTCAGTAGTTGGTTCTAATAGCTACTTAAACTGCATTTATTCCAGTTTTGAAACTTCAACTTTTAGACCACACAAGCCATGTTCACTGGTGCCATCTTTTCCTAAAGCCTTAGCAAAAAATTTCAATTGCATTGATGTATTAGGTAAGTAGAATGCTTGCTTACTTATTCTTAAGAACTCAAAGAAATAGTCTAATCAGTATTTTAGCAGAATCATTAACCTTAAAGGACTAGAGTACTGTTCTACTCACGATGAAACATGGTAAAAAACAAAAAAACCCAAAGAACTGGCATAAGAGGCAAGCCCACTGTCCTACTGTAGTAACAAGAGTCATCCTGTAAAGATAAATGTGAAAACAATCAAGATTTTAAACAGAAAAATCAAGGAAAGACGACACATGAAAGGCAGGAGAATCCCAGGGAGAGGAAAGAGAGAGAATTAGTGCCATTAAAGATGTGGAACCCAGACCAAGAAGAAACTACTTTTTTGAGTCCCTTATATGATACCAATTCAAGACAGACGAGTATTTTACAGAACAAACCTGTTACAAAAAGATCTGTGTTCAGTTTACTTGTACAGCCACATCTCACGTAATCCGTGTGCTCGCTGTACGACACAATTTCTGTTGCACTTGGAATATCCCACAACTTCGAAGTATAATCGTCAGCACCAGAGAATATACGGTATTTATCAGACAGAAAGTCCACTACATGTACTGCTCTAGAAACCAGAATGAACAATGTCCAAGATTACTACAAGTGCTTCAAACTTTGAGTGCAGAGTTATTATAGGAAAATGTGTCCACTTAATCTGAAGTGGTATATGATAAACTGACTAATGAAATATCTGCTACTGGAAGATATAGTGCAGCAGCTTGCAAGTCAGATACTCCTTCAGTGGTTCAAAGCTTATATTAAAAGCACAGATCACAAAATGCAGGCTATACTGACTTTCTTCTTAGAATAAGCATTAACACCACCCAACTCTCCATCACAGACAATTACATATTCTTTTGCCTATAAAGGAAAGATTCAAATAGGGTAGGAGTCTAGTAATTCTATACAAAAGTTGTAAGGGATTTTGGTGTGAGTGTTAGTCTAATTTTATTATTTCTTGTTAAGGAGTGCCTGGGTATGGTTGTCAAAGCCGGATGCCTGCGTTTGAGTGACATCCACCCCATTCCATTCTGTGACTGGTTGGCCCCCGCTTGCAGAACGGTAATATCAAATTGTAACATCATTTAAATGTAATCACATTATTCGGAATACTCCTATATCACATCTAGAACTATAATCTGTGTCTTTTATTTTGGTGTGCTGCTTTAATTATATGATTCTTTAAATGTAATTCTACTACATTTTAGTATGCTCTATGCTTTCTTGCTTTATTAAACATATTGTAACCACTTATTTCTTTTAAATAAATAATTAATTCTTTTGTTTTCGAAGAATTTCTGCTTGTGTGTCCATCCTTGAACGGAAGGCTGAAACCGTATCCTTTCAAGGGTTAGCAAGACTAGCTTGCTCTGGGGAGCACTCTGCGGGTCAGAGACAAGCCGCCTGGTAACATCCTGGCAATTCTTTTAGGGCAGGCCACAACCTTGTTTCCCTTTCGTTAAATTAGAAACACTATCGTAGGCTAATTTTAATTGGCATCTAAAATTTAGGGTAATAAACTTATCTAGCTCTTTTTTGAACCCTGTTAGTGTCTTGGCCTTCACAAAGTATTCCATGGCATTTCAATCATAAAATTTACAAAGGAGAAAGCTTATATACACAATGAATAAAGCCATGTTGTCTTACTTAGTGTGACCATCAAATTGTCTCAGTGCTGCTCTTCCACTGATATCAAATAGCCGAATGACACCTTCTTCACTGCCAGCAACAAGTAGCTTGCCATCATCTCTATACGTAGCACAATAAGCAGCATCTTTGAAGCGAGAGAATGTTTTGACTGGCTCCTGAGAGTACCGACCATAAATATGGATCTAATAAAAATCACAAATTTTAAATTAGTACCTTTTCATACAACACTAATTGAAAAAAGAGATATAGGACTTATTATGAAAACTTACCCTTGAAGAGGCTGTGACAGCATAATTATGTGGAGGAATTGGAGAGAAGTCAATTTTATTCACTGCACCAAATTCCTTTATCTGAACAGGAGTCTAAATGAATTGAAGTGAAATTAAAGAAATTTAATTGTTACCAAAGATTTTTATTAGCTGTAGTCTTAAACATGAAAGCTTGACATGGATACTCTACCATGGTCTAGTTTCTAAACTGACTTACAAAATCCTTATAAATTAGAACAGAAAAAAATCATGGCTGTATTTTTTTTTTTTTAAAGTTTTCCCCCCCTCCGCAAATTTTACTTCTTTTTTTGCTTTAGGAAATTTTTGTTTCTAATTTTATGTTTTAAGCATGATGTTCTTCATTACTAGGGAATTTGCCAAAATGCAAAACATGCTCATACTGTATAAATATGTACTTTTCAAATGCTGATATATACATTACACCTAAATTGTCTGGTATACATTTTCATTTTAAAAAATACTAGAACAAACTTATTGTAATGATTGCCAATAAGATAAATGAAGGAGACTATATTTTATTAGAGTGAACTGCATATATTATAGGAAGCAATTTGAGATTGAAGTCAATCTGGGATCTTGTAGTGTTGACAAACCCATTACATAAGTAAGATGGATACTTGATTTAAAAAAAAACAGTCAGGTTGTCACCCCTACTGAAGCTATTTTGCTATTAAGTGCATAGAGTTAGTCCAGTTACAACAATGGGTGGGAAAGTCTTTTTTGTTTTTAAGTTTTGGCCATTTATACTGTTGCATAAAATCAAGACAAAAACCTTTAAGCAAAAAATGCTACATAAAACACTTAAGTTATAGCCCCATATATTAACTATACATTCTTACCTTGTAATTCTTCCAATACAAAGTATCTTGTGTGATTTTCTTACCAAGCTTGGGAAATGACTGAACCACTACAGGTTTATAACTGGCCATTATTTCGTATAGTGAGGTTCCAAAAGCAGCAAGTGCAGCCCCTGCTTTTATGCTCTTGGTAAAGCAAAAGTGGTATTTCTTTTTTTATCGCAAGTGCGGCTGAAAAACAAGAGTTTACAATAAATTTTAAATTTGAACCGTAACAACACAACAAATGTGAATGTATTTGAGAAATAATTCAAAATGCAAGAGACATTCCATTATGAATGTGCTGAAATATCTTATCCAGCCTCCTGATTCTAAGTTCTGGGGGCAAGGGCCAAGGCTGAAGGGGACAGTGGGGAGGGACGCAGTAGGTTAATACAGCAACCTTACATCTAGAGTGTTGCAGCTCGATCAGATCAGATCACACGTGCACTCACCTTAGCTTCCATCCACGCTCCTCACAACAGACACGTCAGTATCCCTGAGCACTGCTGAAGAGATAGTAGATACATTTCAGACTAAGGACTCACTAGTCAGCGCCTGCACAACGCAGCCACTGTGATACGTCCCCTCCCTACCCCCAGCCCCGCTTTCCACGCCACCCAGCTACCTCCTCCCCGCCCCCAGACACCGGGACCGCCCCTCCCCAGGCAGAGCAGCAGGACTCCGGCTTGGCCAATAGCTGCGGAGTTGCCGGTGCGGAGCGGAGCGGCGCGCGCAGTAGCGGGATCCCGCCTGGTGCCTGGGACAGGAGCAGCCCCGTCGCTCGGCAGCAGGCCCCGCCTGCAGGCCACGGCACGGGGCAGCCCAACGCCGGTCGGGCCCGGCTCACGCCGCGCTCTGCACGGGGCGGAGGTATCTAGGCTCGTTACCCCAGCAGCGGAGCTGCAGCGCCGGCCGGAGCAGAACGAGCCAGCAGCTCACCAGCCTCAGGAGGCGGACGGGAAAGACCGGGGCCCGGCTGCTCTCCAGGCCGAGCGGCGCGGCTCCTTCCCGGGCCATGCGGGGGGTGGGGCGCTGCTCGCTCTCATCGCGATCCCCACCTCGGAGCCGGATCCTCTGTCCCGACCGGATGTCACGGGGGGAGCTCCGGACAAAGGAGCCTGGTGCCGGCTCAGCAGACAGAAGTCACGTTGTGTCCCGCGGCGGCTGCCATCGAGCATCAGGTCGGTCCTGTCGCCGAAAAACTGCGTCATCAGCGCTACGCTACGCAGCGCGTCGCCTCTCACACCCACGTCTCTGACCCGCGTGACCTCTTGAGGGGCCCAATGAGAAAAGGGCACCATCCGTGTCCAATCGCTCCGAGCGTTATTGGTAACGTGAATGGGAACGTCCTTCTGGGACCCGCGCGCCCCGTGTGGTTGGGAGGAACTTCATTGTTCCGGAGCATGTAAACAGAGAGGAAGTGACGTTACTGAGAACAACAACAACATCGGTAATAATACCTAGGAGCCGCAGGTGAGAAAGGCCGACGCCAGAGACCTGCCGCGGCTCGCGCCTAGAGCTCCCTCCCCGCCCCCTGCTTCGCCGTGCGAATAACGGGGACACCAGGCTCGCGGCCGAGTATTAAAGTGGCTGCGAGCGGGCGGTAGCGGGCCTAGGGTTCGCCCCGGGCAGCGCTGGGCGAGTCTCTGCCAGCGGCGCTGCCGTAATAAGGTAACAATCGCTGTATCCAGAAACTACGTGCAGTGCAACCAGCATTTGTAACGTGGGGCTCTTGCTAGATTAACAGCTGCTTTAGAAGCTGTGGCCCAGCGGGTAGAACTTGTGTTCCGGATGCTGATCACGCTGCCGTTAGCTAGTGTCTTTGTCACTTCACGCCTAAGGAGTCTCTGCAGTGTGGTTTGCAGGAGGTCACCGCTTACCCTGAGTGGGAAGCTGGAACTGGGGTAGAAAGTGGTTGCTTGCTTAGGAAGCAGGACACGTTATAGAGATCAGTTGACTCCTATACTCAGGATCTGTGAACTTCCAGGTAAATTTTAAGGTGTTGGTTTATATATATATAGAGAGAGAGAGAGAGAGAGAGTCATAAATAACCTAAATCTAGCCTGCCTCCATAATACACTGCTGCAGATGTAATCATTGGAGGCACTGATGCCAACTCCACCTTAGAATAATAACAAGGATCCCAGGACTCTGGACTGCCTTTCTGCCCTCATCTAAAATAGCTTGGATTTACCATCTTTCAGGGCTTGTTTCACTTGACCTTTGAAGAGAGTTAGTAACTAAAGTTCTGTCCAGTGGGGGTATTAGTATTTAATTGCCTAGTACAAAGGATGAGCTGACATAATTGTGTTTTGTTTTTATAATTTTAGATAATTGTAGGGGGTTCAATGTGGGGAGGGGTGCTTTTATTTATTCTAAATACAATAAAAATAAAACATATGATTATTAAAAATTCTTGCCATTTTAGGCTTTCTGTGCTTATGTTTACAATCTTTTTCCACCTTGTTGTCTTCCTTTTCCTTCCTACCTCATCTTTGTTCTCTCTGAAAGACTGAATTACAGAAGACTCTGAATTTGGAGGAACTAAACATGTAATTCTACACAGTCTAATTTACATATAGGCATTTTTAGTGCTGATTGTGACAGTTTTTTAGTAGCTCATAAACATTAACAAATTAGGCTTTGTAATATGTCTGCAAGTTAGGGAAATATCCTTATTTTACACGAGCCCAGGAAGACTTACATTAGCAACTTCCCGAAGATGACACAGAACTGGGAATAGAATTTAGCTCTCCTAACTGCAAGTCCTATGCCCTAACCCATAAATTATTTTTCCTCCTTTATAGAATCCAGCACTTGGAGTTTGTTTTTTTTTTTTTTTTTTTTTTTTAGAAAAAAAGATGACGACATCTGGAATCCTGAACTCTGTTCTGGTTTAATAATAGTCTGGATTTTGTCTACACAAGTTAGAGATTTGAATTAGTTCTGAATGTATTGCAATTCACACACACTTCTTTTAGAGCAAAATTAGCTGGAAAAGGTTTTCCTAGGTACAGTGAAAAGGATGGCCGCTTGTTTCACCTAAGCCATAGTAATTCTGTTAAGTTCTTGATTCTGCAAGGTGACATATAGTACGATAAAGGACAATCTAACTGTTTCTTGCTAACTTATGAACTGGATCCTGTCTATGGCAATTTAGGCTTTGATTTAGGATACAGTCCTGTGAGATGTAAAGTCACTTAACTCACATGGTTCAATGAATTATTATGCTTATTGAAATCTAGAAGCTTTGTTTAACAGCATTGTGTCTGGTCCTGATATCAGAAAAAAATAATTTTTGGTTTACATTTTTGTAAGTCAGTTGAGTTATAATGGTGTAAAACAAGCATGAGTGGATCAGAATCAGGCCCAATAATTGTGTTGCAGTTTCACTATAAACCAGCAGGCTACACTCAGGATTAGTTTTCTACCCGAGACACACAGTCATGGTATGGGAGAAAAAAACAACCACTACCAAACACTGAAACGGTACATTTTTCCTGAGCAATTTTCTTTTCTGATCAAAGAAAAAATATTTCCTTCTGTATGTAGCCTTAGGCCCAAATCCTACAGTTCTTACTGAGGCAAAGCTCTTAATGAAGCCTACAAGATATGGCCCTCGGAGGAGATGCTTTTCTCAAGCTACTTTAGAGCAAAGTTTATGCACCGTATAGAGTCAGAAAGACCAAGCTCTTCCACCCCCCTCCCCTGGATATCTTTAATACAGAAATTAACAACAGAGTTCAGGTTAAGACTTCTCCTGAGATGTGGCTGATTCTAGGATTCCTACCTCATTAGTGCTCAGACTTGATTCTCTTTCTCTAGTGAGTCACTTATGTCCATGTGGGAAAAAGCGAACCACCTCCCTCAGTGAGTCATAAAATGCACCTAATTCCTTCTTCACAAGATGAGTATCCACTAAAAGGGTGAGTGTTTCAGGCAGGTGCATAGTAATAAATTTTCAGTGCTTCCTCAAACCACATTTTCCATGCGATAGCTGGGGACAGCTTAATGATAGTCATAGTAGCAAAATCCTTTGTTATCAACAATGTTATGTCTTATTTCTTTGCACTGAGCTGACTGTAATCTTAGTAATTAAAAGGTCCAATCCTGAAATCCTTATTTAGGTACAATTGTTGTTTGCTTCAATTTGAATTTTGTTTGAATAAAAACTAAATAAAATCTAATACAGATTTTGTGATTTGGTCTGAAGTTTGTATCCATATTAACATAATTGCAGCAACTTTAAAAGTAGTCGTAATAATGTATTTTTATTTCATTATGAAGTTGTGACATTGTATTCAAACTTGAAGAATATTTGTGTTCAGTTGTAGGTTATTCTGAAGTCCAGATCTCTTCAAAGACTGCTTGACTGGTTGGAAATTATGCTAGTAAACCACTACCAACTGGAAACCATGAAGCAACATTTTACATAGTTGAGATTGAAATCATGGCATCTTCAACAAATCTAGACGTTGGGGCACAGATAATTGTGGAAGAGTGCACCAGCAGCTATAGTCTGTCTCACATGACAGACATTAAAGTAGAGCATCAGCTTGACTCCACCACAGAAGAAGGCCCAGCTCAGAGTGTCGCCATGGGAATGAAATTCATTTTGCCTAATAGATTTGATATGAATGTCTGTTCTCGGTTTGTGAAGTCATTGAATGAAGAAGATAGTAAAAATATTCAGGACCAGGTCAACTCTGACCTTGAAGTGGCGTCTGTCTTATTTAAAGGTTGAACTTTATGGTACAAGTTGTGTGTGGAGTATCTTCCTCTTTCCCCCTTGTCCTCAAGATTATAGATCAATTCATATAGTTTCCTAACATTCTAGAGTGGTTTTAAAACTAAAAAACAAAGTTCAGGATGATTATGGTACTGTCTTCTATTTGCAAAAGATTCCATAGGGAAATATAAGTAGTGCCCATTCCTGTATTCCTTATGCACCCAAAACTCCCATTAAAGTCTTTGAAAATTTTGGGTGCAGGAGGCAAGTTCCATTGCAAAGCATGCAAGCTGACTTGTAAAACTATCTTGCCTAACCTCTTGATGTTTTAATCATTAGCAATTTCCTATAATTTATTCCCTAACATTTCTATTATACATCCAGTTCAAAAATGGCTTAATTCAAAACTCATTTCCTGCCTGAGAGTACATAAATATACATGTCTTTCAGACTTTTTTTTTAAAAAAGCAACAGGACTGAAGAAAAGTCATAAATGAATGTACTTAGACCATGAGTCTATATTGAGGCAGATGTCTGTATTTTTGGAAAAATTAAATACTGCCATATTGAGAATATAATTGTCTTTTGCTGGCTTAGTCCCCAACCCTGCAATGTGTTGCACACAGGTAGACTCTTTTATCCACACAGTGCCCCACTGAAAGAATTGCAGGATCAGTTGTTAGCTTTAATACACTTCTGGGGGAAGTTCAGAGAGTTTTATCTTTTCCCTAATATTGATAAAATAAGTTTGTTGCTGACAGTGGCCTCTTTTGATCTTGTTTTGTCAGTATAATGCTGCTAGATGTGCAGTCATTGCAATAATTGCCTTGTTGAGTCATTTTCACCTATTTCTGAAAGTGGTTAGTGATTCTGGGTCCAATTCTGTGAGCGGTTCCATGTGGGCAGACCCTAACACCTGTGTGTGCAGTCCCATTGAGGTTGAGGGGAGCTCTGTGCAGGCATTGGGCTGCTCACACAACAGCTTGCAGAACTGAGGCTTATGTCTTACTTTTTAAATATCTGTGATTTTAAACTTAATTTTCACATTTCTGTACTATATCAAACCATCAGTGATCAATCTTGTCATGGTGTTGAATCTAATCAATTTGCCATAATGAATACAAGCTTTGACTCATTATGGGTTTCCATTTTTCCCCTTCTTGTACTTGGCTGCAGTTTGGCCACCAGGTGAGGGCATTTAACTTTGTAACCACAGCTGCAGCTGTTTGACCTACAAGTAAAATGTAATTTTGTTTGAACTACATTTGCCCCAGGGTCACACGCTTTTTTTTAATCAGCTTTCTTCTTGAATTTGCGCTCAGATTTGTAACCATGAAGTTCTTTACCATATGACTACAGAGTTACTGGACATGTTAATTAACCTCAAATAATTTAATTACTATTGCTCACTAATGCCAAATCACTTCAGCTAGTAATGAAACTTAATCCTGGTTATGACTTCTGACATTTAAAGTGGATGGGTTTGTTTTGTTTTTTTAATTCTGTGGCTTCTAATCTAAGTTCTCAGAAGTAATATAGCCACTTCTAAGAATTGGAATCCAAAGTAGAATGTATATAAAATAACATTTTAAACTACTGTTCCTATGCTCATCTAATGGAAAGCTAGGAAAATAAGCCTGTGCAAAGTGCAGATAAAACATGGCATAGAGTGACCTTTAGGACTCTAGCTTCCTCACACTATAACAGCTAGACATCAATTAATTTGGGAGGTCTCCATTTTCTTAGATCAGTAGTCATAAGACATTGTTCACAATGCAGTTGTAGTTTTGCTAAAGCAATTGTGAAACTGTACCAACAAGGAAACCATTCATGTACACAGGTGGCTGAAAATTTGCATTATGGCCTTTTGATGATTGTAGGCCATATTCATCCCTAGAGCATCATTGATTTAGGGATGAATTTGGCCCTTTCACTTTATTATTCTGTACATGTAATTAATAGTGGAAAGAAATACATTCCATCACTCTTATTTAATTCAGGTTTTAAATATTCTATAACATCAGAATATCCTACTTTGATTTAGAATCTGTAGCTTTCCTTTTAGCATTCTTACAGTCACTAAAACCATTTATCTTTTTTCCATGTTGAATTTAGCTGAATGCAACATCCATACTTCCCCTTCTCCTGGAATTCAAGTAAGACATGTCTACACTCCATCAACAACTAAGCATTTTTCGCCCATAAAACAGTCAACTACTTTAACTAACAAACATAGGGGAAATGAGGTCTCTACAACACCTCTCCTTGTAAATTGTAAGTATTCTGTGGTATAGTAAGTGTTGTGAATCGTAAGTTAATTACTGCTTGTCAGATGTTTTGGCTTTTTCATTGGGACCTTTCATAGAATAAGGCCAGAATAGACCATCTAGCCTGACCTGCATAGCACAGGTCATAGAATTTCATCCATTCACTCTGTATTGAAGCCAATGAGTTATGCTTTAGCTAAGCACATCTTCCAGAAGAGTATCCAAATCTTGAGCTGAAGACCTTACAGATGACCCCTCTAATTCTTTGTAGTCTTTAAATGAAAGTATTGATTTTTTTTAAAACCCTGTTAATCTGTTATCAGTGTAGGTATAGCAAGTAGAACTTAATTAATCGGTAAGTGCCAACAGTGTCCTGGATGTTATATAATAAATATTCAGCCAGTCTCTGCTCTGTAGCCATTATAATTAAGGGGACAGAAGATGGACTGACAGAGGAAGTTGTAAAATTAATTAATTTTTTTAAAATTCTTAAACTGATAATGTGGTAGAGTTTTCACCCTACAACTGGCCACAGTTTGAAATCTTAAACATACATCCCTCTTAAACTCAGCAAGTTCGATGACAAAATTTCCCCTTTCCTGTTGGGCAAATGAATATAGAGGTATACCATAGAATGCCCTTTTCTGAATAAAAGGTGTATCCTTTCTGAGAAATCAAACTAACAGTGAAATGAACATTTATTTAATGGATAACACTTCGTGGTGTTTGCCAGTGGTTATCAGTTAGTATGTATAACTATGGCCTTTCCCCAAGACAGAATGGTTGTACCCTCAGTGAGCTTGACATAGGCAGACCCCTCTGCCTGTACAAAGCATGTTGCAGGATCAAGGCCTTAAATGTTTGCTCTTAGATTATTAAAGCACTCTGCTGTAATTGATTCCATCCACAAGTTTTTTGTGGGAGGGGATTGTGGGGGGAGGGAAGTTAATGGAAATATTTTCCTCTCCAGTAGAAAAGTAGGTCATGTTGTGTATGCTTACAAAAGACTTGATCCAGTGCTTATTCTATTCAATGAGAGTCATGCTATTGACTTCAACAGGCAGTCAGCTAGGTTCATACTGAACACTAGGTGATCCATCACAGCGTGTTTTGGATATTGTAATGAACAAAGAGTTTGATAAGTGCTTGCAGCTTTCTTAAGACAAGTGAGAGTATTCCCTTTGTCTAACCATTATCAGCAGGTCTCTATAAAAATTCAGCGCTGATGAAGAAACCTGAGATAAGTTTAAGAATTAAACAGAAAGGAAGGAACATTGGAGGAAACATTGGTTAATAGTTTCAAAACTGAAAAGAACATGTCCTCAGTGTATCAGTGATTTTGGTGTATTTAATCTTTTTTTTCCTTTAAACATTCTTGAAGATAATATAATCTTGATGGCAAAGTGACATTAAATTACAAGCTGGGTGGGCAAAAAGCCATCTCAGGAAGATATTGACAACAGAGTTTGTAATTCAACATCAATGGAAAATATTTTGCCCTTCTAATAGGATAGGTGGAAAAATATTAAGCCATATGGAACCACTTTTAAGAAGACTGCAAACCTGATTCAGCAGTTAAGCTGAAATCAATATGAGCACTTCCTTTTGTCATTGGCTTCAGCTGGAGCAGGACCATGCCTTATGTGCACATAATACATATTTGTACTCCTTTTGCAGCTCTGTCAGTTCACCAGCTGGCTGCTCAAGGGGAAATGCTTTATTTGGCCACACGTATTGAACAAGGTGAGAGTCTGAGGGGCTTTAAACCTCCTCTTTTCTTAGGAGGATTTTTAACCTTGTTACATTGGATTCTATCCCCCGACATGCATGAGCTGCATAGAATATCCCCCACAGATCTATCACAAACCCCATAAACTCATGATATCCATTCTTTATTAACATGGATTTTTTTTATACCTGTCTGTACATTTAAAGCTGTCTATTCTCCCATATCTGCAGTTTGGGTGTGCAAAGTAACATCAGTGTTAATGGGAATTACATGTAATTCCCATTTTCTGTACTGAAGCAGGGGGAAAAATCCTTTAGACTGCATATAGAGAAAATGTGAAAGTGAGATATGCAAAAATCTGCAAATGAGTTCTGGGATGATTTAACCGTAGTGTTCTTTACTGCATTTATAGTTTGAAACAAATTCCTACTAGAGTGAGTGAGTGTATTTATACTCATAATTTTATCAATTAACCTATACAGCATTATATTGTAGTTTCAGTCAGCTCTTCACTGCTTATCATGCCAAATCTGAGTTATGCAGTATCCTGCAGTTAAACTATTGTAATTTTATAATGGATATTTTCTGTAAAATAAACTGTGAAATAGCATCCACTGTACTGTAAATCACTCATTTTAAGTAATTATATTAGTGTGAAGATGGAAGACTCACTGGCTGGCTCAACAGACTATACAAGCATTTACATTAAACTTCTCTGGTACGAATCTGGCCGTTGTAGGCAGTCACTGAAAGTCATTACCATCTGAAATCTGTTTGTTGGCCTAAGGTGGTGGTATGCTTGAATATACAAATTTGCTTTCTCTGGGCCTTCATGCAAGTAAAACTGCCTCACCTTTGTAGGAAGCAAAGGATTGGGAATCCAGAGAAAGCAAATTCATTTTTAAAAATTTGAGCATATATTTATTTAGATTTGACTAATGGTAAAAAAAAAAGTTACCTGTATAAGAGCTTTGGGCACCCTGACACCTAATTTATCTTACAACAATGTAAATATACTCTGCAGTATTAGAAAAAAACAAATGTCCATCGGGAACAAATTAACTCAACTCATCCAGCCAGTGAATCAGCTACAAAAAACACACTTGCCACCCTCCTTCATTTCTGGGAACACGCTTAACCCTCTGCACAAAACCCCAATCAAATACATTAATTTGCCAATTCTTTATTCTAGTCCCTTAGATTTACATGTTATTTATTTGAGAGACTAGAATGGCTCACTACCTTGGAAAAGCACATTTTAGATTGCCTAAAAACTATTAATATGGAACATTTGTTTATTTTGGGGACATCTGCTGTGCTATCTCCAAGAATATACATAGCCAACATTATGGACAAATGACCTTTATTTTTATACTAAAATATTGCAGCTTTATTTGTAAAAATGTGAGAGTTCTCAGAAGCTAGGTTTTCTTTCCCCCTCCCCCCACTCAACATAGATAAGTGTATTTCTGTCACTGTCAGGGTTAGATTTTGTATGTAAAATGTCAGGCCAGAGTGGACTTTATGGGAGAATTATAAACGTAGCTGTTCATAACAGAAATGTTGACACAAACTTTACTCTAACAGCACTTGCAGTACAGCAGCAAAAATGATCATTGAACTGTATTTTTCTTTTAAACAGAAAATGTAATCAACCATAAAGATGAAGAAGGTTTTACCCCTCTGATGTGGGCCGCAGCACATGGGCAGATAGCAGTGGTAGAGTTTCTGCTTCAGAATGTAAGGAGAAAATACAGTTTTTCTCAAAATCCTTAGTTCATTTTATATTGATAAGTTTGCAGATGCTACTACATCTCTAAAAGTAGTAGCATTAATTGCCCCACAAAGGGGAAATAAAAGGCAAGTGTGGTGGGGGCATACTCACCTTTGGAGCTTTGACTTATATCAGTGCATAATGTCACTGGTATCGTGAGCTGTAGCACTTCCTGCAAGTATCTTTCTCTCACAGCTCTTCTGTGGCTCAGCTCTCCAGCCAAGTCATATACAGCTTAAATCCCCTTTTGGGTAACTGAAAGGTCCAAATGAAAATCCAAACAAATCTGAATAAAGCTCTTGCTCCATTCAGCTACTGAAGGATTTGTAAGTAAAAGACTATCTCAGGGCCACCCCCACAAGAGCCGTCTTTACTCCCTATGGGTCTCTTTAGGACTACGCCCCCACTCCATCCCTTTGGGTTTCTGTTTGCAGTAGAGTTCTGCTTCCTCTGTAGTCTCTAGAGCTGCAGCTGGGGTCTGTCACTCTAGTGCACCCAGCTGGGATCACTAATTGCCCTTTTGTGCTAGATCAGGGGCAAGGCTGATCCCAGCTTGTCTTAAAGGGCCCTCCAGACTGTGACAGTAAGGTTTTTAAATAGGACTGTTAACACCTTTTTTTTTTTTTTTTTTTTTTTTTTTTTCAGGGTGCAGATGCTCAGATTTTGGGGAAAGGGCGAGAAAGTGCACTGTCATTGGCCTGTAGTAAGGGATACACGGATATTGTCAAAATGCTGCTTGATTGTGGAGTTGATGTAAATGAATATGACTGGGTAAGTCTGTCACTGGAGTGTACATTATCTTAGTGTGCATTGGTCAGAAATTTGCTCAAAACTCTAGAACTGACATGGATTTGAAAACCATGTTAAGTCTTCAGAAATGTAAGCTTGGAAAACCTAGGACATGGTGTACTAATGTACTGTGCCGAAATAGGAGGGCTAGATGAGATTTGTTCCTGGGCTCACTTGTTGGCTGTGAATTGGGGACCTTGAGTGTTGTCCTCACACCCCAGAACATCCTATGGACCTTCTGGGGAGGTGAAATGTTTGTTTTTCCCCAAACTATGGGATGTTCCCTACCCAGGTCTTCTTGCCACAGAAGAACTTTGCTATAGTAGTACTTACTGTAGAAGAGTTCCTTATGCAGAAAACTACAGAGAATTACCTATGATATTATCAGCACATGGGAGGGCTACTCCTTGAAGCCAGGAAAAAAATATCTCTGGGACAAGAGCAAAAGCTGAGGTAACCTTTAAAATGTAATTGCTTTTAGAAGACAGAAACTGGCCTTTGACTCTTGTGAATTTTGTATTTCAAAGGAGATGTCATTCATTGATTAAACTGCACTGTCAGAAACATCAGGGCAAAAAAGCCTGCATCATAACATGCCAGAGAAAAGGTCTACGTTAAAAAAATATTCACTTATTCAATTTTCCCTTTTTTAACGTAAATGTCAAGTTAATCAATTTTTATGGTTTGATGAATATTACTGTTGAATTATTTACATTTCACCATAAGGATTCCTTTAGAACAATATCAGCAGTAAAAAATATAAATAAGAGATGAGAATGTATTTCAGGTTAATAGTCACATTTGAAAAGGCTTCAGTTTTCAGATTTTGAATTTACAGACAGTTTTCTAAAGTGGCTGGAATTTTTGTACGTGATGAATCCTTCAGAAGATTTTGTACAAGTTAAATATTTTCCATATTAATGCAATAAAAATGTCTGCCAATTTATTATTTATATTGCATCAACAGTGTGCTCAGTATTAAGCAATAGCAGTAAAAACAGTGACCCAGAATTGAGATGTAGTTTGGTTAATTTGTGCCATGCTAGAGTCTGGGCATAGAAATGGCATAACCAGCCCTGGAATGATCACCCCTTGTGTAGGAGTTGATCTGCTAATTCCTGCCCTTTGGGCTGTTGGAAGCTGCTATAATTTAGAACAGCCTTCATGGAAACCCAAACAATTTGGGCCAGTTTCTGTCTTGAAGAGTCTACAAACCAGGTTTTGCAGTCTGACCCACAGGGACAGATTTGCCCAGGCAAAGCTCCTTTTACTTCACTAGGACTCCTCACAGGGACAGGGGTCTGCAGACACAACCCACTTCCAGGATTGTGGCCTAAAAATAGACCCATAAAAGATGGGGGACACGGAAAACCACAGTTGGAGAAGAGCTGGTGACCTTTTCACTGCACATTATGACCACTGTTATCTGAAGGACTCACATATGTGTACTTCTTATTATCAGGAGGGAATTACAAATACAGTCTGTTCAGTTTTTGAACTAGATACATGAACTCCAGCTATCAAAGTCTGTAAGTCTTTTTTCTTCTTTTGCAGAATGGAGGGACACCTCTTCTATATGCAGTACATGGAAACCATGTGAAATGTGTGAAAATTCTCTTAGGTGAGCACATTAAGGATAACATTAAGAAATCAAACCTAAAATAATTTTATTACTGATAATGATCAACTAATTAATTAACTGCATAATTTAGGGGTTTTTTCCTTCTATTTTACATAGAAAATGGTGCTGATCCAACTATTGAGACAGATTCTGGTTATAATTCCATGGATTTGGCTGTGGCTTTAGGCCATCGGAGCGGTGAGTATTTAGAGCCCTTTAGGTTTGGCTATTTTTATTGCAGTTTGTTTATGTAGTTACAGTAACAGTGCTTTACGGATGTAAGAAGACAAAAGTCCCTGCCACAAAATGGGTTAGATTGCTGTTAGGCTGTTATTTCCAGTTGATTATGGGCTAGTTAAACATCTTAATTATGTAAATGTTAATTGACTAAACTCACGTTGTTTTATTTGCTTGATTTGTGCTTTCAAAGTCCATTAAAATGTTAGCTCTAGCAGCATGTGCTGTATACATCTTACAATATGTAATTTAGAGGACAGACCTGGATTGTTCAAGGAACTAGTAACAGGTAAGGAGTCTTTCTCCTCTAGTTCATGAGCTCAGGTCAATAGTGAGAGAGAGACACTCCCAACTGTGCCTAAAGACATGGCTCAAGAACAGTGAATCTAATTTATAAACTCCTCTGTCAATGTGGAGACAACTGTACCAGAGGGGGGATTTATTCTAGGAGAGCGCAGTGACTCTACCACCCCCAAGGGTTTGGTCATAGGATGACAGCGTTATACTGTGTGTTGGGATACACAGGAGCCCTGTCTGCTGAGGCTGCCCTCTCACTCCAGGCAGACTTTCAGCCTGGGTCCAGCTTTTTCTGAGAGGGGGACATGGTGGTTTGGTTTTTTGGACACTTGGGCCAGGCCTCTGCTGTCATGTACATTAAATAGCCGCAGTATTCTTGGACTTACCTCTGTGAACTATTTTGAAATTGTTTATTTTTTTCATCTAAAACCACAAACATTCCCTGGGAGAGGGGGCATTTCTTCCGGGGTCCTGCACGGTAGGCTGGAAAGTTTGGCAATCCACTTTCACTCCTTGGGTTGTATGGAGTCAAAAAGGGGCCTCTTCAGTGGTCACCCTGGCTTTTGAACCATTTGAAATCTTTGTTTTTTAACCCCTGAACTGAATAAAAAATAAGCCCACCCATGCATGTAACTGCTGAAAGCCCCTGGGCTTCTGTTGGAATTGATAACTTCATGGATCACTCAGATGTGGAACCCATAGGGGTTCAGTATGTAAATTCTGAACACTGAGGAAAATCACTACAAAGTTTCCAACTGTGACTATGATTTTACCCCCAGTACTCCTCCACTCTCCACTTATAGATTAGAATTCCCCCATGCCCTACCTTAACCTAGCCCATCTGCATTTCCAAACCAGGCCACAGACCATGGCTTCCCCCATTCTCACTCAACATACTGGCCCTCTGTTAGTGTATTTGTTGTTTTGCATTATATAATGCTTTAAATTTTCATAGGTGATGCAAACCTGTAATGCATTAGTTCATGTCCTGTACAATCATCTAATCAAAATAAACAAGTCAGCATCTGGCAGTAAAATACAGCCACAGAGTGATTTGGAAATCATTGAACAGTAATTAACTAGGTTGTTTCTCCACTTTAGTTCAACAGGTTATTGAGGCTCATTTATTGCAGCTCCTTCAAAATATCAAGGAGTAATGGCCTGCTGTTAATAGAAAATTGTTCCATGCCTGAAGATTTGGATTGTGTTTTAGCCCCACAATCAGAGATAAAGGCTTGTTAACTTATTTAACTTTACCTCAGTGGAAATATTTTCTGGTTTTAGTACGATTTTTAGTACACTTTCTTTATGTATTTCACTGATGTTCATAGAAATCTGTGATGATTGATCCTTTTGTAAATGTATTATGTAAATTTTAAAAAATTTAATCAGTGTGCTGTATGAAAACCTTCAATAAAATATAATTATAGCTGTGTAAATGTTCACATTAAGTACACATTAAGTTGACTTTCTACAGAGTATTCCACTAGGTTGTGTCAATGATATGGTATCCACATAGATTTTGTTTTAGATTTTTAGGTGTGTACCACAGAAGACAAGTTTCTTTATTGTTTATAGGACAAAAAAAGTGCACAGTGTGTGATTGTTTACAAAATCTTATGCAGTTGAATTAAAATACTTTGTCAGTATCTGTATTTGTCTGATTAAACTGTGGGGGTTTTTTTGGGGTGGGGAAGCAATTAGGCATTATGGGCTCAATTCTGCTCAGTAGTTTTTCTGATTTAGGTCCTTAAAACCTTTGGGGCAGATTCTCTGATCTGCTTCTTTTCTGCCAATCAAGTGGCCCAGAGACAGCATCCCCTTAGCTGGGATTCCCCTGGCATGAGGGAGTCCCCAGCAGTCTTAGACCAGCACACCTGGCTCATAAACCACCCTCTTCACAGTGCCTGGCATAGTGGATGTCAGCCATCGGGGCAGGGGGAAGAGTGCCTAGAGTGCACTGTAACCCATCTATTTTCAGCTGAGATGGTCCCTTGAGGATCTCTTTGCCAGCTGGTGAAGAGTTAGAGCAGTTGTTAAGCCAATTTAACCTGCACTGGGGAAAGGCAGAGAATCAGGAAGCTGTAACTGGCTCCCTAGTTGGCAAACAATGTGATTCTTTATCTTTGCACAAACAACAAATCAGCTTCTGAAACAGAATGTTAGAAAGCTTCCGATTCTTAGTACTGTTTTTCCACTACATGCACCTTACACTGTGCTGTTTGAGAATTATCCTCAAAAATGTAACAGGACACCATGAAAACAGGAAATTAACACCATGTAAAATGTATAATACACTTAGCCTCAGAACAAAGAGTTTGGGAAGGCTCATGGACCTCCCCAGACCAGTCCTCGGGTCAGAACCAGAGATATAATAAAATACAAATACTGGTTTCATTGTTTCAAAGTGAATGAACCACAAGAGGGCAAATTTAAATAGCTAAATGAATTTAGCTTGAATTCCAGGCCAAATTCTCCCCTAATTTACACTGTACCTTCACTGAAGTGGTATCAAGTGTAAATCAGGGCAGAATTTAGACTCTGGTGGGTCTTGCGCTTATTGGCAGATTTGCTCGCCTTGGAGCTTCACGACAGTCCTCAGCTTGGCCGTTTTTCTGAATTCACAGTCCAAGTCGAGTCCTCCTGTGTCTGACCAGGAGTTGGGAGGATTGGGGGGAACTTGGGCCCGCCCTCTACTCTGGTTTCCAGCCCAGGGCCCTGTGGAATGCAGCTGTCTAGAGTGCCCCCTGGCACAGCTATGTAACAGCTACAACTCCCTGGGCTACTTCCCCCATGGCCTCCTCCCAGCCCCTTCTTTATCCTCACCATAGGACCTTCCTCCTGGTGTCTGATAATGCTTATATACCTCAGTCCTCCACCAGTCCATGTTCTCACTTTCGGCTCCTAGCACCTCTTGCTCCTAGCTCCTCACACACACACCACAAACTGAAGTGAGTTCCTTTTTAAAACCCAGGTGCCCTGATTAGCCTGCCTTAATTGATTCTAGCAACTTCTTGATTGGTTGCAGGTGTTCTAATCAGCCTATCTTAATTGTCTCCAGAAGGTTCCTGATTCTTCTAGAACCTTCCCTGTTACCTTACCCAGGGAAAAGGGACCTACTTAGCCTGCTCTCCTGCTGCTGCCCTCTGGCCTGGGCTTTCCTTGCTTTTTTGCCCCTGCTTTCGGCTTCCCCCCCTGACCAGGCCAGACACTGCCCCCCCCCCACTCCCTTTTTCTTTTTTTTTTCTTTTTCTTCTTTCCTGCTGTTGCTAGAGTGCTGGCCGGCTGCTAGCCCCCCCCCGCCCACCCTCGGACGCTGCTGCTGCTTCAGCTGAAACCCCCCCCCGAGAGAGGGCGGGCCTGCTGGCCCACTCCCCAGAGGGGGGGAGTGGAAGGACCCAGCCCCCGGAGCCAGCCGCTTGCTGTTTGTCTGCGGACCCGTTTTTGGTCGAGAGGATTCTTATCACTTACTCCGGCATTTCTGGAATGCTGTTGCTGAAAAAAAGAAAACCCAGAATGGACAGAAAAAAGGCCGTCCACCAGAGGAACACCACCCGGGGAATCTACAAATCGCCATGGAGGGGTCCTAAGACTGAGTAACTTTCGAACTGTGCTCCCGTGTGGGGAGAGGCCTTGACTGTGTCTTAATTGTGTTTGTAGGGACACGGGGGGGTGTGGCACAGAGCTGCCCCACAATCCACCTGTGTCCTCCCAACCCCCACTCTATGACCTTCCTCACTGCCTCCTCCCCCCCCCTCCCGCCATCTTTGCTGGCTATCTAACATCTGCCTCTGGACTCAGCTGCTCGCCCTGATTCCACCGCGTGGACCAGAAGCACCAGCTAACCAAACAGGACTCTCTGGACAAGCGTACGGTGGTTTATGTGCCCCCTCCCCCCGAATTGTCCACCCCACAGCTTGTCCCTTTCTATCTGACCCCAACTCCTGTTAACCACCTGCCACCGCCCCCGCTGGGGCATCGGCAATGGAGGGCACCAGGGTGACCTCCACCGCTGCCATGCCCATCGCCTCCCCAGGCTCTAGGGAAGCCCCTCCAGCTGGCGGGAAAGGCCAGGGCAAGAAGAAGGGGAAGGGCCCCGCTAAAACCACCAGGCCCTCCATGGCAGGGGCCACCCCCACTGCTGCGACCCCGCCACCGACCATGGCGTCCTCCCCCGCTGCCCCCTCCACCAGCTCTGCGGATGTTCCTCCCTCAGCCCCCAGGATGTATGCCCGGGTGCCGGCAGCCCCCCCGCCTGCTGCCTCATCATCTCTCCCACCCACTGCCTCCGCCACCATCAATAGCGGCCGGGGCCCCTTTCCCACCATGACAAGGAAGCACGGTGTCCGATGCCTCCTGGTGCCCGCCTCGCCCCACGTGGAGACCTACGTGCGGGCGTTGGCGAGGGTAGTAGGGCCCTCGGCCATTGTGGCAGCCTCCAAAATGTACGGGAAGGTCGTCTTCTTCTTAGCATCGGAGGCTGCCACCTAGGAAGCAGTGGAGAGGGGCCTGGTAGTGTGTGGGGGGGGTGTTTGTCCCCCTAGAGCCTCTAGAGGACCTGGGCGTCTGCCTGGTCCTGATCTCTGTCCCTCCTTTTCTCCCCAGTGCTGCCCTGCTACCCGCCCTTTCCACCCTGGGGAAACCTGTTTCTGTTATCAGCCCTCTCCCTTTGGGCTGCAAAGACCCCACCCTCCGTCACATTTTTTCCTTCCTCCGGCAAGTGCAACTCTTATTGCCGTCGGCGGCACGCAACGGAGTGGCACTCGAAGGGTCCTTCCTAGTCCCCCACCAGGGGACCCGTTACCAGGTGTACTTTTCCATGGGGGAAGCCCGGTGCTACCTCTGCTGGGTGTCGGGGCATGTCCGGAGGGACTGCCCCTTAGCCCGGCAAAGAGGGGCACCTGGGATCCCTGAGACCTGGCAGGACATCGGCCCCGTCATTGCCGACGCCCCTGGCCACCCGAACGCGCCCCCCCTCCTCTTCAGACCACCGCTACTCTCGCTCAGACCCAAGGGGCACCTCCCCTACAACGCCCAGATGAGCGGGAGAGTCCCGCCCTCGCTGCTGACAAGCTAGCGAGGCCTATGGGGGAGGGTGTGGCAGAGATACCACCAGGCATGGGAGAGAGCCTGCCCCAGGGAGAATCCTCCCTCCCTTATGCTGCCCCACCTTTCCCCCCACAAGTTCCTGAGCCATCGCCTTTACCCCCTGACACGACCCCTGCTAACCAGCCCCCAGATGACGCCATGGAGGGCTGGACCCTAGTCCAGGGGAAGCGAGGCAAGCGGAAGGCTCGAGCTCCGCCTCATCTACCCGAGGTAGAGGCCCCCCGGAAGACCAGGAAGGGGGGCACCGATGCCGAACCTTCCGCTTTGCCCACGAGTGCGTCCCATCCACCAGTGTCAGCTGGAAAAGACGTGGCAGCACCGGAGGGTAGTGTCTCCCCTCCATGGGAGACCCTCCCTTCCGAGACCCTCGAGGAAGCCCCTTCTGTCCTGACGCTACCCGAAGCCGCCGTCAACCCCGAGACAACCATCTTGGCGGGTGCCAGCGGGGACAACCCCGGGGCGGTGGAAAGTGTCCTCTCCTCCATGTTCGAGGAGATCGAGGCCTTAGATCTGACCCCGGTCGCCCAGGGGGAGGACGACCTTTTGCCAGCAAATCTCGATCTGGGTGACCTCACTCCACCCCTCTTTTCCCCATGCTCCCTCCCCTGTTGCTTCCGCTCCCACCTCCGAGGAGCCCCTGGACTCCTCCACCGACCCAGCCGCTGTTGGCACCCCGCTGACGACCAACGAGCCTGCTCAGGTGACAGCCGGCGCCACGCGGCCGGGGCACGAGTCACCAGGGGCACCCCCCGTTGGTGCGGAGCAATCGACTTCCTTCCCGGGCGGGGGCAGTACAGAAGCTAATCCATCTCCTGATGCTGTGGCCACTAAATCCACCACAGAGCGCGTGCCCAGTGTCACTGAGAGCTCCCTCCCCACCCCCTTGAGCCGGATCGGGAGGCGCCACCATCCAGCTGCTTGCCTCCCGAAACCCAGAACCTCGCCTCCGCCCCTGCCCCTGCCCCTATCCAGTTTACCTCCTGCAATATCATTGCCGCCCCCGAGGCTGTCTCCTTCCCTTTCCCAACTGATGACCCCCAGGGAGCGGCCTGGGTGTTCTCCTGCCCCGACCCATTAGGAGCTGCTATTTTCCCTCCACCGCCCCCTATAGCCCCAGAGCTTGAGGCGGGCCTAGAAGCTCCAGCCCATCAGGCACCCCGTTGGGGGTCCGCACCCTGCTTGTCCGTTTTAGTGGACCACAGGGCTGCACCAAGGGCCCCGCCAGATAACAACTGGGAAACCATACCCCCCCCCCCCCCATGAGCTGCAAGGAGAGCTGCGGAAGTTTTTAGAGGATGTCCATGGCTCCCGCAGCAAGGTACAGCTTGCTCTCTAGCGATGGGGGGATTTTTTTCAAATCCTCCGGGCCACAAGGGCCCTCATGGGGGAAGGTAAAGGGACGGGGAAGCAGGATGCCACAGCCTACTGGCGGGTCCGCATCTTCCATGACCAATTACTCACCTACCGGATGGGTCAAGGACTGTTGTGCGGCCCACTGGGGGATGTGAGCGTCCCTGCCAGTGAGAATCCCCCCTGGCCCTCCCCATGACACCTCTCACCATCGCAACGTTGAATACCTAGGGTTGTAGGATGGCTCTCTGCAGGTCTCAGGCACTCTCCTTCCTTCGGGAGGGAGGGTACTCTGTGATTTTCCTGCAGGAGACCCATACGGATCCGACTGCCGAAGACAGTTGGTGGCTGGAGTGGGGGGACAGGGTCTACTTTAGCCATTCCACGATTCGGCAGGCTGGAGTTGCGACCCTGTTCTCCTCTGACCTATGGTCCAAGGTGCTAGGGGTCGCCGAGGCCGTACCGGGTCGCCTGCTACATCTCTGGGTCCATATAGAGGGGGTTGTGGTTGACCTCTTTAACATCTATGCCTCGATATCGGGCCTGCAGCGGCTGCAATTCTATCAGCAGGCGTCCGCTTTCCTCGGCACCTTAGATCCTCACGAGTGCCTGGTCCTGGGAGGGGATTTTAATACCACCCTCGAGGAGCGAGACTGCTTGGGGACCGAGCAGAGCCCAGCCGCCGCGGACACCCTCCGGGAGATTGTTGAACATCACTCCCTAATGGACATCTGGCGTGACCACCACCCGAATGACACTTCCTCGTTCACCTTTGTCCGGGTGGAAGCCCATCGGTCGAGCCACTCCCGGTTGGACCACATTTATTTATCACGCTTCCATCTCTCACTCCTCCAGCATTCGGCTGGCCCCATTTTCTGACCATCATCTAGCCACCGTGACAGCCTCCCTCTGTGTGGAGAGGCCGGGGCTGGCCTACTGGCATTTTAACAACAGCCTGTTGGAGGATGAGGGCTTCGTGACATCCTTCCGGGAATTCTGGCTGGCCTGGCGAGGGCAGCGGTGCGCCTTTCCCTCGGCGTGGCGATTGGTGGGACCTGGGGAGGGTGCACGCCAGGCTTTTCTGCCGCGACTACACCCGCGGCACCAGCCAACGGAGAAATGCGGCGATAGAGGAGTTGGAATGGGAGGTCTTAGAGCTGGAGAGGCGTCTGGCCACTAGCCCCGAAGACCCGCTCCTCTGCGGAGCGTGCCGGGAGAAGCGGGAGGAGCTCCGGGCCCTCGAGGACCATCGGGCCCGGGGCGCCTTTGTTCGATCCCGCATCCGCCTCTTTCGGGAGATGGATTGCGGCTCCCACTTCTTCTATGCCCTGGAGAAAACGAGGAGGGCCAAGAAACACGTCACCTGCCTCCTGGCTGAAGATGGCACCCCCCCTCACGGAACCGGCGGAGATGTGCAGGAGAGCCTGAGCCTTCTACGCAAGTCTTTTCTCCCTGGACCCGACCAACCCTAGTGCTTGCAAAGTGCTTTGGGAGGAGCTCCCTACGGTCAGCGCGAGCGACTGAGACCGGCTAGAGTTGCCTCTCACTCTGGCTGAGTTCTTGGAAGCTCTCCGTTGTATGCCCACTAATAAGTCTCCAGGCGTGGACGGGCTGACCGTGGAGTTCTACTGCGTGTTTTGGGACGTCCTCGGCCCAGACCTAGTCACCGTTTGGGCCGAGTCTCTGCAGAGTGGGGTCCTCCCTCTTTCGTGCAGGCGAGCTGTGCTCGCCTTATTGCCGAAGAAGGGGGACCTCAGCATGGACTACAAAATCGTAGCGAAAGCAATCTCGCTGCGGCTAGGGTCTGTGCTGGCGGACGTGATCCACCCAGACCAGACCTACACCATCCTGGACCGCAGTATCTTTGATAACCTATTTCTGGTTCGGGACCTTTTGGAACTCTGGCGTAGAGACGGTCTGTCGTTCGCCCTCCTGTCCCTAGATCAGGAGAAGGCGTTTGATAGGGTGGACCACGGGTACCTCCTGAGCACTCTGCGGGTGTTTGGCTTCGGACCCCAGTTTGTGGGTTTTCTCCGGGTGCTGTACACTTCCGCAGAGTGTCTGGTTAAGCTCAACTGGACCCTGACCGAACCGGTCAGCTTCGGGCGAGGAGTACGGCGGGGTGCCCCCTCTTAGGCCAGCTGTACGCTCTGGCGATCAAGCCCTTCCTCTGTCTCCTCCGCAGGAGGTTGACAGGGTTGGTGCTGCGGGGGCCGGAGCTGCAGCTGGTCCTGTCGGCGTACGCTGATGACGTGATCCTCGTGATCCAGGACCCCGGCGACTTGGCGCGGGTGGAGGCTTGCCAGGCTATCTATTCGGCAGCCTCCTCCGCCCGGGTGAACTGGGTCAAGAGCTCTGGCTTGGCAGTAGGAGACTGGCGGCAGGCGAGTTCCCTCCCACCTGTGCTTCAGACCATCCAGTGGAGCGCGGGTCCGCTGCTCTACCTTGGCGTTTACCTTTCTGCCATGCATCCCTCTCTGCCGGAAAACTGGGAAAATTTAGAGGGCGGGGTGATAGAGCGGCTCCGGAAATGGACAGGACTACTCCGATGTCTCTCCCTCTGAGGGAGAGCGCTGGTGCTTAATCAACTAGTCCTGTCCATGCTCTGGTACCGGCTCAACACCCTGGTCCCGGCCCCAGGTTTCCTGACCAACCTCCGGACATCGATTCTGGAGTTCTTTTGGTCAGGAATGCACTGGGCCCCTGTAGGGGTTCTTCTTCTACCCCTGAAGGAAGGAGGACAGGGTCTGAAGTGTCTACACACTCAGGTCTGTGTCTTCCACCTCCAGGCCCTACAGAGGCTCCTCTATGGTGCAGGCAGTTCAGCGTGGTGCACACTGGCGCACGCCATCTTGCGCCGCATCCGAGGGCTCCGGTATGACCGGCAGCTCTTTTATCTCCGTCCGGGAGGTCTTCCGCGAGACCTCTCGGGGCTGCCGGTCTTCTACTAGGACCTCCTCCGGACTTGGAAACTGTTTTTAACGACCAGGTCCGTTGCCGCCACCGAGGGGGTAGATCTCCTCGCGGAGCCCCAGCTACACAACCCCCAGCTCCGTGTGCAGGTGGCAGAGTCCCGCTCGGTGCGCCAGAGCTTGATCCTGGCAGAAGTCACGAGAGTCGGAGACCTCCTGGACTACGAGCGGGGAGACTGGCTGGATCCCCTGACGCTTGCCCGGCGCATGGGGCTCTCCAGACCTCGCACCCCCCGGCGCGTACTTCAGGAGGCAAAGGCCGCTTTGCCGCCTGCTGCTCGAGTTTACCTCGACCGGGTCCTGCTCGAGGGCACGCCCCGCCCACCCTCTACCCCAGGCCCGCCGGACCTTTTAATTGGACCCCTGCCCCGCAGACCCAATTGACCCCCTCACACCTTCACTGCGAGCCAGCTGCACGAACTGCAGCTGGAACGCTTCCAAACCACGCCAAGGAAACATCTATACACGCTCGTGCTCCACACCCTTCACGCCCTCACCCTAGTGTCCCGCCCCGACACAGAGTGGCAAGACCTTCTGCCACCTTTGGAGGGTGAGCAGCCCCGGTGGGCCAGCCTATATTCCCCCTTGGTTCCGAGGCCCGTCGGGGACATCAGTTGGCGGCTCCTTCATGGAGCTGTGAGCCCGGGCACGTACTTGGCGTGGTTCGCCCCCGTCCCAGATACCTGTCCCTTTTGTGGAGTGAGGGAAACCCTGGGTGCACGTATGTTTGGAGTGCGCCAGGCTGCAGCCCGTTTCAGCTCCTCACAAATCTCCTATTAGGTTTTTGGTTGCATTTTTCCCCTCACCTTTTTATTTATGCACTCCCCATCCGTGGCCTCACAAAGTCGTGGGATCTCCTAGTTAACCTCCTCCTGGCCCTGGCTAAAATGGCCATCTATAAAACCAGAGAGAGAAGGTTGGCTGATGGAGTTTCCTGTGACTGTGGGGCTGTTTTCCGATCCTCGGTCTGTTCACGTATCCGGGCGGAGTTCCTCTGGGCGGCGTCCACCGACTCCCTTGACGCTTTTGAGGAGCGGTGGGCGCTGTCCGAGGTTCTCTGCTCGGTGTCCCTGTCCGGGTCCCTTTGTTTGACCCTTTGATTGGGGAAGAGTAAGGGACCCCAGCCCCAGCCATTGCTGCTGCAGACACCACCACGTTAGAGGGGTCCTTTCACATGTGGGTGCACATGCCCCCCGCCCCCGGATTGTCCACCCCACAGCCTGCCCCTCTTGTTGGGTGCTTTCAGAGGAGGGAATTGTTGGTGACACTCGGGCGTGGCGCCAGGTAACTCGAGGTGGTGGAAGACCACGAGAGTCGATGAAGCCCCCTCGCTCTGGACCACCAGGTAACTCGGAAGGGTGGAAGACCACGAGAGTCGAGGAAGCCCCCCGCTCTGGGCCCAGGCAAGCTTGAACACTTCCCTCCCCTGAAGCTAATGAGAAAACAATTGTGATTGGTGGCTGTGTTACACATTGCATATGCTGCTGTTTTTACTTTGTAAGTGTGTTATGCAAATAAAAAAACATCTTTTGCTTCAAAAAAAAAAATTACTCTCCTATAGCCATCTGGCCTGACCTTGTCACAGTATCTATGGTATATAAATATGCATAAAGAACAAAAATATCCTTTTCCCTGCGGATTTATATAACAGAAAGGGGGTCATTTAAAGTATAAGCATTCAATAGCTGTTTCACATTTTGTTTTAACCTTCAGTTGGTACTGAATAAATTGAATCAATACATTTATTTATTGGTGTCCAATAGTTTTAAAATGTGATTTCACCTAACTTGGATTTTCAGATTGGGTGGATGAAAGAATAAATGGAAAGCAACAAAGTAGAAAAAACTAATTGTCTTTACCTTTTCTGCTGTAGAATTTCAAACTATTTGGTGGATTGTACAGTAATGTCATACAAATGCCTATGAATATGTTCATCTTTAGAAAGTTACCTATTTTCTGAAGTCAGGAGCACTTTCTGTAGCTTGACCTTTTGCTGTTAGAGTAATGCAACTGGAATTGAATTTCACTCAGTAGCAATTGTGATGGTACTATAGGGAATAGATAAGTGTTTCCATGAACTATGCTTCTAGCATCCTGGGGGAGGCTCCGTCAAGAGCAGGAGAACTGGGAAGGGAGAGTTTAAGTGAAAACAAAAAACTCTTCTACCTTTATTGTACTGTTTTTATTTGAGTTTAAAAAAAAAAAGTGCAGACATCTGTTACTGTTCTGTATTCAACAGGGTGGCCCTAGTCCACATGTAAGTGCACTCTTTTTTTTTTTTTTTATTGGTGTAAACACTACTCAGTATAAAAATACAACAGTGGTACAAAATACAAAAGGGTTTGTTTTGTACCTTAAAGGAGGAAAACTGGAACAAGCTGAGAAACCCTGATACAGTTGCTGACATTCCAAAAGTTAGGCCACCACACTTGCTTTGATAGAATAAATGACTTCTTTAGCCTTCATCTTCTGGGTCATATGGTTCTGATGGTACTACTGGTTACCTGTGAGCCAAATCCTGGGTTTGAATATAGTTGTATCTTATGATTGGGCCATAGAACTGGAAAACCAGAAGGTTCTTAATTTTGATTGCAGCTCTTATGCTGACTCCCTCTGTGCCTTTGGCCAAGTCACTTGATCTCTCTTCTTCAGTCTCTCCATACGGAAAAGAGAATAATGCTTCCCTACCTACCTCACAAGAATGCTGGAGTGCTCTGAAAATGAAGGATTTTCCTTCTTTCCAGTGTAAATCAGCAAAAACTCCCAGTGACATTAATGAAGTAAAGCTGATGTGAGAGAGTAGCAAATCAAGCTCAAAACATACTGTGAAGTGCTGCAAATTAGTAGTCAGCCAGGAATTTTTCCACAAAATGTTTTTGTTGGAAAATGCCGATTTATCAAAACTGAAACCTTTCATGGGAGAAGGTTGGTGTTGATGAATTTCCCATTTCAAAACATTTTGGATTTTCTTTTCAAATTGTCAATGTCCCATTTTGGCATTTTTGAAAGAAAAAGTTCCATTTTTGGTTGAAAACCTTTTTTGTTTCATTATTTAATTTATTTTAATTAAGAAAAATGTAAAATTTTAAAAAGTCAAAATCTAAAGGAAATGTAGAAATTATTGAAACAAAATGTTTTGACTGACTCATTCCAAAAAACTTTGGATTTTTGGTGTGGAAAAATTTTCAAGTTTTTAGCATTCCATCCTGATGTGAGAGAGGGTTTTGTTTTATATCTCAGATTCTCATGGCACAAGAAAACAATTTCCCTGCACAGTTCTAAGTGTTACATTCGGTGTTGCCACTCTGCATTTGAGTTAGTCAAAAATGTTTCTTCACAGAAAAACTGATTTTTTTTCTGAAGAAATTCAAAAAAAACGAAATATTTCTATTTGAAAATATTGCCATGGTGTATCACAGGAACTGCAGTTCAGGAGCCTTGTGCTCCAAGTCTCTGCTACGTGCTGAGCTCTCTGGTTAGACTGTTTCCCATGGTACACCACAGTCTCACATATTGAGAAGGGAAGTGGTGCATAGTGGGAGTCCCTGACCCTGGTGTATCATGGGAGACATAGTCTGGCTAGGGAGTTCAGCCTATAGAGGAGAACAGTTGCCTTGTGTCCCCAAACTATAACTCCCATGAGGCTCTGGAGCTACATGTCCAAGTTGAAATATTTTGATTTTGGGGTATTTATTTTTCTGACAAAAAGATCAAAATTTTCCTTGGAAAGTAGATAATTTGCAAAAAAAAAAAAAAAAGTTTAGTCAAAAACCCAGTTTTCGGATAACACAGTTTCAACAGAATTTTTGACCAGCCCTACTCTGCATACCATGGACCTGTTACCACCAGAGCAGCTCTTCCTTCCTAGATGGATTGCAGTCTGCCTCACAAAGGACAGACTGCTTGTTACAGTTTTATGTGGTGCAATAACTAATACATTTCCAGAGCAGTGTAAAGCCGTTCTCCTGTTCATTCATGTTTCCAAGTTGCAGTGTATTGTGATCTACTTTGCGTAGGGCACATAATACATTAATTAGAGCTAAAATTACGTGACTGCAATACATTGACAGCTGCTACTTTGTTAGTGACAGGCTGAGCTCACTTGGCAGCGGAAGACAGCCTTGAGCTATCTTAAAGACAGGCTAATGAAAGCCAAAGAAAAAAGAGAAGCTCTGTTCATGTAATGCAGCAGTAAATACAGTACTAGTTACATCAACTGAAAATTAACACTTCTGCTTTCCATGTCATTTCAAGAGTTAATGGTCTAGATAGGGGAACTGTTATTTGGCTTGTGGTCATGATTAGAGGGGCAGCAGTAGTGAGAGAAGGCAGAGCTGATGAAAAGATAAAAAGTAAAGAATAAATGCAAATAAAACACTTTAAATATTTACACTATTAAAAAATAAGGTCTCATTTAATAGTCCTCATAAGAGAATATAAATAGATACGCAATTTACATCACAAGAGATTACAATCCTGTGAAGAGAGTTTTATACAAAAGATAAAACTTAAGAACTTGTTTTTCTGAAATCCATAGGCATCTCCCTGTGGTACCTTGTAGTGATTGGCAGGCCTGAAGAAACCATGCAGTCTTTTAGCATATGTGAATTAGAGCCAGTGCTTCATCCAGTCCAGGTGCTGTCTCTGACCGGAGCCAGTAACAGATGCTTCAGAAGGAGATGCAAGAATCCCTATAATGGCTAATGGGGGTGCGGGGAATCTGTCCATTAGGGAAATTTCTTCTCAACCACAAGTAATGGGAGTAACTTTATTTTTATTTAGTGTCCAAAGTGTGCTAGGCATTTTATAAAACTGCTAGGCAGTATTTATTACCCTGCTGCTTCTCTGCTCTGGGGCCCTGCACTCTTGGCTCCACGCTGTTGCCTTCTTGGTCCATCAGCCTCCCATTCTGAATTCATTACTTGTGCTTATGAGACAGGTACACGCAACCAGCCACACAGAAGACACTTCCAAAGGTAGTCTCTGGGGCTTCCCCTTGTGTCCTTAAGCAGCTCCTGCTGCTGGCTGGAGTAAGCCCATATGGGTATGTCCGCCAAGCCTCCTAGCCCAGGTAGATAGACTCACACTAGGGGGCTCAAGCTGGGACGTTACAAACATCTGTTTGGACTCTGCAGCTCTGGCAGAGACTTGGGCTAGCCACCTGAGCTCAAGCCTGGGGGGATGTGACATTATTTAATTAGAATACGACCATGCAAATCATTGTTACTTCCACTGTTATATAATTGCAACGAATCTTATACAAAGTGCAATACATAGCCAGAAAGGGTTAAGCATCCTGCAGGCTAAATGACCCAGAATCAACCAGTAGAGCCATGTTAGAAAAGTATATAAATGGTCATTAGGGCCACTCCTTGTTAGATAGGCTAGAACTTTGAAGTGCAAACCTGTATTGTTAGAGAATTGGAGGCGATGTTAACTGTGTGTGTTTATTTATATCGTGTTAGATGTTAGCCATGTAAACAGACAGTTGCTGTCTATACTATACTATTACTATACTATAATACTATAGCTATTAATTCAGAGATCAAAAGGAAATATTAACATTTAAATGAACTGTAAACATAGTAAATCACTGTATTCGTCTCTTTGAAATGTATAGCAAATCACCAGAGAATGGTGGGAAATGGGCAATTGCCTTATGTTAAGCTATATAGCTAATTATCAGTGATGCTTAGGAAATAGGTCTATTTCAAAGTCTCCATAATTGCCTATTGTGCACCTGAGGACTCCCAGCTGTCAAAGAAGACCTGGAACTGTATAAGAATGTCTGGGGTCCTGATCCTTTTTATCTCAGGATTTGCTTGATGCTTCATGCAGGGGAAGCTTTAGCCAAAAGGCTAAGATCTACAGTCCTAACCTTGAATCACCCTGAATATAAACATTGGACGATGACCTATGAACTAATTCTGAAAGAACTCTTTGCAAATACAAAGCTCACCATCTCTACTATGAATCTGAATCTCAAGAACCATACTCATGTCTGTATGTGTATGGTTCTTTTAACCAATACCCTCTCTTTTCTTTTTTAATAAATTTTAGTTTAGTTAATTAGAATTGGCTGTAAGCGTGTATTTGGGTAAGAGCTGGAATATTCATTAACCTGGGAGGTAATGTGTCTGATCCTTTGGGATTGGTAGAACTTTCTTATGAATAAAATTTTCAGTAATCCTCATCATATTTGACTAGGGTGTCTGGGTGGAGGCCTAAAACTGGGTTGCTTTAAGGCTTCTGGGTAACCAGTAACGTATTAAAGAAGCTGTTTTGTACTGGTTTGTTAAATCTAAATATTGGAATATTCACCAGCTTTGGGGATTGTCTGCCCCATTCTTTGCAGTTCACCCTAATTGAGTAACTCCAGTGTGGCCCCCTGGGACTCCGGCCACAGGGAGTTGAGCCACCTAGCCTGAATCACTGCTGGAGCCTCAACATTCACACCAATAATTTTAGTGCACTAGCTCAAAGCCTGCTAGCATGAGTCTGTCTACCTGAGTTGGGAGGCTTGCTCCCACCTGCAGTGTGGACATACCCTTTGTGGGGCCAGCTAGGAGTTGGAGGCAGGTTCTGGCTACATGACCTCTCCTACCCTTTCCCCACTGCCATGTCTCATGCCTCCTGGGCCTCTTGAGGGAGCCGGTCTTTCATTCCCCCGGTGCAAAGAATGCAATTGAACTTAGCCTTTGCATTTGAGGGAAAAGAAGGCTCCTGGCTCCCCTGCATGTGCACCCATGCACAGGCCAACCACAATAAAACAACCTGGGATGACAAACAAAGGGTCACAACAGTGTCAGATTAGAGATACTTCTTATTCTATTTGCATTTTATTGGGTTTTTTGTTGTTGTTTTTTTAACTCTTTGTCTATATCTGGGGGGTGGGAGGGGGGAATCAGGATGTGGACTGGGAGTGGATGTCAGTGATGAAATGGCAAGGCACAGTACAGCAATATATGTCATTGCTGGCAAGTCTCTCTCTAAAGTCTGATTATTAAAGACCTGTACTAGCAAAGGGCCCTGCTCTTGCGGAGCCAGGTGGGCACTTTGTCATTTGGCTTCAATGGGAGCAGCAGAAGACACAAAATTAACTTCTCTCCTGCTAGCTTCCTTTGCCTCGTTCATCCATCCACTCCCAGCTTGGTGTGATCTTTCACGTACCCTGTAACCTTCAGAAAGCTCCCAGTTAATGTATTCTAAACTCCCTCCCTCTCCTCCTACACTTAAGGCTTTCCATCATATAGTGACCATATACCTCCTCATTCATCCTACCTCATTCACAATATTGCAAAAATTGTAGATTCCGCAATATTAGGCTTTCACCGCAATTTCGTTTTAAATGAGCTTACTTTGCCCAGTTCACAATTTTGCATACATTGAGGTTTGCAACACACACTTTCCCCCCCATTAGTACATTAAATGATCTTGGAAAATTTTGAGATTCACCTGCAGTTGTACAGCATTTTCTAGAGACAGCAAAGGGATCACTTTTGATCTTGCCTAATTCTGTGGAGGCCGAGCGTGCAGTATTTCGGTACAGACAAGTCTTCACAAAGGAAAGACAGGGCATGAAGGAAACCACTATAGCAGGGTGTACTGCACTAACATTCAATGCCTGAAAAATGTAAATGGCTAAAGTGACTGGGCTCAATTTCTACAGCAGTTGTGTTAAGACTTTCAGTCTTCTGAATTTTATATTGTACTGGTCACTTTTTTAAATGAATGTAATACAGATGCACCAAATTGGTTATCAAAAAAATTCACAGGTATAACAATAGTTGAGTGTTTATATCATTCCAGCAATTTTTTCTTAAATAAATAAGTCTGTTGTGGCTTTTCCAAATTACCTCTATTAATAAAGGTCCATTATTACTTATCTGCGATTTTCCATGTCTTGTCTGCAACTCAGCTGCAATTATTTGAAGATCATCCCATGATTCAGGTAGGGTCTTAACCATATACCATTTTCTTCATGGTAGTTCCTCCCACATGCTTGCTGCTTGGTGTTTTTGGTGGGGATGTGGCAGAGCAGGGAGGGGCTGAAGCCAGCGTTTGCTGACCTGCAGCCTCCTCCCCCTTCAACCTTGAGTGGATTTTCCATTATGTTTTTGAACCTATCAGCATGCTATGCTGTTACTCCTCCTTCCCCCCAGCCAAGGATAGGTTTGGTATGGGTGGGGAGCCAATGGGAGTACCGCAGCACAGTATCAGGCTTCCACATTGTCTTGAGATCCATGGTGCAAGACCACAACCCTTGGCCATACCAGTGGGAGTAGGCTATGCTCCAAAGGGCTGATCTAAAGGAAAACTTGTGAGTCCCACTCCCTGGCCATTCTGCAGTCTCTCATGTAGGGATGATCTAGCTCACTGCCTGTAGTTAATTCAAACCATTTGTCTACAAATGTTATCCAGGTCTGAAGAAACATTCTGATTACGGATCTCTAGAGGGGACTAAAATCAGCCATTAAATAGTAATAAAAGAGTAGTTTGGTATCCATACAAGGAATCCTGTGAGCCAGATTTGAAAACTGTCCACTTCCTATCCTTTATTCTTGGCCTGTTTTCATTATACCTCTTATGTTTCCTTGTGCAAATAAAATGGCCCATCTCAAGCAGGCTCCACAGAGTAAACATGCCTTGAGGACAATCTCATTGTCAGTCATTAACGAGCTGCCCTTTTTATAGCCATGACAAAGTAGGACTAATTTTAGATTTCCATAGAGAAGGTGCCTCTTTTCTTATGCCTCATCATTTAACCACCTTTATATGATTTTGAAGCAAGCTTTGAGTCCTGAATCAACTGAGAACATTTATAGAGAGCAATAAACTAGAGACAAAGATATTTTATTGCTCTTATTTTTATTTTAGGATTGCTTTCATTTTTGGACAAGCATATTGGAAGCAGTATATTATCACCAATGAAAGATGCAGTCAAACAGAGTTTTTCCACAATTCTAGGTAATCTATTCCTCCTAAATAGTTCATTTACTGCTGTATATAAACTGCAAAATGAACCACATGTGACTCCATAGTCTCATGACTCACTAAAGAAAATGTTTTTCATCATTCTTATGACAGGGGGATGGAAACAAGAAAAGGCTGATCATGTGATGACTGCTCCAGTCCTTCACTCCTACATCAGAAAGATGGTTGTTAGCATTCCAGCACAGTTTCCCTGACCATTGTGGACAGCAATTTTTTCTCCAAACAATGGTATAAAATCATGGAGTGTAGACATAGCCTGGCACTGGACAGATCTTCATTAGTATTGTTATAGCAGTTCCGCTTGCATGCACCTCCTGCTGTGCAACATGTATGCTTTCAGGAAGTACACTGCAATGTCTGGCAATGAATGTATCAACTGGGTGAATTAAGAATCCAGTCACTTGGAACGTTAAAGATCAAAGATATTGTTAGGGGTTATTCCCAGGGAAGATGTCTGAATAGATCTCTCAGTTGAGGTTGATTTGTCACCAAATGAAGCTAGCAGTTCTTTAGGCATACAGGAGGGAAGGGCACATCCGTCTTCAACAGACAAGCACTGATGAAGTCAACCATGCACACAAGAGAATTAGAGGATCTGGGGAGAGTAGCAAAACTAGGTGAAAAGAAAGAAACAGTCCAGAGCACAAAGTAGCCACAGCAGCAAGAGGGCCAGGAAGGTGAATTGCAGCAGTTTATCCATACACAGATATTTGTATGTTTTGTGAATTTCCTGCTGAAGGAGGCTAAGTAATCCTGGGTACCTCAAAGGAATTCTGAACTGTTAGAAACCCAACAAGCAGCACTGCTTGTATTGGTGGTAAGTTACTTGGATTCATTTGTTCTGTGGAACAGCTGCATGAAAGGGTGGTGAATACAGCAGGATGACAGACCTTTTCATAGCCAGCACAATTTTATGATATGTTAGCATTTTTATTTCACTGACACAAAATGTGGCCTTAGGGCTGGCATTCTCTTCACATACTGTATCTTTGAAATCCAGTTATTTTCTTGCACGCATCCTGGGATAATATGTTATGAATGAACCAACCCTTCCAGAACATTATCAGCCAGAGAATGATGGATGTCATGTAGCCCTTTTAGTATGTTTAATGTGCCAGCACTTCTCTACATTACACCGATCCTGGGACCTTTATGCTGCTCTAAATTACACTGGCAGGAACAGTCTGTTGAAGACCATTCCTCTGGCTGGAGATTACTGGAGCATAATACACTCCAGTCATGTCTCATCGGATCCCCACATTGCACCAATCATGGCCCCTATCCCTGCTGGAGACAAGAGTGACTGGCTAGCAGAGAGCTGGCTATCATGGCTTTACACCATCCAATAATTCCCCTGTACCAGAGGGATCCCCAGCTGCCTCTATAAGGCAACTTTCCAGCTCCTGTGTGCTGTCTGAGCAGTGCAAAGCAGCCAGAAGGGTGACTGATGATCATTTTTATGATATCTCTGTCTCCTATCCCTTGTTTGTCCCTTGTCCTGGGAACAAAAATAAAAATGCCCAGTCAAAAGCTGGAACTAACATGCTCTGTCCCTTATCACTTTGGTATTATATTTTGTCCAGCTCTCCCTCACTTAATCTGGTTTTTGGTTTCATCCCAATCCTGCAAACACTTACACTCCTGTGTAACTTTACAGGATCGGGATCTTAGATTGTAAAATATGTGGGGCAGTGACTCTCTCACTATGTGCTTATACAAGGCCCAATTTTGTTTGGCACCTTTGGGAATTGCCATCATGCAGTAATAAAGAATATTAATGTTGGCAGAGTGGCCTGCATAGTTGAGGCCAAGCAATTTTAGAAACCAGTTTGACAGCAATGGACCTTAAAGTGGGGTTCTACTATGAAAAAAAGTACTATAAAAATGGTACCTACTTCCTTCCTTTGGATATTCAGAGGCATATCTGCCCCATTTAGTGGCTAAAATGAGTTTTCACTGCTTTTTACTCATGTTAGCCCTGCAGAGACAACACAGTTGACAGAGAAGCTGGATTCTATTCTAGCTTGTGCATTATCCACATAATTTTTTATTAAGTTGCAGATAGTTTCACCCAGCGATTATGACTGCAGGCATAATGTGACAACAATATGGCTTCGTAGATGTAGCTGAGGGTCTGATTTTGCCTGCAGAACCTTTATTATGGGTCCTAATGCATGAGAAGCAAAGACCGCAGCTTAACTCTTAGATCCCAATTGAGTCTTCAGGACTGGCAGTTAAAATATCTTTTTACTTGTAAATGGAGCACAGGTGCTATAGAAATCACTGAGACACAAACATGGAACCTCACACTGTCACTTAAAGGTCACTTTTCAGAGCAGATCTGACATCGACTGTGTTTAAATGTAGTTGTAAAGCCAGTGTAAAAGAGGTCTTAGACAGTCGGCTCCTCCATTACTGATGGACTCTCTTGAAATAACAGGGCTCAGGCCTGCTGCGACCTAGCAGAGTTTCTATAGTCAATACATTTCTATATTCTCAGTGGCTTTTTTTTTTTTAAACCACTGGATCAAATCAGCTATTTAACCCGTATTGCAGTTTTGTTTCCTGTAGGACCCAGAGATTTCTTCTGCTTCAACTGCAGTGTCGCGAGAGTGGTACACCCCATCACCCTTTGTGGGAGAGGTGGAGGGGCATTCTGGTCTTGTGGGTTAGTTTGAATGACTGCCCGTAATTTCAGGGCCGTACGGCCTAATGTCTGGGGTTGACAAGGTGGCCCTCCTATGCGGGGCTGTGCAGCTCAGTAGCCAGAGGCAATGGGGTTTCCCTCCCACATGGGACTGCGTGGCCTAATGGCCACAGTCAATATGACTGCCCTCTCTGTCAGGGCAGAGTGGCCTAATGGCCAAAGCCCAAATAGTTGCCCTCCCGGTCAGGGCTGGGTGGCCTAATGGCCAGACTCCCTGTAGTTGCCCTCCCAGTCAGGGTGTGTGGCCTAATGGCTGAGGTCAATAGGGCTTCCTCTGTCAGAGCTGTATGGCCTAGCAGCCAGAGCCAATAGGGCTGCCCTTTCTGTCAGGGCTGTGTGGTCTAGTGGCCAGAGCCAATAGGGCTGTGTTGTATCAACCAGGCAAGGTACTAACAAGCTTCAACAGGACTTTATTTTCAAAGTGGAGACCTCTTTACCAAGCTGCTACTGTACTCTCTGCAGCTTTCTCCCAGCCTCTCAACTCCTCCCCCCTCCTTTCTGTTTCCTGTCCTTTCAGACTCCCAACAGCCAGCGCTCCCAATTCTAATAATTACAAACAACATCGAAACACCACAGGCTGCTCTTTCTGTCAGGGCTGTGAGGCCTAGCAGCTGATGGGTTGGAGGGATAGGCTGCCACCTTGAAGTGTGTGGTTGTTATACCAATAAAATAAAAACCAGCAGGATCTTATTAAAGAGGAAAAGGCAAAATACCACATTTATTGTGAATACAGAATCATAGTAAGCAGTTAGTTACAGCTATAAGATTCCATTCAATCGCATATTTAGTCACACACACACAGAGAGAGAGAGAGAGAGAGGTTCTGCAAGGTTGTTATCATAGTTACCAGCCTTAGAGTTGCTCATGCCAAGCCACTGGCCAGGTGGCCTGGACATGAGGAGGGAGCAGGGCCTTGTCAGATGCTCATCTGATGCTCCTGGAAGTTGCTTTGCAGAATCAGACCCCAAAGTTCTCACTTTTTAGAGTCTCTTTTTATAGGAATTTCTTCCTAGGCCAGTCTGTGGGAATTGCTTCATCATGCTGTTGCTGAATCAATCAGCAGATGGCACATTCCTGACGGCTCCGTGCTGCTAGATGTTATCTTGTTCTTTGGTTCTCCCATTCTTGAGGCTGTTGGGTGGATTCCAGTCTGCCCTCCGGGGGTCCTCTGGTTATTTCCACTTGACGCCTTCTTCAGCCGATGGACACTGGATTCTTAGGCTGGCACCTCCCTGATCATTCAGTTATTATCCACACCAAGCATCCATCCACATACATCCTCTATTTCTATTTTAATCACAATTGTTAATACAACAAAAGGGCGGGGAGTCTCTGGGTGCTGTTTCTGTTGTTACAGAGTATTGCTTTGAGTCTCTCTCTCTGTGAATTGCTTTGAGAACAGACTCTGTCTTAGAATGTACTAACACAATTAGCAGCTTGCAAGTTTCACACATAGAGGGAGAGAAACAGTACCAAAAACCAAGAGACCTCTTAATTAGTAATACCCTGGAATTTAAACTATGGGGAATCAAACTCATTTGTGATTTTAATACAGAACTTCTTTAATATGATCCAACATGGTGGCCAGGGTTGGGGAGCCCAGGCCCTGCCTTCTCCACTGGGTCCCAACCCAGGGCCCTGGCGGTGGCAGGGTTGCCCACCACCAGCTTGGCAGGGATCCTGCCAAAAAACTGCCACGCTAATCTCTGGTTCTACCACCCATTCCTCGTTAAATTCCTATGGGTTACTTCCTACCCGTTTCTCTGCAGATCGTCATCGCCGAGTTCATGGTCTCTCCTTCCCCTGTGGCCTCAGAAGCCTGGGGGCCATGGGTCACCACCATCTGGCTGGCCTCCAAATCCTGAAGTGTCAGCAGTCCTTCCACAGGAGCCTGCACTGAACTGCACCTCCACTCCCTTTGGCAGTCAGCCCAGACTGAGTTGAGTTGCTCCCTATTATATCCTGCTTCCAACGGGAGCATGGCCTCCTTTGCCCAGAGTAGGATTAACCCCTGCTGAACCAGTGTGGGGCTGGTACACCCCATCACATGCAGCAGGACAGAACTCTCAAATGGCTTTGAATTCTTAGCTTGGGAAAAAATGAAGTGGAACACACCAGTTCTGCATTTTAAATTAATAGGATTGTTAAAATATTAATAACATATTTGTAACAGCTGTGAATACTTGACATTCAAGCATGGAACCAGCAGGCAGTGCACAAAGAGTCACATGATGGTTGTGAAACAGCGGAAGAAATGCATTACCCAATGTGTTTGGAAAGAGGGTTCGGAGTGAGGCAGAGGTTGCCATTGCATGTCATCTGAGACCTTGTTAGGTTGCTTTAAATTACTCCAGGCCATTTTGATCTTCAACTGGCCCAGGAGCGGGAGGGAGGATAGAGTCTGTAATTTCTAAAACCTACATAATCATAATTGGCATAGATGCACAATGAATTATAATGATAGTACTTATGCATCTCAGTGCACTTTACAAACATTAATTAGCCTAAGATTTGTTCAGAATCGTTAGTAAAGCAAAGGGCTTGGGCTGTAGTTCCAATGCCATAAAAGTGTCATTAATCCTTGCAGAACAGAGGACTATTTATGAGGATGACTCATGTCTTGCCAAGCTAGAACTTCAGTGTGCTGTGTAGGTGACAGCAATAAACACTCCTGCTTTAAACATACTTCTCACAAGGGCATCGAATCTAGCAACAGGAAATGTAATATCATTATGTAAAGTGAAAAGGAGGACTTGTGGCACCTTAGAGACTAACAAATTTATTTGAGCATAAGCTTTCGTGAGCTACAGCTCACTTCATCGGATGCATGCAGTGGAAAATGCAATGGGGAGATTTATATACACAGAGAACATGAAACAATGGGTGTTACCATACGCACTGTAACGAGAGTGATCACTTAAGGTGAGCTATTACCAGCAGGAGAGCGGGGGGGAGGAGGAACCTTTTGTAGTGATAATCAAGGTGGGCCATTTCCAGCAGTTGACAAGAATGTCTGAGGAACAGTGGGGGGTGGGGGGTGTTTGTCTCTGTCTATTTCACATTTGGGGTCAATGTATACCTTCAAATCAGCAGCACTGCTATGGGTACCCGCATGGCCCCACAGTATGCCAACATTTTTATGGCTGACTTAGAACAACGCTTCCTCAGCTCTCGTCCCCTACTGCCCCTACTCTACTTGCGCTACATGGATGACATCGTCATCATCTGGACCCATGGAAAAGAAGCCCTTGAGGAATTCCACCATGATTTCAACAATTTCCATCCCACCATCAACCTCAGCCTGGACCAGTCCACACAAGAGATCCACTTCCTGGACACTACGGTGCTAATAAGCGATGGTCACATAAACACACACATAAACACCTATACCGGAAACCTACTGACCGCTATTCCTACCTACATATCTCTAGCTTTCATCCAGACCACACCACACAATCCATTGTCTACAGCCAAGCTCTACGATACAACCGCATTTGCTCCAACCCCTCAGACAGAGACAAACACCTACAAGATCTCTATCAAGCATTCTTACAACTACAATACCCACCTGCTGAAGTGAAGAAACAGATTGACAGAGCCAGAAGAGTACCCAGAAGTCACCTACTACAGGACAGGCCCAACAAAGAAAATAACAGAACGCCACTAGCCATCACCTTCAGCCCCCAACTAAAACCTCTCCAACGCATCATCAAGGATCTACAACCTATCCTGAAGGATGACCCATCACTCTCACAGATCTTGGGAGACAGGCCAGTCCTTGCTTACAGACAGCCCCCCAACCTGAAGCAAATACTCACCAGCAACCACACACCACACAACAGAACCATTAACCCAGGAACCTATCCTTGCAACAAAGCCCGTTGCCAACTGTGCCCACATATCTATTCAGGGGACACCATCATAGGGCCAGCAATCACATCAGCTACACTATCAGAGGCTCGTTCACCTGCATATCTACCAAAGTGATATATGCCATCATGTGCCAGCAATGCCCCTCTGCCATGTACACTGGCCAAACTGGACAGTCTCTACGTAAAAGAATAAATGGACGCAAATCAGACGTCAAGAATTATAACATTCAAAAGCCAGTCGGAGAATACTTCAATCTCTTTGGTCACTCGCTTACAGACCTAAAAGTTGCAATTCTTCAACAGAAACACTTCAAAAACAGACTCCAACGAGAGACTGCTGAATTGGAATTAATTTGCAAACTGGATACAATTAACTTAGGCTTGAATAGAGACTGCAGCAGCTCTCCTGCTGGTAATAGCTCACCTTAAGTGATCACTCTCATTACAGTGTGTATGGTAACACCCATTGTTTCATGTTCTCTATGTATATAAATCTCCCCACTGTATTTTCCACTGAATGCATCCGATGAAGTGAGCTCTAGCTCACAAAAGCCTATGCTCAAATAAATTTGTTAGTCTCTAAGATGCCACAAGTACTCCTTTCTTACCAAACTGTGCTATAACCCAGTAATATCTGAATTAAGTGGGCACTCTAATATATTAATTTTCACAGTGTAGAGGGCAACAAATTTATTTGAGCATAAGCTTTCGTGAGCTACAGCTCAAAGCTTATGCTCAAATAAATTTGTTAGTCTCTAAGGTGCCACAAGTACTCCTTTTCTTTTTGCGAATACAGACTAATGCGGCTGCTACTCTGAAACCTGTCATTATGTAAATGTTTTCTTTCTGCTGGGCACCATCATTCCCTAATGGTGAGCCATTTATGAAAAGTAATTACAGAAGAAGAGTGACTATTATGACAATAGAAAAGTCAAAAGGACCTGTTCTGCTCTGCTAAGTGCTTCAGCCTAAGGGCTCTTTAACCCATAAACTACTGCTTAAAATCAGATTTTAGTACACAAAAGAATCAGGGTAAATAAAGTCCTGTTCAGTACCACAGCTACAAAATTAGCTCTTTCTTTTCAGTTTCTCTAAAACTATCCAAGTTGATTCACAAAGATCAATATTTTTTCACTGTATGTACAGTATCACTCAGATTACATGGGTAGAGAGTTTTACTTTCAGTTCCTTCTCCATAGAAAGATTTCATTAGAACTTTCAAATCCCATTAAGTGCTTTAAGTGCCTGATCTAATGCTCACTGACTTCAGTGGGTGCTGCAGCAAGCCCTAAGTCAGGGATGTATAACAGGTATAAAGAACAGTCTAGAAAAGTAGACAACCTTGTTCCATGCATTTATGCAAACACAAGATGTGCCCAACATTTGCATCAATGAGAGGTCCTTAAATTACAATAATATTGCACAGGTTTTAAAAAGCCCTCTCTCTTCCTTTGATGAGTTTTTCAGTATAAGTGAATGATCTAGCACGGGATTACTGAGACACATATTGCAACCACAATATATGCAATATTTAGGGACCACAGTGTATTAAGGGTATGAATGGTTTATGTATCACTGTGAGCCAGAGACTGTATGCAGCTCCAGAGTGGGAGGGTTGCCAGTGGGAGGCTTTGCCAGGAACTAAGAACAGTGCAGGGTGTTGCAGAGCGGTGGCTCCCTGGCTCCTTCCCCAGCATACATTTCTGACATCCATCTATCCATCAGAATGTATACAGACCTCATCACTGTAGCAGTAGGTATCTGTGCACCTCATTTTAAAATCTCAGGATACCCCAAATCCTCAGTTGGGACAGCTGCTTTGGTAGCTTTCCTCTCCCTTTTTACTTTAATTTCCTCCTCTCCTCACCATAAGTGGAAAAGGAGCCCAAAACCCACAGTCCCTTACTCAGGCAAAACTCCTACTAGCTTCCAGACCAGGCCCATAATAATGGGAGTATTTGGTTTTAAATGACAAACACAAATTCATGAATCATCAAATGATGGTGAGCAGTTGTGACATGCAGTGAATTTTTTTGTTAGTTTTGTTTAAACTATGCATGGACAACAGCCACATTTACTAATGGTGCCGATACACACCACAATAAAATACAGTAGCACAACTACCCAAGAGAGCGCTTTATTGTTGACCTGCAACCTCCTTCATTACAACCCTCCCTCGCAATAGAAAATATTTCCAATCTAACTTATGTTGTTTCTTTGCTCACTGAACATGTAACTGGAAATTCTATTTTTTAAATCCACTACGCCTTTATTGTGTGAAAACATCTACATCATAAGCAGCAATTTAACTAGAAATCCTATCCTTTTCTACTTTTCATACTAGATTAGAGGTCATGCTTCTATCTAGGAGATAGGTCCTTATTACCTGTTGTGACAAAGTCAGAGCGGATGGCTGCAGGAGGGTCTGTGAAAACAGGTATGTTAGCTCTAGAATGCTAAAGGCTCTTTTTTCTACAAGCTGGGAAGGGGTTACTTCGAATTTAGCAGTGTTAAATCGATTTAACCCTGCACCCGTCCACACAACGAAGCCCTTTTTTTCGACTTAAAGGGCTCTTAAAATCGATTTCCTTACTCCACCCCCGACAAGGGGATTAGTGCTGAAATCGGCCTTGCTGGGTCGAATTTGGGGCACTGTGGATGCAATTAGATGGTATTGGCCTCCGGGAGCTATCCCAGAGTGCTCCATTGTGACCGCTCTGGACTGCACTCTCAACTCAGATGCACTGGCCAGGTAGACAGGAAAAGGCCTGTGAACTTTTGAATTTCAATTTCCTGTTTGGCCAGCGTGGCAAGCTGCAGGTGACCATGCAGAGCTCATCAGCAGAGGTGACCATGATGGAGTCCCAGAATCGCAAAAGAGCTCCAGCATGGACCGAACGGGAGGTACGGGATCTGACCGCTGTATGGGGAGAGGAATCTGTGCTATCAGAACTCCGTTCCAGTTTTCGAAATGCCAAAACATTTGACAAAATCTCCCAGGGCATGAAGGACAGAGGCCATAACAGGGACCCAAAGCAGTGTCGCGTGAAACTTAAGGAGCTGAGGCAAGCCTATCAGAAAACCAGAGAGGCTAACGGCCGCTCCAGGTCAGAGCCCTAAACATGCCGCTTCTATGATGAGCTGCATGCCATTTTAGGGGGTTCAGCCACCACTACCCCAGCCGTGTTGTTTGACTCCTTCAATGGAGATGGCGGCAACACGGAATCAGGTTTTGGGGACAAGGAAGATGATGATGATGAAGTTGTAGATAGCTCACAGCAAACAAGCAGAGAAACCGGTTTTCCTGACAGCCAGGAACTGTTTCCCACCCTGGACCTGGAGCCAGTACCGCCCGAACCCACCCAAGGCTGCCTCCCGGACCCGCCAGGCAGAGGAGGGACCTCTGGTGAGTGTACCTTTTAAAATATTATACATGGTTTAAAAGCAAGCATGTTTAATGATTAATTTGCCCTGGCATTTGCAGCTCTCCTGGATGTACTCCCAAAGCCTTTGCAAAAGGTTTCTGGGGAGGGCAGCCTTATTCCATCCACCATGGTAGGACACTTTACCACACCAGGCCAGTAGCACGTACTCGGGAATCACTGAAGAACAAAGCATTGCAGTGTATGTTTGCTGGCATTCAAACAACATCCGTTCTTTATCTCTCTGTGTTATCCTCAGGAGAGTGATATCATTCATAGTCACCTGGTTGAAATAGGGTGCTTTTCTTAAGCGGACATTCAGAGGTGCCTGTTCGCCTGTGGCTGAACAGCAATGTTCCCCGCTGTGAGCCACGGGGAGGGGGGAGCGGGGAGGGGCTAGCCACATGGTGGGGGGAGGCAAAATGTGACCTTGGAACGAAAGCACATGTGCTAGGTATGTAAAGTTAACAGCAAGGTTTACTGTGAAAGAGTGTACCCATTGGTCTATAAAATGTGTCTTTTTAAATACCACTGTCCCTTTTTTTTTTTCTCCACCAGCTGCATGTGTTTCAAGGATCACAGGATCTTCTCCTTCCCAGAGCCTAGTGAAGATTAGAAGGCGAAAAAAACGCACTCGTGATGAAATGTTCTCTGAGCTCATGCTGTCCTCCCACACTGTCAGAGCACAGACGAATGCGTGGAAGCAGACACTGTCAGAGTGCAGGAAAGCACAAAATGACCAGGAGGAGAGGTGGCGGACTGAGGAGAGTAAGTGGCGTGCTGAAGAGAAGGCTGAAGCTGAAAGGTGGCGGCAGCGTGATGAGAGGAAGCAGGATTCAATGCTGAGGCTGCTGGAGGATCAAACTAATATGCTCCAGCGTATGGTTGAGCTGCAGGAAAGGCAGCAGGAGCACAGACTGCCGCTACAGCCCCTGGGTAACCAACCGCCCTCCTCCCCAAGTTCCATAGCCTCCTCACCCAGACGCCCAAGAACGCGGTGGGGGGGCCTCCGGCCACCCAGCCACTCCACCCCAGAGGATTGCCCAAGCAACAGAAGGCTGGCATTCAATAAGTTCTAAAGTTTTAAACTTTTAAAGTGCTGTATGGCCTTGTCCTTCCCTCCTCCACCACCCCTCCCGGTGCTTCTCTCCTCCACCACCCCTCCCGGGCTACCTTGGCAGTTATTCCCCTATTTGTGTGATAAATTAATAAAGAATGCATGAATGTGAAGCAACAATGACTTTATTGCCTCTGCAAGCGGTGATCGAAGGGAGATGGGGAGGGTGGTTAGCTTATACGGAAGCAGAGTGAACCAAGGGGCGGGGGGTTTAATCAAGGAGAAACAAACAGAACTTCCACACCGTAGCCTGGCCAGTCATGAAACTGGTTTTCAAAGCTTCTCTGATGCGCACTGCGCCCTCCTGTGCTCTTCTAACCGCCCTGGTGTCTGGCTGTGCGTAACCAGTGGCCAGGCAATTTGCCTCAACCTCCCATCCCGCCATAAACATCTCCCCCTTACTCTCACAGATATTGTGGAGCACACAGCAAGCAGCAATAACAGTTGGAATATTGGTTTCACTGAGGTCTAACTGAGTCAGTAAACTGCGCCAGCGCGCCTTTAAATGTCCAAATGCACATTCTACCACCATTCTGCACTTGCTCAGCCTGTAGTTGAACAGCTCCTGACTACTGTCCAGGCTGCCTGTGTTCGGCTTCATGAGCCATGGGAGCAAGGGGTAGACTGGGTCTCCAAAGATAACTGTAGGCATTTCAACATCCCCAATGGTTATTTTCTGGTCTGGAAATAAAGTCCCTTCCTGCAGCTTTTGAAACAGAACAGAGTTCCTGAAGATGTGAGTGTCATGTACCTTTCCTGGCCATCCCACGTTGATGTTGGTGAAACGTCCCTTGTGATCCACCAGTGCTTGCAGCACTATTGAAAAGTACCCCTTGCGGTTTATGTACTCTCCGGCTTAGTGCTCCGGTGCCAAGATAGGGATATGGGTTCCGTCTATGGCCCCACCACAGTTAGGGAATCTCATTGCAGCAAAGCCATCCACTATGACCTGCACATTTCCCAGGGTCACTACCCTTGATATCAGCAGATTTTTGATTGCGTGGGCTACTTGCATCACAGCAGCCCCCACAGTAGATTTGCCCACTCCAAATTGATTCCCAAGTGACCGGTAGCTGTCTGGCATTGCAAGCTTCCACAGGGCTATCGCCACTCGCTTCTCAACTGTGAGGGGTGCTCTCATCTTGGTATTCATACGCTTCAGGGCAGGGGAAAGCAAGTCACAAAGTTCCATGAAAGTGCCCTTACGCATGCAAAAGTTTCGCAGCCACTGGGAATCATTCCAGACCTGCAACACTATGCGGTCCCACCAGTCTGTGCTTGTTTCCCGGGCCCAGAATCGGAGTTCCATGGCATGAACCTGCCCCATTAGCACCATGATGCCCGCATTACCAGGGCCCGTGCTTTGAGAGAAGTCTGTGTACATGTCCTCATCACCCTCGTAACTGCGCTGACGTCACCTACTCGCCCGGTTTCGCTTTGCCCGGTTCTGGTGCTGCATATACTGCTGGATAATGCGCGTGGTGTTTAACGTCCTCCTAATTGCCAAAGTGATCTGAGCGGGCTCCATGCTTGCCGTGGTATGGCATCTTCACAGAAAAAAGGCGCGGAACGATTGTCTGCCATTGCTCTGATGGAGGGAGGGGCGACTGACGACATGGCTTACAGGGTTGGCTTACAGGGAATTAAAATCAAAAAAGGTGGTGGCTTTACATCAAGGAGAAACAAAAACACCTGTCACACAGAATGGCCCCCTCATGGATTGAACTCAAAACCTTGGGTTTAGCAGGCCAATGCTCAACCCACTAAGCTATCCCTTCCTCTGGTATTTCAGGCAGGACTTCACCGAGGGAGGGAGAGAGGGGGAAGCAAATGAATACAAAACAAATCTGGTCTATTTCTTGTTTTGATCCACTCCATCTATCTTTTACCTCTTTGGCTGGCAACAGACGGTGCAGAAGGACTGCAAGCCATCCACATCTCCTGGCTGCTCGGCAGAAGATGGTGCAATAGGACTGCTAGCCATCCTCATCTCCTGCCTGCCCGGCAGAAGATGGTACAATAGGACTGCTAGCATCCACATCTCCTGCCTGCTCACCATAAGATGGTACAATAGGACTGCCTGCAGGACTAAAGAGAATGACCTGGTCGAGTCACTCTAGTCCCTGCACCCATATCTGCCCAGGCGCTCCTGACCGACCTTACCGAGGCGGCCAGGAGCACCTCGGACGAGATGAGGATGGTTTTCAGGCCTATTGTACCGTCTGCTGCCACAAAGCAATGGGTTGCTGCTGCTGTGTAGCAATGCAGTACCGCGTCTGCCAGCACCTAGGAGACATACGGTGACAGTGAGCTGAGCCGGCTCCATGCTTGCCGTGGTATGGTGTCTGCACAGGTAACTCAGGAAAAAAGGTGCAAAACAATTGTCTGCCGTTGCTTTCACAGAGGGAGGGAGGGAGGGCCTGATGACATGTACCCAGAACCACCCACGACAATGTTTTTGCCCCATCAGGCATTGGGATCTCAACCCAGAATTCCAATGGGCAGCGGCAACTGCGCAATAGCTACCCACAGTGCGACACTCTAGAAGTCGACGCTTGCCTCGGTACTGTGGAAGCACGCCGCCGAGTTAATGCACTTAATGCACTTAGAGCATTTTGTGTGGGAACACACACAACTGACTATATAAAAACGATTTCTAAAAAACCGACTTCTATAAATTCGACCTAATTTCATAGTGTAGACATACCCCAAGTCAATTAGGACACCTGAGTCCAATTAAGGGCTGCCTGAAACCTGTCAAAATCTCTCTCCTGGTGATGCGGGGAGAGACAAACTGCTGCAAGGCTGGAGGCAGCAGGGAGATTGGCTTTTCCAGTGTTAGAGACTGTGCTCCTCCCTATAGGCAAGCCACCCAAAACCTAGTGCCTGTTTAGGGAAAGGACTGACACCCTGGGCCAGTGACAGGACAACACCTGTCCCAGTGAGGAGGCCAGGGAAATGTATTCCCTTTTTGTTTTGGTGCTTTATAGACTTGTTCCCCTTTGTTTGGCAGAGGAGCACTCCTCAGGCCTGCCCACAGGCCTACCGGGAAGGCTCTGAGAAAAACCCCCAAAGAGGGAAGACAGACACACTCCAGAGTGGAGGCTGATTTACCCCAGGCCCTGTCCCTGCCAGAGGAGGGAGCGCTAAGCCCAGCAAGGCCGAAGGGGTGCTCTTGCCACACAGTATAATAGTTGCTGCTAGCAGCCTAGGAATTAATTTTGGAATACCAGGGCAACCACCAAGTACGCAGCTGGTCTGTGAACTCTAACAGTCTGTATCTTACATGTGAAGCTATTGAAACAAGCAGCTATTACTATATTGAAATGTATCTAGAGAAGTATTGCGTGAGAGAAGAGGGAATTAATAATTCCTTTGTATACAGCCTTGGTGAGACATGTACCATAAAATAACACTAAAAGGATTCACATATGACTCAGAACAATTAGAGTGGCGGGGCGGGGAACTCAACTGAGGTCAGGTACATCTGTTTTATGAAGCAACAGTAATCGCTGGATAGTTACAGTTGCAACTGAGTTGTCATTCTAAGCACTATTTCGAGCCTTTCTCAAAAATCCACAAAGTAACATAATAGACTCAAAATTTTGATAATTAGATCTAAGGTAGAGACAATTGTCTTACAAAATTTGAAGAAAATTGGATAGGGTGTTTGTTCTTCATGACAACACCCTAACTACAGGGATGGTTCAAAGTTAAAGAAGTCTTGTAACATTTTATGCTACTTTGTCACAAAAAATCCCAAAACAAAAATGCCCCACCAGAGAGCAGGAGAGAAATGTCTTAGTTTACTAAACTCCCCCAGTGATCTAATGCCCATAGCCAACATGTCATTGATTAAACATAAGAATGGCCATATTGGTCAGACCAAAGGTCCATCCAGCCCAGTATCCTGTCTGCTGACAGGGGCCAGTCCCAGGTACCCCATAGGGAGTGAACCTAACAGGTAATGATCAAGTGATCTCTCTCCTGCCATCCATCTCCACCCTCTGACAAACAGAGGCTAGGGCCACAACTCCTTACCCATCCTGGCTAATAGCCATTAATGGACTTAACCTCCATGAATTTATCTAGTTCGCTTTTAAACCCTGTTATAGTCCTTGCCTTCACAACCTCCTCAGGCAAGGAGTTCCACAGCTTGACTGTGTACTGAGTGAAGAAGAACTTCCTTTTATTTGTTTTAAACCTGCTGCCCATTAAAGTTTAATTTCAAAAAGGTTTTAACTTTTAAATTAGTAATATTGTTATGGAACATCAGTTCTCGGAAGCTTAGCATAATATGTAAAAAAGGTGCTGGAAACCTAAAGTTTTAGCTTTTTAAAAGTAACAAAGCTAGTCCTTTTCCTTGCAGAGAAAGAGACCTCAAGATATACCTCAAATTCTAGTGAGTCATCTTGTGGGGTTGGGGAAGGAGAGAGGAATTTTCCCCCTGAAGTTCTTGCAGAGGGGCTGACTAGGACTCCCTTGTGGGTTTAGCCTATTGAACCTATGCTTTATTAGAGCAAAGGTGAGGTTGCCTTATCACCATGGCCAGCATTGATTGCCCATTTGTCGAGTTTTCCAACAACCACCTTCTTACTTTTTTCCATATCCTCTCTTTATGCATGGAAGGAGCTCCCTGGACAATACCACTACATTATCTTCCCTTAATAGTTCACTTAAACTGTGTGCATTTCTGCACATTTTTGTCAGAAATCGCAAGCAGAAAGACTTCGATTAAAAAAAGCTAAAGAGTATTTCTAGTCCAGATGAAACCAGGTAGGACTAGCAATCTTGGAAGAAAGTGCTTTCTTGTAAGATCTCCACCTTAATGTCCAATAAAAGAGCTCTACCTATGCATGAAAGTGTTTGGATCTTCTCAAGTTGAACAGCTGAAATGTCTGAGGTGTCATAGCAATAAGCCTGATCCAAAGCCATTTGAAGTCCGTAGAAAAACTCCACTGACTTCAATAGACTTTGAATCAGATCCAACATGCATGAAGATAAAGGCATGCTGTAGTGGTCTCAGCACAGGGCTGGGATCTAGGAACTCTTAAATACGGCCCCCTGGCTCTGCTACAAACTACTTCTCTGACCTTGGGCATGTCACGTAGCCTCTCTGTGCTGCAGTTTCCCCATCTGTAAAAAGGAGGTAATATTCCTACCTTGCAAGGGGAACTGGGAGAATGAAGTAATTTGTAAAGCCTTTTGAAGATGAAAGTCATTGTATATGAGTGGTAAATATCTATAGTAAGAAGTTATATTTTAATTCTCATCTGAACAGGTAATCTACCGAGCAGGCTTCCACAACACTCGATATTTAAGTGCCCTAACAAGAAGACCTGGCTCTCCGAACAGTTTGAGACACAAGAAAGGGCTGCAGAGACTGTCCAGGTAAAATCTCAGAGAAGCAAACTTCTGATGCTTGTTTTCCATAAATTCTTGTATAACATGGACTCTTACCACACATGGATTGCAGAGTTAAAAATGCTCTATCCAAACAAGATAAAAGATAGTCATTCAGCCAGCAGTTTACCTCAATCAGAACCACAACAACATATGGAAATAGCAGCTTTGGCAGCAAAGGTATGGGCTCAGACAATAAGAGAGTCCCTATTTGAGAAGGGGAGTCACTTCAGTGATGGAGAGAGCTACAGTGGAAGGTTATATCTGGTCCAGGGATAGAGGGGGAAAAAACTGCCAAGGAAGGAGAAAACATTTTGGGACTGCTCAAAGAGAAGGCAGCAGATAGGAGCCATTAGTGGCTGGCTGAAGGGAGATAGCAGCATCAACAGAAAGGTCAGAGGACCAATGAATAGCAGCAGAAGAGGTTAAGACAGAAGGGCAAGAGGGTGTCTGGACATGGATCAGTGACTTGGGTCCATAAGCAATTTTTAAATTATAGGGTTATAAATTTTCTCAAGGTCTTAGTGCCTTGAGTCCAGTTCAAGGTTTGTCATCAAAGCCCCTTGACAGAACGATGGTACCCAAATTCAAAGGTGCCTCGTATTTCCTAGGTGCCCTTGCTAAGTTTGTTAGATCTCAAGTATAAAATACAAATTCACTTGTACTCTTTGATAAACCAAATTTCTTAAATGTCCATGTTTTTCAACCTCCCATCTTAGGAAAAGGATCAACAGCTTAGACCCTAAAAATAAATGATATCCCCAAAATGATCTAAACATTTTAAAAAAGAGAAATAGGCAAAGGTGAAAAGATGTTAGATTAAATACCCAGTGCCATGGAGATACAGGAAGCTATTGCAGCTGAAGCATGAATCTATAGGATTTTCTATACAGACTGTATTTAGGCAAGTAAAAGTTTTGTTTACCGAAGGTACAGAGTACCTACAACCTCCACTGAAACATTTGTTTAGGTTTTTAAGAATTGATTTTGGGGTACCTAATGTTAGGCACAAGCTTGAAAAATTTGGCACTCACATTCAAGTGATCTGTCCTAATGCCATTAGCAAAGTCACTGAAGCTAAAACTCCCATAAACTGGAAAGGCAACTTGAGGGCTCTCTCAACTTTGGAGCTTATGCCCCCTGTTCCACAATGGCCTGAAATGTTTTGATCCTTAGAATATGCTGCAAAGAGTAACTTTTGGCATATGTATTTAGGGACATGCTGAGGTCTGTGCATCAGGAGGATTGAGAAGGTTCTTTCAAGCAGTTGTGAAAAGGAGATTGTTTGGTAGTTTTGCTGACTTGCTGTTGTCCAGTGCAAGGGCTCTGCAGCTGCTTTGGTTTTTATTATGGACTTTTAATTGACAGCAGGACAGCTACAGTTTGGGATAGGCAGCAAGTTTAAAAATAAACTAGGTTAGAGCTCAAACTGTGACCCTAAAAACTGGTAAAGAATGCCCTTTCAGCACTGAACTACTATACTAGAATCCAGGTGTTATAAGGTTTAACATGTACAGGTCAAAGGTTTAATGTTTTGCAGAGGCCTTTGTTTTAAATGGAAATGTGAACATGTTTGCAGTTGTGTTGTCCAAGCTGTTCAGAGTAGAGACGTGAAGTTTTCTTTACTGACTATACCTAGTATTATAATGGTTGTGATCAACATGGCACAGACTGGAGTGATGAAAGTACTTAATAAAAAAATCAGCTCATAACTTCCAGAAACTGGAAATATTTAGTGACAACCTCTAAATGTTTAGGGCAATCAATATGTTCACTTCAAGAGGTAGAGACAACAGAACATGGAATCAGACTGAGTACATACAGAAAAAATTAGAATCTGCTAGAGTCAATTACCATGAACCACAACAAGTGTGCCCCCTCTCACTTTTAGGATCTACTGTAGTTATGGTTTGATAGATATTTGGATAGTCAGTTGACTAATTTAGGACTATCCTATGAAATGTAAGTATTTCCTGATAAATGCTGTGTGCCCTGAACTCCAGTAGACTCAGTTAAGAGTATTAAATCTGCCCAGTAAATTTACAAAACGGACACTTTTACAAGAAAGTTTCTGGCTAGTTTCTGGCTAGTTTCTAGCTAGTTTCTGGCTAGTTCTATAGGCGGGCAGAAATGCTGCTATTCTGCGATGTTCAAGTAAAGTCTTGTGAAAATGGTTCTCCACTTTGTACCACCCTCTTGGAAGTCTCTGCTGAGGAACAGTTCTTCACCAGCATCCTATATCAAATCTTGATTTTGTGCAACACATTCCATCAACCATCTTTATCCCACTGCTCTTCTGATAAGTGCTTTGAGACACTACAGCAGTCCATAATTATTGAAATACCCCATATTTTACTATTGAGAAACTAAATTAATTGAAGCATGGAAGTGGGATATTCCAGTTTAATGGTATGTAATTGTGCTAACAATTTTCAAAGTCATATTTGGGGTCACTGCTGAAGCTGTGATTTTACTCAAAGTTACTCTAAACATGACACTGTATACAGCTTATTTTAGAAGAAATAATTGCGCCGTAGAAATCCACAAGGGGGGGGAGAGGAGAATCTTTTTAGCTGCCAGGACTACATTCTCAACCTCAAAGACAAACTAAAGTTCTCTCTCATCCATCACCAGAAATAGGCTCACCAATCCAAAGTTTGGCTTTCAATTCCACGCCCTACAGAAGTTTAGCACAAGTCAGACAGTAACTTAGTAAACAGCCCTTTTCATATAATCCATTTTAGTCTTAGCCCATAACAAATGCTACTCAAAAAAAACACAAACTTGCCATTAAAGCAAGCAGAGGTGACCAGACAGTTAACAGATCTGTGTTTAAAAACAAAAAAAATTTACAAACTCACTTTTCAGAGAACAGCCATTAACTCTGCTGAATCTTTCTCAAACTCCACAGTACAGCCTAGCTTCCCTACAGTAATTATAGTGCTTGGTTAAGTGAAAATTGATACTGGGACAATTTTAGTAATAAAATAATTTTGCTATAATCCACTGGATGGGGTTGCTCCATGTATCTAATTTCTGAACACAAGACTTGACATTAATATCTAGTTTCCCCAAGTTATCTGCAAACCTTAGTTTTATTACAGACCAATAATATGGATTTCTATCAATCTGAGCCCAAAGCAATACCAGAGTGCAGAAGAAATTTTGATCAAACTCAGTTGGGTCAAAAGAAAAAAAAACACCTGAAACTCAACAGGTATTGTACTGGGCTACAACTATCAGGAAGCTTCACTGCTTAATCATGAGCATTTCAAACGTATGACAATCAACTCTAGAACTAAAACTTTAAGCAGCATTGTTCTGTGACATGGCAATTGAAAGATGCTTTGCAGAGAAGCAAAATCTTCTAGGAATATGATTATTCAACATTTAGGCCAGACTATTTCCCAATTAATACTTTTTTTCCCTAATAAAAGCCACACTAAACAAGTTTTCAATTTTACATCTTTTATTATATGCCAAAATTCACTAACGCCAGGTTTTTGCTTGTATACAAGTTATTCAGAAAATTAACTGTATAGGCAAAGATTTTGTTAGCAATTTGATTTTATACTAATTTTTAGGTTTGTTCAGTTCAAACAGGCTGCAAAGATAATGTTGTGTACGAGCAATAACAGAAAAGAGCTGCAATGTTCAAGGAGTTTCCAAATATTACAGATTTTAGACTATCAGATCAGTAAACATAATACAAAAAATTACAAATAAAAAGTCACAATATAAAATAGCAGCTCATGTAGCTTTTTTCAAGTTTTTAATTTTATTCAGAAAGTGACATTTAGTTCAGTTTGCCTCATTCTTTGAAGCTTCATCAAAATTTTCAACAAGATCTAGAAAGAAAGAAAAGTACACATTGAAACCAAAGCCTCAGTACCTTTTTCACCTTACCAAATATATCAATTCGGACAAGATTTTCTTAAAGTCAACATAATATTTTAATTATGAGATGTAATGGCTTTAGCATTTACAAACAATTTCTACATAAAAATATAAATGCCACATTAAGACAGGTGTAGATGAACCACTAGTATCTTATGAATCCTGTCTTCAACAACAACAAATGCCAGATAGAACACTTATCTGTGCTATAACACACTTGTATGGTGGGAAGTGGAGAGGGAAGGGGAGGGGAGGTTTCTTCCGTACCCTCGTGATGTGTATTAGGCCAATTCCTTGATGGACACACATTGATAGCATCATCATTTTTAGCCTAGCAACATTAAAAACTGCAGATACTATTATTCCTACAAAATAGCTAAAATACTGGATGAAGCTATAGGCCCATCTAGTCTCATACCCTGACAGCAGCCAGTACCAGATACTTCAGAGGAAGATGTAAAAAATTTCATAGTTGTCCACCATGGAATAACTTGCCCATAGGGAAGTTTAACAGTTAGTGGCTGACTAATCCCCTTACCATTTCTCCATCTCCCCCCCCCCCGCCCAATTCTATTTCATGTGTGTGATGTTCATTGTCAAACACCTAATCCTTTTTTTAATCCTACTAAATTCTTGGCCTCAATTCTACATTATGTATGTATTTTGTTGGACAGTAGGTCCTTTCACCTGTTTCTATTTTATGTTTGTTCTTACCTGGAACTTCATCATCATCATCCTCTCCAGTAGCAAGTGGTGCTTTTCCATCCACAGCTGTAATCACAAATAATGTAACGTTCATTTTAAATGCTAAGTTTATTTGTAAAAATCTCAAGTTACAAACTTAATTTTTTTGGAATAAAGCCAAAACTGAAGTTTGATGTTAACTTGAAATACATTTTCAGCAGGGGAAGTGGCTGTGATGCAAGTTTATTACATAATTGTGAAATAAGATCCAGCTAGGAGTATATATATTCTTTTGGCTATTTCATTATGTCTCATCAGAAGACAACCAGCACATCAAGGAAACAAGAGGACACATGCTACAACTATTTTACTGGTCAACTTATTACAGCAATGTAAGCTTATTTCAATCAACACTGCAAATTAAGTGCCTTGTATGAATAATCATTTTCATCTGCAAATTCAAATGCTGGGATTTTACTCAGATTAAAATAGCATCTTGATCTACTGATAATTCATTTCTTCTTGGTCTATCCCAGACTCTAAACAATAAGCTACAGAATGCCTAATTGCGCTTACCCTGGAGATCATAAAAGAAGGGAGTGTTTTTAAGGTATTCAGTCTTCCCAATTCAAATTTCTAGTAATGACCCCACCAATCAATCCTTCCCATGAAAAGTCTGGGACAGTGTGACTTTGCAGCAGATCTCTGAAGTCACTAAATCCTGGCTCTGGGGAACCAAAACAGTAGGTGGGAAGTAAATTCGAGCCCCTGCCTCCCAACCAAATACCAAGAACATCCTGCACCACAAGCCTTCTGCTATTTAAACCAGAAAGGAGGTTGTTTACTCAAGTACTCCACCCCAAGATGAGGGGAAAAACCCATTTGGGGCTTGACAGGTCAAAAAAAAAAAAAATCAATCTTAAATCAGTATTAAAAACAGGCTACTAAGGAGTCAAACTTCGTAGCTTACATCAGCTGAGCTTAGTCACACACAGAGGGGCTCCTTGCATCCACCCATTTCCAATCACAAGCTCCCTCTGTACCACACTCCCCCACCCCCTTATTTTTCAGCGACTCCCTGCAACTCACCCTAATCTCCCCCCTGCTAGGGTCTCTATGCCCCCTATTACCCACCCCCCTCATCCCACACCAGAGTCCCATATTCTGGCAGCTCTGTGCCCCTTGTTCACTCCTCCCCATTCTCCCCCTACGACAGGGGCTCTTGTGTACACTTCTATTTCTCCCTTCCCCACCTCCACTTATTCCAGCATCCCCCATTCTGCCCCCTTCCCCTCCACATACCAAATCCCCCATTCTGATCAGATGCAGCACTCAAAAAAGCTAGCACTCTACAGAGAGACTCCAACTGTAAGGCCTCCAAAAGCTTAGCCAATAAATTGGAGGAAATCAGCTATTTCAGTCATAAATTGAGCAGTTTTAATAAAACAGCATGAGCAATTCACTTTTCAACAATTACAGATTCCCAAATCCAATAAGCAATATTGCATGGTGGATTTTAAGCAACTGTTTATCAATTCAAAGTTGAAGTGTTTTACTGACTCAAAGTAACATTTTAAACTTTTTTAATATTAAAGAACTTTAAAGTTCTGGTGTATCCAAGATTAGCACTGGGTCATATAAAACAGTCAGGGTCCATTATAGTGTCAAGGGGTCCTTTTATTTTTGAGGATTTAGGAGTACAAGGAATCTTCCTGCTGCTGTCCTGAGGAAACCTAAAAGGATGACAGGAGGGACCTGAACTCCTGGCGAGACAGGAACAGGTTGCCCAGCTGCTAAAGATGTTCTGCAGATTCCTCTGGGCCATGGGGAAGCATAAAGAACCCTCTAGACCAGTGTTTCCCAAACTTAGGACACCGCTTGTTCAGGGAAAGCCCCTGGTGGGCCAGGACGGTTTGTTTACCTGCCGCATCCACAGGTTGAGCTGATCGCAGCTCCCACTGGCTGCGGTTCGCCACTGCGGGCCAATGGGGGCTGCGGGAAGCAGTGCGGGCCGAGGATCGGCCAAACCTGCAGACACAGCAGGTAAACAAACCAGCCCAGCCCGCCAGGGGCTTTCCCTGAACAAGCAGCGGCCCAAGTTTAGGGAACACTGCTCTAGACTATCAGAGGGGATTGAGCAACCTCCTCATCCACATCTGAACTAACAGCAGAAAACAGCAGGAGACCCACCACCCTCCCCTGTCCATAGGACAGACAATTACGCCTCCCCTACCCAGAAAAGGGCCATGTTGGAGGAGACTTGATATGTCTACACTGCAATTAGACACTCATGGCTGGCCTGTGCCAGCTGACCCAGGCTCACAGGGCTCGGGCTAAGGGGCTGTTTAACTGCAGTGTAGACGTTCAGTGTCAGGCTGCAGCCTGAACTCTAGGACCCTCCCCCCTTGCAGGGTCCCAGCGCCTGGGTTCCAGCCAGAGCACCTACACTGCAACTGAATAGCCCCTTAATCTGAACCCCTTAGCCCAAGTCAGTTGGCACGGGCCAGCCACAGGTTTTTAATTGCAGCGTACACAACACCCAAGCCATTCACTACCTGACCACAGATATAAAAGCAGCAGGTGAGGCCAGAGGACTGTACAAGCAACGTTCTCCCCCTGCCCCCAAACAAATGCCTTAGATTCTGAGGAGTGTGAACTGGAACAGGGAAAGCTTCAGCCAGGCTCACTATTGTTGGAAACTGGCTATCGTCCCAACTGCTTGCAAAGGCTTCATCCTCTGAAGGGGCGAGGATAAGCTTGGGCAGACAGTTTGCAATTCCCCTCCAGGGGTATTTCAAAAGTTCAGCCTGGAAGAGAAGAGCAAGACCAGGAAACCCCCATCTGCAGGCAGTGGGAGATGCCCAGTGACAGTAAAACTAGCCATATTCCGCCAATTCCCTCTCCTCCAAACCCTGCTCCGTAGCAGAAGCACCTTTCTAGGATGAGAGGACCCACCCTCATCTCTACTTACCTCCTCTTTACAATTCAGGCATATGGCATTGATGGTACCGATCTCAGCCCCTACCTGTGTTAATCCAAGACTACAGGGTGATGACTGCTTTTGCTGCTGGTGGGAGCTGTCTTGCTCCCCTTTTCTCATTTACCTAGGAATTTGGAGGTGGAAGCCTTGATAATCTCTCTCCATCCCCACACCAACTCTAGGAACTCCCTGATACAGCTTCATTGTCTCGCCAGGCAGACTTACCTTTGCTAAACCAGAGGGGGAGCATGACATCAGAGCTCCTTAGTGCCTCTAAATCCCCTCCTGAAATTCTGTGCAAGTGAACAGGGCCAGTTCAAGAGGAAAAACAAAGCCCAGGCTACTTTAAGAGATAAATGTAAATTAATAAGTTTTCCAGATAAAAATGTGCTAACCTATTTTAATAGATGTGTGCTCAAATTAAGCAAGCTGCCCTAGATGAGTAAAATACACACTAATTACTTTGCTTCCAATTTCTTGGTATTTGAGAAACTACATGCAGGTTAAGGGATATGTGCCAGTTTCTTATATTTCGCTATATATCATGTTGGAAACAAATCTGTGAACGGGATCCGAGAATTAAGTTTCTTTTTAGATTACATTTATTAGCATATGGGTGGAACATTGAATTTTTACTTCTGGAGTTCACTGCTGAGATACAAATAAACTGTATAAATCTGCTGAAAAAGTATGTTGAGGTTACAACTTACGTTGCTTGGGTAGAGCCTCTGCCAATCTCCTCAAGCTAGTCAGACTGTCCGCTCCAAGCTGGTTTAAGATGCTGGGAAGCATTTCCGTCAGCTGCTTTGTCTCAGCATGGCCTGTGATAGTGAAAGTGTTAGCAGCCAGAGATGCCTGAACTTTAGGGTTGTTGAAGTGGATGACTGTTCCCTGGTTGGTAAACATATTTACCTGCAAGAAAAAGTAAAATCATATTAAGACAGTCACATTTTGGACTACGATTTCATTTCAATAGAAAACTTGAACAACTAAGCCTTGTTCAAGCTCAAGACTTACTTGCAACATTTCTAACAGTTCAAGAGTATACTCAGAAGTAAATATAAACAAACTTCACAAAACTAGGTTTTTTTTTAGGGTTTTGGTTTTTTTAATAAAGCAGTTACCTCTTCAATACCAGAAATGTTGTTGACTCCCAGTTTCTTTAAGGAGAACTGAAGTTTCTTGTCATCTGCTGTAGCTGTTCTGTGGACAACCTTCTTCTTTCTGCGGGCAGTTCCCTTTGTGGAAAGAACATATGTTATATTACAGCAGTTCTCAAATTAAAGAACTCTTATTTCACACATTACTCACAGGGGATGATGATAGCATCAAGAAGGAAGAACTGGTAAATTTGACATCTGTCAACATCAAGGACTAAAGATTTCAAACAAACATCCCATCTTAGCACACTTTAAAGATTTGCCAAGTATACTTTATGGAGAGTATCAAATCTGCTTTCCAAGCAAACCATTTCTGGAAAGGAGAATGGAAACCTTTCTAGGTTTCTTAAATTATATCCAAACTGATACTTTTATAAACTTAAAATTAAAGGAAATTCTCCGTAATAAGATTTTAAATAAAGGAGGGTACAAGAATGATTTCCTCAAGTTATCAGGAATCAAAGACTACTCATCAAAAAGAAATGAGGCAATACTGTACAGAATCCCAAGAATAAGACACGCTACAGCATTACATAGGAATTTGTCACTCAAACACAGAGAAACTTTGCCCCAAGCAGATGTTACCTATGTCTGACAGAGATTGGGATCAGTCTTTTCTGATTTGGCAACTCATATTTTGCATGTCATTAAAGGTACTACTGAACTGAGTTCTAGGTCATACCCATTTACAAAGCAGAAGTCTCCAAGAGATGAGTTCTACCCTTGTTGAGGGCCAACTCCCCACAACCAAAGAGCCCTAGATTTGTGATTTGGTGCAGTTATTTGGCAGTGAAGAGTGCTCTTCTCCATGTCAAAGAGCAGCATTGCTACTTAATGGCTTCTACTATTTACAAGATTTCAGCATCCCCTGAACTAAAGAGTGCAAAAGCTCATGGCTCTATTAACCTCATTCCTTTTCCTCCCTGAGTCTGCTGTCCCAAACCCTGCTACTCCAGCTTCAGGCCAACCAGGTCGAAACAATAAGAAATGGTTTCACATCCATTTAGACATAGTTCCCTCAGACAGTACCGATCAGTGGGAATTGCTGTAAAGAAAAATTTGGGTGGACATTATGGGCTTTAATCCAATCGAAGCAAAAACCCCAGCCCCTTTTTTAAAGTTGTGTGTGGAGAAAGGCCCCTCAGGATAGGTAGGCTAGTATAGGAAGAACAGTAGTAGCCCCAATTAAGGTGAAACTCTACCACCAAACTGGAAAGGAATCTCAGCCTGAAATGCTTTGCCTGCCTAGAGCCTGAACCCAGCTCACTCAGCAATTTGAAAGTCACTGCAACCAGAACGGTGACCTTTCATGTAAGGAGTGATCCAAAAGGAGCTTTCATCAGCCTGTCAGGACTACATTAATATTTCAGAACAAAGGGCTTTTTAATAGGTCTAGAAAGTCATGCCTTGCATGAAACTGACAGTTTTTTTTGCAGGTGTCTGCAGAGACACCTGCCAACCTACCAATTCACAATAGGTTAGAATAGGTGTCAAATGCATTTGGATTGATTTAGGTCTTTATGCTAGAGTTGTCTGCCATCTGAAACTCAGTTAATTTCCATTAAGTGGATAGCAGCTGCTTTCATCTTTACAGAATTGAAGCCTGTAAAGATTACAGGTCTCGGACACTAAATCCACCCTGATCTTGCTGAGACATGCACAATTCCTGGGGTTCCACCTATGTACTAAAGATGAGTGGCTGCTGCAGACTATGTATGGAATACTGAGAAATACATCTGGCCAACCCTGCCCTAAAATTAAAAAAAAAAAAAAAAAAGAAAAAAAGGGTGAAGTGTCCTTGCTAAATGGCAATGACTACATTTTAGGCAAAAACTGCAAATTATAATAGTATCGTCAAGTGGCATAATAATCCTGAAACTCCACCCAAATGAATAGAAAGAAATTTTGCTAAAGCTAGATATGGAGCAATTCACTAACAAAGAAGTCTTACAAAACAGCCTTGAAAATTTTCTATACTAGGCACATTCTATTCTTTGCATGATTAGCAAAACTAAGTATCAGAGGGGTAGCCATGTTAGTCTGGATCTGTAAAAGCAGCAAACATCCGACGAAGCAGGTATTCACCCACGAAAGCTTATGCTCCAATACGTCCGTTAGTCTATAAGGTGCCACAGGACTCTCTATAGCAAAACTAAGTTTTCCCCATGAATAAAATAGTACTTATACCTAATGAGTGGACGAGTATTATTTCGCAATGCTGCAATAAAGTACTTCTGATAGTATTAGACACCATCAAATCCAGTGTATTTTAAAAATAGCAGATTCAGGTACTACCTCTGCTCCAATTCTCCCATGCCAATTTGAGACTGAACTATAGCATCTCTAACATATTAAACTCCACTGTTTTCAGTTATATTCACAAAGCAGCTAGTATGCCTACAAACACACCCAGTTTTGTTGCTTATCAACACTACAATGAGCAAGTTATAATCTGGAACAAACTAGGTGTGCACATGTACGTGACTAGAATAAAAACGTCTATAGCCAGCATTGTCATAGCAGGTTTATCTAGACTAGGTATGTAACCACACACAAGCCGCATTAACATGAGGCAGCAATTTGTGGCTGAAAGCATTTCTACATGCTTTATAAACCAGATTTATGTAATGACTGTGCTACTTAAATGCTTTCATGCAGAAAAATCATGTTTAGTTCACTATAATCTGCATTTAGAGAGAGACCACAATCTGAATTTTTTTATTTCTTGGTTCTGCAGCAATTTTATAGCCCCCTTCCTTCAAAACAAAAAACCACAAGACAAAGTTTGCCTTTAAAGAAAACTCTACAGATCTGTTCCCTCAAGGGTGGGTACAGCAGAGAGTCTTCAACAGGTTCCCTCCACCACTTCTCGTTTTCATACTATGTGCGCACAAGAACTGCATATCTCAGCAAAGGTAATATGCAGTAGTTTTTTCTTGAAAAATTCCCTTAACATTACTGAAATGATTTAAAATAAACCAAGCTTAAGTAGTTAACAGCTATACATAAAGGCCTATTTCAAAGGCTAATTGAAAGGTTTTCATCCAGTCAACACATGAATTCAGAAACCATTTCCCCTGCAAGAGTTGATGACATCACTAACATCTAAACAAGGCACTAGTTCTGGTACTGGTGGTATCAGTTCTCGCAGTAAGACACAGAACCAAAGTAGCTTACCTATTCAATACAACTGATACGGGACACATATTATGCTCAAATAAATTGGTTAGTCTCTAAGGTGCCACAAGTACTCCTTTTCTTTTTGCGAATACAGAAAAACCTAGTCAGTCAGAAAACTCAACCATACATATGGGCAATTAATCTTGTTGGGAACAAAATATGGTATCTAGTTTCATAAATGTAATTTTGGTTTATTTTTATGAAAACCCCAATGCCTAAACTGAATGAATATTTTATTTATTTATATATATATTTTTACACACACACATATATATATATATATATATATATATATATATATATATATATATAACCCCAATGCCTAAACTGAATGCTGGTAGCAGGAGAGTGAGTTTCAGGGGGGAGGGGTGGGGAGGGGAGGAGTGTGAGAAAACCTGTATTTGTGCTGGAAATGGCCCAACTTGATCATCATACACATTGTAAGGAGAGTGATCACTTTAGATAAGCTATTACCAGCAGGAGAGTGGGGTGGGAGGAGGTATTGTTTCATGGTCTCTGTGTATAATGTCTTCTGCAGTTTCCACAGTATGCATCCGATGAAGTGAGCTGTAGCTCACGAAAGCTCATGCTCAAATAAATTGGTTAGTCTCTAAGGTGCCACAAGTACTCCTTTTCATATTACTAGTAGAAACAGTACAGAAACATCCATACCTCGCCAAGATAAAACAGTAAGTTTAGATAGATTTAAAGTTCCATGTACGCTTTGGGCCCATCTGCATGGAGCAGCTGCGCCTTACCTTTCCCCCAATGCGCACTTGAGCCTGGAGTTTGGCTAGTTTTTCTTGATTCATGATTGTTTCTTTCATCTAAAAAGGAAGGACAGTAGACACTATGGACACGGCTCTGCTCGCTGGGGAGGTCAGCCCCGCGGCGGGCAGCGTCTGCAATGCAGCGGAGGCCCCGGCCATCTCCGGGGCAAGGGGAGGCCTCCCTTGCCCCCCCTCCACCCCAGACTTCGTACCGGGGCGAGCAGTCAGGGAGCAAGGCCGCTCGGCGGACACCAGCCGCATCCCGGCGACGGGATGGGGAAGCAGGAGGCGAAACCAGGCAGCGGATTCAAGGGCTCGAGGCCTCTCTCTGGAGAGGGGGGAGAATTTACTCAGCCCCGAGTAACTCCCACAGCCGCATCCCGGCCCTTCCCCAGCAGCAGGGCCGCGCCCGCGCCGCGGCTTATCGCGCCGCAACTACAGGGCCCCGCGCGGCCTAACCCACCGGTGTCTCCCCCGACTCACATGCCCGGGCCTGGCGGCGCTCCACCGAGTACCCTCCCCAGGAACCCCGCTCCCCCAGCGGGCCGCAGGCCCCTTTGTACCTTCCCGGGTGGAAGCGGCACTATCCTGGCAGGGCAGGGAGCGCGGATCGGAGCGCACACACGCGGAGGGGTGCAAGATGGTGGCCGGAAGGAAGGAGCTGGGGGTGGGCGGGGCGACGCGACGCGTCGACTACACCTAACGTCGCGCGCGCGCTCCTCTTACCTCAGCCGTCAGCCCAGGAGCTCGGCGGGTGCTCCCCGCGCCAGGGGAGGGTGACACCGCGGGCGTGAGCCCCTCCAATGGGGCCTCGGGCCAGCCAGCGCGGAGACCGTCACACAGGTGGGGCGGGTGGAGCCTGGGCCTCTTGCAGGGGGCCCGAAAGCAGCTGGGGTTGGGGCCTAGAGAGCGTCCCCCTCACAGCCCCAGAGATGGCGCGGGGTGCTGGACTAAGCGTCCTGAGAAACCCTTTCTCTGCTGGGCACCTTTGTCAGGTGCCTGCCGTCGCCGGCGCGGCCGCCGCGGCGCGAAACTAGGGCGCCTTTGGTCTGAGTTTTGCCTTCCCAGCTGCTGGAATCGGGATTGCAGGAGAACGGCGGCTCTGTCTCTGGGCACGCGCGTGGGCTTCCTTCTGCATCTCCCTAAACCCTGCTCTTCTCTCTGCTAGAATACAGCTAAACTCTGGCCGTGCCTTCCTAGTTACATCGCTAAAACCTTGTTGTTGTCTTCATCACTTCTTGCCTGTATTACTGTAACCTCTATTCCTCTGGCCTCTGTGCGTGTTATTTTCTAATCTCATAGAATCATAGAATATCAGGGTTGGAAGGGACCCCAGAAGGTCATCTAGTCCAACCCCCTGCTCGAAGCAGGACCAATTCCCAGTTAAATCATCCCAGCCAGGGCTTTGTCAAGCCTGACCTTAAAAACCTCTAAGGAAGGAGATTCTACCACCTCCCTAGGTAACGCATTCCAGTGTTTCACCACCCTCTTAGTGAAAAAGTTTTTCCTAATATCCAATCTAAACCTCCCCCATTGCAACTTGAGACCATTACTCCTCGTTCTGTCATCTGCTACCATTGCGAACAGTCTAGAGCCATCCTCTTTGGAACCCCCTTTCAGGTAGTTGAAAGCAGCTAACAAATCCCCCCTCATTCTTCTCTTCTGCAGACTAAACAATCCCAGCTCCCTCAGCCTCTCTTCATAAGTCATGTGCTCTAGACCCCTAATCATTTTTGTTGCCCTTCGCTGGACTCTCTCCAATTTATCCACATCCTTCTTGTAGTGTGGGGCCCAAAACTGGACACAGTACTCCAGATGAGGCCTCACCAGTGTCGAATAGAGGGGAACGATCACATCCCTCGATCTGCTCGCTATGCCCCTACTTATACATCCCAAAATGCCATTGGCCTTCTTGGCAACAAGGGCACACTGTTGACTCATATCCAGCTTCTCGTCCACTGTCACCCCTAGGTCCTTTTCCGCAGAACTGCTGCCTAGCCATTCGGTCCCTAGTCTGTAGCGGTGCATTGGATTCTTCCATCCTAAGTGCAGGACCCTGCACTTATCCTTATTGAACCTCATCAGATTTCTTTTGGCCCAATCCTCCAATTTGTCTAGGTCCTTCTGTATCCTATCCCTCCCCTCCAGCGTATCTACCACTCCTCCCAGTTTAGTATCATCTGCAAATTTGCTGAGAGTGCAATCCACACCATCCTCCAGATCATTTATGAAGATATTGAACAAAACCGGCCCCAGGACCGACCCCTGGGGCACTCCACTTGACACCAGCTGCCAACTAGACATGGAGCCATTTATCACTACCCGTTGAGCCCGACAATCTAGCCAGCTTTCTACCCACCTTATAGTGCATTCATCTAGCCCATACTTCCTTAACTTGCTGACAAGAATACTGTGGGAGACCGTGTCAAAAGCTTTGCTAAAGTCAAGAAACAATACATCCACTGCTTTCCCTTCATCCACAGAACCAGTAATCTCATCATAAAAGGCGATTAGATTAGTCAGGCATGACCTTCCCTTGGTGAATCCATGCTGACTGTTCCTGATCACTTTCCTCTCATGTAAGTGCTTCAGGATTGATTCTTTGAGGACCTGCTCCATGATTTTTCCAGGGACTGAGGTGAGGCTGACTGGCCTGTAGTTCCCAGGATCCTCCTCCTTCCCTTTTTTAAAGATTGGCACTACATTAGCCTTTTTCCAGTCATCCGGGACTTCCCCCGTTCGCCACGAGTTTTCAAAGATAATGGCCAAGGGCTCTGCAATCACAGCCGCCAATTCCTTCAGCACTCTCGGATGTAACTCGTCCGGCCCCATGGACTTGTGCACGTCCAGCTTTTCTAAATAGTCCCTAACCACCTCTATCTCCACAGAGGGCTGGCCATCTCTTCCCCATTCTGTGATGCCCAGCGCAGCAGTCTGGGAGCTGACCTTGTTAGTGAAAACAGAGGCAAAAAAAGCATTGAGTACATTAGCTTTTTCCACATCCTCTGTCACTAGGTTGCCTCCCTCATTCAGTAAGGGGCCCACACTTTCCTTGGCTTTCTTCTTGTTGCCAACATACCTGAAGAAACCCTTCTTGTTACTCTTGACATCTCTTGCTAGCTGCAGCTCCAGGTGCGATTTGGCCCTCCTTATATCTTTCCTACATGCCCGAGCAATATTTTTATACTCTTCCCTGGTCATATGTCCAACCTTCCACTTCTTGTAAGCTTCTTTTTTATGTTTAAGATCCGCTAGGATTTCACCATTAAGCCAAGCTGGTCGCTTGCCATGTTTACTATTCTTTCGACTCATCGGGATGGTTTGTCCCTGTAACCTCAACAGGGATTCCTTGAAATACAGCCAGCTCTCCTGGACTCCCTTCCCCTTCATGATAGTCCCCCAGGGGATCCTACCCATCCGTTCCCTGAGGGAGTCGAAGTCTGCTTTCCTGAAGTCCAGGGTCCGTATCCTGCTGCTTACCTTTCTTCCCTGCGTCAGGATCCTGAACTCAACCAACTCATGGTCACTGCCTCCCAGATTCCCATCCACTTTTGCTTCCCCCACTAATTCTACCCGGTTTGTGAGCAGCAGGTCAAGAAAAGCGCCCCCCCTAGTTGGCTCCCCTAGCACTTGCGCCAGGAAATTGTCCCCTACGCTTTCCAAAAACTTCCTGGATTGTCTATGCACCGCTGTATTGCTCTCCCAGCAGATATCAGGAAAATTAAAGTCACCCATGAGAATCAGGGCATGCGATCTAGTAGCTTCCGTGAGTTGCCGGAAGAAAGCCTCATCCACCTCATCCCCCTGGTCCGGTGGTCTATAGCAGACTCCCACCACTACATCACTCTTGTTGCACACACTTCTAAACTTAATCCAGAGACACTCAGGTTTTTCCACAGTTTCGTACCGGAGCTCTGAGCAGTCATACTGCTCCCTTACATACAGTGCTACTCCCCCACCTTTTCTGCCCTGCCTGTCCTTCCTGAACAGTTTATAACCATCCATGACTGTACTCCAGTCATGTGAGTTATCCCACCAAGTCTCTGTTATTCCAATCACGTCATAGTTCCTTGACATCACCAGGACCTCCAGTTCTCCCTGCTTGTTTCCAAGGCTTTGTGCATTTGTATATAAGCACTTGAGATAACCTGTTGATCGCCCCTCATTCCCAGTATCTCTTTCATTTTATCCCCAGATACCACTGCTAAAATCATTCTCCTCCAACCTTCCTTCTATCAAATCATCCTTCCCTTCACTCTCTTAATTGCCTGCCTGTATTTCACAGTATATAATTCAGGCTCCTTGGATTTTCTTTCAAGGTCCTATATAATCTCAATCCTGCCTACATCTCTGTTCTTATCTTCTGTTACTCTTCCCCTTTCTATCTTACTCCTCTCACATCAAGACTTACTTTGGCTTCACACCTTCTTTCATGTTATACCCTACACTTAGAACAGTTTCCCGTCTAACAAACCCTCTGTGGTCATCTCCAATAATCTTCCCTACATTAGTGTTTTCATCAATGATTCTTCACACCCTCCTTTACCTGGACTGTTGCCCTGCATTTTGGTATTGTCTGAACTGGATCTTGATCCTGCAAATGATTATACACAAAACTCCACACTGAGAACACTTATGTGTGGAATGGGACACCCAAATACCCCAAAAATCTGTTTCAATACCGGAAAGAGCAAACACATTGCACACTTTAGTTGTCACCTACATACTAGAACCCATACAGGTATCATCAAACAAATACAACCCATGCCTGATGGGGACCACATCCTGAAAGAAATCTTTCCCAAACCACCTCTTCTGTCCTTCAAACAACCCCCCGGCCTTTCTAAACTCATCAGAAGCAAGCTCCCTACAGACTGGGACACACCAACTCAGATCAACACCAGAACACTAACTCAACACAACTGCCAGAACAACAGATGTAAAACCTGAAAATACATCTCCACTGCTACATTGATCACTACTTCAAAATACCACCTTTTAAGATCCATGGGTCCTACACATGCCTATTACAACATGTGGTGTAGCTCATCCAGTTCATCGAATGCCTCAGCAACAACTATGTGGGTGAAACAAGACAAGCACTATGGTCTTGAATGAACTCACACAGAAAAATTATAAAAGACAAAAACACTTTGTCACCTGTGGGCAAACACTTTTCACAAAGTGATCACTGTATATCTGACCTCTCAGTCCTCATCCTCAAAGGAAACCTGCACAACACCTTTGAAAGGTGAGCCTGGAAACTTAAATTCATAACGCTGCTGGACGCTAAACACCATGGACTTAGCAGAGACACTGGTTTTATGGCTCATTACAACAACTTGTAATACACCTTGCTGCCTACTAACCCTTCGTTGTCCTATTACTTCAAAGGTATTAATTGACCGCTTCATTTTAAGTGGTCTCCTACCACATGTATGAATTTAAGGTTAACAATCTGTCCTACCTTGTATTTAGCTTGGACACTCTAGTTTCCTTCTCCAGACCTGAAGAAGAGCTCAGTGAATCATCTCAAAAGCTTATCCCTTCCTCCAGAAAACGTTGGTTCAATAAAAGATATGACCTCATCCACCCTGTCTCTCTCCTATGCACAGTTATTCAGGTGTGTAAATGTTTGCAGGATCAGGGCCTTATGTTGTAAATTCTTCGTGGTAGGGACCATTTCTTAGTCTAAGGCCCAATCCTGCAAAGACTTAGACCAGGTCTACATTATAAACTTACATCAGCATAATGCCACTCAGGGGTGTGAAAAATCCACACCCCCTGAGCAAAGCAGTTATACCAGCCTAACCCCCAGTGTTGACAGTGCTATGTCCACAAAAGAGCTTCTTCCGTCAACATAACTACCAGCTCTCATGGAAATGGATTAACTATGCCAACAGAAGAAGCTTTCCAGTCAGCGTAGTACTGTCTTCACTAAAGCACTACAGAAGCACAGTGGCACTAGTGCTGCTTCGCTGCTGCAGCTTTTTAAGTGTAGACCTGCCCTTAGCAATGAGCTTGACTTTGCTCACTGTGAGGAAGCAAGTGGGACAGCTCACATGATTGACTGGGACTCACATGATTGACTTCAATGGGACTAATCACCATGCATAAAAGTAAGCACATACATAAGCCTTTGCAGAATCTGGGCCTACGTTTTGTAAAGTTCAGTGTATGTTTCTGGCGCTATATACATTAATAATATTACAACATTAACTTGTCCTGTAACTTTGATACCTTTTTGGTGACTTATTCACTAGGAATTTCATGAATAAATTACAGTTTTTATTTGTTGTTATAACAAGACATGTTTTAAAAGGACACTGTAAAAAAAACTTAGCCCCAAAATGTAGATTTTTGTTTTAACAAATCTACAGAAAAGTAATATGAATATAAAATTATGGAATCAATTTTAAAAAATGAGAATTTTTTTTGTTTTACACTTAAGTATTTCCCTCCAGTACTCAGGACCAATCAGAGGGAGGGCCGAGAGGGCCATTTGGCCTGGACCTCAAGCTCAAAGGGGGCCTCAAATTTAGACACTTGTTAATTTTTTGGCATTTGATAAGTTTCGCAACTTGTTTTTATGCGCATCCCAGACAGACCAAAATGTGACACACTCTCTCAGCTTAGAGCTGAAAATTTAAGCAAATAAGAGATGCGATTTGGTAAAACACATAATTTTTTTGTTAACTGACATAGATTTTGTCTATTAAAGAGTTTAAAATGTTCATAAATATTAATAAAAATATGTCGGTTCTGATGGCATAAGATTAGACCATGATGAACGTGTCCTCTCAGATCAGATGATTATATAAACAAACCACTACTAGTAGCTGGTGCTGGATCAAGTACATGTTGAAAGGTGGAGAAATGTTACATTTTAGTGTCTTTATAGTTTTACATCTAGTTGACTAAGGGATTATTTATGTGTGAGAATTCCTCATTATTATCTTCATATGATAGCTAAAATTGGTGATTGGTTGTTTGGTTGAGCCCTAGCTTGGTAGCTCGGCCATCATCATGGGCTTTCATAGTCTATAGGCCAGATTCAAGGTGAAAATTTGGGAGGACAGTTTTGTACAGTGAGTTTCATGAGGACACATATTTGAAATGTTTGGACATTATCCCTCTATCTGTGTCTGTGTTTACTATATGTCATTCTTTTGTCTTCAGCTCAGCCTGTTATACCTTGCGTGCTTGAGTTTTAATTCAGTGATGAGGATAATAACCTGTCTGACTGTTTAATTTTGTGTTCTTAATTAGTATTCCTTCATTTTAAGTCTTTTCAGCATTCGTGTACCATTCAGCATTTGCGTACATGTTTACAGTAGAAGATTTCAAGTGTAGATAAGCTACTTATTTACAGCAGAATATTTCAAGTGTGGATAGGCTACATATTGACCAGATAGATCACTATGAAGAGGAGACTTGAAAGTGGTGCAAGCAAGAGATGGTGAAAACAACGGAGTGAAGCAGCAGCTAAGAGCACAAAGCCAATAACTTCATTTCTCAAACCACTGGAAAACACACCTTACCCAACAAACAATGCTACAGATAATAAAAACTCTGCAACTGCAACAGGTGATATTTCAATGCTAATACCTGGACTTGAGGACAGTAGCCAAGAAGGAGATGTGCCAACAGTAACAAATGCAGCAGAATATCCTGTGTATGATCAAGAAACTCAACAGCAACAAGAAGATGTAGATCTTACGCAGCAAGAGCAATTCATGAGTACTACAGGTTTGACTGTGACAGACATTGGAATTATTGACCAGAGCAATGCTGCCCAAATGTAATCTTTTCTTCAAATTAGTTGTTTTGAAATTCCAAGTAACATTCCACGAAATGCTGATAATCATGCTTTCCCTACTCGTTTGCTGACAAAAACTTTTCCAAATGATGAGACCTGCACAAGAGACTGGTTATGCTGGAGTACGGAAAGACAATCTCTGTACTGTGCACCCTGCTTCATTTTGAACAAAAGTGCTGCAAATGCATCAGTTCTCTCTAATCAATCAGGATGGATCATCAACAAAGGTTGGAGGAAGTTGAAAGATCGAATACCATCACATGAGAGTTCAACGTCACACAAATAAAACTATGTTGCATGGAAATCAGTAGGGCAGCATCAGCTGAAAGTTCAGTTGAGAATTTACTCTTGACTGAACTCTCTACAGAAACTAATAACTGGAAAAAACTTCTCGAGCGCATCCTGAATGTCATCCTTTTTCTTTCTGAGCAGGGATTGGCTTTCTTTGGTTCCAGTCAACGTATTGGTAATCGTGCAAATGGAAACTTTCTAGGCATAGTTGAGCTCCTCAGCAAATATGACCCACTTTTATCAGAGCATGTTAAACGTGTTTGAGAATTGCAAGAGAGACAAAAGCACATGCAAGTCCATTGTCTCTCCACATGCATACAAAAGAAGTTTATTGAGCTATGTGGGTCATTCGTACAAACAACGATTCTTGATGAGATTCGAAATGCCAAGTATTTTTCAATCATTGTTGATGCCACTCTGGATTGTTCTCACAAGGAACAGATTACTATGGTTATTTGATGTGTTAAGATTGTAGACAGCTCAAAATTTTCAATTGAAGAAAGGTTTATTTTGTTTGATAATTTCACGAGAAAAACTGGAAAAGAATTGCTGCTTGAGTATTAGCAATTCTAGAAGGTTTTAAGTGAGATTTTTAAGTCTGCATTTGTTAAGCCTAAGACAATGGATCTAATATGGCTGGGAAGTACAAAGGTGTACAAGCAGTTCTGCTTGAGCATAATTCAAACTATATTTTCTCCAGCTGTGGAAACCACACACTAAACCTTGTAGGTGTTGACTGTGCTGAATCATGTAAGGAGGCAATTACTTACTTTGGAACTGTTCAGCAAATGTACAATCTCTTCAGTAGCAGTCCACAAAGATGGGAAATTCTGAAGCAATATCTTCCTGTTTCACTGCATGGGATGTCCAAAACTAGATGATCTGCACAGATTGGTGGTGTTCAACCTGTTGCGCAGCATTTGAATTCAGTGAGAAAGGCTTTAAATGAGCTTGAATCTCTCAATCTCACTGCACAGGCTCAAAATGAATTTCAGTCTATTCAGAAGCACATGTCCAAATTTGAATGCATTCTGATGTCCTTTTTGTGGATGAAGCTACTTACAATGATCCACCAAATGAATCTGTCTCTAAGGTGCCACAAGTACTCCTTTTCTTTTTGCGAATACAGACTAACACGGCTGTTACTCTGAAACCAAACGAATCTGGTAATTGAAGCACGCAATGCTACACTTGATGTTGAGAGGGATAACATTGAAAGTCTTATCAATGACATTCAACAGATTTGTGAACAATTGGATGCGATCCTGACTGAGTCCAAATTAGTAGCACGGAATATTGGCATTTCATCTGAGTTCTTCACCAATCGCAATTTACCTATTAAATTCGATGCCGAGCAGCATTAAAGGGTCAATGTCTTCCTTGTCACTATTGACTCTATTCAGTCAGGTCTTACACGTCAATTTGAGTCACTGCAACTAATTTGTACTCTTTTTGGGGTTTTTTGGCAGTTCAACAGGCTGAGTAATGAAGATCTACTTTATGCAGGTGAACAATTTCAGCAACAGTACAACAAAGAAATTTCAAAAGGTCTCAGTGATGAGATCATCTTCCTCAAATGAATATATTCTGCGAACTTTAAATTGGATTGCAAGCCAAAGGAATTGTTTCAAGAAATACTCGAACTTGGACTCTCTGGGGAGTTTCCTAATATCACAATTGCGTTGTGTATTTTTGTCAGTTTGCCTGTATCAGTGGCTTCAGGTGAGCGCACGTTCAATGTGTTAAAGCAGGTAAAGAACTATCACCATTCAACTATGGGACAAGAGCATTTGAATGGGATCACCACGCTTAATATCAACTGTGACATTGCACGAAAGCTAGATTTTTCCTCAATAATTAGTGCATTTGCACAGAAAAAAGGCTAGAAAAGCATTTGTTAAATAAAAAAATATTCAAATTATGTCTCACTCTTTTTTTTGGTGCCTTATCTTGTTTTCATGTGTCGTCATTTTTTATTTTTATTATGGGTAGGGGCCTCAAAAGCTGGAAGTGGCCCGGACCTCTCTGGACCTCTGAGAGGGCCTGCCAGTACTTCAACAACAACATTGTTGCTCAGGGCAGGTCTACACTGTCACTATCTTGCTCAGCACTTTCAAGCTTGTGTGTTTATATGTTCAGCACTCTACCTCAGACTCTGGACCTGTCTACACTGGCAAGTTTCTGCGCAGTAAAGCAGCTTTCTGTGCTGTAACTCCCGAGGTGTACACACTGCCAAGCCACCTAGTGCACAGAAACTGCACAGTTGTAGCACTCTAAAAAAACCACCCCGATGAGAGGCATAGAGCTTTCTGCACCGGGGCTAAAGCGCTGCTGTGCCAGTGTACACACCGTGGCAATTACAGCACTGCCATTGGCTTCCTGGAGGTGTCCTACAATGCCTGTTCTTACCTCTCTGGTCATCGGTTTGAACTCTACTGCCCTGCCCTCAGGTGACCAACCGTCATCCCCACCCCATACATTCCTTTGCAAATTTGAAAGTCCCCTTCCTGTTTGCTCGGTGATACGTGCAGTGGTCTCAGTGCATCTTTACAGGTGGCCATGCCTGCTCCACGCACCAGGTGATCCCCCACTTGGAGCAATGCCAAGCTGCTGGATCTCATAGGCATTTCGGGAGAGGAGGCTGTCCAGTCCCAGCTGCACTCCAGCCATCAGAATTATGATACCTACGGACAGATTTCACGATGCATGATTGAAAGGGGCCGTGACTGGGAAACACTGCAGTGTAGGGTAAAAGTGAAGAAGCTGCGGAACACCTACTACAAGGTGCGGGAGGCAAACTGCTGCTCCCGTGCTGTGCCCACAAACTGCCGGTTCTACAAAGAGCTGGATGCAATATTTGATGGTGACCTCACCTCCACTGCAAAGGCCCCTGGATACTTTGTTGGCTCACATACCAGTCAAGATTGGACCGAGCCAGGAGGAGGAAAACTTGGATGAAGAGGGGGAGGGGATCCAGAGGCAGAAGATGACTTGGAGGCCAGAGATTCATGCAGTCAGGAGCTCTTCTCTACCCCAGAGGAGGCTAGCCAGTCACAGCTATCAGATCTTGGCGAAACGCAAACAGGAGAGGAGGCCCCTGGTAAGTGGATCTGATTTTGGGAATTGCTGTAGCGAGTTGTTAGGGGCAGGAGGGTTGCAGAAAGCAAGCTTGTCTCCCACTGCATGCCTAGTCTGAGCGGCGGGAACAGGCTGTTGATAGACTCCCTCACTTTACAGGCATCTCCCTCAGAGATCTCCAGGAAACTCTCATGGAGATACTGGGCAATCCACTGCCGTAGGTTCCTCGGCAGAGCTGCTTTGTTTCTTGCCCCATTAACGGTAACTTTTCCATGCCACTTTTCCATCACAGGCGGCGGGGGACCATTGCTGCACAAAGGCGAGCCACACAGGGACCAGGGCAGAAGCCGCAGGCTTGGAGAAGACCCTCCCTTGATTCCCTGCTCACCCTCAGCAGCGAGATATCTTCCATAATGAACACCTCCTGTGGAAAGTGTGGGGACAGGAATGATTATCAGGCACCCGCTACAGTGCTGGCTCTCCCAAAGTGCCACGTGCCCAGTGTACAGCAGGGTCCGGGAACAGAGATTTACCCTGCCCCTGTGGCTACTCACCATTTTGGGGGTCTTGTGGCTCATGTGTCAAACAGTTGACAGGTGTGTGAGTACTGGCTGTGTTTTAAAACACTGAATCAGTGTTGTCTGTGTTGCAAACAATACTGCTTCTGTAAAATTTAAACTTCACAGAGATGACCTTGGGAGCCCAGCCTCCCTCTTTGTTATCAGCGGCAGAACGGCTGTGCAGAATTAGAAAGCAGCCAAGAAGAACTAAGGAGGACTTTCTCCGTGAGGTTATGATGCACTCTGCCGTCAAGAAACAGGAATTGAAGGAGTGGCGGGACAGTGAGAAGAGGGACCTAAAGGAGAACGCAGCACACCAGAAAGAAGCCATGGAGCACCTCTTAAATGTTATGGAGCGCCAAGTGGACACGCTCCAGGCGATACTAGCTCTTCAAACCGAACAGCACTGTGCCCGCCCTCCCCTGCAACTGCTGTCACAAAACTCTTTCCCATGCGCCCCCCCACCACAGCGCCAACACACTGTTACCAACCTCCTGGCTCCACTCTCTACCCGCAGCATTCCACTCCTCCCTCCTCACAGTCCAGCACTGTGGACTCCCACTACCCACTGCACTCAACACCCATCTCTCTGCAGTTTGGCCCTGCTGAAGTACAGCACCTGTTGCATTGTACTCCAAAGTACTCCATTGTTGCATTGTACTCCAAAGGGTATGATCCCTGGACATTCACAAATCTGTAGCCGTCCCAGGACCCCTCCACCTCTTGAGACCTTTCCATCCCCCATCCTCCTCCCTGCTGATGAATTTTTTCATTTGATTCTCTCCTCCGGTTGTTGTCTTTTAATAAAATAATTGTGTTTGTTTGAAAGCAATCTTTATTCTATTAAGTGAAAGCAAAAAGAGCACTGCAAAGCAACATACAATTATGTTAAGGCCCCTTCTTGCATCATGTGCAGTCACCTCCTAGCATTCCAAGCACTGCAATCTCAAGCATAGCAACAAATATTAGTGGCTTTCAGCTTCAAATGGCTGCCTCGAGGCATCCCTGATCCTTATGACCAAGCGCTGTGCCCCTCTAGTAGCCAACCAACACTTTTTCCAGGATGGCTTGCTCACAGTTCAAACTCACTATCACTAAACCAGAACTCCTTATTTTTCCTCCTAAATTGTCTTTTATGCTCTATTACTGTTGAAAACACCACCATCCTCCTTACCTTTTGTCCTCAAAAGCTTGATTCCTTCAGAGTTTGATTTCTGTTTGTCTGTTTGTCCAGGTTTTTGTAATGTCACCCTCTGTGGTCATCTCTGAATACCTCCTGAAGAGTTGCACACCATATTTACTGCTGTCCCATAGCTTAAATTTTCTCTCAACTTCCCCCAGTACAGCAGGGGAATTTTTTTGTTTGAGATTTTATTTCCTCCTTTCCCCCTTCTTTTACTCCTCTCTTTCTTTTCACAACTTTTTATTCCCCTTCCACCTCCTCTCTACTCCTTTGCTGGTTTTAGTTGGGGATTTGGGAAAGCCAAGTCAAAGAAGTGAGTTTTACACTTCATTCTGAAAGTTTTGAAATTAGTAGTTATTAAAAAAGCTCTGGTGCCAAGCAAGTCCTGTTGCCTGCTCTCATGAGTTTCATCCTTGAGGATGATAGTTTCTGAGGTATATAGCTGCTAAGGGAGAATGTTATCTGAGAAAGTGAGAGGCTTTCTGTGAGATACCTAATCTCAGTTTCATGGAAAGCCTTGAAAATGGACCACGGCTTTAACCTTGACTAGGTATTCTATGGGGAGCAGTGTAGTGAGTCAAGCATCGTTATTTATGCTCTCAGTGACTGATATTACTGAGGAGACTGGATGCTGCATTCTGAACTAACTGAACCTTTTCAGATGCAGAGTACTCATGTCCAGATATACCAGATTGCAGTGATCTAGCCTGTAGGACATGAAGGTGTAACTGACCATGGCCAAGTCATCATCTGATAACATGGGGCACAGTTTTGTAGGACTCTGTTGCAAGAAGGTGTATTTTGTAGCTGTAGGTATTTGAGAAGCCAGAAGTATTAAAGAGTGCAAAAGAATCCCAGTGATGTGGACTAATTTGACATTCTGGGAGCATATTTCTTGGAGAAAATATTATCTTTCAGAAATGGATGTTTGGTTTCTAAATTTCTCAAGTGATGTAAAACCATATCTGGGTCATATTTCTACTCCCCCCCCCCCATCATGGTTGGAACCTACTTGTTCTTTTAATGATGTAACTGCTGGTCCACACTGGGGTGTCAACAAGGGATCAAACTTGGGACCTAAATGCATCAGCCTCTACTGTCTGAGCTAGAAGATGTTTTACTCTTAGCTAAGACTATAGTAGGCTCATCAAGCACTAGCTGGCCTAGCCACCACCAGAAGGAGACAGAGGGCTATTCTGAGCAGGCAGGGGTTACAATGAAACCATCTTTCCAAATCACCCATTGGTCTGAACTGAGCTTCAATGAAGACTAAACATACGTACCATAATTGTGTGAAGCTCAGCAGTGTTCCTGTTCCACAGCAATTACATCCAGCATGTCAATGTTGTAATTCATGAACATGCTTTGAATGGTCTGTGTGAAAGACCACTTGTACTTTGTGTCATCCTTAATAAATAATGTGTTTTAATGGGGCGTGTATTGTTTTGAGAGAGGTAAATCCGGGCACACACAGAAAGAACCATTTTATTAGCAGTGGCTCAAACAACTGGCTGCACACACTCATGTGCTGCTCCAGTCCACTCTGAGAATCCCAGCGGAATTTGGTTTGGTTTTTAACAGTGATTGAATTAAAGCAGTGGTTCTCAAACTTATTTGATCAGGCCCCCCCTTCTTTGTGTCTGTAGTTATTTATGCCCCCTCCACCTGCAAGTACATGTACCACCACCCAGCTCTGAAGGCAGAACAGAGAGCAGCAGCTGCAGACTGGGTGCCCAGCTCTGAAGGCAGCAGCACAGAAGTAAGGGTGGCAATGCGAAAAGTGATATTTGTCAATATCACTTTTCACAGCAGACTTAATGCCCCTATTGCCTCCCATACTTCTGCATTGCTGCAGACAGCTGTTGCCCTGCCACCTCCAGGTGATTGAATGGGGTCGGGGGGAGAGCCCGGGCTCCAGCTGACCCTTTTATCCCCACTTCTGGGATGTGCACGGCCCTTCTGCACAAGCCCCAGCCACCCAAAGCTGACAGTCAGAACTCTTTAAAAAAAAAACAAAGAAAAACCACACAGGTTGCACCTCCTTTGACACATTCCTGTGTCCCATAGTTTGAGAACCGCTGCATTAAAGGATACCATACCATTCCAAAAAGTATGTTGTATATCCATTTTTATCACATTAATTGTATTATTTTATTGTATTTTATTTGCAATATGCTATATTTTGCATACCTTCCCATGACCCCCTTGGGTCATTTCTGAAACCTCCCTCAGGGTCACAACCTGTACTTTGGGAATTGTCCTCAAAGTGAAGGAAAGCCACAAGTTTGTGTGACTAACTTAGCTGTGAACTGGTCGTGCACATCTCTGAAGGTGCAGAGAGCACTATTTCATTCACTGTATTATAAAGTACACACTGAATAAGGCATGGCTCCCTTCCTTCCAATATTCCCTGCATAGGGCATATTCCATTCACTTGCCTTACGTCAGAAAAGTAGCCCCAAAACTTAGGATACGTACTGCCTCCTTCTTCACCATCATCTACTGTATCCACAACATCCTTTCTACTCCTACTCTCCTTTTATTTCTTCTTCCTTTAGAGTCAATAGCTATAGATAGCTCAACCCTCCCACACTCAGCCAGTTTTTGAGCAGTGAATAGGAAGTTTTATAAACATGTGCAGGCATATGTGAACTGTGTTTGTGAATATGTGAATCTAATTCTATGTTGAGCAGCCTTTGCGTGAATTTACAGGTGCAATTCCCAACTTTTACAGATTCAGATAATACGCATTATTTTGAGAAAATCATCCTTAATGAATAAAAATAAGCATGTTCCTGGCTTCTTGAGAAAAGGAGGAAGAGGCATCCTAATTCTTCCAAATCAGAAGTAAAGAATTCCTGCAGATTTTTCCAATTTTCCCCTAAAATAATGTATTTGTTAGTACTGCTGAGCAAGAGCAAACTCTGACCTCATCCTAAATGTCTGGCAAAGTGTGCTCACATTCCCTGACTCCAGTGCCAACCCAAACATAAGGTTCAAAGGGTGCCTAGCTAGCTATGTGTTGAACTAAAAATCACATGGGGACGGTTACAGTGTAGATCATTAGTTCTGAGCTATTATTTTATAAGGTTCACCATCGACATAGCGATGAAGTCACCCAGAACAGCCTAGGTGACTGAGATACCAGGTCAGATGGGAATTTACTCATCTCTTACAAGACGTATATCTGATTTAGCAGGTGCTACATCTGTTTCCATACGCAATTCAAGGTATTGGTTTTAACCTAGAATGCTCAGATGCTCTGGGTCGTGACTAGCTAAGAGGCTGCTTCTCTGCTTAGTCATCCTTCCCAGCAGCTGAGATCAGCTAAAGAATTCTTGTTCCATCCCCAGATTTGAATCCTGGGGACTGGATACAGGGGAACATCCTTGGCTTTGGAACTCGCTCATCCCCAGCCTTCTGGAGACTGTGAACTTCTAGGGAACAGCACGGGGCTGATTTATTGGATCGAATATGTGCTTGAAGGTGGTTTGGATATACGGGGATTTTAAAAGATGGGTTAGAATGAATAATAGTTAAAGGGACTACTTGCATTAGTAAACTAAGCAGGATTTGATCCTATGTATGTAGCTAAGGTATAAGTTATGGAGTATATGACATAAGCATTTTAGCCAGTGAAAAGACGTAGTGTGTTGTATGCGTGTGGATACTTACAAAAAAAAAAAAACATCCCGCCATTATTCTAATCACGTTGTCCTCCCAAGGGTAACAGAGCTGCACACTTTTAATCCAAACTTCCCTTCCTTCCCTGTTCTGGTATTTTAAACATTCATGTTGTTTGACAGTTCTAAAAAGGCTCTGTTTCTTTTTAGGAAGTGTCTCATGTGTCTGCCAGTGAACCCAGGATAGAATACCTGCCGTGGTAATCATCCGTGCCCAGGGATATTCCTGCTAATGACGCTGGCAATCTTACGCTGCATAAACAGAAGGACAAAGGATGATCCGAGTCTGAGTTATTGTGGATCATTACGACGATTATTTTGCAAGTATAACTGCAGGCTGGGTTTGGGAGGGGAACTATTGGGAGATTTTGTCATTTTTATTCTTTTGTGCTGCATTTTGTAATTGTTGTAGCAGTGCCGAGGCCTTAGGAGAGGTGCCCTAAAAGAAATACAAATGCATACAGTACATTTACTATTTTGCTGCGTCTCTAGGGCCTCACAGACTTTTTCACGCTACGATTTTCATGTTGTTTTGCTTTTGCAGGTTAAATCGTGCTTTTGCCCGTGCCCCATTCTCATCTCTCCCACTTTATGTCTGTATTGTCCCCTCCCTTTCACTTATGCAGCCTAACTTATTTGTGCACCCTCGTTGAAGTCAGTGGCAAAACTCCCATTAAGCTAAAGGCCTTATAAGCGAACTAAATGGGGACTGGATAAAATTGAATGATAGAAACAAGAAAACAAGCCTCACTCCAGATAGTAACCCCCACGGACTAAAATGGGACTATTTCTAGGAGTAAGGCTTTACAGGTTTGGGTCTACAGTTTCTCTCCTTCTGCTCTCAGTCATACCCTTGAGACCATGATCATTGAAGTCAGTGAGGATCAAGGAACATAGGACAGAATTTGGCCCAATTTTGGACTGGGGACGGTGTCTAAGTGGAAATCCTAATAGTTTCCTCTTGTCTAGAAGGTGGGTATAAAAATGATTAACCTGTCCACAATGCGACTGCTTCGGTTTGTTAGACAATATCAGGGTTAGCAAATACTGGAGAGATTCTTTCCTCAGAAATGGCCTGTTCATTGCAGAGGATGTTCAGTGTTATCAGAAGTCATGAAAATTCCTTAGTCAGGGCAAATAATTGTCCCTTTTTGCATTGTCGGTTAAACCTTTGCTGACACCAACTCTTCCCGATTTCGAAACCTGCTTAGAAAACAAGTTTCCTATTCAGTGTACGTTGTGTATGGCAATCTCCTATTCACATTCCTGTATCAGTTGAAATATCCATATCGAATAAATGGCTGGAGTTGTTTGCCGTGGACGCTGAAGGCTGCATCTTTTTTCTTTTCTTTTCTTTTCTTTTCTTTTCTTTTCTTTTCTTTTCTTTTCTTGACTGTGGGTTTTCCAGAGGAATGCTTCCATTTAAATAAATGTACACAATAAATAATTGGGAACATATTTTACATGAATATAGGCTAGAAAGCAAGAATGTAATGAGTAAATGTATTTTCTATGGGCCTTATTGTGCCATCAAATTGAGGCAGAATTTGGGGAAATTCTGGTTACAAATCGATCGCATGATATGGCCCTATATGGTTTTAGCGAAGACTTTTATGTTTACACACTCTGCTGTCTAGATTGAAGTATACAAATCGGTAGAATCATTGCCATTAACAGTTAATATCCAGATCTCTCCTGTTCACGTTAAATAACAATACACCATAACTGCCGGTAGGAATTATATTAACATGCTGCATATTACTAATATAATCAGTTTCTAAAACCCTCTCCGATATTATGAACTTGTACAAAGAGCATTGTCAATAGAAGAATGAAGTGGTGGGAGCCCTTCCACACCTTGAAATTAGCATTTGACAAGTGTACAAAGAATAGACACTTAAAAATCAATCAGAATTAACCCCGGAAAAAAGCTCAGGGATATAAACAATGTCGTCTGGTAGTTTGTTTCCATAACAGCCCTGCATATTTTCTCCAGTGGATTGCTATTATTTGCAGATACTTAGAATCATATAAATTCCTGTGTTCTTCCTTTTAGTCTTTGCTTGTAAGCATTCTCATCAAACTTTTTAATGCAAACTGCCAGTAAGGATAAAGGGCAAGATCTGCGCCATGGATCTGGAAGCAGGACTCCCTATTGATTTCAAAATCGATAGCACAATATGGCCCAAAGAATTCTATTTAGCTGCCCGGGCACCGGCGGTGTCTTTTCCTCTTGGCGCTGGAGCCAGTCACCCCTCGGCAATGCTCAGCTTTCTGGGGTTGGGGACTAGGGCTGTCATCCTAGCACACTGTACTGAACAAACTCCAAAGCAAACTTGACCGACCGGGATGGAGAGCTCACGAATACCCGTTTTTGGGCATGCCAGCATCTTTGCCGGTAGGTGGCATCCCTTGTCTGCGGAGAATCTCCGCCAAAGAGAGCTCCCTGAACGGAGATCTGCAGAGAAGCAGCGCGATTTCGGCTCCGATGAGGTAACTCAACTTTGAGTTTCGCTGTCTTGTCTGTAAAAAGAGCAAAACATCAAATTGCTGGGCTGCCGGTTGTTTAGCAAAGAGCTTCTGTCTGGGCCCTACAGTTCTTCACGCCGAGCACTGCAGTTCATTTGACACATGCAAGGAGATGGACTTTGCTTTCTCTTTCTTTACCTGCTGTTTGATTTCCTGCACGAGCGAAACACAGCAGAGTTGTCCAGAGAACTACAGCCAGGGCCTGCTCCCGAGGTTATTGCCCTGTTGAGCAATGTCTGGTGTTGTTTGTTTCATTGTCTTCTGTCACACATTTTTAGCTCAGCCTTTCTAAGTTTGGAAGGAAAGAAGTCAAATATTCTTTTGGAGAGAAAAAAGTCACCATCACTCTGAGGGATTGAATAAAACCTTATCTTAATTGTCTGTAGTCAGAGCTGACTCACTGCCCTTCAGTAAACCCCACCTCTCTTTCCTCGAGTGACAGAAGATGACTTATAACATTTTCAAAGTGTGTAGGGAAGATACGTTTTAACCACCTGAGACAAAGGGGCTCAGGGTATGTGAATATTTGAGTTTTTCATCGGCCTGTGCATCAAAATCATGGAAATAAAATGTCGCGCTACGGGTCAATATTAGAACACCGTTTTCTGTATGTATTACACATATAAAACGTACACAGATGAATCATGCACGGGTTTTGGCAGACAAGATAAGGGCAGGTATGATTATTTTTGCATTCTTATTTCTGTGAAGCTGGTGCCTGCCCACGAAAGTTAAACTCCATTCTTCTTATTTAGCTCTTTTTGGACGACTATAAACAGTCTGGAATGTAATAAAAAACACAGTGAGAGGTACTAGAAGACAAAGAGAATTGAAAAAAACCCACAAACTAACTAACAAGAAACTAGAACAAACAAAAACCCCCAACTGTAAACACTTTTCAAGTAAGGAAACTTTATATAACTTGCCCTTGGTACCCCAGACGGAAAACTATTTCCCCGCATAAACGATATTTCACTCACTATTTTTTAATACAACTAGAGTTACTTTATCATTTCTACAGAGGTACAAGACCTATTAGCCAAAACATAGCTATTGATTGAATTATTCTTTTGCTTTTGTAATTTTTTGTGGTATGCTCCTTTGGCTTCTCGGTAATGAACACAATGTAAATAGGATTATTTGGAAATACTAACAAGGATTATGTTCACAAATCCATGAACCTGAGTTTGAAACAGTGTTGCTTGTAACTTCTGATTTAGAAAAGATATTGAAAATGCATTTGAATAAAATGTTATATTTTATCGCCTTTGAAATATGCGTTATAGCGCGTAGTTATATTTTCTTTTCAAAATAATTGTAATCAGAATAAAATGACAACTTTTATATACCGTCCTACTTTAAAACAGATTATAATTTAGAGTTAATTCGGCAGAACTATGTATAATATGTATATTCAAGATGGTTCTTTTTCATGTCAGAGTGCTTAGAAGTGCGTTTATCATAATCTTTCCCCTCTAACGTCAGAAGTGATCCATAAATGTGCGCGCCCTCTAATTGAGAGGAGTATGATTTTTTGTTATCATAAAATGTGTCGGCTGACATTGAAAAAATATCATTATTTTATTTGGAAATACAATTGTGTTTCACTTTCTTATTACCTTTGTTCCACAGCTCAAAGGCGAAGAGATTCTTAAAATATGTTATTTTGTTTCTCCTTGCACGAGAAGGGGACTTCTCTCTTTCTGTGTTTCATACAACAGGAAGGGCTACACTTCTTCCTTTAAAAAAAGTCCTTAAAATCAAATATGAAAATAGTGGGGATATTTTTGATTCGGTTGACAGCTAGAGATATACGGTATGTGTGATACCACTCCTAAATGACAAATACCCCGAAGAGAGGAAAAAAGAGTTTTCTAAAAGTTTCTGTCCGAAGAAGCATTTTCACTGGAGGTTTAGAGCACTACCCCCATCCTGATGGTTAGGAAATGTTCTTTCTACCAAAAGTTCCGTTCAGATCCTGAAAATGCTCCTACCCTTGACTCGAAGACCGACTTTAATTATTATATATAAAAATGTTTATATTTTTATCAGGCGTGTTCTCCTTTTCCCTCGTCTTCAATTGCAGTTATTGAATTAAAATCAAATGGTCTTCAGAAGAAATTCATCTGCAAAAACGACTATATTCCACTAACATTCCGGTAAAAACAGATGGTTTTGCATTTTCTCCTCCTGTGTATTAAAACCGCAGGGAAAAAAAAGAAACCGTGTCCGCTGGGGGGGGGGGTCTCAAAGTATTAATGAATGAAACAGTAAAATGCAGATTTCCCTACCACCCGTGGGATATTTGTATGGACAGTTCCTGTATTTGGGATTGCCTCGCTCCCTTTTTGGTGAGATTTCCCCTTCTCTTGGGAAGGTTCGAGCAACAAAGGACACCAAGGGCGTTCTGTTGCTGAAAAGCCTTGCGATTTGGGCAGTAATTTGGGTAGCAAATGTGTTCTCCAGCGACTACTCAGAATAACCCCAGCAACAGAAGTGCAGTTTGGTGTTGCGGCACATGGAGGGCGGAGGGCGGGGGAGGAACTGCAACGGGATGGCACACTGTATATTGGGAGAGGCAGCAGGAAGGACTGCGTATTTCATTTTCCCAACCCTGACCTTTAGCAATGCGGGCAGTCGAGTTTCTTGGAAACATCAGGACTGCCGGGGGCGGCGATTTTGTCGTGCCTCCCCCCGCACCCCCACCCGCCGGACTTTGCCTGCTCAGTGCTGGTTTGATTTCTCCGAGGAGGAACGCGCTGAGATGTTTCCCCAGTTGTGGCGCTGACGTTTGGAGCCATGTGATGGGCCCCCTTTCGCTATAAGGAGAGAAGAAAGGCCGCCCTCTTTTGGACTCAGCCCCAGCCCTTTCAAGATCTTTCCCAAGACTCTTCCCCCTCACCACCCCCCAATACTAATCGCTCTCCCTCCTTCCCTGGATCCATTAATGTCCGAGGGCTCTTGCGAGGAGGAGAAAGAGAGGAACCAACTCCGGGGCGCAGCCGAGGGGGAGAGATTTCCCGCTGCCTGCTCGCCGGAGGTTGCTGCTGGTTGTTGTGTGTGTTGCTTGTTCGCACCGGGGCGGCGGATCCTGGCTCCGGCTGGGCGGATTAGCCGCCGGGAGCAAAGCAAGGGGACTCCAGCGAGCCCGGCAGCCGCAGCTCCCCGGCCCAGCCGCCCCGGATGAGCCGCTCCGCCAAGCCATGACTCTGAGCTCGGAGATGTCCGATGCCTCGGGACTGGCTGAGGAGACCGACATCGATGTGGTGGGCGAGGGCGAGGAGGAGGACGAGGAGCCCCGGCGCGGCGGGCGCCCCTATGCGCAGGAGGAGGAAGAGGAGGAGGAGGAAGACGAGGAGGTGGGGGAGCTCCCCGATGACATCTCGCTGCCCCGGTCCCCGGCGTGCGTCGGCGCAGGCAGCTCCCCCACCTGCTCCCAGCGCCCCTACAAGGCGGCGGCGGCGGGCGGCGGCGGGGCCGGCAAGAACAGCCTGGTGAAGCCGCCCTACTCCTACATCGCGCTCATCACCATGGCCATCCTGCAGAGCCCCAAGAAGCGCCTGACGCTCAGCGAGATCTGCGAGTTCATCAGCGGCCGCTTCCCCTACTACCGGGAGAAGTTCCCCGCCTGGCAGAACAGCATCCGCCACAACCTCTCGCTCAACGACTGCTTCGTCAAGATCCCCCGCGAGCCCGGCAACCCGGGCAAGGGCAACTACTGGACCCTGGACCCCGAGTCCGCCGACATGTTCGACAACGGCAGCTTCCTGCGCCGGAGGAAGCGCTTCAAGCGGCAGCCGCTGCCGGCGCCCGAGCTGCTGCTGCGCGGGGTGGATCCCGGCACCTTCCTGCAGCAGCCGCCGCCGCCCCAGCAGCCGGCGCCCTACGGCTACGGACCCTACAGCTGTGGATATGGCATTCAGCTCCAGCCTTACCACCCCCACTCCGCCGCCCTCTTTGCCTTTCACCACCACTCCCCGCCGGCCCGGCAGCCCCCGGCGAGCGCCGCCGGCAGCGTCCTGCCTCCCGCGGCTGCTCCTGCAGCGCCACCAGCCTCCTTGCTGCCGGCGGCGGAGCTGGCCAGGACCTTCCGCTACCCGCCCCAGCTTAGCCCGTCCCTGACTTCTTCTCTGCACGCTGCCAAATCCGGCAGCTCGGCTCTGGCCCGCTCCCCCTTCTCCATTGAGAGCATCATCGGGGGTGCTGGCAGCAGCTGTGCGTCGCAGTCGGCGGTGGTTCCAGTCTTAGCCCGGTCTCTGGTTTCTTCTTCCTCCGTGTCTTCCGCCGCCGCGGCCTTAGGGGCACTGCACCAAGGGACAGCCTTGTCCAATGTCGAAAACTTTACTGCTAGGATTTCAAATTGTTAACGATTTAAAGTCTTTCAGAAGGTAGGATTCGGGGTATATCCTTTTTTCACCTTCACGAATTGAAACAGACATTTTATACAGCCGATTTGTGTCCTGCCACTTTGTTGTTCGATACCTATATTTATGCAAAGCCAATTCTATATGCTGCATAGGCAGAAACTTTTGTTGTTGGAAAGTTATATCTTATTCCTTTAAAAAAAAATCTCTAAACCATTGAAGTTCAGAGATTCTCAGGTCCAGGAATTCAAAAACAATAATGTACAAGAGAAATGAAAGGTCGTGAGGGTGGACAATAAAGCAATACTTTTTCATTTTAGTACACTTGTCTCATGTACTTTTATAAAAGGAAATTAACATGTTTACACAGAAGAAAGTCAAGATTATCCTTTCTTATTTTAACCTGTGTTTTGTATTATAATAGACATACGGAGTTTTTATTTTGTACTTTATACGTATTCTTTACAAGGAATGTTGTTAAAATTATTGGCAAGTATTATTGTACTATTCTAATGTACATTTTTTACACATTTTCAAAAATAAATTTTTTAATTTTCAAAAAAGTCCCACCCATAAAATTGGCATTGGACATTTCCCTCCTTAGCACACCTCCGCTCCCCCCACCGGCTAGAGTGAGAGTTCTGATTTGCGATTAGTAGAATAACAGAGAAGTTAATACAACAGTATCCCCAATATTTTACAGCAAATAGTTATTTATTAAAGGATTTGACCAAGAAGAAAATGAGAATATGATCTTCACAGTCTAGCCATTGTCAACAATAACAGGTAATAGAAAGTAAAAATATAAATGGGGGGAGTAAGTAAATCTATTTGTTGTTGGAAGATATCCACTTCCTGCAAATTACAATGCTCTAAAACTAAAACTATTTGCTTTTGGGTCAATAAATGTCGACAATTTTAATACTTTTGGGTGTGTTTTAAATCAGAACTACATCAATTTAGTTTTCAAAGAGTATGAAGGAAAAGAAAAATAAATTCTATATAAACAGCTATTATGGGGAATTTTCACTTTATATTTTTAGGTTGGTGTAAAGATAATACGAGTACTTTCAGCTACTTTATATATATGTACCTTTAAATGTACCTTTTGTACTATATATATATGTACTATATATATATAGTACAAAAGGTACATTTAAATATATAATACATTTCTGCCGAAGCCATTTATTAAATATTCAAGTAATTTAAATAGGAATATATACATATACGCAGTTATTATCATATCAGATTTAGACAAAAATTAGGACACAAAGTCAGAATTTGAAAAACACACTTTTAAAAAATGGACCTGTGACTGAATGGAATATTATGAATTACAAACACATAGATTCCAAATCAGAGAGTTCCGTTTAAAAGGTATCCCCTGTGATTTTATTTCAAGCATATCTTGGCAGATTAAAGAACAAAGTATCCTGATTTCCTGAAAAACGGAAGTTTTTTTTCAGTTATATGGTTTCACATTTCAAGGGTTTTTTCGTCAGTTTACAGAAGGATAGTGGTCTGTGCTCTCCTGGATAGCTAAATCATGATTTTGTATTTCGTTTGTAGGAATGCGGTGTTAAAATTGTTTTTAATAAGCGGAATGACTGAACGTCTGGTCTCTGCTGAGCTCCATTTGCAGCATATGGATGAAGGGCCGCTTTGGGTCGCCTGAGTTTCTTAGAGAACAAAAGTCACATTTAATCTTTAGTATAAGAGAAAAATCTCAAAGGCATCATATATTTGTCCTTGTAAGAAGACTGGGAAAATATTTTACTTCATTATTATTCACAAATGACCTACTAAATACAAGTTTATAAAAATTCCTGTAGAAGAAATAGGTCTATATTTTTCAGAATCATTTCAAGTCAACTATTGCAAGACATATTTGTTGCTGGAGTAATATATTGCACTTCGAGTAAATATGTGTTAAATCTCTCAAACATTGTCCTAATAGAGTTTAAATTATCTGGCCAGTACTCTTAAAATCGTAGCTTAACCATGAATTAAACTGTTCATAGCAGCCCTCTAAAATACAGGCCAACATTTTCAAACGTGGGTGACTAGTAAGCTCCCAATGGGAACTGCAAGTTCTCAGCACATTTGGAAATCATGCTACTTTTTATGTAGGTGTCTAAAAATGGATTTAGTAGCCTAACAGTAGGTAACCAATTTTGAAAATATTATCCATAGGAGTTAAGATTTTAAATTAATCAGTGAAAGTTTGTAGTGGGGAAACAGGTCTATATTTATTAATACTAGATAGAGTTCTCAAACACACAGAATATTATTCATGCTTTTATTCTTCTTATTAGCAAGACTGTGCTTTTAGATGACAGAACACGTAAATCTCCACCCTTTATCGGTGCAACAGGGAAAGTAGCTTCAGGCGGGCCACTTCCCTTGACTTGTTTCTTTTAGCTTCATAACAACAAAACCCAGGAAGAGAGCCATGTTACATGTCCATAAGGCTGTCTCCACACGCGCAGGTGTGTGTGTGTCTGCGTGTTATTTTCCTCTTGGGTACCGTACCTTTCATGAGAAAAGGTATATTAAAGGCTCCTTGCATATTTCATACCAGTGGTTTCCCTCGAATTTGAGCAGAGGCCTCCATTTGGAAATTGAAAGACACGATAATTAGTCGCTGGCAGCTAGAGTTCAAATGACTTTCCATCACTAATTTGGGGACAAATGTGGATGTTTAGTCTGTCTCCACCGGCAAGACCTAACTTCTTTAGCTGTTGTGTCTTGCGCTTGTCCAAACAGCCATGGGCTCTGCAGGGCCCTCAAGGCCCAGCGCCCCCTGTGCCCGCTGCACTGAGCAGCTAGTGTCCAGGCTGCTCTGCCAGAGCAGGTGCTGTAACAAAGGCCAGCCGTCCGTCCAGCCCTAAAGCCTTTGATGGGGCTAACAACATCTCTGAGCTAGGGCTCCCCATTCGCATGCAAATGTAGCGCAGTGTCCCCTTTTCTTTGAAGGCAAACAGAAGGACATTTGTAGTGTTTGCAGGGATGGAGCCCAGTGGAGCCATTCTTCCTAAATAGGCTGGCTTCTAATAAACAAATTGGTGGGGAGACAAACATGATGGTGTCGCCGCCTCCTCCTCCCAGCTACAAAGTGTGGGTTCATTAATCCGGCTCTTTTCCTCCTCATATCCCCTTAGGGCTGAGAGACGAATTACTGGAGCTCAACTGGGCGGGGATTGCTCTATATGGGGGCTAATGTTTCAAGCAGTTCCTCCAGAAGGACCACACAAAAAGCAACTTTTTAGTTTATGGTGCTATTATGCAGCGTTTTAATTTAGGGATAGATTTAGCCAAATGTTATCTATTGGGAATTTAATGCAGCCCTTATGTGTTCAATCGCTTTTTATACCACACACGGTCTCTCTTTCCAGAAATGTTTCTTTCCACGTATTGCTTTGTTTCTATTGGATCACTTATTTATTTTTAATTATGTATTTTAATTCTTCTCGACCAGATAATATACCATTTCTCTCAGGCATAAAAAAAACCTGAGTCCTTCCCCAGTCCTCCTTTAAAAAAAAACCAAACTGTTCCCCAATTTCAAACCTGAGTAGTTGGCATATCTGCATATATCCTGCCTTACCAATGGTTCTATTACCCTCAAAGGTTCTGCTGATGTAACTGAAAGGTGTGATAGTTTTGCTGTTAGCGTTAGTGTCAACGAACCAAAAAGAAAGAAAGAAAGAAAAGCGAATGCCATTATACTCTTGGCTTTCTTTTTTATAGGTTGCCTCCTTTACAATATTTTCCAGAGGTAGGGTGTCTATTATTTTGAGGATGCACTTGTTTCTTGTCATTTTTAAAAAAGTCTTCCTGTGGAACTGCTGAATCTGTCTTTTCTTGGTTTCTCCCTCCTTAGTCCCATATCTCTGAGTTCTCTGCTTGACTGAGGGTTGAGTTTGAGTCAGGAGCTGCTTCTGTTATTGCCTGGGGATGTAGATTTGCTGGTGAAGATAATTCAGGCCATTTCTATGTAGTATTATTTCAAGTATTCAGTGTCAGAATTGTCCTCGCTGTCTGGACAGGAAAACTGTTTTCACCTGTTCCCAGATCTATTTCAGCCTGGTGTGGTTCGTTATTCCAAAGACTATTAAGCACAAGAAGTAGCTGGCAGTTATTCTCACTAAGACTGAGGCCTGTGGATCTGTTGGAAAATGTGTGCGCTTTAATGGCCTCAGGTATGGACGACAGAAGTACACTGTGTGTAATATTTTCCTTCATTAGTCACAGTAAGTACCTGAGTAGTCTCCAATAATATTGTGTTTGACAGAAATAATGGAAATTGTGATCATGACCCTGCTTTTCAGGGTTTATACTATCATAAGCAAATCAGTTTTTCAAGTATTCTTAACAGCATGTCTCTCCCAGCTCACACAACGTTTCGTCGGCATCCCTTTTAATTTCGAAAGAGGTTATACCAATTATGTAGAGTTTTGTTTCCCGTATCGACGGAGTTTCATCGACTCGGAGGCTTTCCAGATCTGCTGCAAGTAAGTGTAATCTTGGTACTATATTCTATAATAATACATGCTATTTTTTTCTTGAAAACTAACTAACTTTCAAACCATTGTTAATATCCCCTTCCCTGCCCCGGGACTGCGTGTTGCTGTTTACCTGCTTTTCTGCTCTACTCTGTAGTTCTTTCTGTTTGTGTGCAAATACAAATCACTTTCAGCGCCACAAACAGCTGCATTCTTCTCCTAACATCCTATTTCCCGACTGATTGTCCTCCAATCACCTTAAATGTATATTTCACTGAAAACGTGTGACACTTACTCATTTTGAATCCGTGCCGCTGTGATAAAACCAGAGAGCCGTGTGCATGGGAGTCCTACTGATTACTATGTTCAGATTTATTTTATAAAACAGAGGCGTGCCCGCTGGGAGCCACAGATTTGCAAATCGTTTGTTGATATTGTTCTCCAGTACAATTCACAGTCATAGCTTTATTTAGCTGATTACTTTGCTCCATCTTTTGTTATGTGTTATATTTTCCCGAGCAGCTGTTACCTTCCTGCGGGAATTCCCTCACTTGTGCCCATCCCCAGCTGCAGATTATTTGAGGTGCACACTCCAACAAGGCTTTCTCCTGCCAGAACATTTGACCAGCTGCACCAGGAAGCGGCCCCCCTTCGGCATTCCGAGGTGAGCAGGCAAATCGACTCTGAGAGCCGTGTGCCCAGGGCGCTGGGGAAGGCTGGCCCGGGCAGGGAGCGGAACTCTGCTGGCTGGGGAAGAGGGAGCCAGAGCGCGAGCCTGTTCTGTGGGTGCAAAGTGGGGGCCGTTAGTCCCTGCAGTTTCCCTGGAGAGTTTTTCTAGGTATGCTTCTTGTAACACACATTGCGCTCCTTAGCTGAAAAAGGAGAGGAGCTGTCAGTATTGCCTGTCTGGATCTGAAGTGGGGGAAAGAGGGAGTATATATACACTCCAGGGATTGCCCAACCGGCAAATTACCGGGGGGGGGGGGGGGAGACCATGAAAGTGTCACGCACCTTAAACCCACTGTTCCCATTGTGAATACTCTCTAAGGAAGGCGCGCGGACGCTTTTCAATGCAATATATTTGGTTGACACTTGGATGAAAATTTGACCTGGTTTTCAGTGCCTTGAGGGCACTACGGGTCCTCAGCACCCCTGGAAATGAGGCCACGTGTTTACAAATATGGAAAGGTTCTAGCTCTCCACAAAGACGTTGGTGGAGTATTTCTTGCAGTTCACATGGTCTTTTCTTCTGGACTTTGAAAAAAGGCATTTAATTTAGGCCACGGAGTATAGTTTGTGGGTGCCAAGAAAGCAGCGTTAATTATGAACTGGATTACACAGAAGAATTGTTTTTAGGTGCAGTGTCTAGTCAATTCCAGAAAATATATCGGGGAACTGAATTCAGAGGGAAAGTGTTTTTATCAAGACAATTAAACTTGTCCTTCCTCCAAATCAGGAAAGACACAGGGCATTGATTCTAATGTTTCCTTTCACTGATGGAGCAAAACAAAGGGCAGACCTCTGCGGGGCCTTGTACTTAAATGAGAAATCACACAATTTATATTGGAGGCGAACAGATAAATATATATTTCAGTTGCATTAATCCTCCGGATGAAGCTGGGAAAGAATTGTCTACGATTGAGTCTGAAGGTATTTTTGCAAATATATGTGTGTATCTCAGAGAATTTTGTTGAATAAGATTGGGAAAGAAATGTCCACTCTTAAAGTATTTTTGTTATGAAAGAACAGTGGACGTTTCTTTTTTCCACTTTTTATGTATGTATGCGTTTCTAGGGGTTGATTATATGTGTATTATTTAATACACAGATAAACATAATCTTATCTATCTTTTAAAAGTAAGACCCATAGGTCTGACTAATATATTTAGCAAGCACAAGAAGAAGCTAATAGTTTTCTCATCCATATGTATATGAGGGAATTTCACCTGTCCAGACTACAATAAAATTACATGACATTCAAATCAGACCAATGATTCAAGCTTGTTCATAAAAGAGAAAATAATTGAAAAAAAATCTCTGAAAAGCAGAGGGGATCAGGTCCCCTAGATGATTTAACTGCTTCAGTACTATTTGGCAACAAGAACTATTGTCTATGTAAAATAATTCCATCGTTAAATCCAGCTTTATTCCTTCCTCTAACTTTACCATAGGGCACCGCTTTGGGCTTGTTAGAAGGCTTCCCATGCACAGCTAATTTCAATGTAACATACCTGTACATTGTGGAGTCTCCCCTGTACTGCTCCGTCTCTTCATTAGTGACTGGTTACAGTAAAACGACACAGTGCCCCAAAGCTTTGTCGGCGAGGCCAAAGGGCGGCATTTTTCTAGAAATTAACTTCTTGAGATCACTTTCAGCACATGACTCACCTCAAAGTACTGAGGCTGTTTTCTTGGTTTAAAAAATGTGCTTGCCCGCGTCTGTGACAATGTGTGTAATAGGACAATACTTGCAATTCTTCCGGATCCCGACGTATTTCTCAGAGGAACGTTCTGACGGGCAGACAACAAACTAGACAAAAACTTTCCATCCCCAGCACAAGCAACCTAATCTGCATTATTCAAGAGCAAAAGTTTGCTCAACTCCTTTTAAAGAGTTACAAAAATAGAATCCCAATAACTTTTTCCTGTGTATGTCCCTTAGGAGATGCATTTTGCATATGTGTTTAAAACAACCCCGTCTGAATCGACAGCCCTGAAGAAATTGTAATTTTAAAATAAAATCTAAGTATATTAAGAGCCCAACATCGCCCCCCCCCACCGCAGTCTGAAACAGTTTGCTGAGCTGTTCTCTGTCAGTAAGCACCACAAGTTGCGCTATAGAATTTAGACAGAATTGAGTAGGTGGTTTGGGGTGTTGGACTGGAAAATACCTTTGTGCATTGTGTTCAGGATACTGCGGTCTTATCTGCTTTCTCTATAAACAAACACCAAAGTACACGGCTGTGTCTCAGGGGAACTCAAGCGAATGCCTTGTACCTGCATAGAAGCAGCTCCTAATAGTCTAGGGTGCTCAAAATTTGCTGACATTAGGAGTGAATGGTCTGGAACTTCTTTTAATTAACAAACTGCTTTCATAACAATAATAGATTATTTTGCTTTCTTCAGATTTTGAATCCTAAAGATCTCTGGAACACAAAAGGAAGAAGGGAAGTGATTTAGATCGCTTAAGTTTGGCCTAGAGCATTCTTCATTGCTACCAGAATTCTCCATTGAAATCAATGGGGTATTCTTCGTAAAAAAACACTGGCAGGATATAACTCCTAGTTTTAGAGGTAGGTGTGTATGTATGTGTGTGTCTGTGAGAGAGACAGAGAGATCTAAAATGTTAATAAGAAGCCTCAAACAGTTTAAGAACAGTAATAAAAAACCCGGCTTGTTCTGACCGATAAGTATATCTAATTAGCGTTCTCTTATTTGATAGAGAAAGAAGTAGAAGTGTTTTAGTTAAATAACATAGTAAGGAAGGTAACAGAGATATTGACATTTTGCATGACTACAAGACTTTTAATCATGATACCTTTGTGGTGCTGTTGTAAATAATCCAGTGGTGCCAGAGCCACGTTTACGGCCCTTAATGGCTAGCGCTCCCCAACAGGAGACAAATGTACCGGACTCCCCCTTCATCCTTTGAAATACAGCAGTTGCTGATGTCCTGGGCTAGTCCTTGGATTCTGGACTGGACTAAGGAGGCGCTGGATTTATGGACCCGTTTACAGCCTCGTGCCTGTCTTTTACTTCTCTCGTTTTCATTGAGAATCAGTAAAAAGAAAGTCAGTTTTGCGGGGGGATAATATGCATTGTGCAAAAGTGTTGCAGACCCTACTGGTCTGGGATCCTCACATACAGGGTGGAGAGGGGAAGCGTTTGGAGCTGCAGGATGATTCGTGTACTAAAAAGCTCATACAAACCTAAATTCTTCACCAACTGAGTTCTGGACCGCTGATTTGAAAAATCGGATTCCTTGTGTGGAAGCAGTTGACAGGAACCTAAAAGGATTAGTTGCATTCCATTCCGGATCATTTTTACTGGTAACGTTTTGAAACGATTGATCCCTTCCAGACCGTAAACAATGTCCAGAAAAATGATCTAACTAGACTTCTATTGTTTTCCTTTGCCTGCGAATCCCTTCGCGGCTTTTGCCAACGGCTTGATGGAGGCTTGACAGGGTTTTGCTCAGAAGCAGAATATTTAATTTCAAATCGTTGGCAATTTTGTTTGTAATCTCAATCTGTCGGAGAATGAGTGGCGCTTCTAAAAATCAGCGCCGCTGAAAGGAAAAACTGGGTGTTTCCCTGTGATTTGTTTCTTCTGCGGTCTTGTGCTGACATGATGCAGAAAAGGGGGAGCGTGATAACAGATCTTTTACACGCTTGGGCATTTTATAATCTGGTTAATGCGAAAGGAAACGGAAATTCCCCGCACTCTTTCTCCCATAGGCAGGGAAGGGGTTTGCATCTGTTTGTGACCCTGGCATTGGGACCACTGCACTTAGTTACATTTCTATGCCGTAACCCTTCCAGGCGGTTTCAATGCAGCTGGAAGCGGCGCTGTGCATGGAGAGGAGTTCGGTGGAGGGGGGAATTCCCGACCCACTTTTGCATGCCGTTTGCAAAAGCCGAGCTACCCCTCTCATTCAAACCGGCTCAAGTTTGCTGCTGTTTATGCGCAGGAAGTGTGCTGTGGAGACTGCGGCCTTCAGTGTCCCGAGTCCCTTCCTTTCTCTAATTCTCCAGTGTTTATTCTGCTGTCAGTTGAGTTATCAGGGTGACAGTTCGGAGGGAGTTGTGACTTGCCCTGATGCGTTTGCTGATCGGCAGACTTTCCCTCTGTTTTTACACCTGCACACGCTACCCCACACTCCTTTGGCTGATTTATAGCCCAATTAAAGGTTCAGTGTTCCCCAAACCACCCGCGCAGTTTCCCTTCGGTACCTTCTTCCTCCCTGCAGCAAGAATATGTGCTGGAATGCGCAGAACGTCAGACAGAGCCTCATCTTTCATTCTCCCAGCCGTAGGCTGCAGCAGTAGGAGATCATATCAATCAGCTCTTGTACAAATGCAGGATCGTCAGGCACGAAAAAAGCCCTTACATATTACAGGGTATCGTCCTATGTCCATAACAGAAGCGAAAAAGGAACTGGAAACTAAATCCCGCTTTCGATCTCTCTTACAAAGCCCAGGACACTTTCTTCTTGCATATAGTTCTACCTTTAGTTGGAAGGGAGGCTCCTCATACACAGCGCAAAGTCCCAATTCATAGACACCGGACTATTTAACCATAAATTCTGACAACAGCGAGCATAAGTGTGGAAAAGGCCCGGAGGACCCGATCCTGCGGTCCTTGCTGAACCGGAGACGGCAGGATCGGGCTCCGTGACTTCTTCAAATGAAACGAACATCTTCATTCTGGGACTCGGATTAGTTAGTAAAATACATAGACTTCCCGATTGTAAGCGGCAAGCTGCGGCACAGGTCTAAACCTTTGCACCAGGGCCACTTAGCGCCAACTTTTTTTTCTTGTCGTAGATATTTTAATAGTACAATGTCACTGCTTTGTCAGTAACTGGGCGTCTCCGTCGGCACAGGGAGCATGTATTGAACAAATGCAGTGGTTAACACGAGTTCTCCAGTGTGTTTTGATCGCGCTTGACCTACGGGGAAGTTTATCATTTTGACTTCTCCTTTCAGGAGTTATTCGATAGAAAGGGGAGTTAGAGTTTCTTGGGGGTTTTGATGGCTGACTACTTTTCAAGGGAGGCGGTGTCTTGTAAGTAGATTCAGCTGCTCGCCCTAAAAAAAATAATGCTGGAATTTACCCACCTCTCATGAAGGTAACACCTCGGGGAGGAGAGCTTAGCTTGGAAAACACACTCCTCTGGGGAAAGAAACAAGGGCAGTTTCTTCTAAGTTTTTTGCAACCCACATAAAGTTCGGGAGAGTTTTTCTTCACCAGCTTCATTATCCAGCCCTGGGCACACCGTGAATCCCTTGCCACCATGTCAGACTCTACGACCTTCTTTTCACAGACAATAAACAGCTCCCAAGTACAGATTGGCATCTTCCTAACTCAATTCTGTCTTCCGTACATCGATCAATCCACCTTTCTAATTAGACTAATTAGAAGATCTGTGGAGGGCTGCTGGGCCCATAGACTAAACTGCTTGGGGGTAGTGAAAAGGACCCTGAATTCCCACCGTGGGAGGCAGCTATTCAGTGGGACTGTAACAGTTGCTACGTTTATCCCTTGCCATTGAAAAGGGCCCTGCTTAGGGCTCGATTAAAATGTTTGGAAACTAATGCCCCCCCTGGATCCCTCTCTAATTAGAGGGCCTGGATAGATCACCGTGATCACTCAAAAGAAACTCCTTCCGCGCCGTCTTCTGCCTCTCCGGAGCGCTGGGATGAGTTGTTTAAAAAGGGAACGCAAGCCTAAAAACCCAGGAGAAAGATGTCGGCGGGCCGCAGCCTGGCTGGCTAACGACTTGCTGTCAGGCTCTCAGTCTACTGCACATGCGGGCAGGTTCCAGGAAGCCCCAAGCGGCTTTTCGCCCCTTCTTTGCGGCTGGCTAAAAGATTTCTCCGCAGGGCATCGGCCGCCCCCTGGGGCGCTTCGGGGGTCGCGGAAGTGCTGGGCGCCACTTCAATTCCAGCCGCCCACACGGGAGCTGGGGGCAGAGTGGCGGCTAATCGATGAGCTGCACGAAGCGCTGTCTTTGTGCCCCTTGCGCTTTCTGCGGCATGGGTTTCGGGGGGGGGGGGGAACAGCGGGAGAGAGGAGAAGGTGCGTCTTGCTAATGATCAAACCAGGCTTTCCCCCGCTTCAACTAGCACTGCCCTGGTTACTTTTATCCGAAGTGCTGAGCCCCACCTGGTTTATTTTCAAGAGCACAGTGGGCGGGTGGGTGGCGATCCCGCCAGCCTTTCTCTAGCGGGTAGAACCATGTATTTTAGTGGGATTACTCGCTTGAAAAGGGGGCTACAGTTTAAAGACTGGTCCGGGTGCGGAGGATGGGTGGTTGGTTGAGACTAATCAGGCGTTTCACGTGACAAGAGCTTTCCAAATCGGAGAGCAAGAGTTTAGATGCACCTGATCTCTCATCTGATCTTGGGTTTAGGTTTGCATCCTCCGCAAAGATGGAGCAAGGCTTTCCAGCTGTAGAACAGAGGGTTCCGCCGGGGTAAGGTTCCCACTGGTTCTGCTGCAGTAATCCCTTTTCATGGAAAGAAGCCAGATGTAAAAAGAAATACCATCAGGTCACTGGTCTTAATCTTGTTAGGTTAGAACATGGAACTCAGCAAAAGATATTAACTAAATGTCAGCCTATGCAGTCTGCAAAACTGTCTGGACCCAAACTGCACACAGAGCCAAAGAGATCTACTGTAGGGGAAACAAAAAGAAAAGGAGTACTTGTGGCACCTTAGAGACTAACCAATTTATTTGAGCATAAGCTTTCGTGAGCTACAGCTCACTTCAGGGGAAACGTGATCTCACAGCCTCGCCTCTGAAACTGGCCTTACTGATTCCAAACGGCTTTGTTTAGAGTGTTTTCGTGTTGTCCTGTACAGGACGATGAGATAATTTGTAGTAAGTTTTGTATGTAAAATTCACCATTACTAATAAAGTGGCTGGGCTAAATGGCTGATGATTTCAATTGCACTTGGAAACAATACATTTTTTCTGTACATGAAGGTGAAGTTTTTGAAACCTCGAGAAAGCAAAGCAGAAATAATGTTCCAGGTATGATCTAACAAAAGGGCTACCAGTCTAAGAAACTGAGGCATGATTATTTTGATAAATAATTGATAAAACTGCTAATATTTCTAACAGACGTGAAACACACGCACTGCAGTTAAATAAAATTAACATTGTGACTCAACTAGCCTGAAATAAAAAGTTAAAAGGGGAACCCTGTCATCCGATGTCGCTCTTTTTCTGGCAAAGCACTGCAGCAAATACCTACCCAATCATCACATACTGGCCTTTGCAGGGGAGGCGAGAGCTTTTAGAAGAAAAATAGAATCTTGCAGCTACCTTGCTTTGTAGAGTGCTCCCAAAGCTCGCATGGATGGGAGGAGGGGAATACCTTAACAGCGTGAATCAGTGTCATGCTGTCCTATTGATGCGTGGTATCTGCTCTTTAAAAACCATTCTGTCCAAGTATTAAACAGGGAAGTTCTTCCTCCGATGAATAAACCGGTATTGACCCAGGGGGGACAATCATTTCCCGTTTCCGACACTGTTTTCCAGACTGGTTCTGAGAAATGGGTTTGTAGTTAAGTCTTCAATTTAAAATACAACTTCCCTCTCCTGCCATGGTTAGATACTCTGGAGTAAAAAGATATGCACATTTTGTCTTTAGTTTTATTAGTTGGCGTTTGTATATAAGAGGATATGTTCATTACCTCATGTTTTTACTGGGAGCTTTTTTTGAAGGATAAATCTCTTAATATAAGTACAGGAGAACTGATTGATTAGAGTTAGTGCACATTCACAGCCGCTATGACAGAAATGTCTTTATAAGCTTTTTTCCCCTGGGCTGTGTTATGCATCATTTTCAGAGTTCTGAGTATCTCTCCCTCCCCTCTTTTTAGCCTCTCTATGGGAAACTTATGTGTTTATTGCCCCTAACCTTCAGCCCGGGCAGGACTCCCATAACTACCTCTGGTTATTTTAACCATAAGTCTAGATATGGCTCTCTTCATGTAGAGTAAGTGGGAACTTTACAACTGTTCACGATGACCTAAGGAAATCCACTCACAACCAACTAGTGGATTTCAACCCATGGGGTTTTGGGTTAGTCCTGGTCTTTTCTTACTGCTCTTGAATGCCAACAGAGACAGATCATTTTATCTTCTGCTGCCATCACCCTTCCAAGCATGGAACAGGGACATTGAGATAATATAACACAAATATAAAATTAAAAATCCCTCCACCGTCTCTTCATTAACTCTAGCCTCCTGCTGTCTGCTGCGCACAGATGCTTTAACTTACTGGCTTGATATGACCAAAGTGCCTTGAAAAAAAGCTCTCACTTATTACTTGGCAAGAGATGACCCACCAAAAGCCAATCAACAAATTAGAACTCATTTGAAGAATTACATTCCCCTGCGTCTGACAGGCAGCTGAGACTCCAGTGTATTTGCGCAGCAAGGAAGTGGGCATGTACAACTGGTTTTGAATATTATCCTCATTTGGGAAATGGCGCCGAATAGCTGATATTTCTCCAAGCTGTTTAATTTGTCGGAGAGTTACACTGGAAAATGGCACTTACTCCGCTGCAGTCAATCGCACGACTGGAATTTCTATCCGTCCAGCCTTATCCCAGCACATTCAAAGCTGACAAAATAGGGCATCGTGTTTGCCTCCAAAATTAATACGTGGGATCACTCGTTATACCCTCCTTTACCCCTTTGTTAACGTTACAACGCCAGAGAGCACTCCCAGCAAGAGACTGCACGGAGGTGAGGATTGAAACTAGCAGGTCTGCCAGGAGCGCAGCCCCCGTTAGATTATATTTATAATGCACGTTAGGTTGGTAGACTTGGGGGAAGTTTTTCAAATATGCATTATTTGGTGGATGCAGACCGATCATTCTTTAAACCTGTTAAATCCCAATTCCCCACATTAAACATTAGCAGAGGGGGGAAAGCATTCGGGACCAAATCTGCTCTCAGTATAAGCAAGGGGTGTTTTGCTCGAGGAAAGCCAGGCAGAATCTCCTTTTTGATCACAAAGGAGAGTAAAACTGTGGAAATCGCACTACAGTGGTGGATGATCCCAAAATTGTCAGAAGGAAGAGAAGGGAACCAGCGTAGAACCTGGCCCGGCGAATGACCCCCGCCCTCTCTGGGTCCCGAAGCTCGCTGTGGCCAGAGTGAAGGAAGTCTGGTCTGCAGCACACACGGAAACGGCAGTGGGAGACCCTGCTGCTGGCGGGTTCTGTATTAACTCCCACTCACTGCCTTTTACCCTCATCGCCTCCGGAGAGGCGGCTCACCGGCAAGTTATGGATGGGCAGTTCCTTAGAGAGTTATGCTGCCAGCGGGAGGGGAAGGCAAGGAGAGTTTTATGAAGGACAATTCACTCCCCAAGGCTACCCCAAGAAACACGGGGTTTGCCTTCAGATCTCAGCATTCCCTATCTTCTCCAACTTCTCCCAGCAGAGGGGTTGTAGTATCTGGAACTCTGTGTAGTTTCCAGGATAACTTTCCCCTTCCTGTGTGGGCTCTCCCCCCTCCCTATCCCCTGCAGGAGTTAATAATGTCAGGACAGAATCTTATTCTTGTCTCAGTGAAGGCAATGGGGCTGGTCAAGTGCCTAAAGACTTCTGGCCTGCAAAGAGGTGCAGGATCTGCCACAGTGATTATATTACAATCATCCCATTAACTATTTGCTGCTCTGTGATGGCTACAGAGGAGGAACTAGCTAAAGTAACTGGCCAGGACGGTTCTCTTTTCTACCGGAAGCCATGAGAAAAGCGTTTCCTTAAACAAGTAAAATATAATAGTCCTTAAAAAAAAAAAAAAAACACGGTATTGTGTGGTAAGTGGAGGCATGCCCCAGATACAAAGTTTGGATCTGAAATTAGATCTGGGCTTCTACAAAAGCTCAAGGGAGTTCAGCTCTAGTGTTCCAGTTTGGCTCCACAAAAGGATGAGGGTAAGTACAATTACATGCATTTTATGATCAAGAATTAATCGGTGGTGAATCCTGAAGGAAAAAAGCATACTGGGCTTGAAGGTACTGGTGTTATCCATGTAAAATGCTAATAGAACATGTAATTAGTTAGGCCTTATTTTTCTCTCTTGCCGGTTTTAAGCCTTTTTAACTCCATGGTACTGAATGCAGTTCCCCCATGATTTACACGGGGCTAAGCCAGAGGAGGCTCAGTGCAACTGTGGCATGTTGTATTCGAATTTTAAACAGATACAACACCAAAGCTGAGAAATGGGACATTAGTTCCATCTTTCTAGAAAAGGAGTGACCAAGGAGGTGTTTTTATCTGATAATACTGTGAGTCTGCAGGGCGTTTAGAGGTGACGCGGGCCGGCTGTAAGGAGGGAAAGAAGTAGCGTGCAATCGGTGCTTCTCCTACTAGTGACCACTAGCGTCCGTCATAAAAGCTCAGTCACTCTTTTTCTGGACTGGCCGCAGATCAGATACACTTAGAGGATGAGAGTCAGTATTTTCTAACGATTTTTTTGTCTTTCGGAGACTTTTACTCAGGGAGTCTGTAAGCCAAAGAATGTGATGAATCCATCAATTGTTCCTACCCTAAAAGGACGCTATTGTTGTTTACATGTTATATAATTTTGCATGTGAATGTTAAAAATGGATCGTTGTTTTCTGGAAGAGCAGACTAATACAATAAGTCAGAGCACCCCTCTTTCTGCGATCCAGCAAAGTTCATATTGATTCGTTTGCTCCTCCTCTTTACACCTCCTTCGGGCACACGTGTGAAACAGAAGAGGAAGCATGAAAACGAGCATTCATAACCTTAAAAGCATAAAGTATGTGTTAACAAATAACTTCAAGCTGTAAGTGGCTGCTGCTGATTTGCTCGCAGTAGACACTTGGAGATAACACTGGCCATTCACAATATTTTCAGTTTATGTTAAAGGCAGGAAACATGCTTCTTATCCTACTGTGTTTCTGTAAATTGAAGAGGAGGGGAAAGGTGCAGAAGAGGGTAAAGAGCTTGAGAGAACTCTCTAAGGGGCGGGAGCCTATACTGCATGCCCTAGATCTGTGTGCACAACTCTCATACATATCAGTGGGAGCTCTCTTGGATTGAGGTCACTATCTGGCCCCAAGTAATATCCAACGTATTTGTATACTGTCTACAGAGCCTGGAACTTTTAATCCTGGTGAGCAGTGCTGAACCTTCTCCTCTGGGCTGAGTATTCTGGGTAACTTTTCATCTTGTTCATCTGGGCTGCTGTTTTAAAAATCGCAAAACAAGTAGTAAAACAAACCAAAATAAATAGACCATGAATACATAAGGGTGTCCTGGATGAATAAATTATGGGAGCTGAACTGTTGGTTTTTACAGTCATTTGGGACCAAATCCTGTTCCCTCTTCTTGTGCAGTTGGTCCTATTGATTCCAGTGGGATTACTTGAGTGAGGCAGATAAGAAGGATTTGTTGATTTGTCCCTTTAGAGTTCAGCACTGCTTTCCCTGACTCTCCTGCCAAAAGTAAATGTCCTTATACAGCCACGTCTGAAGAGGGTGCTGAAGTTTGCATATGTAGAGTAACTATTTGTACATATATATCTGCAAGTAATTACATCTCCAGCTCAGTCAAATCTTGTGCTCCTTTTTTCTACATCACTGGTGTGGGGCCATTCCAGGGCCATTTGGAACAGGTTGCTAAACCTGTAGATTCGGGAGACAGCAGATGGTGAAGGAGGTATCTTCTTACAACTGTGAGTTTACTTGAGTTTAGAGGTTCAGGAATTTCCCTAGGTCCAGTACCCGCAAAGCCATGAGCTCGATGACCTTTACAATTCTAAAAACAAGTAGATCAATGGTTTAGGATGCGCCCTCTCGAGATCCAGGGTCTTCTCAGCTGAAGGCTTGGTAGCCAGTCTCAATCAGCAGGTAGTTGAAGTGTTTGTCTAAAGTTTTACATGCTTTTAGATTGTTTTCCTTGTGGGTGTTACTAGACAGTTTTCCTGATTAGCACTGGGGAAAATTTTTTTTTTAAACTAAATGCTTGACAGAAAGTTGGGAACTGCACTAATTAACGTGCAATTACAATACAAAACATATAATTTAGACCAAATCCATACTATCCCTCTCCTGTACTAACCCATTCCAAGGATCTGGCAGTCACCAGCCACCTCTACCCCCTGCCAGACTTGTAATAAGCGCAGTTTGGCCGGACCACTGCATCTTGTAAATGTGTTCAAAACATCCACTGAATTCAACAAGGAACAACCCACCAACTTCTGTGCATTTCATTGCAGATTAAGAGCTACTGATAAGTAACAGTTGAGGAGCGGCTCATAATTAATATATACTAGGATACACAGCACAGTTTAGAAGAACCTCAACAGCCCCGAACCCAGCACCCTATCTATGGACATGCCCTCTCCCACCCTGGCCACAGTAGGCCACCATGGGATTCCCCAGCTGATTGGCTCAGGTGGTTTTCTGGCTGCTTTGCATAGAAAGGTGACCAGGATCAAGCCATGGGTTAGGGATAATTAATTTCCTGTCTTTTGTGGATTTCATATCTCAAATTCAGTGTTGAATTAAAGGGCCGGATACTGCAGACTGATATCAATGGGAGTTTGTCTGAGTAAGGACTACAGGATCAAGACAATAATGTAGGTTTCCAGCCATTGGACTGCCATGCTTCCTTTCAAATATTTGCTGGTATAGTTCATACCCCTTGATTATGTAGTTCGTTTTGCATAGGAATCAAAAGCAAGAAATGGCCTTATAAGAAAATGGAGGTGGGAGCAGAAGGGAGAGTATTTGAAATAATAAATTACAACATCGTATTCTTGTGTTTTTGCTACTGATGACACTCTCCCTCTCTCTCTTCCTGCTCCTAATAAAACACTTGAAGACAAAATTTAAAGACCATTCTGATTTTTAAACCATCTGCAATCTATAATTCTATATATTCCATTGCAGATGATGGGAGGTTTGGGTGCACCAGGTTCAGTCCCTAGAGTAATTTAGAGCAGCTGGAAAAGCCAGTGGATCCGGGAAATTGGAGATTTCTAGGACATAAGAAAGACTTTTCCTTGTGATGCCCCATACAAAGGGGGATAGAGGGAGGCTGGTGTGGAGCCACTACATCCCCTGGAGATTTTCTGTGCAGTGAGGGAAGAATTGGCCATGTTTCCTACCAGAGCAAAGCCAAGCATCGCAGTTAGATCACACCATGATCTGAGATGTCAGCAGAATATATTTCAAAAGTACTTCTCAAAGTTTTCCAGAAGGAGTCAAATAGTGTTTAAAAGGTCCACGTTACCAAATACTCAAGAGAACTATACTGGGAGTTCAGAAACAGGAATTTCTATTTCAATATCACAACCACAAAATGACAGTTGATTGGTTATTGACATGAGACTATGACAAGAGTTCATTAGGGATATTGTATAGGTTATGCCTGTTGCTACAAGCAGCAGGAACTTCTGAGGCGTCTGGGAGCTAGCATGCCTCAGCTACACAGTTATACCGTTTCTTTTTATCTGCCCACATGACAAAACCCCAGGAACTTGAAAGGTTCACAGTCTTCAGCTCAGCTATTACAGTGCCTTATGATATGGCTATATAAAGCAACAGTATTTTCTACATTTTGATGGTGAAAAGAGAAAATGAAATTAAAATAAATATTTCTCCATCAGAATCATAGAATATCCGGGTTGGAAGGGACCTCAGGAGGTCATCTAGTCCAACCCCCTGCTCAAAGCAGGACCAATCCCCAACTAAATCATCCCAGCCAGGGATTTGTCAAGCCTGACCTTAAAAACTTCTAAGGAAGGAGATTCCACCACCTCCCTAGGTAACCCATTCCAGTGCTTCACCGCCCTCCTAGTGAAAAAGTTTTTCCTGTTATCCAACCTAAACCTCCCCCACTGCAACTTGAGACCATTACTCCTCGTTCTGTCATCTGGTACCACTGAGAACAGTCTAGATCCATCCTCTTTGGAACCCCCTTTCAGGTAGTTGAAAGCAGCTATCAAATCCCACCTCATTCTTCTCTTCTGCAGACTAAACAATCCCAGTTCCCTCAGCCTCTCCTCATAAATCATGTGTTCCAGTCCCCTAATCATTTTTGTTGCCCTCCGCTAGACGTTTTCCAATTTTTTCACATCCTTCTTGTAGTGTGGGACCCAAAACTGGACACAGTACTCCAGATGAGGCCTCACCAATGTTGAATAGAGGGAAACGATCACGTCCCTCGATCTGCTGGCAACGCTCCTACTTATACATCCCAAAATGCCATTGGCCTTCTTGGCAACAAGGGCACACTGTTGACTTATATCCAGCTTCTCGTCCACTGTAACCCCTAGGTCCTTTTCTGCAGAACTGCTGCCTAGCCATTCGGTCCCTAGTCTGTAGCGGTGCCTGGGATTCTTCCCTCGTAAGTGCAGGACTCTGCACTTGTTCTTGTTGAACCTCATCAGATTTCTTTTGGCCCAATCCTCGAATTTGTCTAGGTTCCTCTGTATCCTATCCCTACCCTCCAGTGTATCTACCTCTCCTCCCAGTTTGGTGTCATCTACAAACTTGCTGAGGGTGCAATCCACGCCATCCTCCAGATCATTAATGAAGATATTGAACAAAACCAGCCCCAGGACCGACCCTTGAGGCACTCCACTTGATACCGGCTGCCAACTAGACATGGAGCCATTGATCACTACCTGTTGAGCCCGACGATCTAGCCAGCTTTCTATCCACCTTATAGTCCATTTATCCAGCCCATACTACTTTAACTTGCTGGCAAGAATACTGTGGGAGACCGTGTCAAAAGCTTTGCTAAAGTCAAGGAATAACACGTCCACTGCTTTCTCCTCGTCCATGGAGCCAGTTATCTCATCATAGAAGGCAATTAGATTAGTCAGGCATGACTTGCCCTTGGTGAATCCATGCTGATATTCCTGATCACTTTCCTCTCCTCTAAGTGCTTCAGAACTGATTCCTTGAGGACCTGCTCCATGATTTTTCCAGGGACTGAGATAAGGCTGACTGGCCTGTATTTCCCCAGATCCTCCTCCTTCCCTTTTTTAAAGATGGGCACTACATTAGCCTTTTTCCAGTCGTCCGGGACCTCCCCTGATCGCCATGAGTTTTCAAAGATAATGGCCAATGGCTCTGCAATCACATCCTCCAACTCCTTTAGCACTCTCGAATGCAGTGCATCTGGCCCCATGGACTTTGTGCTCATCCAGCTTTTCTAAATAGTCCCAAACCACTTCTTTCTCCACGGAGGGCTGGTCACCTCTTCCCCATGCTGTGCTGCCCAGTGCAGTAGTCTGGGAGCTGACCTTGTTCGTGAAGACAGATGCAAAAAAAGCATTGAGTACATTAGCTTTTTCCACATCCTCTGTCACTCGGTTGCCTCCCTCATTCAGTAAGGGGCCCACACTTTCCTTGACTTTCTTCTTGTTGCTAACATACCTGAAGAAACCCTTCTTGTCACTCTTAACATCTCTTGCTAGCTGCAACTCCAAGTGTGATTTGGCCTTCCTGATTTCACTCCTGCATGCCCGAGCAATATTTTTATACTCTTCCCTGGTCATTTGTCCAATCTTCCACTTCTTTTTTGTGTGTTAAGATCAGCAAGGATTTCACTGTTAAGCCAAGCTGATCGCCTGCCATATTTACTATTCTTTCTACACATCGGGATGGTTTGTTCCTGTAACCTCAATAAGGATTCTTTAAAATACAGCCAGCTCTCCTGGACTCTTTTCCCCCTCATATCAGCAATGGAAGTTATTAAATTAACACGCCAAAGGTTGCATCTTCTAATAAGTGCTGTCAGACATTATTTGTAAAAGAAAAATAGGTCAAAATACATTGTTTTTCCTTTGGCCAACTCAGCCCAGCATAAGAAAAACCTATTAATGTACATCATCAAGCCATGTAAGTCAATATTGCACCCATATAATAGAAGGTAAATAGATTATTTTGTTTTACCACGCTGAAAGCTTTCATGGAATAAAACTAAATATTAATAGATTCATTCTAGTGGAACAAAAGTGACAAATCATTAGCTGAAGAAAGCTGGCTTCCAGCCCACATTCTATAGGGGCAGGAGGAAAGAGCAGTAACTGGGCTGTTAACATCTACAAAAAGGCCAATATTTGTGTATAATTTATTTAGATGAAGTGTGCAGAATGTTTTTATTTGTTCTACATCTCGCTGTCTCACCTCTCTGTGAACTCCCCAAACCCAGATCTACTCCAAATGCTGCTGCTCCCCCCCTTCTGCACACTTCCCTCCAACGTGTTTGCTTTGGCAACTTTCATGTTCTTACAAACAGTTCTTCCAACGATATCAATCACTCTTGCACCCAAAGAGAAATACTGTACACTCAATGCGATGACAAAATGAAACATGTTTGAAGCAAACCATGTGTTCTAGTGTGCCAGGGATTATATTATTTGCTTGAGGAACATGTTCAGAATATTTTAGGCTTCTGTTATTCCTGTGATTGTAAATTTTATTATCTGCTTTTGGAATTTATGATTTAGGAGACAACACAAATACCTTTTTATAGTTGGATAATTTCTAAATGTGAAATCTACCAGGTATTGCATGGGGGAAATTTATTGGAAAATAGCATTTTCTTTTCTAGTGCTCTTTGTCTTCGGATTCTTACAAAAAATAAGGCAAGTGCTTCTGAATCCTGGCAGAAGCTTGTGGGTGAAGGTTTGATTTAAAACTCCTTTTCACTTTCAAATCTTGGGTGAAATGGGCAACCAGGGTCAAATTGAGAAGCTAGTGGGCTTATCAATGCAAGGACACCCTTCTGTGCACCTATCACGCCAGACTTCCGAGGGGGATTCCAACTTTTACACAGTGGTAATAGCCCCGGCTCTCCCATCTCTCCTACAGCCTGCAGGAGAAGAAACAAGGCTGTAGGGGCAGATTGTCAGCAGCTGGTGCAAATTGTCAGACACCATCAGCTGAGGATTTGCCCCCATAGTTCATTACTTATGGCTTAAGGAGTGCAGCTGCCTTCCTCAGAAGAGGGTTATCTCTGGACGTTTGGATGATGGCGGAGGAGCTAGCTTATGATGTGTTGGATTCGACCAAATTTTATGGTACAAAAAGCCATCAATGAATTTTCAAACCAGCTTTGGAGTCCCTTAGCCGAGCAGAGGATGCCTGAAGGTTCTGTGTGGAAGATAGGAAAGAGCTAGTAATATTCAGTGAAACGCTGTCTATGGTCTTTTCACTCTCTCCTTGGCTTGTGCAGGTGGCAGAGGGCGGACGTATCTGATGCTGCACCCACCTCCAACATTTGTTCCGCACGTCAGTGGAAAGCCACTTTGGAGAATGGTGGGAAGTGGCAATGCAATGCATTTATAGGCATCATTTATGCTCTTATGGCCACAGCACCTTGGCTTTGTCTCAATACTCTTCTTCCCTATGGTGAATTTTCTATGGAAAATTGGTGTGAACTTCAATTCCCATCCAGGAGATCACATATTGCATAAGGAAGGACTAGAATCCCGGTGAACTAAGCTTAACGAGCTCTTGTCTTTCCGTTTGTTCTGGACCGAAATAAGATATTCTGGAATTGTCTGTGCATCCCAGAAAATTAGAAAGTGGGACCGCACTTGTGTAAACCTGTCACGCTCTTGGCATTCTTCCCTTTGTAGACCTCAAGGAGACTTGCATGATGTTGCCAGTTGTACACCTCGCTCACATTTTGAGGCTACATTTGGTAGCTGTAGTCTCTGAAGTGGAAAGGAATAATCTGTCTGTGTAACCTAGAATTCATGAATTACATATCTAACGTCCATTTGTTCTGTTTGATTTAGTGAGATATGATTAAAATCCTTGATTTTTTTTTTTTTTTTTTTTGCAGGCATGTTTCCAAAACATGGTCTGTGATGGACAAGTATAATACCCTTCCTACATGGAGAAAGACTCAGCCCATTAAAGAAGAGGGTCACTCTGTTCATTTTTATCAGTTTATCCCCAAATCAGTTTATTAGTGACCATTATGATTTTATGTTGTTATTTCTTTGTATTATCTTTGCTCCCAGGAGCCATGTTCCTGGACCAGGACCCCACTGTGTTAGGCGTTGTATAAACACAGACCAAAACCTGTTGTTCTCTCTATATTCAAACCTAACTTCTTGAGTAGGCTATTGTCACCAAAGCCTCTCTAAAATGTTGGTTGCCCTTTTTATAACACAGTATGACAGAAAACAGCTGAAGAGAACATGGTTTATCAAGATCCCAATAAGATATGATGTAGTGTTTACATATTGTGTCTCTAGGTGTAATTCAGTATCTAGCAAAACTTGCAATATGCTAGAGTATTCAACTCGTTTCTGTCATAAGATCTTTCTGTTTCAGGATCTCTCTCTCTCAGGATCTCTTTCTGCCTTTTGCCAGGGTTGATCGGGTCTTTTAGTCTGGAATTCTGATTGGGCCTTGGAGAGATGTGATGGGGGGAGAGAGAGAGAGAGAGACCTTCTCTTGAGGAAGGAGGTCAAATGTAAATGTGTCTCCCATACTTTACAAGGACCTTTGTCAAAATCTCTATTTCATGTCAAGATTATTTTTTCTTAGTGACAAATGTTTTGCTCTTTCCTCCTTTCTCTCTTTTTACACAATGACCAAAAAGCAGATGAGAGAACAGATATAAACAAATGAAGACTAACCCTTTAGACTGATCAGGTTTTAACTACTGACTCCATTTCATGAACCAGAGAAGTTGGTTCCCCTAGAAAGGGTGGGCAGGCTCTGTCTGTTTGTTTTTTAAATTACTATACATCTTATTATTCTATTTCTATAATAATTTCCTATACCGTGATCGGAGCCTAGTCTGCTTTACCACAAGAGATTTTATGATTGCTTAACATGCAGGGAGAGTCTGTTCATTAGCCATAACAAGAGGAGGGCTTTGTCTTCCCACAGGAGACTTCACAATATCATAGGAAGTTTACTATTGGGTTTCATTGTCTCATTTTTTGATTTGGACACTGCTTTTTTGTATGAATTTTACTATGTCCTTGTGTGAATGACAATTCAGTGAATACAAGCATGGTTCTGGTTTGACCCTTCCTCTAGACTGTCTTCTGAACTTGTATGAGACAATACAGTGGGGTACCTCTGGGTCCACATGCTTTGTCACTTCTCCTAAACCCTGGTCTCAGTTACACTGGTGGAAATCTGCAGTAATTCCATTGAAATCGACAGAGTGACTCCAGATTTCCACCACTAGGGCTGCAGTCAGAATCTGGCCTCAAAGGGTGATGGCATATGAGGACCAAAATCCACACACGATGCACAGATAGGCTATATGTGTCTGCAGACCATATTCTGTGGCACATTTGTTTTATTTTGATTTAGAAAAAAGTAATTTTATACTACTGCGTAATGCATTGCTGAAGTGTCCCTTGGCCAGTCAGATCTGCTTTCTATTGGGGCCCAGGAATGTAGGTCTTGTGTATTGGTGCATACTTGTGGTATTGGCCCATGCAGATATTGCTGTTACCATGTGGCAATGGGCCTGATTTTGATCTGGCTAACATCAGTTTTATACTTCAATGGAATTACTCTTTGAATTGAAGTAAATGAGCAGAATCAGACCCTGTGTGTCTTAAAGTGCAATTATAGTTTTGAAAGTGTCTGGAGGTGACGTCACAGGGTCCCATGTTTACTGTGTCTCTAGGTTTCCTTATCAAACTGACTGTGTTCAAAAGTGAAAAGAAGTTTCTGCTAATTGCCAGCTCTGCAAATTCAGCCTGAGTTCTGAAGGTCAACCTGTGATATTTCTGGCTCAGTAAACAAGATAATCAGTAATGAAGATTCCTCAATTAGAACTTAGTTAACAAATGTGTTGATGTATGAACCACATTCTCCTGTGGTTGTATTGAGTCTTTGATGTTAATAGAAGTAAAAGGTAGTACAAACTTGCTATTATCTTTAAAGTAATCAGATATGTCTCTGACAGGAATCAAAACTATTGAGTGAGTAGGTGTCCTAATTACACAGTCAGTTTTCTGATCCCAAACACGTTTAAAGAAAAGATCATACATTTCCACAGATCTACATTTTCAACTTGTATGAATCTCATCTGGCAAGTGGTCAGGTTATGCAGTGGTCACTTCAAATGAAACAGCTCTGAGTCCGGTAGGTAAAGAAAATATGCTGTAGGCCATAAAAGCTGTGAAGAGTGCTTTAATGGTCTCTGCTGAAAGTGTGGTTATGGTGAGAAAAGAGATTGGAAAAAATGGTACCTCAGCAAATCTATTTCCTGCCTGTATTTAGAGTAAATACCTTTAGTTTTCTGACAAAAATAAGTTGATTGTATATCTCCTGTTGGCATTGTAGAAACAAAACAGGAAGATTATTTTTTGGCTTGGGCATTGATATTTCACCATCTAGTCTGCTGTGAATATTTAATATTCAGTAAGTTATAATATGGGCTTGGTAGAGTTGTTTTAGCAGTGAAGTTTACAGATAGGCCTTCTCAATTTGTTCCTCTTCCAGGAGGTATCAGTACAATCAACAAGGTTATAAAAATGATGTAAATTGCCTAGCAGCCCTCTTTAGCTCCTATCCAGTTGGTGGAAGTGAGAAATAGCTTTTATTAAATGCAAAACAGTCCAAAAAATGCTTCAGAGGAAAGGAAACAAAAAACAAAACACAAAACAAAAATGACAAAAAGAAAGTGAGCGAAACACCTGCCTTCGAAAGCAAACACTTTTGTGAGCCACTGTCTTGTGACCTAAAGGGAGGCAGAGAAAGGTTCAGATCTCCTCAAGCAGTGCCCTTAGGAAAGCTGGCCTAGGCCAATGGGGGCCTAAGGAGAGCCCAGCACCCTGAAGGGTGTCAGGTCTGCTTCCCCAGTTCATCACCAGCATTGTTAATTCTGTTTGCAGAATCTTTATAACCGATGATGATGATGAAGAAGGCAGAAAGAGCCTAACTTTCAGATCTCTGCCGGAGTCAAAACCAGCCAGAGCCAATAAGTTCAATAACCAACAATTTGACAGAATCCTGTGGCCTCAAGGTATTTTTGGCAGTAGTCTAGATGACCCTTTGATATTCTTTAGGTATTGGTTGATTCTTTGTGATCCTTTACATAAGGAATGTTTTAAATAATGTAATAAATTGAAATGAGCATCCAGCAAAGGAGGGGTTGGAGACCAAGCTTTTCAAAAGCAAGGCAGGTAAAAGATTTAAGAGGATAAGTGTTCGGTATGTTTTCTAAATGAGGCTTCTTTTAAGGTAGACCACAAAAGTGGAGGAACCTAAAATCACCAGGTCTTTTCTTTTCTTTTAAATCTCATCTATGGTTTTTTAATTAAAAATATTCCCGTTTGTAGATGACCATGAGCTTATTTTAACACCCCTTTAAACACCTAAAGCCAAATAACTATACATGCCATTATGTTTGTTTGTTTCCAAGCCAGCGGCTGAGCAGAGAGAGTAAATGCATGCTTTGCCTCTCAACCAACACTCGCGCAGTCTCCTTTGCTTTCGGGAACATATGGTTATGGGACAGTGAAATGTGCTGGAAAATGCCCAGAGAGATGTGCTTGTGAATGTTCATTTCGAGTCCCAGAGAAACATCTCACGAATGATTGATCTCCGGAGTGATGGCAGAATAATCCCAACCACATTTGGTTTTATAACACAATTAATACTGCAGCCTATATTGTTTAAGGGGAAGGCGAAAGCCAAACCAAAAGCTCGTGAAAATAAATACTCATCAGCAAATATTTTGATTAGTTAAAATGCTTTAAGGACCTAACTTTTAAAAAGAAAATAATAATGCTCAGAAAGGAGTGGAGGGTCCCGTAAACTGCCCCACAGGCCATCTGTGAGCGAGAGAGAAAGAAGCCGCCAGTGATTAGTCCGCCCTGGTGTGAGACCCTAGGAATAGACTCATAAAGTTTTATTTGCTATTATGTCATTTAGTGGCTCGCGTGATGTTGCAATCCCCCCATTCAGTTAAAGGGTATGAAAGGGCGTGGATTAAAACCAGCCCCCTGACCACCTCTCACTCTGCCGAAGGAGATAGAGATCTCATTGTTTTATGGCTGAGAGCGCTTTCCACGTGCGTCTATTAGAGAACTGACGTTTGCACTGGCGTGCTCCTGGGTGTGTTCGGGGAGAAGTCTAACGACTGCACCTCCTACGACAATATTGTCTAGCACTAAACTACATCTTCCCGACCACGCTGCTTGTATCGGCACGCGAGCGTTGCTGTGCAGGTACTATGAACAGCCCCGAGCGTGCTCAGCTTTCTGGTCTGCGGGGCAGGAGGCTGGAAACCTTAAATGTCTAAAGCTGCCACAGCTCACAAACTGAAACCTTTATAAACTGATTTCCCTTAAACTCTTTATTAACTACCCCTAAGGACCAGTACTGCTGCTTCTGCTCTTGCACGGCGGTGGTCTGGCTCCTCCACGAAGCACACATGCTAAACAGATTAACATGCTTTGGCTGACCCACACTTCACAAACCAGGGATAGAGTTTCTACAGCTCCATGTGGAAATTAACCTATATGTAGCAATGGTCAGCTGCGAAGAGGGAGTTCCAGCTCAGACCAGGCAATCTAAACAACCCAATGTGCTCCGTTACTCTTGGCCTTTCCCTCCCCTGCTCATGACTAAATATTTATTAAAAAGAAGCGATTTCCCCTCTTTTGCTGGGGTTGGGCATGTATCTGGAAGAGCTTTATTTGTAAGTGCTTTTGGGACAACTCAGAGCTCTTTGCAGAATGAATAAAGCCTTGGCTGAATGGCTTGTTAAATCCTCTTGAAGGCCAGTTTAGATGTAAAGTACAGGTCTGGGACTGTTTGTATGGCATTAAAACTTTCAACCTCATTACTTTGTCTCCCCCCTCTGCCCCTCCTCGCCCTTCAGTTAAAAGTAAAAGCACACTGAGGGGGAGCTCCTTGCAGACCAAGGCAAAGCTAGTGTTTGGGATATTAACCCGTGCCGACCGCTTCCTACGCTGTAAGTTTAGGAGTTCGAGTCCCCCTTTTCCTCCCCCAATTTAAACTCTGCATTTTTAGAGGAGGGTAGCAGCAAATGAAAGTCACTGTTGGCTTGTGTCATGAAGGGCTGTCATGGTAATAAACACACAGTGTCTCCTCCAGGAATTCCTAATCCTCCCTGTGTGGCTCTAGCCCCGTGGATAATATCATTACAGGGCTAAACAAATAAACAGTGTCTCCAAATCAAGCAGGAGGCACTGGGGACTACAATTCCTCTCTGCAAAGAAGATACAAGTAAATTTACACTCATGACTTGGAGTCAGTCCAGTAGCTATGAATAGCTGCTCAGTTCTGTAGCGCTGGCTCTGAGCTGGGAAACAGCGCTGACCCTCCTGCTCTGTGTTTGCTGTAATCAATGTGAGCTATTCAGGGCTGTGTTTTCCTTACTATCCTCCGCTGGGAACATCAAGGACCAGGAACACTTTTATGAACCCAGGCTCAGCGAAGACGCTTTTAGTACAAAGTTAGCGTATTAAACCCACTGACATGAATGAAAGGTTAACCTACTTCTGCCAAAGCAGGAGTGGAGCGTTATCATGCCATTTCCCGTTCTTGCCTCTGCATCGGGTTTGACAAACGCTTCCTGAAATCCACAGCCCAGCTCTTTCTAAACCTGTTAACAACGGGCACACACGCGACTTCAGCGGCACTCAAGAAGATCCAGCATAACCAGACATTTAATAACAACCCGTCCATTCTGGTGTCATGACGTATTGGAAGGGCTGGGGGGTTACGTCCTCCCCCGCAACAAGAAAGTCAGGAATCAGACGTATCTGTTTGCAATGGCATTAAAAAGTTCCACGACCCTGGATATTTAAAAAAAAAAAAATCCGCACCAAATTATACATTTTTATTTCAGTGCGTTGGTGTTCTGTGTATTTGTTAAAGATGTTTTTAAAGCACCTGAAACTTCTGCTTTCAGGGATGGATGTCATATTTTTTTTGGCTTTCTTGTCCGAAAATTACCTCCGCCAGGACTCGGTTGAAATGTGATTTCTGCCGCTGAGAATGGTTATGGCTATTTAGCTGCATTTAAAACCCTTTGATGTTCGTACAAACACGGATTAAAGGTTTACACTTTCGATGTAGCTTAATTTTCCCTCTCTCCAATCACTAAAAGCCCGACACGAGTAATTAAATATTGTTTTTATACGTGTGAAGATTATTGATTGAAGTGGAAAATCCAATGTCATACAACGCACCTAATCTACTGCCTGCCTGAGAATAGATAAAGTTGTAACATTTATGATAAACCTTGGGCAGGGTGGCCTCTTGTGTAACACTGAGTTTGCTGAGAGGAAATAAAATCTGGAGCCAAGTTTGATTGTACAAATTGACACAGAATTTGCCACATTACGCATGTTTGTTGCTAATCCTGCGATCACTTAATTATTTTGTTGGAAGTGGGAGGACAACAGAGACGTCATTCTGGCGAGGCTTTCACTATGTCAGGACACGGTACCATGGTATATGGTTTTATTCAAACGTCTTAGGCTGACTCCGTGAAATCTCCCATTCCTCCTTCTGGGGCTATTCGTTATTCTATCTGCACCGAAACCACACGGATTCGCTGATTGTATTTGGCATAAGGTTTTCTGTATGTGAAAAGGTTTTCTATTTAAATCCGATTTCCTTGCCATCTTTCTAGTGTGAATCCAGCTGGACTACTCAGACTGAGCGACTGATGAGCCACAGTTCCTTTTCCATTGGTTTCCCTAATTGTTCAATCAAGTTTAAAAAAAAAAAAAAAAAAGGAACAAGAGGAGGGCCGGATCTCGCAGTCCGTAATGAGGCAACATTAAATCTGGTTTCACTGGTAGCTTTGCTTGGATCCGGATTTGGAGGAGAAAACCTATTTGCTTCATTTTATACTGCCGAATCCTCAAGGGAAAGCAGCACATTTTGGTGTTGCCTTATGCGTTGCAGGATTGTCATAGCTTCTGGGGTTGGAGGCTCCTTCGATCATAGATTTGTTAATGGACAATATTTTTGCGACCTCTACAAATCCTGCTCAGGTTGGTGTGTTAATCTGGACACCGCAGGTCAATGAGCAACTGACCGCTGTGTGAGGTTGCGAATGTCACTTATTAGCGGTGTATAAAGACCAGCAGCATCACACAGCGCCTAAAATCATAACATTCAGCCCTCAGACCAAAGCGTGAACAGGAAACAAACTCCGTAGGTTTGTTAGGCAACTTACTTTTTAAAATGGCAACAGCAGGTTGAGTTTGGTATCATTTTAACTGGGCGATAATAGCAATTCAGCCAATCATTGCTATCCCCACCCCCCCACGATGCTACGGGCTGAATAATCTCACAGACCTCTCCCAGCCTAGCCCCTGGCACTTTCTGAGCCTGATGTTGCTGCTTTCCAAAGATGGCAAGAACCAGGAGGGACAAACCAGCAATAAATGAACAAATATACCCGCTCACAATGCTGCTGAGCTGTCCCTGGCAAGAAATCCAGGGCTTGAGTCTGTTGCTATTCGAATCAAAGGGGATTGTGCCATCGATTTCAATGGGATAACTTGGATAGGCCCCTCTATGGCAATCATCGTATTTAGATGACGTTCGCAAGAATTGGGTTAGTCTCCGATTCCAATTTCTAGGCACAATTTTAAGTTTCCTGCTGACAGACAGAGCGGGGAAGGATGGGGGGTGGGAGTAGGGTGCCCCAGTCAAGTTGTTTCTTCTATGAGATGAAATTCACAATTGACAGCGCTTTCCAAAAATACATTGAACCTGAGGAAAAGGCACATTCACTTCTTGGTAAAAGTGACTCTGGGATCCCCTGTTCTGTTAGCCCCTGTAACACAAACACCTTGGCCACAGGGGATTTGCCTGAAAAGCTTACAAGATCGCGTCCTTAGAAACTCCCGAAGAGAAGAATCAAATCTGCTTCCCCACTGACTGCAGACCTAGCACGCTGAGTTCATCTATTCGAAGCAGGGGCCAGCAATGCAAGCCCGAGGGAAAGGCTCAGAGACGAAATCGGATTCATTTCCTTAGTGAGCCGCGTTCGGAGAATAGGGTTATTTTCTTAGTAGGTTTCCTTGTGATGCTCAAACCACAACAACAGTTTTAAGATCTACTTTGCCTTCCCCAGGCTGTGTCGCTGCCTGGCCCGATGTTAGTCTAGTCTAGTCTTAACGGGGGGCTTACACCTCTCTACCTTCCTCAAGCACGTCTATTGACGCTGCCCGGTTGGCAGCAAAATCCAAGAGCTACTGGCTCCTACATCTCTTTTCCATTCATAACCCCCAGCAGCTGAGTCATTGACTCCGGCCTCCTTTCTGCTGGAATCAGAGGATGTGGCTGCTTTTACTGGCAAAATTGTAGCTACCTCAACGATGCGAAAATGCAGGGCGAGGTTTGGAGCTCAGCACAGGGTGGACTTTCTGGGTGAAAGGGCTCCTCTGTCAATCCCCCTCCTGAGACACTTAGGTTTAAGGAAATGTTTGCACTGCCCTGGAGGAAAAGTTGGCTGTGTGTTTTCCTTTTGTGTTTAGGCACTCTGGAAGGAATTCCTGGGGGCACAATTATCTCACATGTGGTGAGTCAGAAAAAGTCCAAAGAGACAGGTCATTTGGATGCGTCAGCCCAGCACAGGAAAGGGGGAAATCCATCTTGGCGAATAAAAAAGACTCAGGGAGAGCTGGAAAACCAACTTGTAGTCAAAGGAACAGGAAACTGACCCCAAGATAACAAGCAGCGGACCAGTTAAAAATACCAAGGTGGAGTTCTATTCTGCACAGGGGCCCAAAAGGGTCATTGGGGCTCTCAAGGGAAATGGATGAGGTGATGAAACTATACAGGGCAAAGTCACCCATACGTGCCTCAGGGTTTGTAGGAAAATATCTGTATAAAACCACAGAGAACTAAGAACTCAGCAGATTCATGGTAGGTACAATGGAGCTGTTTCACAGCAGCTGAAGATCTGGCCCTACATCTCTCAACTGTAACCTTCAGTCCTTTGAATGGAGAATATTGAGCATTCTGTGGAGCTACAGGGAACAATTAATTAATCACCACAGCATCCTTGGGGTGGGGGGGGGGGAGAAGTAAAAATATCCCCATTTTACAGATGATGAAGCTGAGGCTGAGAAGTCATGAGAAATTAGTCCAAATCCTCGCAGCTAGCAGGTGTCAGGATAAGAACGGAGTGTCCTGATCCTCACCAGCTTACTCCATCCTCCAGGGCATAGTGCCACCCATGAGAAACAAATGAAAAGCAGGGGTCTGTTGTTTCAATCCAATTGCCTGAAAACCGCAGTAACTATACCAATGTCAATATTTACTACAGTAACTAACAAGGACCGATCTAATTCAATTCTAGAATGTCAATGTGATGCTGCCATCTTGCCCCATACACTGGGGGGACTGAACAGGGAACCCCAGAATTTAAAAGGATGAATTGCTACAGCTTCAGTTAAAAAGCCAGCCTCTGTAATTAGGGCCTGTAATAGACTCACGTCCTCTGTGGATTAGTTAGAGAGAGGAACAAAACACACTGACTATGGGCAACAACTTCTTGTTCATAAAACCAAACGACCACCCACATCAGTTACAATGGGAATGTTCCAGTAATCCCTGAGAAGAGTTGGGGGTGTAGATGAAAGGTTGGTAACAGAAAATACAGGTGTAGGTGGGGAACAGGTGGACAGTTTATTGATAATAAGCAGCCCAGAGGCAGTTAAAATAAGATTTCCAGTCATTCTGGAGCAATCATCAAGCCGAATCCTTACTCAAAAGCTCATTTTGTAAAGAAGAAACTGTTTACAGATCTCTTTACAATTCAAAGACTCAGTAGCATCCGAGGAGTTTAAAAGCGCCAACAATTGCCCTATGCTATTTATGATTATTTTGTTATTAAACGTTTGTACATGGTGTTGTGACAGTGTATGGTGATTTGCAAAGAGAAAGTCCCTTTGCTGAGCATCTTAGAATCTATTAGATTCCTTGGCCGCTTTCAGCCTCCTCCTAGGCAGGTTCTGGCTGCAACGTTGGTGTAAGTGGCCTCAGAAGAATCAGTATAGGAGATCCTCTGGTGGTGAAAAACCAGCATTGGAAAAAACTCCGTGCACTACTAGCCTTCCTCAGTATTAATACCACAGAGTGCATCCTGCAAATGATTCAGTACCCATTGAAATCAATTGGAGCTTGGATCCAGCCTCAAATTCTGAAATCAAAGAATCTGTCAGATTGAGATTGGGTTGTGGGGTGTCAACAGCCTGGTAGACTCAGAGGTGTCAATATCAGGGAAACCCCAGGATACAGGACAGCTTCACTGTTAGCCTCTCTTGCTATCTATTTTGGTACTGAGAAAGACAAGTCCATGGCAATGGTGGGTAATTTGCATGCCTGATTTTAGTTTTTCTAGCTTTGTTATGCACTCAAATATAAGTACAGTGACTCACCATTGCACATACTTGCACCTAAAGTGAATATGAGTCATACAGCCAACTGATCCCTACTACATACGCACCTGAAAAGGATACTTGTGATACATAAAACATTGGGGGCCAAATTGTGACCTGTGGCATGTGTCCATGCTGGGCTCGCCACCCCATGGGTCACAGTGCACGGGGGGAGAGCGTTCCCTGCTGGGCCTCTACTTCCTTTCCCAGGCATAGGGGCAAGGAGTGGGGGGAGCCTTGGCTCCATCCCTCCCCCATCAGACCAGTCATTGCAGCTGGACTGGAGGAAGCAGCAAACTCTGCCTCATTTCTGTCCCTGATCTGCTCATCATGCACCACAATTACGTGCTGTCCCTTTGTCCGGATCTTGCTTATGCCCCAGTCTAGCTCCTTGTGAGCACTCACTTTAAACAACTGTAATTCTTAGGCAGCCATGAAGTAATGCTATGAAATAATGTCACGGAGTAATGCTAAAATCTTTAACACTGGGGCAAATTCATCCTTGGTGTAATGCAATTGATTTCAGCAAGTTTATACCCAGGATGGATTTGGCCCAATCTCAGTCACAGAGCACAAAGCGGAGACAAAGCCAGGTAGCACACTCAGTTCTTTTCAGACTTGACTTGTCCCGTAACAGGGTTTTTTTTTTTTTTTTTTTTGAGGGGTGGAAATATATTCTAGACCTGTAGACTTTAAGGCCAGAAGGGACCATTATGATCATCTAGTCTGATCTCCAGCACGTTGCAAGCCACAGAACCTCACCCACCCACTCTTGTAATACCTTTAACCTCTGGCTGAATTACTGAAGTCCTCAAATCATGATTATATTGTATACCTGATTTTCTTAGTTAAGACTAGGAAACAGAATTTCTCTCAATCTCTTGTGAAACAGAGAGATTCTTTATGCTACTTAACATTCCTTCAACTCTAGACTAAGAAAAATCTTGAGTGAGGAATTTAAAAGTCCTTATATTAAGAGTAATTTTAATAGTGCATGTTATACAAAGGAAATTCTGCAGACTGATGCATACTGCACCCGTAAGTCTCCATTATGAGATACTTCTGCTATAAGATTTCTCTGTTATGAAATGCAAATCTGATTCCATCCTGTGGTAACATTGAGTCATACGGATGTAAGGGAAGGTAGAATTTGGCCGAATATTTTTGCAGCTCAGATCTCATTATAAATAAAAAAATTGTTGCTTCCAAGAGCAGCCTCCTAGTAATTATAACATTTTTATACAGCAGATACTACCGTATGTGTGTATGAAAGATGTACTGTTTATTTTTCTGGCATAGAGTTAACTTTAAAAAGAGATTACTTAATTGAAGAAAACATTTCTTGACATGCTGAATCAACATTTGAACCAAATCGCCTTCTTTTGCTTAAAGAGAGGATGAGTGCATTCTAGCCTGTTTAATCCATGCGACTCTCAGTGAATTCATTTTAAACCACTGAGACATTTGGTTGGCAAAACAAAATGTAGCACAGTGTGAAACAGCTTGCCATTCATTAAACAGTTTTGCTTAGGCAGATTGCTTTGGGAATCATTTTTATCTTGCAGGGTCTTAAATAACTCCCTTAGATATGTTCTATGCACACACTGTCTTTTTCTCTGTATATCTGTGACTGGCTGTTACCGAATATATTTTGTTTTCTGGGTGGCTCAGATACTTTTACTATTATTCTTTTATGGTTTCTTTGGTGTATTTCTTTAATATATAAAGAATATTATGTGAGTTTACTAACATTTCTATTCGTGTTAGCATTCTTCAAACTGGAAGTACAGTGGGGCTGCCCAACTGTTAATATTTGACATTAAATTATGCTTTCTGAATATTGAATGGAGTCCTTTAATAGCCACGTTATTAATACTAGAGGCGTGAGGTATTATTATATTTGTTAAGCAAAATATATTTTAGCACTGTACAAAACAAATATAAAGACAGTCCCTGTTCAAGGAATTTGCCTCCTAAGGCTTGCCTCAACACTGCCAGAGACTTCTGTATGTGCTTAACTTTATATGTGAATACCCCTGGTGAAGCCAACGAAACTGCCCACATGTCTAAAGTTACAGATGTATATAAGTCTTTGAAAGAGTGGAGCCTAAAAGACAGTCACAGTGGACAAGATTCATTAGAGCAGTGGTTCTCAACCAGGGGTTGGGGGGCCCTGAGCAGGTTTCAGGGGGTCCGCCAAGCAGGGATGGCATTAGACTTGCTGTGGCCCAGGGCAGAAAGCCAAAGTCCCACTGTATGGGGCTGAAGTCTGGGGTTCCAAGCCCTGCCACCCAGGGCTGAAGCCGAAGCCTGAGCAACTTAGCTTCAGAGGGGCCCCTGTGGCGTGGGGCCCCAGGCAATTGCCTTGCTTGTTACCCCCTAACACTGGCCCTGGCTTTTATATGCAGAAAAACAATTGTTGTGGCATAGGTGCGTTGTTTTTATAGCACATTGTGGGGGCCTCAGAAAGAAAAAAGGTTAAGAACCCTTGCATTAGAGATCAAAGTACCTTGAGCTAAAATTTTCAAATTGATCACTAAAATCCAGAATTAGGTACCTATATAAGTGACCTAACCTGCGGCTCTCATTGGCTTCACTAGGATTAAATGCCTAACATGGCCACATTTTAAAATCTTGATCTTGGATTTTTGTAACTGAATGAATTACTTTTCTCCTCTTTGCTGATCTCTCTTTCTCCTCTCATGTACACTTGCGGTGCAGAAGGCACATGCACAAAAAATGTGCATGCAGTTGCATGCCAGGGGACTTGCTGCAGCCAAAAGATTGGATAGGGAACATAGCAGCATGAGCAAGAGACTTCAGGGTCCAGAGTCAGGGAGAGACCAATGTAGGAGAATGCTGGTTTGGATGAGCTGACTAATATCACAATCAATTTTTTTAAAGTATTTTTTTTAAAACAGGCCTCATTAAGCATGAAGCATATTTTGGCTTTTACAATAATTTTTGGTAATTATTTATGTAGGAAAATTAGTATTAAACCCTTTTATTTTATTGTATTGATTGGGTTTTTGTATTCCCATATTCCAAACAGCCAAACTACATCAATAACTTTGCCTGCACACAATCTCTCTCTCTCTCTCTCTCTAAGCCAAGTTACAGGCTGACAAAATATTTTGCTAAAATTATGAGCAATTGAAAAAAGGGGGATTTTTTATTGGAACTCCTCAACTTTTAGTATGGCATCACTACTACAGAACTATAATTCATATGCATTAAGGGAGGTTAAATGGGTTCAGAAACAGTCAGGTATTTTAGGCACAAAAGGGAGTAGTTGGCTACATTACAAATGGTGCCCCATTGTGGCAAAATAGTGGAGGTTTAATCTTCAATGGTACATTTATTTTCCTGTTTAAACTTCACGCCAGACCATTAATATTCTTTTATTGTAGTTTATGATAGGTTAATTTCCTCATGTTTCCTTTTCTCCTTGAAGATTCTATATAGTTTCTGCAGCCCAGAGACTAAAGTTAAATTTACTGACAGAAACATTAAAATGTTTTACTATGTGAACTCACTGAGCGTAGTACTTGCTTTACCTGTGCATAGTACATGATTTATATGGTTTCCACATCCAAATGATACAAATCACATCTGTTGCATGTTAAGCCACACTGAGCCTTCAGTAAGTCTGCTTTCACAATGTCTTCAGTTTTCCTAGTACATGAATATTTTCTAAAAATGCTAATATCTCTGTTATATTGGACTAATATCCAGATATGAAATAACCACACCCAAAACCACTGTAACGAGAAAAGCAAATTATAATTCATGTTAGTTATAGTGTAGAAGTACAAAAAAGAATTGCAGAACACCTCCTGCCCCCCTTATTATTCAGAACCCAACATCATTGTTTTTGGCTTATAAACTCCTACCCTCAAACATTCAAGTCAAGCTTTAGAAACCTGCATTTGATTTATAACCATAAAACATAGGATTTGCCAAGCTGGACCAGACCCATATCTTGCTCCTGGCAATTGTCGACACTTGATGCTTCAGAGCAAGGTAAAACCTCTTCCACACACCCATAATCCACCTGGTTGACTGACGAATTCTGTGCATGTGGATGGAGGGTTCCTTCCTGACCCCTCCTCTGATCATCATGTACCCTGAAACACAATGTTTGGATTATTTTAACTATGTGGTTTTAAGAGAGGATATACAATTTTAGCCCAATGTAATAACTGTATAACAGTGAAGTTTATAAGATTTTTATTGTGGCTCGGGTTTCTAAATGACACAATAAGCCACGGCAGGCTGCACTGAGAAAGCTTTGTATCTGTGCCTCCCAGGGCACCAGTTCTGCAATGAAATCCACCTCGGTGGACCCTTGTGCTAATGCTTAGCTCTGCTGAGGCCAATGCACAAACATAAGGCTCCAGCCATGTGGCTGAGAGTACAACTGAGGAATAAGGGAATTTTGCCAACAAAACCAGTTTATTTGCTGCGGAACAATGAAAGTTTCAGACCAAGAAGCATCTCAAGGACAGTACTTATTGTACACACAGTATACATGCCTTCATACAGGCTCAAGCAGACTGTGTTCTAGGGCTGGTTGCCTCTTCCAAAGAAACAGTCTTATTTGGTGACTGCTTAGTTCCTCCTAACTGTTCCCTAGTACAGGTTTGCCAACTTATAGGAATTTTATTCCCATCAGGCCTTTTGGGGAGGATGGCCCTTTAAATCTGGCAGAGTCTTAAAGTCCTTAAAATGGCCATTTTGCAAGTAGGTGTGGTCTGCTAGGTCTTCCTCTCCTCCATCTGGTAAGTGACCTTAACCCTTATGATGATTCCTTATCTTGTTCCTGAGGAGATAGCTCATTGTCACAGGGGATTTCAAAGTCTTTAATAGTGAGGAAAACATCTTAATAGAGAAATGTTGTGGACATTTTCTCTCCTATTCATGGTCGTGTGCTATCTCTGTGGTGACTACAGCAATACCTTTCAGGGAATAGTAATAGGAGGAAAGTAACTTTTGTAGCTGTTTTTAATGCAGTATGGGTTTTGTACTTTCAAAATCACCACATGATCTACTGTGGCTTTTCATTACTTTGTCCCTCGCCTCCTGTCTCTTTATCTCTCTCCCACTGCCCCCGTACTTGCTGCTGCGTCACCTGGTGCCTTTCTTCTCCTCTTCCTCTGCACAAGTACTAGGCTTGCAAGGGAGGTTGTTGAATCCCCATCACTGGAGGGTTTTAAGAACAGATTGAACAGACACCTGTTAGCGATGGTCTAGGTATACTTGGTTTTGTCTCAGTAAAGGGGGCTGGAGCTGATGGCCTCTCAAGACCTCTTCCAGCCCTACAATTCCCTGGGTACATCTACCCTGCAATTAGACACCTGTGGCTGGCTTGTGGGACTGGGGCTAAGGGCAGGAGCGGATTTACCATGAAACAAACCGTGCGGTGGCACGGGGCCCCCAAAGACTGGGCCCCCCCAAAATGCAGGACAAATATCTGACAACCTGCCCCTGAGTCCTGGCCAGTGGTGCAGCAGGGCTCAGGCATGCCATGGCTGGTGGCCCCACGCCACTCCCAGAAGCGGCCGGCTGCTGGCAAGTCTCTGCGCGCCACTGGCGGGGAGGGGAGGCGACTTCACGCACTGTCCCCATCCTGGGCAGCGCACAGAGACCCGCTGCCCCCCTTCTCCAATGGGCACACAGAGATGTGCCAGCAGCATAGAATATCAGGGTTGGAAGGGACTTCAGGAGGTCATCTAGTCCAACCCCTTGCTCAAAACAGGACCAATCCCCAATTAAATCATCCCAGCCAGGGCTTCGTCAAGCTTGACCTTAAAAACCTCTAAGGAAGGAGATTCCACCACCTCCCTAAGTAACACATTCCAGTGCTTCACCACCCTCCTAGTGAAAAAGTTTTCCCTACTATCCAACCTAAACCTCCCCCACTGCAACTTGAGACCATTACTCCTCGTCCTATCATCTGGTACCACTGAGAACAGTCTAGATCCATCCTCTTTGGAACTCCCTTTACTTATAATATAGGAGGAGGAGGAAGGAAAAAAAGAATGAAAAAGGGGAGGAGATGAGAGAGAATGTTTGTTTTTTCTTGGCTGGGTCCCTGCGTGGGACCCTGAAAATGAAGCGACGCACAGGGCCCCACTAGCTCTAAATCTACCACTGGCTAAGAAGCTGTTTAATTACAATGTAGATGTTTGAGCTCGGGCTGCAGCCCAAGCTCTGGGACCCTCTCACCTTGCAGGACCCTAGAGCCCTGGCTCCCACCCAAGCCCAAATGTCTACACAACAATTAAGCAGCCCCTTAGGCTGAGTCCCAGTCAACAGCATGGGCCAGTCACAGATTTTTAATTATCCTCTGATTCTATAAAAAGAAAAGGAGTACTAGTGGCACCTTAGAGACTAACAAATTTATTTGAGCATAAGCTTTCATGAGCTACAGCTCACTTCATCGGATGCATGCAGTGGAAAATTCTTTGAAATCATGGTGGAATTCCTGCTGCTTTTCCATGGGTCCAGATGATGAAGATGTCATCAATGTAGTGCAAGTAGAGTAGGGGCATTAGGGGATGAGAGCTGAAGAAGCGTCATTACACAAAGTAAAACTATTTCCCCATGTTTATTCCCCCCACCCCCGTTCCTCACACGTTCTTGTCAACTGCTGGAAATGGCCCACCTTCATTATCACTACAAAAGGTTTTTTCGCCCCCGCTCTCCTGCTGGTTATAGCTCACCTTACCTGATCACTCTTGTTACAGTGTGTATGGTAACACCCATTGTTTCATGTTCTCTGTGTATATAAATCTCCCCACTGTATTTTCCACTGCATGCATCCGATGAAGTGAGCTGTAGCTCACAAAAGCTTATGCTCAAATAAATTTGTTAGTCTCTAAGGTGCCACAAGTACTCCTTTTCTTTTTGCGGATACAGACTAACACGGCTGCTACTCTGAAACCTCTGAGTCTATGTTTCCCTGCTGCATGGTTCCCTTTGCCCTTGGAGAGACTTACCAGCCATGTGGTCTTCTGGTTCCCCTGGATGTCTTGCCTGCCTGCCTTGTTCCCTTCTCCCCAGACATTCCTCTCCTGCTGGTATCTGACAACTCTAGTACCACTAGTGGCTACAGTCACAGAGGGCGGCTCCTGTCTCATTTTCTCTTCTTTTTGAGTACTAGGCACTAGGTTCTTCTTTACAATGAAGACCCAGGAGGCCTGTAGAAGAAGCTGGAAACATGGAGGAAAGCAAGCACCCTGTGGTCCGCCAACTCTCCATCAGCCACCAGCAAATGATCAGGGAACATCAGTGGACCCAGATAACAGTTTAGGAATTGCTGGGCTAATGCACTGTGAAGTGCAGTCTAGTAATCAGAGCTCAGGAATAGGACCAGGAACTTCCAAATTATAATCCTTGTTTTCTCACCTTCTGCTTCTTCTGTAAAATGGGGATATTAATTTATTTACCTGCCTGACAGGAGGTTTTGGGGATCCCGTAGTTAATGTTTGTGCAGTGCCCTGAAGATGAAAAGTAGTAAATGTTCTGAGAGTCCCTTTCACATGATGGTCCCAAGGTGCTTTGTCAGGAAAAAGGCATTTTCAGTTCATATATATGGTGTAAGAACAATATATTGTCCCTGGGAATCCTTCACTTAGAGGTACATTTCTGCTTTTTCCTTTCATTCAGCATATGTTTAATAACTTTAAGACATCAGTGGTTTTTATTTTTATCATAATTGACACAAATTCATAGCAAACATATATTAACTTATAGAAAAAACCAACATCAGTTCATACTGTTTGGATTAGGAAGATAAATGCTAAAAGGCACCTTGAGGGAAAAAAAAGAAATTTAATACAAATCTGATGTAGTGTATGAATCTCATACAATAAGTGTTGTTGCTCAGACTACCAGTGGCTTATGCAGCAGTAATGAGAACTCTAGCTATGCTTTTACAAGGCACCCATCACAATATTTGGTGCCTTCTGAGTGTTAAGGAAAAGGTTATAATGGTTTCTCTCTTGCTGTCTCACATTGGTTGGAACTCTCTTTTTCTACCCTGCACTTGGAACATAGAACAGCTCAGCAGCAACCATTGGCCTAATCCTGCAGTGTCCTGGGTACCCTCAGCTCCCATTGGCTTCACCTGAAGTGGAGGGCTCTCAGCCTTTGGCTGGATTCAGGCTGGTATTTTCAAAAGAACACTCCTAGGATTTTTATCTCCATTTTATGCTCTTTATACTTAAGTTGTAACCTTCCCCACTCAGTGTCTGTAGCCACTCATTTTGATCATTTAGCTTCTGCATTTAGGGCAAACAGCTTCCTCTGAGAATGACAATACCACCCCACTGCTATTGCCTTCTCTTCACAGAAGGTAAACTGGTCACAGCTGCAAAGTACAGTTTGGTCTGTAAGGTGTTTCAGGGCTCCAGTTCCAAACTCAGTTTGAGTAACTGCAACACTGAGCTAGCTAAGTTTTCTAGCCCTTTGGTTGGAGTACAGTCATTCTCTGCATGCAGTTCTCACTGTACAAAGCTTTAGCTGCAGGGAATACAGCAAACAGCATATCCAAGAAACAGAAAGACACGTGTCTGATTGTTTAAAGGAACAGATGTAAAGTGTTAGAAACAACAAACTATACCTGCGGCAACATGTTTCAGTACAGATGGGTACCCCAGTTAAGACGGTAGAGACAAAGGCATATTTTTTTGTAAGTATCTGGAATTTGATTACAAAGCCTCCTTTCTGATTTTGCCAAATTACCCATTGTCCCATATTGTTTCTGCAAGACCACAATTATAATATGACTTATTGAAAAAAATAAGAGGTATGGTGTACTCCAGGGAAGATAAAGGCTGTAACCTGTAGTTTATAGACAAGCAGTTTTTGTCATGCAACCATCCATGGCTTTTTCAAAGTAAATAGGAAAAAAAGTAACACTGTATTTGAATTATACGTAACGAAAAAGCAGATTCAGCAAGTCATTGAATTGTCCAAAACAAGCACTTACTTCTTGAATACTAGCTTTACTAAACCCACTGATCCAATTTAGCTTTAACTACTTCATAATACATCCATTCCTGAGAACAGTTTGCCCATCTGACTCAGTAATGAGGTTGGAGAGCTAGGTGCCCAGTAGAAAGCTCTCAGTTCACTGATGTTTGCATCACCTTATCAGAGATATGTCTTTATAGCTTTCCTGTTTTAACCCAGGTCATAAACAGTGTAACCATTAACAGGTTTCACTGTTCAGAATACACAAATGTGCTCATAAATGGAAGTGCAAGATGCTGATCTGTAATTTCAGGCCAGTAACCAGGCCTATAAAATTGGGAGTATGGGGAGGCTGAGGAGGGAAAAATGAGGATGTTCTTATCACTTATGAAATATGGACTTCCAGTGACTCCTTTTTTCAGCTGTGAATTAAAAACGTCCTCAAAAACAGGGGGAGAGGGGTCTTTTCAGAGTCCCAAGGTTCCCTGCTATTCCTAACCCCCCACTGCTTCTCCTTCAGCCCTCAACTCTGGGTCAGATTGACCATCACTTTACTAAAGTAGGGCTGGATACAGCTTTCTCAGAACTTGTTGATACAGCTCCTGATTTGGTCAAACAGGCAGCTCGAAAACAATGTAAATTGTTCCTTCCTTGCTGGGGCATGGAAAGCATGTTGTGCCTGTAGCACCCCCAGTCTTGCAAATTTGGGAGGAAATGACCAAGCTAGAGTCCTCAACTCAGATTCCCTCTCCTCCCCAGTTATGTGTTACCTCTAAATGGCTGAGCTGGTTCCCAGAATTAATCTTTGAGTTTTCAGGAAGGGAGGGGGAGAGAGTGTGATCTATATGTGTACACACCTTAATTTAGTCTTGAATTATAGCTTTGGATGTGCCTGGGAAGTGATTAGTGGATACATCCAGTGGCTACCAAATCCAGCTTGGAATAGTTCTTTGGGCTTCAACTTTTTGACGTTCCAGAACATTGCTTAAATATCACACCAAAGGATTGGTGGATGCAGAGAAGGCATGGACCCTTCCTCCACAGCCACATGACATCAAATAAATTCAACACTGGAGAGAGCATTTTCAAAAACTCTTAGTTTAAGCGGCCAGAGAGATATCTAACTGAATTCCTAAGTAGAAAATGGGACGTAAACAATTTTCAGAGGGGTGCATAAACCTGAGTAAAGGGTGGTTGTGCCTAATATGTGGGTGCTATGAGTGTGGCCAAAGGTGGGAGCCCCTGAGGAAACTTAGGTGCTTGAAAGCTAGAGATGCTCGAAAGCTAGAGATGCTCAGGTAATGCTGGAGTTTCATGAATTCATAGATATTAAGATCAGAAGGGATCATTATGATCATCTAGTCTGACCTCCTGCACAATGCAGGCCACAGAATCTCACCCACCCACTCCTGCAATAAACCTATGTCTGAGCTATTGAAGTCCTCAAATCATGGTTTAAAGACTTCAGGGTGCAGAGAATCCTCCAGCAAGTGACCCGTGCCCCACGCTGCAGAGGAAGGCGAAAAACCCCCAGGGCCTCTTCCAATCTGCCCTGGAGGAAAATTCCTTCCCAAACCCAAATATGGCGATCAGCTGAACCCTGAGCATATGGGCAAGATTCACCAGCCAGATACCCAGGAAAGAATTCTCTGTAGTAACTCAGATCCCAGCCCATCTAACATCCCATCACAGGCCATTGGGCCTATTTACCAGGAATAGTTAAAGATCAATTAATTGCCAAAATCATGTTATCCCATCATACCATCTCCTCCATAAACGTATAGAGTTTAATCTTAAAGCCAGATAGATCTTTTGCCCCCACTGCTTCCCTTGGAAGGCTATTCCAAAACTTCACTCCTCTGATGGTTAAAAACCTTCGTCTAATTTCAAGTCTAAACTTCCCAATGACCAGTTTATATCCATTTGTTCTTGTGTCCACATTGGTACTGAGCTTAACTAATTCCTCTCCCTCTCCGGTATTTATCCCTCTGATGTATAGAGAGCAATCATATCTCCCCTCAACCTTCTTTTAGTTAGGCTAAACAAGCCAAGCTCCTTGAGTCTCCTTTCATAAGACAAGTTTTCCATTCCTCGGATCATCCTAGTAGCCCTTCTCTGTACCTGTTCCAGTTTGAATTCATCCTTCTTAAACATGGGAGACCAGAATTGCACACAGTATTCCAAGTGAGGTCTCACTAGTGCCTTGTATAACGGTACTAACACCTCCTTATCTCTGCTGGCAATACCTCACCTGATGCATCCCAAGACCGGATTAGCTTTTTTCTTGGCCATATTACATTGGCGGCTCATAGTCATCCTGTGGTCAACCAATACTCCAAGGTCCTTCTCCTCCTCCGTTACTTCTAATTGATGCGTCCCCAGCTTATAACTAAAATTCTTGTTATTAATCCTTAAATGCATGACTTTACATTTCTCACTATTAAATTTCATCCTATTACTATTACTCCAGTTTACAAGGTCATCCAGATCCTCCTGTATGATATCCCGGTCCTTCTCTAAATTGGCAATACCTCCCAGCTTTGTATCATCCGCAAACTTTATTAGCACACTCCCACTTTTTGTGCCGAGGTCAGTAATAAAAAGATTAAATAAAATTGGTCCCAAAACCAATCCCTGAGGAACTCCACTGGTAACCTCCCTCCAGCCTGACAGTTCATCTTTCAGTATGACCCGCTGTAGTCTCCCTTTTAACCAATTCCTTATCCACCTTTCAATTTTCATATTGATCCCCATCTTTTCCAATTTAACTAATAATTCCCCATGTGGCACCATATCAAACGCCTTACTGAAATCTAGGTAAATTAGATCCACTGCATTTCCTTTGTCTAAAAAATTTGTTACTTTCTCAAAGAAGGAGATCAGGTTGGTTTGGCACAATCAACCTTTTGTAAACCCATGTTGTATTTTGTCCCAATTACCATTGACGTCAATGTCCTTAACTACTTCAAAATTTTTTCCAAGACCTTGCATACTACAGATGTCAAACTAACAGGCCTGTAGTTACCCGGATCACTTTTTTTTCTTTCTTAAAAATAGGAACTATGTTAGCAATTCTCCAGTCATACGGTACAACCCCAGAGTTTACAGATTCACTAACAATTCTTGCTAATGGGCTTGCAATTTCATGTGCCAATTCCTTTAATATTCTTGGGTGAAGATTATCTGGGCCCCCCAATTTAGTCCCATTAAGCTGTTCGAGTTTCGCTTGTACCTCAGATATGGCAATATCTACCTCCATATCCTCATTCCCATTTGTCATGCTACCATTATCCCTAAGATCCTCATTAGCCTCATTAAAGACTGAGGCAAAGTATTTGTTTAGATATTGGGCCATGCCTAGATTATCCTTAACCTCCATTCCATCCTCAGTGTTTAGCAGTCCCACTTCTTCTTTCTTTGTTTTCTTCTTATTTATATGGCTATAGAACCTTTTACTGTTGGTTTTAATTCCCTTTGCAAGGTCCAACTCTACTTGACTTTTAGCCTTTCTCACTTTATCCCTACATGTTCTGACTTCAATAAGGTAGCTTTCCTTGCTGATCCCTCCCATCTTCCACTCCCTGTATGCTTTCTGCTTTTTCTTAATCACCTCTCTGAGATGCTTGCTCATCCAGCTTGGCCTACAACTCCTGCCTATGAGTTTTTTCCCCTTTCTTGGGATGCAGGCTTCTGATAGCTTCTGCAGCTTTGACTTAAAATAATCCCAGGCCTCCTCTGCCTTTAGATCCATAAATTCTTCAGTCCAATCCACTTCACTAATTTCCTTAATTTTTGAAAGTCAGCCCTTTTGAAATCAAAAACCCTAGTCGCAGAGTTTATTTTTGTTTATCCTTCCATTCAGTTTGAACTGAATTAGCTCATGCTCACTTGAACCAAGGTTGTCCCCTACAACCATTTCTTCTATGAAGTCCTCACTACTCACCAAAACCAAATCTAAAATGGATCCCCTCTAGTCGGTTCAGCAACTACTTGATGAAGGAATTCATCAGCTATCGCATCGAGGAAAATCTGAGCCCTATTATTATTACTAGCACTTGTCCTCCAGTCTGGGAAGTTAAAGTCTCCCGTGATCACGCAGTTTCCATTAGTATTTACTTCATTAAAAACATTAAAGAGGGCTCTATCCATATCCAAATTAGATCCCAGCGGAATGTAGCACACCCCAAGCACTATCCCAGGGGAGGCTCTAGTAGTTTTCTTCCCCAATGTGATTTTTGCCCAGACGGACTCTGTCTTATCCATTCCATCAATTCTTATTTCTTTACATTCTACCTCATCATTGATATACAGTGCCACTCCACCACCTTTACCTTTATTTCTGTCTTTCTTAAACAGCACGTACCCTTCAATAGCTGTAGTCCAGTCATGACTACTATTCCACCATGTTTCTGTTATCCCTATAATATCTGGTTTCACTTCCTGCAGCAGTAGCTCTAGTTCCTCCACTTTATTACCAAGGCTCCTCACATTGGTGTACAAACCTCTTAATTTTTGCTGTTTGGCCTCGCTCACATTCTTTACTGGATTGCATGGCTCTTTGGTGCCAAGTCAGTGCTGGAGAAGTTGCTCATGGAGAACATCTGAGGCTTTTTGATCATACAGAGAAAAGTTAAAGGAACCGTGGCTGAAGGAGTCTGAGGCACGTGTGAATTTGATTTTAAGAGGTGTGGGGATTAAAGGAAAATGTAAAGGTCTGAAGTGCAGTGGTGAGGGTGGGATGTAAGTGCTTCTTGTTTTGTTTGCAGCTTTTTGGTGGGCAGTTCTGAGCTGGACTAATACTGTGCCCTCCCCAGCTGGGTGCTGCACTTAACGAGTGGGCGGGGTACTGGCCTATGTTTGGTGAACTTGGGCTGAAGGACAGAGTCTTGGACAGATTAATCTGTGGGAGCACCCAACTGTATGGGTTGCCACCCCTAGAACATGGGACAGGCAAACTGGGATCCCTGTGCATGGGAGGTCTGTCGATGAATGATGCTGTTCTGGAGACACTGATGCTCTGGGCCACCCCCCTCTGATTCTCTGCATTTGTATGAGCCCCAGTGAATAATTCTGAGTGCCATCTCTTGGGCTTCCTATGAACTGCAGCTTCACTCACTATGCAGCCCTGCCCCATTCAATGTCCATGCTGTGCACTGAAGAAGACAGAGGTCCAATCGCAAAAATAACATGCAATAATGTAACTAGGGTTCTGATAAGCCATATGCACAAGGGAGCAGCATTAAGATTACATGGCCACTTCCTACATTTAGAGTGCTTGACTGTCCAACCCCAGTAATCTTCTTTTAACACAGGTTGTATTTGGATGGGTTATTCATTACTCTTGAGTCCTCTTTACAAGTGGAACACCACAGGACTCATTGTCTCCAGTGCAAAGAAGCACAAGAGGGAAAGGAGGCACCAGTGAGTTAGTTTTCTGAATAGCTTTCCCAAGCCACAATTTTAATAATCAGATTTATTTAGTGTGGGATTCCAATACAAGTAAAGAATGCCTTCAGAAGGATCATGTTCAGCAGAGTTTCCACAACATCTGAAGAGCCAATATCAGGAAAAAAACCCAGCACAGAAGCTAATCATCGTACTTGAATCTCTAATATGCTTTAGAATAAAAACCCAGTGGTTACCAAATCCAACTTGGAATAGTTTCTTTGGCCTGAAACTGTCTGTCATTCAGGAATTGCTGCTTACATATTTCAGCAAATAATTTGAGTTTGTCTAAACTGGCCTCTTTCCAGACTTATGATGACAAAAGTATTTAGAGTTGGCTGTTTTCTGAGTTTGCTTTTTAAAATCTATTTAGGTCAGACCCTCAGCTGCTGTGAGTCAGCGTAGCTTCATTGACTTTAGTGGGCCTTGCCCAGTGCTTCATTTGGAATGAAAGAGGTGCCGGGGCTCAAGCATTTTTTTTTTTACGTTTATAACTGACATGCCGAGCCCAGAGGTGATGGAGCTATGAACCAGGAGCTACAGAAGCTCCCTAAAAGTGGGGGGGCCACTGGTGCCCAAACTGAGGCCCTGTCCCTTCTCTCCAAGGTTGTGCCCCCATGCCATCTCTTCCCCTAAGGCCCCACCCCTCCGCTCGTCTCTCTCCCCTGTCGCTCATCCTTACAAGCTGGTAAGAAGTGGCTATGCCCTCCCACTTTTAAAAGCAATGGGGCCATGGCCCCCTGTCCTGCCCTGTTCGGCGCCCCTGCTATGAACTGCCAAGCTTGGAGCAGCTGGGGCTCAGCCTAGCACAAATTAAGCTCTGGCTTTGGCTTTGTCAGTTTACATCAGCTAAGGATCTAGTCCGCCGATACTTATCTCTGCCTTGTGTGAGGTTTCAAGTGTAATGGATGCCATTAACCATATCTAGGTTCAGCCACTTGATTAACAGCTCATGTCATTTTAATAAGCGTGTGTATGTCTTCAAAAAGCTGTATTTTTAACCTATTGTTGTGGGGGTTGCGTAATGTGTAAATGGCCAGGCTAAGACTTACCTGCATACATGAGATGTTTCTTCAGGGTATGTTATGGTAAACACTCACAACTCACCACCAGAATTACAGGCATCGTTATCTCCAGCACCCCTTCTAGGCCATCTGCCTCTGTGCAATTCAGCCCTCCAGCTGAGAAGCATCTAGTTCAGATCCCTTTTGAGATAACAAAAACCCAAACTAATATCCAAAGTCTGTCAGCAAATCAGCCCTGCCTCTGGGCTTGGTCTTCAATCTGCTTTCTCAGCTAGTCCAGAGCATTCTCCCTGAGATCTGGTATTGAGTGCTGGCCCCTCAGACTGTCTTCCTGAAGTGTCTGGGTATTTTCCCTCTAGCCCCTTCACAGGAGTCCCCCTAGTTCCTATGATTCCTCCTCTGACTTAACTCTCAACAGCCACCTGGGCCTCATAATTAGTCTCTCACCTGGAGTGAATGTGGCTCTTTAACCATTTCTAGCCCATGATGGAGTTTTACTCTATCACAAGGTAGTAGCAAAAGTAACTTAGTAGAAGCAACTTCTGTGGGAGTGGGGCCTTTTTGGTTCCTGTAGAGAGGCCAGCCGGGGCTCATCTCTCTCCGTGGCAGCAGGGAACCACACTGCCTCACTACCTTTGGGAATAGCTCTTGCGGGGAATTAGTCTGGCCGCAGGAGTCTTCCTCTACAGCCTTAGTGAAGGTAGAAATAAACACAGTGAGCCTAGGCCAGGGCCAGGCAATGGTGAGTCAAGCCTTCAGGCGGGGCTGAGCAATAACAGTATATAAGCAGTAAGCCCAGGCCCTAGGTTCCAAAGGGCCTGGAAGAGGGGGAGACTGCAACCTGCAAGTTGGGTGGCAGGGGGGGATGCAGGCCCACCCACTCCACTGCATCCCAGCCCGGGGCCCTAGCAGCAGCAGAAGACCCACTGCTGCATCAGTGGGGATCCTGGCCGCAACACACTGACATGGGTTCTGGCAGTGTTGCAGCCAGACTAGAGTCAGCTGCCCCTGGGCTACTTCCAGACTCCCCATCTTGAGGTACTTGGGGCAGGGTGGTGTCCTCAGGGGGGTCCAGCACCATGGGTTCCTCAGGATAGCTGGCGCGGGGCAGGTTGGGCCAGTCCTCGGGTTTTCCACGGGCCACTGGGGCTTCCCAGTCACGAGCTAGGCCAGAAGCTGCTTTGCCAGTGAGTCCTGAGGTCAGGCCTTCATACTTCTGGGGCAATGCCTGACCCTCTGGTGGGTGGGCTCAGAGCTCCCTGGCTCCACCCACTCTGATGTCCGGAGGGGTTCATCTCTCTCCGGGGTGGCAGGGTAGCACACCGCCTCACTACAGCTCTAAATGAAGAAAAAACTCGCTGTCTACTGTAAAACATCCAGTGCAATCCTATCTAATGTTATTTTCTATAGCATCTTATACAGCAGTGACTAGAACCCTTTCCTGAGCTGCTTTAAAGCAGTGGCAGAGAGAAGTAATAAACACTAACAGTGAGAGAGAGTAGTTAGGGGCTAAAGGTAAGGAAAGAAAGACCATCTCAGCTGCGTTTTAAACTGAGATGGAGAATCAGCACAGCAGAGAAAACCCAGAAGGTATCCAAGGCTGCAGAGAAAAAGGATCTTGGATGGAGAGACTAGAGTTGAGGGAATTGTTTGTAACTAATGATTTATTCAAGGAGCTTATAAATCTCCCCTCCTCTGTTGATGAATTGTTCATAAGCCTGCCACAATTTTTTCTCCAGTTCATCCATTGCTCATGGGTACTTTCAGAATACCTTTGGGAAACAGACTGAGTGTCTGCACAGCTTTTGGGGACTAAACTAAAAGACCCACTCCTCCTTGTAGGGTTGCAAAGGAAGTAGTAGTCCCTACTCTCTTCTACCTCCCCCATTCTCCAGGAAGCTGGACACTGAAAAGGAGGAGAGCGGTGGGAGGAGGCAGCAGGGCCATATTACCATACTTCCTCCATACCTCCTGCAGAATGGGACCAGCACAATGGTGGGGAGCATTCTGTGCCAGGCTAATGCCTGGGGTAAATGTTCACCACAGACCGGGAGAAGCATCTGTGGCAGAATCTCCTTAGCTCCTCCTGTGTGGCCCTGCCCCACTCCCTACTCAGGGTTTATGGCTAAATGCCACAGTCTAGCCCAAGAGTCTATAGATGGTTTGCAAGAGACTCAATGAGGAAACTCTGTATTTAAAATTTGAAATGTGTTTGTAATTTTGGTTGGCCACATGGTATCACTTCTGTTATCTGATTGGATGAACATAGCTCTTAGAACTGGGTTTCTGGCATGAATACTCATACTGATGCATTCAAAATTTGCCTCTGTGAATGTTCTGACATCTATCCTTGAAATGTGCTGCTTTCATGACCATTCCTGCTAGTCAGTTCATTCACAATAGCCCAATGCCAAAGGCATGTGAACACAGCTGAAGTAAATTAATTTTTGTATTCAAGTAAATTGTACTAGAAAATTTTTCAAGGAATACACTTAGCTCCTGGAGGGATAAAAAGAGCAGATTGCTGAATGATCAGGAGCAAAAAAAGGAACACAGAAAGAAAGAGAGAGAGACTACAGGAGAGAGCTCTCTGTGGAGAGCTTTAATAACAAAAAGGACAGTTTTGAACTGGGAGCCTATAGGATTGTTTGAGGCTGAAGTGAATGTTGTTTTTTGACATTTGCAAAAGAAACAGAAACAGAATTATGCACAGGCAGAAGAGGCCACACAGAAGAAAGCTGCAATCGTCCAGGTTACAGGAGATGAAGGATTCCAGGTCCGGTCTAGCTGATGCTGTGGAGTACAAGTACGATGTGCAGAGGTAGCAGCAGGCAGACCTGCAAATTTGGGAGATGTGGAAGGAGGAGGATTCCAATGAGAGACTGTGCCAAGTTAACGGTCAATGGAGGTAAATCACAGGAGAGAAGAGGTGGAGAGTGAAGCAGCTCAAAATTCAAAGTGAAACTCTGCAGAAGTGGCAAGATTGGCCTGGTTTCAGGTTGAAAGCATGGAAAACCACTGCGCGTGGCCTGGAAACATATATTGTCCTACAGGTGCAGAAAGTTTTGCAAACCAGGCCTGGGTTTTGGGTTTGTGAGCAAACCACAAACTAAGCAAACATTATTTTTGGAGATTGGGGTTTCAGAGCAAAAGTTTCTCCTGGCTGAGGTGGAGAGAGAAGAATTGGGTTCTTTTGGTTCCAAGTGCTTTCCTGGACAGGTCTCCCTTGATTCTTTAACCCAACCCTCTATTTATATTAGACCCTTTGTGCCTATGCATTCTCTTTTTACGAAACTCATGCATTCTGCTTTGTTCTGAACCCCTGGGGGTCTTTCAGCAGAGTACTCGTATTGCGTCAGTTGTGGTACAAATCAGAAGTGTATGCTGCATTTTGCCAAGCTTGGACTCTCTCATATTGAGCCAGCTAGAGCCATTGGCATCTACTTTTTCGAGTCACCCTCCTTTGCATCCTGAAGGGGGATATTTAAAGGATTTGAGGAGGAAAAGAGAGGGGAGAGACTGATGATTAGAGGCTTCTGAAGGGGGGAGTGAGGAATTAGGAACTATACCCTTTGAAAATTTGCGTGAGGCTTCTTAACGGTCCCTGACTCATTTTCCACTTGGCTGCTTTATGACTGAACTGTAAACTTAAAACGACATGGGCTCATTAATTTGGCAGTGACTGGCCAGATTTGGTCATTTAGCATACCCAGGAAACTATTGTTTAATGCTGGGTCATGTCAAAGGTCAAGCTAAATATGGCTGAATCTCTGAAAGACTGAGTCTAGGAGTCCTAGAGCCTAAACCTCCTCTCTAACCCCTGATTGTCCTTAGCAGTGTGACCATCTTGGGATTGCTGGGGAACACTTTACATACAGCTGCCAAGTTACTCGCAATATTATGTCAATTTGACTTTTTTTTTTTTTAATAAAAGCTTTAATTATATCAGCCTCTCTTCACATCTGATAAACAGTGCAAAAGTGTTCACAATGTGTGCTTCAAAGGAAAGAAATCACTATGATGCAGGGAACTATCGTGAGGATCAGTTGCTAATATGGGATGAATCCCAGTCCAGATGCTTAACATGTCAAGTGCTGGAGAATCAATGAAATATCCTTTAGTACAGTGGTTCTCAACCAGGGGTATGTGTGCCCCTGGGGGTATGCAGAGGTCTTCCAGGAGGTACATCAACTCATCTAGATATTTGCCTAGTTTTACAACAGGCGACATAAAAAACACTAGCAAAGTCAGTACAAACTAAAATTTCTTACAGACAATGACTTGTTTATACTGCTCTATATACTATACACTGAAATGTAAGTACAATATTTATATTCCAATTCATTTATTTTAAAATAATATGGTAAAAATGAGAAAGTAAGCAAATTTTCAGTGATAGTGTGCTGTGACACTTTTGTATTTTTATGTCTGATTTTGCAAGCAAGTAGTTTTTAAGTGAGTTGAAACCTAGGGGTGCGCAAGACAAATCAGACTTCTGAAAGGGGTACTGGAAGTAGTCTGGAAAGATTGAGAGCCACTGCTTTAGTACTTTGGGTTGTTGCATTGGTTTGGTTTAGACCGTGGATTGTTAGTCCTCATGTTGTCAAAAAAATGAACTTCCTGACAATCAACCAGATCTCATGGCTGAAGGAATTCTCTCTGAGCTTAGTTTTCAGATATCCTCACAACAACTGCAGCCTGAGTAACATACAAACACATATACCTCTTTCAGACATAAAAAGGGGATGAGAAAGAAATGCACTCCTACAAAAGCCAGGGGCTTTCCCCTCCCTTCTCCTTCCTCTCTCTTTCACGTCTGGCAGAAGAGATTTCTTTGTGTCTTTTGTATTATATTTGCTTCCACTTTCCCTTGTATTGACCTAGATATAAAGGATGACAACCTGGCGCAAACCTCTCTCTTGCCCAGAGCTGCCCCTCAGTCAGGCAGGGGACTTGGAAAAAAATGCTTTCCCTGGCTGGTCCATTCCTGACCAGGACATCTACATCTGAAAATAATACCTCTACTATTTATGCACGTGGTCCTGTCATGACCTCGTCTACTAGGATAGATTAACCAAATTTCTCCAATGTTTTCTTTTCTCCCCGATGGCTGCTATTGACATTGCTGTGTGATGAAGGCTTTCGAAGGAGCTAAACATGTATCAGCGCAGGAAACTTGCTATGCTTGAACTTTGGGGTAGCTTGCTATTCTGAGAGCTTTCAAATGTGATTTCTTCCTTTTTAGATGAAGTCATACAAAAGCAAGAGGGACAAATAACTAGACTGGCATTTCCTCCCTTGTAAGCAGGAATCCTAATGAATTTCACAGAAGGCAGATCACAGTTCTTGGGTGTCGAAATTTAAGATTACTTTATGAGCACCAAAGAAAAACATTGGGAAATTTTTTGCAGGTTTACATTGCAGCGAAAAATGGTCACTCCGATTTTTCATTACTGGCATTTTGAAGTTCAAAGACAAAAATAAATTAAAAAACCCCAACCCAAAACACATCCCATTTTTGACAAACTCATATCCTTCTGCAACTGTTCTTTTAGGTCGAACATATAAATGTCTTGCCATCCTGGTTAGCCATTGAAATGAAACTCTTTTCATGCCAAGGACAAGCTCATTCCCCTTTTCAGTTCTGGATCATTGTTTTATTTTTCCCCTTCGTTTCCAATTATTTTTTACTTTATATTTCTACATCTTTTTTTAAAGAATTGCACATAGGATTGATTAATTTTAGTAAGTTTCCTAGAAATCACTTAGCCCCTTTATGCCTTAAGGTGAAATTTTGTGACATTTAGCAGCAAAGAAAACTATTTCCTCTCCCATTCAAAGCTAACCATGTTTAATTGGCTTAGAAGTCTGTTGTAGTTTGAGAAAATGTTTGTGATATCCCATATGTTTTTTCATCTAGCCATTCAAGTGAGTCTGTGTTTATCTTCTTGTCGAGAAAATTGGTTTACATGTACAGTGATTCTTGATATGACAAAGTATTCCCTTGAACTAATGCTCTGGATCATATAGGCTTTGTATTGTTAATAACCCTTTGTTATATATGTCAAAAGAAATTTATGTAGACTTTTAATGGTACATTTCATAAGGGAAATTAGATCTTAAGTTTATCATAACTATTTGGAAATCAAGTCATATCTGTTGATCACTATCAGTTGAGTGTGTGTGTTAAGAGCATTTGGAGTACTTAATGGGAACTATTTGTTAGCTTTAGTGTATAGTTTTCTATCTTTAGACCTTTGGTTGAAATTAATTCTTTTCTTACAACACGCAATCTCCTAGTCCTATAAGCTACTATTTGCATTTTCCCCGGCAGATCATTAAACGGCTACAGATTTTAGGGTCACAAGCAATACATTTTGTAAAACAACAGGGATTTAAGATGCAGACATGTACAGATGTTGTGTTTTCCATACGTTTTTGTGGTCAGATAGCAATGTTTGAAGATGTATGTGTGAGGTCATTTGAATGCTCTTAGAGATGGGGGCTTCGTAGGCAGAGACCATCTGGCAATCAGATGTGGACTGCAGGTAGACCGATTTGTTTTTAACTGGAGTCACTGAGAAATGGAAATGTCAAGTACCCTAACGCTGCAGAAAAATGATAATCGCTAACCACCCAGCACAGCATCTGCATAACCAGGCTCTCAAAAGTAATCCAGTCAGTGAAGTCTGAACTTAAAGGCATTATTGTATTTTTCTTTCTTTTCTCTCTCTCGTGTGTGTGTAGCATGCCAAGTACTTGATGGAGCAGTGAGAAACAGTGATCTTAGGGTGTCTTCTCATGGTGGTCCACACGATCAAAAAGACTGGTCATTGGAGAAATTGTTCTAAACTCACTTAGCATGGCGGGTCTGAAAAGCTGTAATCAGACTATGACGTGTGTAAATCCTAATTTTTTGAATGATGTTTGACTCTGGTGATAAAGCTTTCTGGCTAACTGCTCTGCTGCTAGGTTCAGTAGGGCTATGTGGTGGTAATTAGGAATATCCCTCAGCCCCCTTTCCAGGAATCCAGCTCTCAGTTTTGGGTGTCAGCAAGACTGATGACACCGGCACCCGAGCTGTAAGAGAGAAGAGGTCTGGCTTAGTCTGTTTCAAGGTGCCAGAGACTACAGTAAAGTTGGTGGGGAGGGAGGGGAGAAATCACAGTGGAAAATAGGAATGAAGACAGTCCCATGCTACCTGAAGACAGGGACATTCTTCCACAAGCTTTGGTGTGTTTCCAGATATAAGAATGGGTTGCCTCTGGTCTGCATCTCAGTCTTTCTTTGAAAGAAAAAAAAAGAACCCAGCACACTTGTAAAAAAAAATATCCAGATTGACAAGTAACATATAACCTGTTTTGCGTACTTTAAGTACAAAAACAAAATATGAGGCATAAAACATGCTGGACTTGGCCCTGACAGCATGTCCTATATCTACAGTTCATGTAAACTGGGAGTGCAGGGCACTGATAACTGGACATAGCTTTTTACCTTGAGTCATGCTGAGAATTTGTGTCACACCTTACAGTTACCAGGTCATGTTCTAACCCAGTTTGGAAGTGACCCACATCATCTATTGTACTGTATAATGGCAGAGACATGGGTGTTGAGGTAATAGCTTTTATTGGACCAACTTTTGTTGGTGAAAGAGACAGAAGTTGGACCAATAAAAGATACGGGAGAGACAAGGTGGGCGAGGTAATATCCTGGTACCAACAGGGCTACAACAACACTACATACATGTAAAATGGCAGTTTGGTGTCCTTTGTGAAATTATTTGGTGGTCACGGTCCAGTTCCCAGTGGAAAGGTATTTACATGACAAAAGTCTCCCTCTGACTCCCTTGTTGGCAGTGTATTGGAAGGGGCTGGAGGCTGAACTATTCTCTCAGAGCTGAAACACTTGGGCATGGCAGTGGGGAAGAAGCCTGTACAGTCAAGCAGTGAGTGAACTGGGGCTAAGGCAAGCTCTCTCCCACACAATGCCTGCTGGGCATGCCCTTTCCCTTCATGTAGACAGACAAAGGAACTGTCCTCTTAGTTGCAAGCCGGGGGAGGGGCAAACTTGCTTACTCTCCTCCTCACTCCCCTTGCCTGGCTGGAAGGAGAAGCCTTTGTGAATCTCATACCAGCTGCTCAGACCAACTTCACTCAGGTGGGTGCTGCAGTACATCCCTCCTAGCTTCTGGAATGGTGTCTCGCCTCCCCTCTTCCTCTCTTGGGCAATGAAGTGAGAGCTCTGCATGGCTCTTTCTGTACCCTGGTATCTTCAGTGCCTCTGGGGGATTTGGATGCTAGGATCTCCACTCTGCTTACTCCTTCGATTTGCACTCAGCTCACTGCATCCGAAACCAGGCTGAGAGAATGCAGCCCTGCTCAGTACTCAGCCCCAGACTTTTTGTGGAAGAGCTATCACTCCTGTCTGCCCTTGACCTGGCACAGGTCAAGCTCCAGTTAAAAAAATATAAATAAATTAGAGAGTGGACTTGGGTTCCAGGGTCAACACCTGGAGGGCAAAGCTAGGTCTCTTGGTCTGAATCTGGGTGGGTGGCAACTGTGCCAGTTGGGTGGATAAACAAATAGTGTGTTCCTCACAAGTGTCAATAAGGCATATTTCACTAGCACTAAATTCACTTAATACCATAAAGATTTCCCTATGCTGGCAAATTGCCATCATTTTGTTGTGCCCTATATTGTCACGTTCAATCTTGGGAAAATAATGTTAACTGGATTATCGATAAATGAAAAGTCATGACTTCCTCTCTAGAAATTCAACAGATGTTACAGTGCAGAAAGTGCAGAGAAGTTCTACCATCAAAGGATTAATCTAAAGGATTTAATTGGCTGAGAGTAACTTGTGGAAAATGCTTGAAAAAATGTGATTTACAAGGAAGAAAAATGTGTGGACAACTGCGTCTGTCCTATGCCTGCTTTATTAATAAGGACTCTTATCTTTTAAGCCTTTGACAGAATAATGTCTATCTTTGCAGATGCATTTGAGTTTGGTTTTCATGCACATCTTAATGTGATTAAAACAGTACAGTTAATGTTAAGTCATCTTATTTTTCTTCAGTCATATTTAATCTAATAGTATGTATGTAATTTTCTATCTGATGTGTATAGAGTTTGATCAGCAGTGGAAAGCCAATGATTGGAAGAGTGAATACAGATCTTCCACCCTTCCCACTCCTTCATTTTATCAAGTAGTGTGAATAATTCAGCATTAATTAGGATGCTGTGCGGAAGGACTACAGGTCACTTTCTGATCTCCGTTATATAGGTGTCAATCCAGAGTAACTCCAGTATTTTACCATCCCCCAGTGGAGTTATTCCAGATTGACACAAGAATAATGGAGATCAGAATCTGGCCTGAATGAAAACGATAAGCACCATGATGGTGGTGCAGGTACTAATAAGTAAGTTCCTTGTCTCACAGGGTGGGGGATCCATGCAGATGAAGTGTGTATGATTCTCTTTGCAGGGAGTAAGACTAGATGATTGTAAAGACATCTGCTGGCCTTTATCTATTAGAGTGTTTTCAGTGTGAATGCAAACTTGTAAGAGGTTGAAAACATGTCTGTTTTCATTGTCACTGAATTCTCATATCGATAAATGAATGTTTCTGTTGTGTTTGTAATGATGGCTTAAATTGGTTAACTTGCTTTCAAATCTAGGATCAAAAATGGTTTTAGCCTGGTTTCAAATGCTTTCATTTCTAATGTATATTTAGGAAAAAAGCTTACTTTTAAAAAATGCAACAACTTGGTAGATGCAAAAAGATGTATGCATGTAATTCTCATTACATATTAATGAGAGTTACAGTACATGTGTAAATTCTCCATGCATGGAGATGAGAATATTATCATTTCGGGCCAAATTTTGCTCTTTTGAGGCTCTGCATGTATATGCATATCAACATTTGTTGCTGTCTGCATGATGCAGGGCAGCATAATTTACTTGAGATGATGCCTTTACCTTTTTTGAAGATCTGTGTTGGATCTGGTTGAGGGCAGGGTTTCTGTCTCTGCATTTGGCTCTTCTACCCAGCCTTATATAGTAATGTTTTAATCTTTCCTTTTGTTCTCATCTGTTTGTGCAGTGTCTCTCATTATGGCTCTCTAATATAGAACAAGTTTCCTGGCAATTTCTTTGCTGTCCTTCAGTCAGGAACAATGGGCCTAATTCTGATCTCTCTAACATCAGCTTTGCACCACTCTAACTCCACTTCAGTTGAGTTACTACTGATTTGCACTGATTTGCATCCGATGAAGTGAGCTGTAGCTCACGAAAGCTTATGCTCAAATAAATTGGTTAGTCTCTAAGGTGCCACAAGCACTCCCTTTCTTTTTGCAAATACAGACTAACACGGCTGTTACTCTGAAACCTGATTTACACTAGTGTACGTGAAATAAGAATAGGACCCCATGTCTTTTGTTTGCCTGTAAAGTGAATTATACACATATGATGCCTTGCAGATAACTTCTTTAGTATTTGTTCATCTCACTAACCATAAATCATACCTGAAGAGCTCTGGAGTTTCAGAAGAATAAACAGCTAATTTGAAAGAACGTTACTGGATGTTACGTATCCTGGATCCCATTAGCAAATGGCATGTACTCAGAGGAACAGAGTGTCTAAAGTAATGCTGTTTAGGATTGGCTGCTGCAGCAATGACTCTTCAGCCTATATAGTGTAATAATGCTATTTACAGGCAGATGCTAGTCACAGTAATCTTGTAGATAAAAATGTCTCATTAAATATCATTTGATGGATAATACAGAAAGGTGATAAAATCAGAAAAAACATCATCTTTGATTAACTGGAAGCATAAGATGCAACATGATCCTCACTTCTATAACTCCTTTATAGCTAATATACATCAGACCTGACATTCAGTAATACCTGACATACAATTCCTGCAACAATTCCTCTAGGTAAATTCCACTCTCTCATCACTGTTTGTTTTTTGGAACTCCACTGGGATACCACCATTTTTTTACCTCTTGACTTTACCCATCACTCTCATTGTCTGCACCCTGCAGCAACTTTCCCTTTGGATGAGGAGGGCTGGATGGCCCTCTTTCTGAAGCCCATTAGTTCTTCTGCCTGGATCAGCCAGAGAAGATGGCCTGGGGACCATGTTCCCTCCCTCAGTATTTAGCACATGGCTGCTGCAGCACTGCAGTCTATGCCATTGCAGGAAGCTTGGTACCAAGCTGGTTACCTGAATTCTGATCCATACATGGCAGTGCATTGTTCTGCCGCTAAAGTATTGGGTTGGCTAGACCATATGTTCTTAAAGATTTAGGAAATAGAGAAGGGTCAAGAGTCTCTTTCACAGATTAAAACTGCTCTGATGGAACCGGAGTTGTTTGACGTGCTGGGTATACAAGGTGGGGATGTCTTGGTGGGAGCATGTTTGTTTTTCAGGAGCTGTCTCTTTATGTAGAAAATGAAAGGCATGGATCTGTGGTCAGGGCAGTCGCCTAGGGCTTGTCCAAGGACTGGATTCAAGTCTCTGCTCTGCCACAGCCTTTATGTGTGACCTTGGCAAGTCACTTAGCTGCAATGTGTGTCAGTTCCCCATTTGTAAAAGCATTTCCTTACCACACTGATGTGTTGTGAGGATAAATTCATTAAAGACTGTGAGGAGCTCAGATACTACTGTGAGGACTGCAGTATAAGTACATAGGATAGCTAGATCAGGGTGATCCAGCCACTCTTTCTGAACCCACAGATTCAATATGTCAGTGTGATGTTACAAAGTAGAAGTTAAACAAAAATGTTTGCTAAAGTGAGCGCTTTGTACTGTTGTAACTACTTTGCTGGCCCATATTATAGAATTGCAGGGGGCCTACACTGATGTAATTACCTCAATGCAAATTTCACTAATCAAGGCAAAAGCTAACATTATAATCCGATTTAAACTCTTCAAAGGAGGCAACAGTAGAGTTAGATCTGCTACTCCAGTTTTAAACTTTCAAGACCCTCCCACCTCTTTGGGTTTCAGAACCCAGGCTCCAGCCTGAACCTGGAAGTCTACACTGCTGTTTTTGAACCCTGCAAGCCCAAGTCAGTTGATCCTGGGTCTGAGACTCACTGCCACGAGTCTTTTTTTTGCTGTGTAGACATACTTTTAGTGCCTAATTATTGTAGCACCTCCCACTATTCTGATGCTCCTGCCATACCTGTGGCCTTATAGGTGAGTTAGAGGTTCTAATATTGATTACATTGGTATAAATCAGTGTTGAAGTCACAGGAGTTACAGTGCAACAGCAAACTAGTGTGAAGTCAGGATCAGGCCAAAAGTTTCAGCCTTAACTCTGAATTTCCTGGCTTTTTGTGAATCCAGATCCTTAATGTTATTTTACCATAGTTTTTGTATTTATATATATAAACACAGAGTATATTGCTGCCTATTCAAATTTGGAATAGATTGAGGTAAAAACTTATTTCCTCTTTACACATTCTAAATCAGTGCACAATGGTCTGCTTTATGTTAAACACATCAGCCTTGCTTCTCTGCATGTGCACGTTAATTTAACCAAATTAACAGCATTATGATGTGTTCAAAGAGCAGATCTGTGAATGAAGTAGGGAAGGAACTTCTTAAGATTGCTGTTTTGAAGTTTGAATTTAAACACCGTATTCAGAGAAACATCTAATGGAAATTCATTTTAACAGGCTTTTACTTGATGACTTATGTATAATTTCATCAACCAAACACTTCCCTTGACAGAGTATGTTTTGGCTCACTGTTGCTCCTGACTGAGTCCGACAGCATTGTAAAGCAATTTATAGTAAATGCATCCTTTGGAAAATTAGCCAAGCATCATTCTGATGCTATGGCTTTTTAGGTGATAAGATGAAAATATTAGTTACAGTTGTGCCAGACTTGTTCAGAACGACTGCTTGGCATGATCCCTGTGAAGGTGTTTTGGCTTCTTTAGTCACATCACTGAAACGCAGTTGAAATCAAAGTTTGAATTTTGTGTATGTGATGAATTGATAAAGAATTTGGGGCCCAATCCTGCAAATCCTTGCTTACTTAATCCTTCAGTGGGGCCATTTGCATAAGGACTATTGGCATGAAAAATGGTTTCAGCTCTTCAGCCCGATTCAGCAAGGCACTTCAGCACATGCTTAACTTTAAGCATGAGCATTGACTTCAATGGGACTACTCACATTCTCAAAGTCAAGCATGTGCCTAAGTGATTTGTTGGATCAGGGCCTTGGCTTGTAACTTTACAAGTAGAGTAACTAGTTCCAGACCACTTTCCACTATATCATTCCTACGTAAAGTTTCCATAACACATAACAAATATGTCATTTGTTGTGCACCAATGGTGTAGTTGGGACAGCCCAAATATGTAGCCAAAGAGGCATCCGTTATACAAATCCAATCACAGTATTCCATATTAACGATTCAATATGCGGCAGTAACAGTAAGGCATATTGTTTGGGGAGCATTACCAGGGCATGCTGTAGCCCTCTTTTAAGAGGGATCAAAGATCTGCAAATTGGGGATCAACTTTTTATGTATGGTACTACAACATTATTGATGGAGCAGCGTTTTATTTCAGATTAAGATTTATAGCTCATTGTTCCAGGGTTGCTTTCCATACAAATAATCCAATAATCGAGTTCAATTGGAAGAAAAAAGTATTTCTATGCCTTCATCCTAGTTAGCCCATATGTGTACAATAACTATTTCTCCAAGAGTATAACTCTTGGGGATAGGGAGGGGCAGAAGCTGTGCTGGCAGAAGCTCCCAGAGGCAGTGTGCTTGCAGCATGCAGGGAGGTTTAGAGAAGCACACACAGCAGCAGCAGCAGCATCGATCCCCTTCAACAGATTGCAGCCTGCGCTCCCCACTGCCCTCCCACACCAGCTCAACTCTGCTGGTTGATGTGGCTGGGAGAGTTAAGCTATGCCTTCCTACTCCAAGTCAGCAGAGTTGCAGGGAATAGAATCCAGGTTGTTTGTCTCTCCCCCAGGCCATGCTATCTCCCAGAAACTCTGCTTAGAGTGAAGAGGAATGAAACTGTCAAATTGTTTCAGTGCATTGTAATATGCAAACTGTAATTCCAGGTAGTAAAATTGCTTAGTGAAATTGTTGCATGTGCGACACTGATGAGATCGCCTCTGTATACTGTCCTTGTGTGCAAGCAAATGTTCATGTCTTTATGGATCTTCATACATGCATCTCTATAGGTACAAAGTATGCAGGGCATATCCGACTGATATTTCTTTATATTCATAATCAATTATTATAACGAACATGTAGTTTTCATGCATGAATGTTTTTCCAGTGTTAGACACAATATTGTACGAGTAAAAAAACATTGTATCAGAAAAAACTGTGAAACAGATGACTTACTTTGCTGCTTTGATCCTATTTTTCTTGTAAAGGCAGCAAGCTAAATTCTGCTCTGTTACACCACAAAAGTCAACTAGATTGCACTGGTGTAACTGAGAACAGAATCTGACATCTCCTGCCACTAGTAATAATTAAACAAAATCAGGAATGAAATCTGGGTAAAATAAAACTTCTCTTAACTGTGCCAAATACATTAGGACCAGATGCCTGCTGCATGTATATAATCACTTCAATAAAATATCATAAAGGCCTAAATTAAAATCAGATTCACTCCTACAGTGCCTAATGTTAGGTGCTAGGATTTCTGTTACCGCAGAATGGCACAAGGCCAAAAAAATACAACGCTAGCTGCTACAAAGAGCTGAACATCCTCAACTCCCCTTGACTTTAATAGCACATGAGGATGCTTCACCGGCTTTTGCAGGACTGGGCCGCTGGCCAGCAAGAATTTGGGCGAGTCCTTACGATGGGGAAACTATCTAAGACGGGAGCTGGCAGCTGTGGTGGAGGGGCTCTGGGCTCCAGCAGGGGGAGGAGCGAAAGGGGTGGGGTAAGGGCTAGCCTCCCCCAGCCAGTGGTTCACGTGCCGCCCATGTCCCCATCCCTCAGTGCAGCACTGACAAATACATAGCTGGAATCATTCTGGCTCACCTGTGTGTTAAGTATTGTTAAAATAGGTATTATAATTATAAAAATGTGCTTGTGTTTAGACTTTACTGAATGCTTGTAAGTTGCTTCATGCATTTATCTCTTATAACATGCATATCCCATAGTGTATAAGCCTCCGTGATGGGGTAAATCACCAGACAGGAGAGAGACACTAACTAGTGTAAAATGCTGATCTCCAACAGAAGATGTTACATCCTGGCCAGCAAGGAAGGCCAATCAACACCAGATGAACTATTGTGGAACATTGAAGAGTACAAAAGACTTTGTTGATTGCTCTCTTCCCCCAATCCCCCTCTTACAGCCCCCCCCCACCCGAAGATGAGTCATGCAAATGAATTCCTCCCATCAGCTGAGTTTGCAGCTCAAAGCAGAAGGGAGAAGGGAATAAAAACTTCTAACAAGAAAAAACATTTTTTTGTGCTGCTTGGACTCAGGGAAGGGGGTGGGGGTTACTAGGCATAAGCAAAAGATCCCCAGTGCTCAGCCTGGGTTAGCACTAAAGGACATACAGAGCCTGTTTATAAAATAAGCTTCTATTACTTTTTGAAATTTAAGGTTGGAACTCATTAGTGTGTATATAAATTCACCTGTGTTAACCTTGTAAATAACTTGCTTGTTTCCTTTTCCTATTTAATAAATCTGTATATAGTTTATTGTCTTTGATGTGAGATCTAAAGTGCAATAGACTTGGGATAAGTGACTGGTCCTTTTGAGACTGGGAGTAATGTGAATATTGTTGTGATTTTTGGTGTAATGGACCATCTATCACAAAGGTAGGCTTGCCTGGGTAGCAAGACAGATTGGAGTACCCAAGAGGATTGTTGGTGACTCCATGTTAATGCTGTTATAGTGCTTGAGGAGTTCACACTTGATAATTTATTGGTGAAATTTGGCTGTGAGTTCTATGCTTAATTTGGGGTTTGTGCCCTGGTTCCTAACAGTCTGCCCTCAGGTTGGTACCCACACTCTTGAGTCACTGCAGGACAGCTTGACAGCTTTCATCTAAAGTGGTGTGACTGTACTTAGTTTGACTGGTTTGTTGCAGAGACATTTATCAGCTCCTACATGATACTGCAAGACTAAAGACAATAGGGTTTTTGCCATTGACCTTAACAGGAGTATTTAGGACACGTACAGTACTTTCTACATGATGCTGAGCTTTGTCTACACTTCTCTGTTTTGTCTTTTAGACTGTATGCTCGATGGTGCAGGGTCTGGGTTCTATGGGGGTAGAGTGACTAACACAATGGGGTCCTGATCCTGTAATGGGGCTTGTAGGTGCTATCAGAATACTACTAATAATTAATAATGAACAGTCTCAGCTCCAGTCTATTGCTGGAGTTGGCCTTTACTCTCTAAACTACCCAAATTCAGCCAACAGGTTTACACATGTGGTGAACATGCTGAAGAGAAAACAGGTGAAGATTTGAGGAAAATATAAGGAATTTGGAATGGATGGAATTTGGCCCTATATGTAGAAGAGGTGCTACTTAATAGAGTTGTTCTCTCTTTTTCAACTGCAATTCTGCACTAGGTGTGTGCTAGTGTGTTTTAGGGCAATAAACTTGTCACACTGAATAATGGGGTAAAATAGCACAGTTGCACACAGAGCCAAAACCAAACCTCAGAGCATTTTAATTCACTAACTCAACAAATCACATTTTAGGAAATAAGGAAGATGGAAAAATTAGAAAATTGAGTGGAGCCTTACTTGTGTAGAAGCCACATGAGTCTGAATGAATCCAAATATTATTTATGGGAGGAAAATATTCATGTTCATTGCCAGCTATTAAATCTTGTTTATCCTTCTTTAAACTAACCAGAAACACATTTTGTCCAAATGCTTTTTAACGGTTTCAGTGCTGTGATTATATTGTAACTCTGTTCCTGCTTTTTATATTTGTAAAAAGAAAATAAATAATACAGGCTCTGACCCTGCAGCTGGAAATCCCAGTGGGAGTTCTGCCTATGACCCGATTCAGGCAGGGCGCTGAAGCACATTCCTCAATTTCAATAAGTGTTTAAGTCTACTGAAGTCAATGGCACTTGAGCAGATCCTTAAGTGCCTTGTTGAAACGGGGCCCACTGGAGCGCCCACAGTCAACCCCTCTCTTGTTAAAGGATCATAGGCTCACTTCTGTAAACTTTGACTCACCTGACTAACCCAAGCTAGTTCAGTGGCACTACTCATGGGAAGAAAGACTATAGATTCCAAAGCCAGAAGGGTCCATTGTGATAATATATTCTGACCTCCTAGATAAAAGAACATCCCCAAAATAATTCCTGGAGCATATCTCTTACAAAAACATCCAATCTTGGTGAAAAAATGGTCAATGATGGCGAATCCACCATGATCCTTGGTAAGTTGTTCCAGTGGTTAATTACTCACATTGTCAAAAATGTATACCTTATTTCCAGTCTGAATTTGTCTAGTTTCAACTTTCAGTCATTGGATCATTTCTCGGCTAGATTGAAGAGCTCATTATTAAGTATTTTTCCCCATGTAGATTCTTAAACACTGTAGTCAAGTCGCCCCTTAATCTTCTCTTTGTTAGCTAAATACATTGAGCTCTTTGAGTCTATCACTATAAGACATATTTTATAATCCCTTAATCATTCTCATGAATCCTCTTCAATTTATGCTCATGTGAGGAAGGGTTTGCCAATTTTAATTTCCTTTTTATATTCTACACAGAAATTTTTAAACTAGATATAATGTGGCCAATGAAATCAAATACAAGTGCCACATCTACCATGCCTGCAAAGTTCCGATCGGACAGCGATACTATAAAATCAACCAAAATGTATCAACGTAATCGCTGCACAAAATTAACAATAACTCCAGTTGATTTCTTCTTTATGCTATGAACCACAAAAAAGCTTTGTTATCTGTCTTCAGATAAAGGTGGGTGAGCTTCACCATCTTTTAAACAACATGATGGAAGCATTATTTTTCTTCCAAAAAATAAGGCAGAGGTGTACAGATTATCACACTTCAGTAATAAACATGAGTAGGTGCATGAGTAGCTTCTGCTAGAAGCAGATATAAAGAGTAAACATCTGTAGACAGCATTATAGTTGAGAACTGTATGTATCATCATTCTTTTGGATGGAGGCAGTTGTGTTGATGGGTGTGTCCTCATATCTGTGGACCCGTATATAGCCTTGACATCTTGGACATTCTGGGTCACTTTATTGTCAGAAGTTATGTATGTTTGACGTACTACTCTCTTCCTGAAGAAAAACACAGCCAGGCTGAGGCTACCATAAAAGAAGACGCTGACCTCATAAATTTTGTTTGGGAAAGCAGTTGATAAACCCGGGATGGGATCAAAGGTAAAATTAAGATGTATATTTTTAAAGAATAGCTAATCAAGCAGCCTGCAGACAAATCTCTGTTAGCCGGGCAGTCTCAGGTTCAGTGCCAGCAGTAAATTACAACCACCTGATGTAAAGTGGAAATGGATAGAACCCATGCCTCTGAAGTTAGTTAACAATGCAGTTGACTTGAGAACAAATGTATTTCATATGATATGGCTAGAGTGTATTGGCTACTGCCAAGGATCACACAGAGGAAGTGAAGAAGCAAGGTGCGGAGGTGGCATAAAGCTCACTATTGTATTCCCCTGGTCTTGGGGCTGCTTTCTACAGGGCCAGTCCCCAGGTGTAGCTAGAGCAGCCTGAGGAAGCCTCTAACTTATGCCAGCTGGTAAGGTCTGGAAGGGCTGAATCAGCAGGCAGGAATCAGAATGCATGGTTGCCCTTTGATGCACATTCCTCCAGCCAAAGGCCCTACCCTGGTAGTTAGAAAGACAGGTGTCATAGCAACCTCTCCATTGTCTCTGTGTGACAGGAGGAACTGCTGCTTGCACCAGTTAAAAAAGCACCTTTTCGGGAGCTTTGGTTTCCTTGCATTGTGGTATAGCTCCCCAGTGAAAGGGCTATATTTGCAAAGAACACAGATCATTCATGATACAAGGACAATTCCTCATGTTCCATGTGTGTTTTCTCATCAGCTCTCTACGTTAGCCTTTGATCAGCCCTTATGTAAGTTCTAAACTCAAGATGGGGCTTCAGTCTGAGGACTCCGTGCAGAGAAAGGGGAAACACTGTCAATACGAAAGGAGTCGAATCCCCTCATCCCCCAAAGAAATCAGTCCTCAAAGGGACCTCTTTGAAGAAATCCCATCTGCATGAAGGCCTAGAAACCCCCTGCATTGATTAAGGTAAGGGTCTGAAGTTGCTGACAGGGTGGGAGGGAATACTGAATGCCCTTGAAAAAATAAAATAAAATAAAATCCCTTTCAATAAATTTCCCATTGTGTGATGAGCTCACTGAAAACATGGTTCAGAGCTTGCTATATTTTAATGTTCAGACCCTCTGCCATGCAATGAGAAATTGTACATTTAAAAAATATAATCCTACCATTTTATAAAGAAATGGACCTTTGATAGCTAATGTAACAAAGACTTTACTTGATTACAAGTTTGCAAAAGATTTTAAAGCACTAACTCACGTTTTCTGAGTATAGTTTCTACCAAATGTCTGAGTGAAAAAATCAGGAGTTGAGCTGCATTCCATTAATTCTAGCTTTGTAAGATTGTATTAATCCTACAGAGCCACTTGAGAAACATGTCATGGGAATTTGAATAGAAAGCAAAGAATTAAAAAGGCACGGAGACCTGCAGATTCCCAGCACTGTGAAAGGCAATTACTATAATCATGTTGTATCATCGTATATTCCTGTTGAAGTAGAATGATACCATTATCCTAAAGAGCTAAGATACTAAGAAAAAAAGACTCAAACCAAGCCTTACAGACAGACGTGCAGGGCTGGTTATTACTATTGGGAAATGATCAGGACTTCCTCCAGGATTCTTTTGCCAAGTGGACTTTCTCAATTTGCAGTTCACACTTCTCTTTGAACAAGTATTGAGGAGCTCAAAAGGGAATCCTTCCTGCTTATATGAAGCACCGCCACTTGCTGCGGCAAACCTTCTATCTTTCGGGGTTGGGGGGGCTTTTTTAAGTACCCATGAAAGACGAAGGTTTTGTCAACAACTTGGCGGTGTAGACCAGTCCAGTGTCTCTGAATCAGCACAGTGTCCCCATGCCTTTTGCTGTGATATTGGCTTAAGACTATCTCCCAGGGCTTGCCTTCACAATTGGGTCATGTTGAAGCATAACCTTGAGGACTCATGTTAACTAATACAACACTAAACATCTGTCTGTAGTCAACACATAGGCAGGGATGATCACATTTGATATCCTATCAGATGATTGTAGATAAACCTATGGGATTACCTATGATTAGTTGGCACAAGAGGCTAAATACGACGGTCCCTGTCTTCACTAAGTGAGGAGTTGTATTACACATTATGCTAATTACCACAACTCCTCAAGGCTGTGATGAGAACTGGTCATGAAAAGGAAAAGATTTTTTTGCCAAAAAATTGGAAATTTCAGTTTTCTTTCCAAAATGGAACGTGTTGGTGGTTTTTTTTTTTTTTTTTAAATTTAATGAAACATTTTGTTAAAAAATTTTGAAAATTTTGTTTTTTTTCTTTCCTCCTTTTCTTCCCCCTCCTTCCATATTTTCCTGTTCCTCATTGACTATAATATAACCAGTTATGTCCAGGTATTTATTTCACTTTTCATTTTCCTTTATTTTGTTTTTTTCATTTTGCCACTCTGTAAGTTTTCAAAAGTGAAAAGGGCAATTTTTCTACTGAAAACAAGTTTTGAACAAAAACAATTTGACCAGGATTGTATCTTAACTACTACACGAGGAGAACATAAACCATTCCCAAGGCAACGTGTCATCTTCTTTGCCATAATTCTTTATATTACTGTAAGAGCTAACTATATCTCAGCTTGATCTATAACTTTCTGTATATTCTCATTCATATATACTATATTCAGAGATCCCTATACTCTGTGACAAGCTGGGCTTAAATATTGTGGCAACTTCATTTAATTAAAAATCACAAATTTTCCTTTAAACATGCAAATGAAAAATGCAATCAGTACAGTAGCCCCTCTGTTGTTTCTTTGGATATTCAATGTATTTTATGCTGGTCTCACATTTTCAATTTTCAGTATGCCAAAGAAGCTGGAGGTTTTGGAAGCTAGTTAGGTGATGATTGGGGCTTTTGGCCTTAGGGAGACGTAGGGGACATTTTGGGAGGATAGTTAGTTTTCCCAGGTTTCTGGGCGGGGACTTGAGCCGGTGTTATTTGATACCAGAAGGAACTCCTAGATAATGGAACGTAGCCCTTTTTGCTGCCAGCAACACCTGGCAGAAGGGTTACAGTGAAATAGCTAACAAGGTTGGTATTTAAACTGTCATCTATACATGTAAGAGTTAAAATTTCATTGAGATGAATGAGTCCAGTTTGTACCTCTGAGCTATTGGAAGACCTTTTCTATAATGACAGCCAAACATTAACCCAAAGATTGGGGCAGGGGCAATAAACATACTGATACCCTATTATGAACCCAGTGAAGGACATAGGCTTCCATCTCCAAGGATTAATAATGGAAAGGAGAACCAAGTACAATTTCTAACATGTAAATTATAATTATCTGTAATCATAATTACTGCTACTAACATGTAAGCTCTACTAGTGTGGCATTACTGGTCCCCTGATCCTCTTTCCCCCATTCCTACCGACTGGTTGTTACATCCTCTTATTGCATCTTACCTTAATTAAATTTGTAAATGATTCAGGTCAAGGGCTATTTTTTACTGTTTGTACAGCACCGAGCACATTGTTGCCCAAGTGTGATTGCGCCCTCATGGAGCTACCATAATATCAATACATACAATTTTTCTTTGTTTTTTCCTGTTTTTTCTCTCTCATTCTTAGTGTCTTGTGGAACTGGATCTATCATTTGGATTTGGCAGTCAATGTGGGGATCCAGGGGCTGACTGAACGTCCCAAGAGATGAACAAATCTTGACATTATGTGGAGGAAGAGAAAACAGCGGGGGTCAACTGGAATAGAGGTTCTCAAGGTAATAAAAGGCTCAGGATAGGTTGCAGTGCCTGCTAGGGAAGGTCAAGAATTTTCCATTAAAAAAACAAAGTTTTAGACTCGATGAAATCTCTTGTGGGAAAAATATCTCTGCTTTCCATGGAAATGTTCCATTTTTCATCAAAAAGCAATGCCTGGAAATGGAAATATTTCAGTTCTGAGATGTCACAGTGGTGTTTCCTTGGTGCTGTAATTGGTGAGTATTTGTGAAAGTGTTGGTGAACCTGGAAAGACTCACAAATTTCAGCACAAACTGATTATTCATCCAAAAATCAATACCAGAAGTTTGTTGTTCGTCAATTTCTAGTTGCTCTCTCTTTTTAGATATTCTTTTAATATGTTATGTTTGTTAACTTGTACTAAAACTCATGGATCCAGGAAATTTCACGAACACATTAACAGAACCCAGAAGTTTTTCCCAAGTGAATGCTGGAATAAAACTGGGTTGAAGCAGAATGTGTTTTGGGCCCGATCCCATGCAGAGGGTGTTATCTGGTGGTGGACACAGCTTGATTTTCTTCTTGATTAAGAGTAAGTTAGAAATAATTCTATCGAAATCAATGGAAACATACTGGTCTAAAGCTAGTGAAAGGGAGAGGAGAATTGGGTGCAATTTATAGAATGTAGCAGGATCCACTGTGCATTTGTTCCAAGAGACCAAACTCTGGGAGCTTGAGCTCACAATTTACATTGTATCGGTCAGGCTGGCACCAAGCGTTTGTAGCCCAGTTCAGAGAAGCATGGGTCATTAAACACTAGTGCAAACTCTGCTGACACCAGGGATGAATTAGGCCCCCTGTGTTGTTGGATGGGATGAGATTTCCAGTAGAGGGACGAGGGGAAAGGAAGGTTACTGAGCCACTCAAATCCTCTCTCCTTCATTAGGTCTCAGCTGCACAATGTGTTCAGGAGAGTCCCAAATCTAAACTGGGAGAGAGAGAAAAAGGTGCGGGGAGGAATGGACTTCTTGATATTTGCTTTCCCACTGGAAATTGCAACAAGACATTAAGCAACAGGGATTTTCTCCACTCAGTTGACTTAGAACAGCTGCTCACCAATTTCTTCAGCCCTGGGAGGAAAAGCAGAACTTTGCCCTGGGTCTGAGCAGCTTTTCAGAAGCAATCAAGTCAACCTTCCACTCAATGACTTCATTCAAAGCTGGTTTATATCATGAAGAGAAACTCCGTTTATTTATTTGTAATAACTTCAGGGTTTTATGGACCTGCAAGGGGATGTAATTTAAGAAAACAGCGGCAAGCTTTTTCAAATACCAAGGTTTCAAAATAGGCACTGTAAAAAACTCGTCAATGGAAAGAGTTCATTATTAAAAATCAAAAACTGCAGCAAAACACCTTTGTAGAGGACTTCGGAGCGAGAGCTTCTGAAGCTTTCTGTCTGCAATACATAACCTTTAAATGGCTTAAGGAAAAGACGAGCATCCTTCAAGTCACGGAACTGGCTTCTGAACAGGATTGGTGATCGTAAACTACACTATCTCAATGGCACAATAAGAACATTTTAATTTAATTTTATAGAAAGAGAATTTAACAGCTCTGATTTTAAAAAATACTCTAACTCCCACTTCAAGCTCAGGAGAGTCAGAGACTGTCTTCTGAGATCTGCCCCTGAACCATTCCCACCATAGACCACGCAAGTGAGCTATCGGTGCCACCATTTCCGTGTGGAGAGCAATACATTCCCATCTCCCAGGCATGTTTGGGGGTTTAGAATACTTTAGAAAAATTAAGAGTCTCAGTTGCTGGAAGGCAGTTCGAACAGGTGACTAAAACAGCGAACTGGTGGACAAAACCCTCGTGTTTCATTCCCAACCCTCTCCATCAACTTGGGCAAGTCATTTCACCTCTCGGTGCCTCACTATCTATAAATGGGAGAATGCTTACTCCTCATTGCAATGCACGTTGGGGCTCTTGGGCAGAGGATGTTGTATAAGTGCAAGAGCCAATATAACCAGAAAGTAAAACAGACACAACCCTTGTTAGTGACTCAGACACTACCACATAGTGCTTGGTTTCCATTTATCTGACAGAACAGACTGGCCATCCACCCAACAGCATGGAACAGAGTGTGTTCTCTTACCTACCCACACAGTAGCCAAAGCACAGGCTGCCAAGCTGCCCAGGCAACTCATCCCAGCACACTGCTCGTCCACCCATGTAACAGAACACACTGTTTCCCAACTGGACCACCATGAAACCCAGCTGTAGGGTGCAGTGACCTTGGGGCTACCAGTTTTTAATGGCTACAGCAAAGGAGTGTTAACCCTTTCCTTCCTTTTTGTTAAATTCAGAGGTAAAGAGAAGTAAGTATTGGTAGGAGCTTTATTGAAAGGGGAGAGTGGCAGCGTTGAAAGTAGGGAGATGGAGACAGAGAAGTTCAGCATGAAGGTCGGCATGGGAGGAAGAGCAATGAGGGGGATTGGACAGGCAGGGAGGCTGGCCATAAGGATAATTTAATAATTACCACTCTAAGAGCCTACGGAAGGAGATCCAGCTACTATCAGGTATGCACAGCAGAGGAGTGGCCTGCTGGATAGATGCACCTGGGACTGGATTTAAAGCTGCAGAGCCAGCTCTGTGAAAAGAGTGGCAGTGGGCGCACTGCAACCCTTTGATCTGAGTGACATCTCAGAACTAACCAAGTAAGAATACAGAGACCCTGCCCATGATGTCAGGAGTTATGGGTGCCGTTGGGCTGAGCCAGCCATGCTAATCTCTGTGGACAGCACATATCAGACATCTCCTATAAGGAGAGCACTGTCTCTCCTTAGGATTTGAGACCATAACAGGCTTTCATAGCTTCCGCACAGAACACCAGTGGGGTGGCTATTACATCCATAATTCTATTGTTCACTGTATGGAGGCATTGGAGATTCCCAAGGTCACGTGTGATGACAATCCAACTTTCGAATTGCTGTACGGGCAGTACTTTAGTATTCTTTTGCTGTCTCTGTATTGTGTGTAGTCTTGAGGATGCCAGCACACAGCTAAATCAAACTCTTTATAAATCCTCAAACATCTTCCATTGCAAATGTGGAGTGGAGGATGGTGCGCTTAGTGCTTGTGAAAAGGCACCATGACAGTGCAAGAGCCTGAAGACCTCTATTTATAGATCAAGTACATCAACAATACAAACTTCCATATGGCACCTCACTAACAAGTCTGAGCCCTCTGGAGGAGTCACATAGGAGCAGGAGAAGTTAGTCTCCATATCCATTTGGTTTTTGGCTTCTCTAATGAGAATGCCATCAGGGCTACTACCACTGTTCTCAACCCACCTCCACAATCCTCCCTTAGTTTTACCGCTGCCCTCCCACGTGAATACCACCCCTCCTCCAAATAGAGTTGTCTTCTCCAAGCTCTCAAGACTGTTTATTTTCTTTCCCTGGTTGCAGTAGTCCTGAAAAGTCCAGAATCCGTCTGTACATGACAGGAGCAAAGCTGCCTTCTGGGGGCCGGTAGGGTTGTTGAGGTGGGCAGGCAGCAGAGGGAAAGTGAATGGGTTCAGGAACTCTGAGAACCATGAGTAGGCAAGGCAGCAGGGAGGCAGACAATGGAAAATAAATATAGATAAACAAGAGGCTTTTTTCTCTTTTGCTCCATCATGCTTTGCATTAGGGTAGGAACCCCAGTTCTGGGAGGAGAAGAATTGCTCTCTTGCAAATGACCCCCTTGAATCAGGAGCTTTACCAAGGTAACTACCCCAGCTGCAGAGAAATAAGGCAGGAGATTAAAAATATATCATTAAAAAACCTCTCCCTTCCCCCTGTCCCAAGCCTATGGCAACATTCACAGCTGACTAAATGTCCCTTCCAAATAAAAACAGGGGTATATATTATGTACCTTCCGCTATGCCTGGGATGGACTCTTGCGAGCTTTCCTTCCCAAGCCCATCCCCTGCTGCTCTGGGGCAGAGTGTTCAGCTTTCCCACCAGGATGAGTAAGGAAAATACCTTGTTTGGGCTCACAGACTGAATTGTTTTTCCCAACAAAGCTTCAGCTGGGTTCAGGCAACCCTGATATTCCCAAGTTTTCCAGGGCTTTTTTTCCTCCTCGAAGAACACATCACCTAGTGTCTGCCAGGCTTCTGCTTCTTGTTTGACATCCCTTATTTACAAAGCAAACAGAATGTTCCTTTTAACACACATCATGCTAAGTTTATTAATGAAGAAAACAATCCCAGGGGGTCAACCCAGGGGACCCTTGAAACCTGCCAGCAAAAACTCTTCAAACGCTCAACGCGTCAGATCCTCCAAAACGATATTTCACACAATGAAGTAAAAATAATATTTTCCTTTTGGCCTTTCCAGCCGCTTTTGGGGCAAGCAGACAGAAATTATTTTCTTACTTTGCTCCCAGAGCAGAGATCTGTATGAAGCTGCGTTTATTTGTTTAACACGATGATTTCATCCTAAATGTCTCGACAGCAAATAGTTGGTGGTTTAATAAAGGCCCTTTGAAAGAAAGCCCTGAGCAGTTATTTGTACAGGGAAAATGCAAAGTATGCAGCTCTCAGGAGGAGAGATAGAAATGGCTGTTGTGATTAAGGGGGTGCGGGGAGGACCCTGAACTCCTCTCTGTCTGCAAGGGGAGAACAGTAACTCCTGGGGCTCTGTTTCCTCAGACTGAGCTGCCACGTCTGACTATAGGGATGGAAGGAGTCTGACCTTATTATTAACAAATGACTGATACTCCCTCTCCACCCCAAAGCAAATACTTCTACAAAAGACAAAGGACCCATTCTTTGTACATTGCCATTAGATTATGAAAATAATAAAATGATGATAAACACAGTTGTATTGTCTTGTGGCACCAGTACAGTAATCTGGAGGGAGAAATATGTGCTGAAGCTGCTAGAATAAATCCTCAGACTTTATGGCGCTAACTCAGCATGGGCCAGGTTTTCCAAAGGTGAGTACAGGATTTGCACCTACCAAATGCCCATGTGCACCTGTTGTGCCTGCATAAACGCTCGTCCGTGTCTGCAAAAACGTCATCAGCAGGGTGGATGCACACGAACACAAGTGGGACTGCAAATTACCCTATTTGCACACACAAATGCCTGTTTGCAGGCACAATGGGTGCACACACAATTTTTGCGGATGCAGTTAATGCATGCAGTGTGGCAAAATTTGGCTCGAAAGGCACAGAGAAATAAAATCTTGGAGATATTTCATTTGGACTATTTTCATCTGGCTGTGCAGTATTCTTTGTTTGGTTTCTGCATATGAGAGCAAACAGTCATCTGATTCTTGACCTTGCATCTGCCTTTAAGTAGATGTGTGTCTGAACCACAGAGATTGGATCAAGATCAAAATCCAGGTCCAAACATTCCCAAAGTTCAATGTTTTTTGGATCTAAGATTTGGTATTGGCCCACTTCTAATTTAAATGTCCTTTAAAAAAAATGCATCCAATACTGTTTGATGCTTGACAGTAATTCTAAGGTCTATCAGAACTTTATTATGCATAAATTATGGAGTTTGGATTAATGGTTCATTTTAGTTTAATGTTAGGGTTTTTTTAATATGTTGTACAATGTAATAACAATGACCCATAGCTATAAGTAATGTACCAGGCCAAATTCAGTTCTTTTAACCAGGTGGAAGTTTGGAGTAACTCTACTGAAGTTGAAGATACCTCAGAGGAGTTAGTCCAAGTTTTGTTTGGTATAAAACTGAGAACACAATTTGTCTCATAACCTTTTCCCTCCTAATGTAACTCTATAATCTTCAGGCCAAATATTTTTGTCATATATAAGGGGAAAGCATTTCTTGACAACGTCATCTGTGAGTGTTTTAATTGCCTTTTCTCCTTCTGCTAATGGTATTACTTACACTGTCACTGAAATTTGAAACAAAGTTAACTGAAGGGCTTCAGCGGATTCAAGCTTTTGTCCAAGGATCACTGAAGCCCTTTGATGTGAAAAATAGTTGTGGGGTGTCATTTATCTTACCCAATATGTTCAGATTGTGCAATTTAGAGTGACACATATGGCAGCAGAAGTATTGCAAAATTCAGTACCATCTATTTATGCAATATTCAGCAAAACATATTATATATTATTTGGCTATGAACTGTACAATAATTGCAAACAGTCAAATAATTAAAAGAAGAGATCCAAACAATGTGGATGTCCTAAACTTTAAAAATGTGGGGAGAGTGCACACAAAAAAGTGGGAATATGGGGTAGAAGGGAAGTTAAATAACATGGCATTGCTTCCATGAATGTACAAAGTAACTATAAGTTCTTTAGAATGGAGATTATGGGCTAGCTTTCAGTTTTACTCAAAACAGCATAACTGAGATCAGAATCTGGTCCATTCATTTGAAGTGTTTGTAAAGTGACATAGACATTTATTCTACAGTAGAAATATTAACTGGAGCTGGTTAAATGCTGATAATTGAATACTAAAATTTGTAAACATGGGGGAGAGGAGTTGGCTTGGTGAGGGATTCAGAAACTAGTCCTATTAGCTGAGCATCTATTCGGTGTTCAGAAATATTCATTCAATAGCATGAGCGAGGAAATGGCAACTTGAGCTTTGAGTCATGTGACTTAGTTTCTGGTCCACGATTTGATGACCTAAGCTGGATGCAACTCATTGTGGGTTTGTTTCTCTCTGGTGGACCTGATAGTGTGAGCACTTTTTGAGAGAGTTGTCAGGACATATTAATAGAGAAGCAGGATCCCTAGGGAATTGTCAGATGAAGGAGATTTATAAACATCTCTTTCCAGCCTGTTTCTCACAGCACTAGTGAATCCAAGTATGTGTATTTGACCAAACCATCCGGACCACCTCCGAAGTGCTGTGAATTCATGAATACCAATGCAAGAGGGCAAAGGGCTCACTGGTGTCTGGTAGTGAGTTTCAGATGGCTTGACCAGTTGAATGTACCGCAACTCACGAACATCATAACTTGTATCTAAAAGGTGCTCTAAAAGACATTAATAGAAAGCTAATATCTTAACGATCATTAATATTATTGCATGGTATATGTACGTAAGACAAATTCAAAATTACAAACATTGAGAATTATGTTCTTAAAGTGTGTCTTCCAGGCAGGGCTAACGTAACCCCACCCTCGACAAAGGAATGTAGTTCTGCCATATGGAAGATTTTTCTAAGGTACATTGAGACAATGGGAATGCAATTGACACAGAAGGTAAACAGGATCATCATGCCAGCAAGGGGAGGAGACAATCACTCAGCATCACAGCACAGGGAGGAGATAGCAGGAAGCAGATCAATGTACATTTTAGCAAACACCAGCATGGGAAGAAGCCAGCCTGGTACTTCCTCTACTTGGACAATCCATGTTGCCTTCCTCACAGCTTGAACGAACTTTACTTTGGAGTGTAATCTTCAGAAGAATCAATTTCAAAGGTCCCCTGGACTATAAAAGAGAGGGGCAAAGAATCCCAAGTTGTCTTTCATCTAAGATGACACAGAAACAGAGCACTTTGGACTTTGTGGGAGAAACTGACCAGAGGGGTTGGTCAGCCATCTTGCTGGAAGATACATTGGAAAGGAAAATACCTTGAACAAAGGCTGTAACTTTTTGTGTTAAATCTTAGACATCAGAAAGCTTTTTTTCACTCGTATTTTCTTGTAACCATTTCTAACACTTCCATTATACTTGAACTCACTTAAAATCCTATTTCCTTTCATTAATAAACTTGTTTTATTTTTAATCTAAACTACCACAGTGTTGTGTTTGAATTAGTGTTTGTTAACTCTGGTCAATGGGATAAACTGTGAAGTTTGTCTCTTTTTAGGAATCCTGAGTATTCCAGGAGAGGGCTGGGAACTTCAGGGCAGATGGTTTGGGGGAAATTCGGGACAGGGAGTGTGTTGGGGACACCTCTGCATAAGGTAACTGGGTGAGAGAGACTACAGTTCGGGCTGCTGTGTTGTAGACAGGCTGCTGGAATCAGAGTTGCTGAGTCAGAGTGGTTGAATGCACAGACACACAGTGCATGCTTGTCTGCAGGTTGTCAGTGTTCAGGTTGTGAGCCACAGCAGCAGAGCATTTATGGTGCCTGAGGTTACAGGACAGGCAGTGACACAACCCCTCACTGCTCTGGTTTGCATCCCAGATTGTGACAACCAATGAGACAGAACATGGTCAAAATTGTACCAATGTTACATGCACAAAATTCTCTGTTACTCGTACACTCTAAGGGCACCCACCTTTACCCAGTTCCTAGGGATCAAGGTGTAACCCTCTTAATTTAGGCACCCATCCTTACCCTTCCATGGGCTCAGGGTGTAACCTAACACTCTGTGGGTTTGTGGGATCTTTTACCATTGAAAGAGCCTTACACAGTAACATCCTACTTAACCTCTATTTATTAACAACCACCAAAAGAGAATACACATGCTAAGAATACAATGCGCACCACTCCCAATAAGGCGGATGAATTTTCAGGATGGCCAGTCAGGATCAGGTCATCTGGGGACTTCAGCTTCTGCATGGTGTCATTAGCAGAGTATTGAGGTCTTGCAGCCCTGATCTTGGGGCTGTATCCTGGAGTTGGTTCCAAAGAACTTCCTTTTGGTCCCCAGTTTATATAGTGAAACATGCTTAGCTGTACTTTAACCCATCAATTTACTAATATATTGTAAAACAATCCTTTAACCAATCATACCCCACCACCTTAACTGATTTACACTTGGCAAAATTAATTATGTAACAGACAGAAACAATCAAAGAACCAGACAGACCAGACAGATAAACAATAGAGAAGTGGGGACCATAAAAGCAAAACAATAGAAGTATAGATTTTACAATCACAACTGTTGATAAGTGATTTCTTGCCAGATAGAATGCTGTCAAACAAAGTTTTCTTTAACTATCTTAAGATCTGTTTCTTTATCTGGTGATGGTGGGTACAAGTAGGACAGGATCACCTTCCTAACAGCCCAATATTGCATTGTTTTAATGTAATTTAGATGGAATGTGAGGATGTGACTTTCTGCTTCTTAGCTAATGGCTGCTGCTCTCTGCAGGAAAAGGCCTTATCCTTACACCAAAGCCAAATCTGCAGAATATTCACATTCTATCCCCCCCACACACACACATACACACCGTCCCAGCGTTCTTCAGCATGTTCTAATAACAGCTCTGCATACATTTTAAAAAATATTTTGACCACAGCTTGCTATTTTTCTAAGACTGAGATGGTGATCCAGGACCTATAATTCACACTTTATACTAATATTTCACATAAAACAGCTTTACAAAATGCAGGCTTCCTATAAGTTTGAAAAATAATGTGCTTCCTATTAAATCAACCACTTGTGCAAAAATGACAAAAAACCCAGCTGGGAATAGTTCTGGAGTCCTCAATCATTTACGATACAGTCCATGTAATTTCTAAGGTTCAAATCAGCCCTTCTACTTAGTTTATTACAATGCTGACAAATCAAAACCCACAAAGAGGTAGTGTGATGGGGAAGTTTGAAGCGGCATAACAAAGAGAAGCCTGATTGGCTGGGAGTATGGACTGCATCTAGAGGTTTAACTGGTCTGTTATTCCATATATATGAAGTGGAATTTTGCTAACACTGTATAAAAAGGTGTCTGATCATAAGAGTTGCTGAGCACGCCCAATTCCCATTGACTTACATGGGGATGGAGGCCACAGAGCTCTTTATAGGTTTGGGTGCTTGGTTTCGAATGCATTTGTATTAAATTAGGCCATGTCTATACACACAGCACTGCACCAGCGCAGCTGTACTGATGCAGCTGCGCCACGGCAGTGTATCTGGAGAAGATGGTGTATGCCAGTGGAAGAGAGCTCTCCCTTCAGCATAAAAAACCCCACCTCCATGAGCAGCAGAAGCTATATTGGCCGGAGAAGCTCTCCCACCAACATAGTGCCAACATAGTGCTGTGTACCAGCAAGAGAGTGAGTTTGTCTGTGGGGGGGACGGAGAGTGAGAAAACCTGGATTTGTGCTGGAAATGGCCCAACTTGATGATCACTTTAGATAAGCTATTACCAGCAGGAGAGTGGGGTGGGAGGAGGTATTGTTTCATGGTGTCTGTGTATATAATGTCTTCTGCAATTTCCACAGTATGCATCCGATGAAGTGAGCTGTAGCTCACGAAAGCTCATGCTCAAATAAATTGGTTAGTCTCTAAGGTGCCACAAGTCCTCCTTTTCTTTTTAGGGATGCTTATGTGAATGTAACTTATGTTGCTCACGGGGGTGGTTTATTCACATCCCTGAGCAGAGTAAATTGTGCCGAAATAGGTAGGGTGACCAGGTGTCCAGTTCTCGATTGGAACACCCAGTCAAAAAGGGACCCTGGGGCGCCAGTCACCACCACTTACCGAGCCGTTAAAAGTCTAGTCAGCGGTGCTGTGGCGCTAAGGTGGGCTAGTTCCAACCTGTCCTGACTGGCTCCACGCTGTGCCCCAGAGGCAGTCAGCATGTCCAGGTCCTAGGCGGGGGGCCACGGGGCTCCACACGCTGCCCTCACCCTGAGCACCGACTCCACACTCCCATTGGCCGGTTCCTGGCCAATGGGAGAAGGGGGGATTAGTACCTTCAGGTGAGAGCAGCGTATGGAGCCTCCTAGCCCCCCTGCCAAGGACCCAGACCTGCTGGCTGTTTCCGGGGTGCGTGCAGCGTGGTGCCAGGACAGGCAGGCAGCCTGCCTTAGCCCCCTCGCTGTGCCGCTGTCCGGGAGGCGCCTGAGGTAAGCTCACGCCCCGACCCCCAGCCCAGAGCCCTCTCCCACACCCTGAACCCCTCATCCCCAGCCCCACCCCAGAGTCTGCACCCCCAGCTGGAGCCCTCACCCCCTCCTGCATCTCAACCTCCTGCCTCAACCCGCAGCCCCCTCCTGCACCCCAAACCCCTCACCCCCTCCCACACCCCAACTTCCTGGCTCAGCCCGGAGCCCCCTCCTGCCCCAGAGCTGCAGCACCCCCTGGATTGAAGGGGTTTCCATTATATACAGGGTTTTACAGTTTGGTTCAATGGATCTCAGCACCCCCACTATAAAAATTGTTCTAGCACCCATGCCTGAACTCCTCATTTCTGGCCCCACCCCAGAGCCTGCACCCCCAGTGAGAGCCCTCACCCCCCTTCCACACCCCAAACCCCCTGCCCATTGAAAGTGAGTGAGGGTGGAGGAGAGCGAGCCACTGAGGGAGGGGGAATGTAGCGAGCGGGGGACAAGGCAGGGAAGAGGTCTCAGGGAAGGGGTGGGTCTCGGGGAAGGGGTGGGGCTAGCGCGTTCAGTTTTGTGCGACTAGAAAGTTGGCAACCCTAGACATAGGCTGTTGTGTAGACATAGCCTTAGGCCATGTCTGCACTTACCTGGGACCGATGCTGCTGCAATCAATGCAGCGGGGGTCAAAGATCCGCTAAATCGATGGCAGAGTGCTCTCCGGTCGACTCTGCTACTCCACCGGAACGAGAGGAGTAAGATAAGTCTACAGGAGAGCATCTCCCGTCGACGCAGCGCAGTGTAGACCCCGCAGTAAGTTGACCTAAGCTATGTCGACTCCAACTACATTATTCACGTAGCTGGAGTAGCATAACTTAGGTCGACTTACCCCGGTAGTGTAGACAAGGCCCCAGTGTGTATCTTCATGGGCACTCAAGTCCTGACATTTGAAAAAGTTTGGGTTTGAATGGACCCATTTCTCCATAGCAAAATCTCACTGCAAACCCAAAGGCTAGGATTGTGTTCAACTGGTTCTTTCATGTTCACTCAGATTCATTGGAATCCATTTGCAATTAGTGTCCATATTAGAACACCATGCAGCTTATCCCTGTACATTGCTAAGCAAACACAGTTCAAATTTACCAGCAATAGCAGCCTGGGGACATATGTGGATAGCCTCATAAAGCAAAAAAATTTTTGCAAAGATCTTTGATGAACAGTTCAGACACAAAAAAAGAAGTTCTAAGAAACCACTTCTAGTTCATGGACGGAAGTCCAACTCAGATCAAAGTTGGTTTTGAGTGCTTGGTGGTTTGAAATAAACATTTCACACAGCTCTAATTATTGTACATGTAAATATAATCACAAGTATAAAAATAGATTTTTTTGCATTATTTTCATCTTCAGAATATTAATTTTTCATTTTTAACATGTACTTAGAGAAATTTACGTTTTTTGAAAAATAAATTTAAATTCTTATTGCACACATTAGGGTACATTTTTCATGATCATTAGGAAAAAATATTGAATACAGTACACAAAAATGTGGTGAATTTGTGAATATTTTGATGGTGAGAGGAGCTCATCATGACATAAAACAATTTACCACATCTTTAAAGGGCCCATTGCCTAATCTCCCACAGCTAAATGGTTTCAATGCATATTTCAACTTCTGGCAAACACTGAGATTACATGTTACACTGACAAAAATGGAACCTGTGTTGCTCCACTGATGATGGCAATGGGAGAAGCTGTAATGTAACATGGCCCAGCTGTTTCTTTGGGTTTTTTTTTTTTTACCATTGTTAGGGCTCAGAATAGGATTAGACAATATGGTGGAACATAAATGTGAGGCTGCCTGAGTCCTATTGGATGCTGCAGCTTCTATCATTGCTATTACTAGTGGAGCTGCACTGGTGATGAATTACAAGTACCAGGTTTCCCAGGATAGAGGCAGCCCTTATGAAAGGGAGAGCAGAAGTTTTCTCCAAATCCTGATGACTTTTTCGAATTGAAGTCTGTGAGGTGTTCTCTGCATGTGGGACCTACTCCTGCAGTCCTTGCTTATGCAAAATTCCAAACAATTTCAACACCAGTTGCCTAGAAACCCTTCTTGTTTTCATTTGTGTTTAGTGTCCTCAGAACCATATTCAGCTCTTATGGCGTGCTGAAAGAAGGAAAGTGTTCACCAAAAAACAACCCACTCCCAGATCTGCACTGGATGGAGGGGAAACTCCCATTATCTCTAGCTGCAAGGGAAAGATTTGGCAAGGAAGTAGTTTCAGTGTAGAATGTTCCTTTAAATAGAATCCAGGTCAATCAGGGGTCCAAGTGACATACAGGCTTGTGTTAATAAGGCTTAAAGCCCTTCTATTGAACAGCTGTAATAGTTCATTACTGTCAAGCAAAATTCTCATTGACTTTGGGATTTGGCTGTGTAAGAACATCAAGATTTCACCCTGTAGCTTTAACTTTTAACAATATAAAATTAATAAGCAGGACCAATACTGTACTTTAGAAATGAACTAGCCAATGCGAATAGTTGAAAAACTATAAAGCGTCAAGTATCTGCATGATGTTTGCAGTTCTTCAAATGAATGTCACAGCGTAGACTTGCCTAACTTTGACAGTGAAACCACAGAACAATAAATACTTACAGCATAATCCAATAATTCTATTTACAATAATTAACCCTTTTAATTATTTACAGAGTGCCACACCAAAGCAAATGCTGAAGGAATCTGAAAGCTGTTAAAGACTGAAAATAATTAGAGGCCAGAGAGTATTTCTAAAAAGTAATGTGAACTGTATTTAGCTAAAGAACTTATTGTGGAAATCTAATTAAAGGTTTGCATTCTCGTGAGTGAAAAAGCCTGGATATTTTCCTAATCTTGGCCAACATATTGTTCTGTGCCTATGTATCCTTTTTCCACATTGTCAAATCAGTTAACATAGGTAAGTATATCTTACCTCTCCAAAATACAAAAGTTGTGCAATTCAAGTTCTATATAACAATGTTTGTACTTTGTTCTAGTTAGGTAATGACAGGATTATAGTATTAAATTCTGTAGTCATAAGACTCTAGAAAGGCAATGTTTTAAACAAAAAGTATTATGTAATTCTATTATATTAATTATTGTGTTTCATTCACTCATTTACTTTGATGTTGACAATTTAAATCATATTCTATCAGTCACTAAACTTACACATTTTCATATCATGTTACTTTATAATCTGCCTTTTGCATCACTTCTGTCTCCTTCCTTTTAGACCTTTACCTATTAAATCTATGTGTAAGGAAAAGAAAGAAAGTAGGAATAGTTCAGTGCCTTCTCATTGCAGTCAGGGGCCTCAAAACTGAAAACCTTGGAATGAAGTTCATAATAAAGTCATCTTTTAGACAGCACACATTATATCAAAAACCCTTGTTTGCCATAAAATTATTTCACTTGAAAGGGTTAACTGATGCATGACAAAGACACTGTGAACAACTCATAATGAAATGGCAACATTTCTGTTGATAAATATTGTTTTGATACCAGATGCCTAAGGAAGCCACGCCATCATTAGTAGCAATAATGGAACAGATTCGCTGGTCTGTTAAAGACGCTTTGCACCCACACCAAAACCAGGTTGGTGCCTGGTGGCTTGAGGATCAGGGAGTCTCAAAGATTACTTGGTGATCCTCATCCCCACTGAGTTGCACCAGGCTGCACATGGCCAGTCCTGTGGATCTGGCCCTCCATGCTGAAGAACAGGAAAACATCTTTGCCATTGACTGGTAATACATGGAGTCCCACAGTGATGTCCTGCTTTTGCATTATGTTCCCTCAGCACAACTCATCATCAGCACATGCTGTGAGGTGACCATGACAGTGCAGTATCAAGATGGGCGGCTCTGTGACTCTAACTGATATTATCTATTCTTCCCCTCCTATTCCTGGCTTCATAGAGGGTTGGGGCGAGATCCCAATGACTTGGTCCAAGATTGCCCATGCCATCTCGTATGTGTCAGGCAGAGGAAACAGAACTCCGCCGAATAGACTATATGAGGATTACATGCAGCTCTACAGCCATCAGGCTGAGTTTCACTGGGTTCCAAAGATATGTGACGGAATGGAATATGTCTGGCTCAAATTATGAACAGCATTTTGTGTTATGTGGTAAACTCATGGCTAACCTTGCCCAGGGCAAGCCTATTCAATTGCTTCCCAGACAGCAACCCTCCCCTAGAAAGGCACTTAACACCTCATTGAAGGACTATTGCTGAGAAGCCCTCACCACTAGTCTTATGCCCTATACCCTCTCTTGTGAACCTGCCAGGCCTTGGGACACTCTTGTTCTAAAAACTGCCTATAGAAGCTGTGACGGGATCCCCCAGGGGTGAAGCCTGGGACTGTGGGACAGCTGTGCCCCCTTAACTGTCTCCAGCCTGGGCTGTCTCTCACAATGCCTTGCTAGTGACCACCAGCAAGCCCCTCCAGGCACTGTGATCACTCAGCACAACCCTGGAAACACCTCCATTTTACCTCTTTCCTGCTCAGACCTCTGGACTTATACTAGTGGGAGCATTCTAACCAAGGGACTGAGGTCCTTCCAATGATTTGGAAGCAACCAGAGATGTGACTTAAACCAGCAGTTTATTCTATCATGTTACAAGCCTGAACCAAGAACTTTGCAATTATTGTATGTGATTCCTTTAACCAATTTTAACTCTCACCTTTCTTTCTTTTTCTTTCTTCCTTTCTTTAAATAAACCTTTAGATTTTAGATACTAAAGGATTAGCATGAGCGTGATTTTTGGGTAATATCTCAGTTATATACTGACCTGGGTGTGTGGCTGGTCCTTTGGGATCAGAAGAACCTTTTGTTTGATGAGGCTGGTTTTAAAGAACCACTCATCTTTAAATCCCATGTTTTTGGTGGTGATACAAGGACTGGGATACCTAAGGAAACTGCTTTCCTGACTTCTTCTTAGCCAGTGTGGTGAGAGAGAAGTTTACTTTTGTTGCTTGTTTGGTATATCTTATGGGGGAATAACCACCAGTTTTGAGGTGTATCTGCCCTATTTCTCAACAGTTTGTCCAGAATTTGGTATTCTCAGTTGTGACCCACTGAGACACAATTACAACATCCATTGAGAGTTTTGGCTTATGGCCCAGTTTTTTAAAGGTACTTAGGTGTTGCTGTGCTAAGCTTTGTAACATTTAACTGATTTAAGAGCCTAAGTCTCATTTTCAAAATGAATTTAGTCATTTAAGTCTAAATCCCTTTGACAGACGATGGGGGTTTAGACTCCAAAGTGCCTAAATCCCTTTTGAAAATGAGATTTAGGCTCCTAACGCAGGTGTTGCAACATTGAGAGCAGCAACACCTAAATACCTTTAAAAGTCTGGGGCTAAGTGCCTTGCCTAAGGTTACAAAGGAAGTTAGTGCGAGAGCTAGGATTCAAGCCTACAGATTCCAGGTTTCCTGTCCTGTGGTCTCAGACCACTACACCATACCATTCTCGTTTTTAAAGAATAATGATATGGTAAACAAGAGTAAGGCTCCTTTATGTACAAGGGAGAAAAAACACAAGCATGCACTTCGCACAGAAGCAGATATTATTTACATGAAAACAACACTGCTTTACAAGATTGGTTTTCACTGAGGTTTATATAATCAGTTAGCCTAATTTTTTTTCTTGGCACTCAAAAAATCATAATATAAGCTTTCATAAGCAGTTGTACTACTTTGGTGAGGATCATACTATGATAGACATAATATCTGAAAAAAATTATATGGTAGTCTAAACCCAGAGGGGAAAACATCATTCAGCTTTGAAGAATTCATACCAAAAACCTTGGATCTGAGACGACAGTATCTATTATAAGAAACAATTTAGATTCATAGGAATCCATGCATTGTGCCAGAACTTAGAAAAAGGCCAATTTTCAAAAAGGGCAACCAGAATGATCCAGGTAACTACTGGTCAGTTAGCCTAACATCAATCTTGGACAAAATAATGGAAAAGCTGATATAGGATTCAGGTGATAAAGAAGGATAGGAATATAATTAAGCCAGGGAACATGGTTTTACGGAACGTAAGTCTTGTCAAACAAACTTGATTTCATTCTCTGATGAGATTGCAAGTTTGGTTAATTAAGGTAACTGCAGATGTTACATACTTAGACTTTTGTAAGGCATTTGACCTAATACTGCATAACATTCTGATTTTTAAAACTGGCACTATACAATGTCAACAGAGCACATATTGAATGGATTAAGAATGGACTAACTGACAGCTCTCAGAAAGCAGTTGTCAGTGGGGAATCATCACTGACTGGCACTAGGCCCAATGCTATTCAACATTTTCATCAGTGATCTGGAAGCAAATATAAAATCACTGAGGATAAAATTTTCAGATGACAAAAAGATTGGTGGAGTGGTAAATAATGATGAGAATAGGGCAGTCATAAAGTGCAGTTTGGATCGCTTGGTAACCTGGCTGCATTCAAACTAAATACATTTTAATACAACCAAATGCAAAATTATCCATCTAGGAACAAGGAATCTAGTCCATGCCTACAGAATGGGGGATTGTATCCTGGAAAGCAGTGACTCTGAAAGGGATTTAAGGGTTATAGTGGACAATCAACTGAATGTGAGCTCCCAGTGTGATAATGTAGCAAAAAGGGCTAATGTGATCATTGGTTGTATAAACAGGGGAGCAGCTAGTATGAGCAGGGAGGTAATTTTACTTTTGTCTACAGCATTCGTGAGACAGATACTGCAATACTGCAGCTGGTGTCCATATATTAAAAAGGGTGTTGAAATATTGGAGAGGGTGCAGAAAAGAGACAAAAATTATTCAAGCAATGGAGGAAATGCCTCACAGTGAAAGATTTAAAGAGCTCAATCTGTTTATCTTATCACAAAGATTGAGCACTAACTTGATTATGGTGTATAAGGATCTTCATGGGGAGAAAATCCTAGGTATTAAAGGACTCTTTAATCTACTAGAGAAATTCATAACAAGAACCAATGGCTGGAAGGAAGCTGAAGCCAGACAAATTCAACGTAGAAAAAAGTCACAAATTTTGAATCCAAAGAGTAATTAAACATGGGAACAAGCTGCTAAGGGAAGTGGTTGATTCTCCATCTGTTAATGCCTTCAGATCAAGACTGTATATTTTTCTGGAAGTTATGTTTTAGTCAAACACAAGTTATTGGGCTCAATACAGGACTAATGGAGTGAAATGCAATTGCCTGTGAAATAGAAATCAGACTTAATAATCTAGTGGATCCTTCTAGCCCCAGACTCTATGAATCCACAAAAAGCAGCAATAAAAATTCAATGTATAATAAAGTGAAAAAGAGGGAAGTTTATAGGAATGACTGTAAATTAGCACTCATGAAATGCAGAAAACTGTTACAGGCAGCTAAAGGCATCAGTGAAAAATCTATGGCTAATAGGGATCAGGATAAGGAGGAGGTCTCCGCCCAGAAGAGAAAGTCTATTTAAGCCCGTGGGAGATCCCTCCATTTGGTCTTCAGCTGGCTAAAGAAAGAGCCTCTCCACCTCCAAGAAAGAAACTGGAACAAAGGACAACAATCACAGGGAGTGTGAGTGATTGCTGGACCCAGACTAGAAGGAGATCAGTCTGTAAAAGGAAGTCTACTGGAACTGGTGAGGTTTTGTCTGTATTCAGTTTTATTAGACATAGACTTGCGGGTTTTATTTTATTTTGCTTGGTTATTCACTTTGTTCTGTCTGTTACTACTTGGAAACACTTAATTCCTACTTTCTGTACTAATAAAATCACTTTTTACTTATTAATTAACCCAGAGTATGTATTAATACTTGGGGGGGGGGCGGCAAACAGCTGTGCATATCTCTCTATCAGTGTTATAGAGGGCGAACAATTTATAAGCTTTATACAGGGTAAAACAGATTTATTTAGGGTTTGGACCCCATTGGGAGTTGGGCATCTGAGTGTTAAAGACAGGCACACTTCTGTAAGCTGCTTTCAGTCAAGCCTACAGCTGGTAGGGGACGTTGGTTCAGACTTGGGTCTGGGTTTGCAGCAGGCGAGCAGGTCTGGCTCAAACCAGGCAGGGTGCTGGAGTCCCTAGCTGGCAGGGCAGGAAAGCAGGAGCAGAAGTAGTCTTGGCACATCAGGTGGCAGCTCCCAGGGGGTTTTTGTGATCTAACCCATCACAGTACATTCATATATTACATAGATAAAGAAATTCTTTGACTGTATATAATATTAGCAAGCCATTACTGGAATACTGTGTCCAGTTCTGGTGTCCACACTTTTTAAAGGATTTGGACAAATTCAGAAGGACTCAGCAAAAAGTTAGAAAAATTATTTGAGGTCTAGAAAACCCACCTTACAGTGAGAGACTTAAAAAGCTCAATTTATGTAATTTATCAAAAGGAAGATTAAGAGGTGATTTGTGTGATGCTGACAGACCAGGTGCCAGCTCATGCCAGGGTCCCCATGGCTCAACTGAATACTGACAAACACATAGCTGAAAAAAAACAAGTCTGGCTCATCTCTGTGTTAGTATTGTTAAAATAGGTTGCAGAATTATAGGAGTTTATGTCTTTAGACTTTATGGAATGCGTGTGAGTTGTTATATGCATTAATCTCACTTACAACATCTGTATTCCATATTGTAAGATAATAACTGAGTCTTTGCACTGTAGCCTCTGTAAGTTGTGTAAATCACCAGACAGGAGAGAGAGATTAACTACTGTGAAATGCTGGTCTCCAACAGAAGGGGTTATATCCTGCGCAGCAAGAAAGGCCCAATGACACTAGATAGACTAGAGTGGGACATTAATGCAGACAAAATACTTTGTTGTTTACTCCCGCTCCCCATTAAGATGAGTCTTGCAAGCAAATTCCTCCCATCAGCTGAGTTTGCACCTCAAAGCAGAAGAGGTGAAGGGAATAAAAACGACTAACACGGAGGAACTGGATCTCATTGCTGCTTGGACTCTGGGGACTAGTTTTCTAGGCATAAACAAGGGATCCCCAGTCTGGATTAGCCCTAAAGAGCTAATAGAGCTTGCTAATAAGCTTGCTTATTATATAAGCATATATTATCTTTTGAGATTTAAGATTTGTGTATAATTTACCTGCTTTAACCTTGTAAATAACCCTCTTGCCTCCTTTTCCTATTTAATAAATCTTTAAATAGTTTATTGTAGGATTGGATGCAAGCATTGTCTTTGGTTTGAGATCTAAAGTGTAATTGACCTGGAGTAAGTGACTGGTCCTTTGGGACTGGAAGCTGAATGCAGCTGTGATTCATGGTATAAGGGACCATCTATCACAAAGGCAGGCTTACCTAGGGACAAGATAGATTAACATGTCCAAGGGGACTGTCTGTGATGCCAGGTTAAGGCTGTTATAGTGCCCGTGGAATTTACACTTGATAATTGGCTGGTGAAATCTAAATACAGAACTCACATACAATTTGGTGTTGCTACCCCAGTTCTTAGCAGTCTGCCCTGACATTGGTGCCCACTCTCTTGAGTCACTGCAGGAAGCTTGACTTCTTGATCACAGTCTATAAATATCAACACTGGGAGAAGATTTCTGATAGCAAAGGGCTCTTTAATCTCTTAGACAAAGGCTTAGTAAGATCCAATGGCTGAAAGCTGAAACTAGACAAATTCAGACTAGAAGTAAGGTACACATTTTTAACAGTGAGGGCAATTAAGCATTGAAACATCTTACCTAGGGGTGTGCAAGAGACTCTGTCCCTTAAAGTCTTTAAGACAAGATGGGGTGCTTTCTAAAAGATATGCTCTAGCTCAGGGGTGCCCAACCTACGCCCCCCTGCCCAGAGCATTTCATAAGGCTCTCAGCCTGCTTCAATACAATATACTAGTGTTTTGTCATCATGTTGACATAATTTTAGTTTACACAAGTGTGTAAATAGGTTGTTTCTATGTACAGTATTACATACAGTATCTAAATACATATGAAACAAGCTGAACTTAAAAGCTAAACCAGTATAGATTATTTTAAAACTTGTTAAAATATGTGGAATCTGTTTGACCCACACAAGGTCTGGCTTAGATTTATGTGGCCCTCCTGTGTAATTAGGTTGGGCACCACTGTTCTAGCTCAACCAGAAATAATGGACTTGAAGCAGGAATCACTTGCTGAAATTCTATGACTTGTGTTATGCAGGAACGTTCCTTCTGGCCTTAAAATCTATTAATCTATAGCATATAAGAACATAAGAATGGCCCTATTGGGTCAGACCAAAGGTCCATCTAGCCCAGTGGCCAATGCCAGGTTCCCCAGAGGGAATGAACAGAACAGGTAATCATCAAGTGATCCATCCCCTGTCGCTCATTCCCAGGTTCTGGCAAACAGAGGCTAGGGACACCATTCCTGCCCATCCTGGCTAATAGCCATTGATGGACCTATCCTCCATGAATTTATCTAGTTCTTTTTTGAACCCTGTTATAGTCTTGGCCTTCACAACATCCTCCAGCAAGGAGTTCCACAGGTTGACTGTGCATTGTGTGAAGAAATATTTCCTTTTATTTCTTTTAAACGTGCAGCCAATTAATTTCATTTGACGACCCCTAGTTCTTGTGTTATGAGAAGTAGTAAACAACACTTCCTTATCTACTTTCTCTACACCAGTCATGATTTTATAGACATCAATCATATCTCCCCTCAGCCATCTCTTTTCCAAGCTGAAAAGTCCCAGTTTTATTAATCTCTCCTCATACGGAAATCGTTCCATACCCCTAATGATTTTTATTGCCCTTTTCTGAACCTTTTCCAATTCCAATATATCTTTTTTGAGATGAGGTAACCACATCTGCACACAGTATTCAAGATGTGGGAGTACCATGGATTTATATAGAGGCAACATGATATTTTCTGTCCTATTATCTATCCCTTTCTTAATTATTCCCAGCATTCTGTTCACTTTTTTGACTGCCACTGCATATTGAGTGGATTTTTTCAGAGAACTATCCACAATGACTACAAGATCTCTTTCTTGAGTGCTAACAGCTAATTTAGACCCCATCATTTTATACGTATATTGGGATTATGGTTTCCAATGTGCATTACTTTGCATTTATCAACATTAAATTTCATCTGCTATTTTGTTTCCCAGTCTCCCAGTTTTGAGAGGTCCTTTTGTAGCTGTCTGGGTCTTAACTATCATTAGTAATTTTGTTTCATCTGCAAATTTTGCCACCTCACCATTTACCCATCTTTTCCAGATAATTTATGAATATGTTGAATAAAACTGGTCCCAGAACAGACCCCTGTGGGACACCACTATTTACCTCTCTCCATTCTGAAAACTGACCATTTATACCTACCCTTTGTTTCCTATCTTTTAACTAGTTACCAATCCATGAGAGCACCTTCCCTCTTATCCCATGGCAGCTTACTTTGCATAAGAGCCTTTGGTGAGGAACCTTGTCAAAGGCTTTCTGAAAATCTAAGTATACTATAGCCACTGGATCGCCTTGGTCCACATGCTTGTTGACCCCCTCAAAGAATTCTAGTAGATTGGTGAGGTATGATTTCCCTTTACTAAAACCATGTTGACTCTTCTTCAGCAAATGATGTTCATCTATATATAGGTGTCTAATTCTTGTTTAGGCACTCTGAAATCCTGATGTGGAAGGTACCATATAAATATCATGTAAAATGCTGATAAACTCCAGAATCACTTTGCAAGAGACAAAGGTTTCTTCATTCTCCTTTTTTAAAATACAACCCTGTTTTTTACATCATATAACAAACATTGATCTTTTCACAAGTGAGAGAGGTAGAAGAGAATTAGTCCTTTCCCCAGTAGCTAGTGTGACAGATCATAATAACCTAAGAAAATCATCATAACCGAAGAATACTGATATGCAACTTAGGCTTGGTCTACAGTACAGTTAGGTCGACATAAGGCAGTTTATATCGACCTAACTATGTCAGTGTCTACATTACAGCCTTGCTCCCACCGATGTAAGTGCCCTACTACACTGACATAATAACTCCACCTCCACGAGAGGTGTAGGGCATAGGTCGGTATAGTTAGGGCAACATAGTGTCTGTGTAGACACTGTGCTCCTTACATTGGATCTTGTCTCTCTTACATTGGCTGTTGGTGGAGCCATGAAATTGACAAGAAAGTCAGCTCCCAGCTCCCAAGCCGCATTGCTGCATGGTCTCCAATCCAAGCTGGGCTGCTGCCCCGGCTCCCCACTAGGAGCCCTACAGCCCCCACAGGTTCCCAGCTCCCCAATCCCTGCCGGGAGCACAGCAGCCGACTGGACTCCAGGCATGGATCTCCCCACCAGAGGCAAGAAGCCCAGGAGCAGCTGAGGTCCCAGTGGGGAGCTGCGTGGAGCTGAAACCTTGGCTTTTAGTCCCCAACACTGCCCCTCTTCAGTCGGTGGAAGCGCTCCTGGTGAAAACACACACCACCGACAGAAGGAGGGTAGTGTGGACGTCAGCCATTGCAGAAATTACTGCATTGGCTGTAAGTCAACCTAATATTGGTCAACTTAATTTTGTAGTGTAGACATGCCCTTAGTTATTGTGATAGATTGTATAACTTACACTGAGAGTAGTGGAACGTTTATTATATGCTTATATTGCTCGATTTCACTGAGGTCTGTGCAGGAAGACAACACAATGGATCCCCAGATAAGAATGTCCAGGCACACACTTGAAAGACAATGGGGCAGACTGTTAGCTTCAAGGATCATGTCTTTAACAAATTGCAAGCTTTGTTTTACCAAAGCTGGGAGCCTGGAGATCAAAAGAAAAGTCAAAAAGCTCTTCTTTCTCAGGAGAACAAGAGGGGTCAGTTGTCAGCAGCTGTCAGGAAGATAGGCTGACACAGAGAGAGGCTCTGTGCAGGCATTTAAAAGAGTTGGATCTTTCCCCAGATCCAGGGAATGGTAAGCCGTAGGGAAAGGCAGATATGCAGATAGACTGCTTGATTTTTCTGAAGATCTGTTTTTCTTAAATATTTTGTTCGAAATAAATAATAATTTGCTTCAAAAAGGCTGTTTGGTTACTGCTTACCATTATCATTGCTTCTGGAGGGAACAGAATTGCAGGTGCTGAAGATAAATCAGGCCAGCTGAGGTAACAACTGTTAGCACCTGGGGCCTGCAGCCCAAGGCCCAATCTGAGAGTGGAAGAACCAAGTGACTCCACTCCAAGAAGGAGGTGATGGCTTGAGGCCCAATAACTGAGGGGCTTCAAGCCATCAAAGAGATCAGGAGATGTCAGAGCTCAGGAACTGTGACAACCACTGTGGGCCAGATTTTCTGAATAATTCAGCTCCCACTTAGACACCAAAATAACTGGTAGTTGGGTACTGAGCTCTTTCTGACCATTTAACTTGTGGAATGTTCTTTAGACAAACTAACATAATGCCAAAAAAATCATTAAATGAGCCAGGTTTTTATGGGCAGCATTTGGAATAGACGTTTCACTGACAGAATGAGAGAGAAAACATAAAATGTCAATCCCCAAACAGCCACTTTAAACTGAAGTTTAGTTTATCCAAGAAAAGAAAGACAGACAGGTGAGTGTGGTCAAGAATCCTAGCCAGATTGCACATGTCATGTAATAAGACATGTTCATTCTCCTTGCAAAGGGAATGCCTTTCTCCCTCTCTCTTTCTCACTCTTTTAGGGAAGAGAGACAGCGCTGAATTCAGGCTGGCAAAAACAGACGCAATTCTCATTGATTTCAGTTAGCAATGTGTCTGTTTATACCAGCGCTGAATTTGGCCCCCAAAAGTTTAATATCAATATCTCTGTTAAAATTCAATATGATCCTGGTTATGAACCTGATCCATCTTCACTGAAGGGAATTAGTCTTTCCATTGATTTCAATGGTGGTTGAATCAGGCCCTTTACAAATTGCTTCGGTGACACTGATAGTATGTCTTCACTGCAGAGTTAACCTGCCCACTTTGCAGGGAGGACACAGGCTCAATCACTTGAGTGCTGATACTCTTCCAATACCTACCCACAGTTCCCCCACGTGCCCGGAAAGACAGACAGACAAGTTCTCCCACAATTCATTGAGAATGAATGTGCCTCACTTGCTGGAAGTGCAAAGAACCATGGGATATACCCCCAGAAGTCCTAGCGACACACATGGGAGAATGCAGCATCAGGGAGGACACAGTACCTCGGGTGGGCCTTGAGGTGTGGCTGCTCGCTCCCAGGCTAGGCTGACCCGTGAACCAATCACACAAGTTAACTCTGCAGTAAAGACATACCCTAAATCAGTTTGGATAATCGAGAGTCAATACAAAAGGAATTAACAGCTAATCAGGATTCTACTGCATTAAGTGGGAGAAAACAAGTTAATGCCTTTTCTAATAATAATCCTCACCAATATGTGAGAAACCCAATAACATCGTTTCAGTCATGTACTTTAAGGGAATACAGGAACTCCTCACTTAACGTTGTAGTTCTGTTCCTGAAAAATGCGACTTTAAGTGAAATGATGTTAAGCGAATCCAATTTCCCCATAAGAATTAATGTAAATGAGGGGGTTAGGTTCCAGGGACATTTTTTTCACCAGACAAAAGACTATATATTATATACACACACAGTATAAGTTTTAAACAAACAATTTAATACTGGTACACGGTGATGATGATTGTGAAGCTTGGTTGAGGTGGTGGAGTAAGAGGGTGGGATATTTCCCAGGAAATGCCTTACTGCTAAAAGATGAACTAGCAATTGGCTGAGCCCTCAAGGGTTAACTCTCACACTCTACAAGACAGCAGGAAAGGAGGGAGGGCAGACAGAGATACACACCTTAGAATAATAGAATATCAGGGTTGGAAGGGACCTCAGGAGGTCATCTAGTCCAACCCCCTGCTCAAAGCAGGACCGATCCCCAGCTAAATCATCTCAGCCAGGGCTTTGTCAAGCCTGACCTTAAAAACTTCTAAGGAAGGAGATTCCACCACCTCCGTAGGTAATGCATTCCAGTGTTTCACCGCCCTCGTAGTGAAAAAGTTTTTCCTAATATCCAACCTAAATCTCCCCCACTGCAACTTGAGACCATTACTCCTTGTTCTGTCATCTGCTACCACTGAGAACAGTCTAGAGCCATCCTCTTTGGAACCCCCTTTCAGGTAGTTGAAAGCAGCTATCAAATCCCCCCTCATTCTTCTCTTCTGAAGACTAAACATCCCCAGTTCCCTGAACCTCTCCTCATAAGTCATGTGTTCCAGTCCCCTAATCATTTTTGTTGCCCTCCGCTGGACTCTTTCCAATTTTTCCAATCCTTCTTGTAGTGTGGGGCCCGAAACTGGACACAGTACTCCAGATGAGGCCTCACCAATGTTGAATAGAGGGAAACGATCATGTCCCTCGATCTGCTGGCAATGCCCCTACTTATACATCCCCAAATGCCATTGGCCTTCTTGGCAACAAGGGCACACTGTTGACTCATATCCAACTTCTCGTCCACTGTAACCCCTAGGTCCTTTTCTGCAGAACTGCTGCTGCGCCATTCAGTCCCTAGTCTGTAGCGGTGCTTGTGTGTGTGTGTGTATGTGTGAGAGAGAGATGCACATTTCCCCTTTAAGTACACTGCCTTGTTAATTAGATCAGCAAGCTGAGCCACAGCTGCTGCCAAGGCAAGGTCCCTCCCTCTTGTCACGTGTCCCTGCTCTATGGAAGATGGGGTAAGTTGGGTGCAGGAGTAGGAGCACCCTGACATTAGCCCCCTTCTTCCTTCCCTCTCCCTCCCCCCGCCAGCAAGCAGGAGTCTCGGGGAGGAGCTCCAAAGCCGAGGGCAGGAGCAGCACATGGCAGTCGGGGGAGGGACAGCTGAACTGCCAGCAATTGATAGCCTACTGGGCAGCTGCTGCACAGGGAACTTAGGGGAGCAGGGAGCTGCTAGGGGGGAGCTGCTAAGAGGGCTGCCGGTCCACCCTGGTTCTCACCACCCACCAGCTAGCTGCAAGGGGCTGCTCTTCCTACAAGCAGTGGACAAAGCAGGCGGCTGCCAAACAACGTTAGAAGGGAGAATTGCACAACTTTAAATGAGCATGTTCCCTAATTGATCAGCAACGTAACAACAGAACAAGAAACAACGTTAACCGGGGACGACTTTAAATGAGGAGTTCCGGTATTTGAGATGCTGCAGTTCCCAGAAAGGAGGAAGTGAAAAGCATCCACTAAACCCATCTTCTGAAGCAGGCAGAAGGATCTTCTTTTGGATAGATAGACCAAAGTGATATCCCCAGATCTCAAGCTTTTTATTTTTTTTACGATGGAGTTACCACCAGGAATGCCCAGTGCTTAACCCTCAGCAGTAGACTGAATGGTAACTACTGGAAAGTTAAGCTCCAAGAAGAGGCATGTGATTTAATAGCAGAAGAATTAATGACCTGAGAACCCTCACTGTTGAGAACTAGGGGTCTAAAAGGGATATTGTCACCTGAGTGAGCTAAGAAGAGCCTCCCAAAAAAAACTCAGGCTGTGTAGTGGGGCATCTGCCCCCCTATGGCAGAAGAGGGGTTACAGGAGCCCCGAGGAGGCAGTGCAGGGGACAGCCAATTAGAAAAGGGCTTGTAGAGACAGCCAGTCGGGAGAAGGTTTAGAGAGAGACAGCCAATAAGGGCCAGGCTGCACCATATAAGAAGGGCTGCTGAACAGAGCAGCTTCAATCACTCCCTGGAGTTTGAGGAGGGAGGGCTGGCTGCCCTGAAGGAGAAAGAAGAGAAAGCATTATGGCCAAAGCAGTGCTGGGCAGGGTCAGGGGAGCATGACTGAGTGAGACTGAAGCCCTGATATAAGGGTGGAGAAGGCACCAGGGAAACAGACAGAAGGGGTTGGAGGTGACACAGCACATGACTGTAGGCTAGAGCAGTGGTTCTCAAAGCCGGTCTGCCGCTTGTTCAGGGAAAGCCCCTGGTGGGCCAGACCAGTTTGTTTACCTGCCATGTCTGCAGGTTCGGCCGATCACGGCTCCCACTGGCTGCGGTTCACCACTCCAGACTAGCACGTCCCTTGGCCCGTGCTGCTTCCCGCAGCCCACATTGGCCTGGAGCGGCGAACCGCAGCCAGTGGGAGCCGCGATCGGCTGAACATGCGGATGCAGCAGGTAAACAAACTGGTCCGGCCCGGCAGGGACTTTCCCTGAACAAGCAGCAGACCGGCTTTGAGAACCACTGGGTTAGAGGGTCCCAGGGCCAGGACCTGGAGTAGCAGGAGGGCCAGGTTCCCCACCCACTTTGGCTCCAGTTGCCACTGACAGAGGTGGCTAGACCCTGGACTGCAGCCTGTCACTGAGGCAAGTGGTAGGGCAGAGGACTGCTGGCCCCCCGAAGGAGGGAGGAGAGAACCAAGGCGTAGCCAGAGGGCTATGTCCAGAAGAGGACACTGCAGTCCTGAGAGCAACATGGGTTCTGGCAACAGAAGCAATGGTGGCGAGACGCCACTAGATGTGGGTGCACTGGTGAACCAGAGCTAATTCCCAGGGGGGCCAGCAGGAGGTGCTGCAGTAGTGAGTCGTGCCCCGTTACAGGTTTGTTTTGAATGTAACCTACTTCAGTTCATCAGGCAAGATGCTGGAATAGCTATGAGAAAGGTGCTTAAAAAAACAAAAGCGTTTCACAACATATGATCACTATAATAGCTAGCTCCATTCTCTCAAGAGTGCCTCTTTTCAGACATTGCCAAGCATGCTGTTGATGTATACAAATAATAGATATGTAAATATAACTATAAGGAAGAAGCTAATTACAACAGTCTCAAACAGGAGCATATTGTGATAGTGGTGTGCTGAATCTGATGAGAAGCCATCTGTCAGCAGACGGCAGCATGAAGCATCTGCTCAGAATGAATCTGCTGCTCTCTCTCCTGAGCGCAGGATGAGCGGTGACAGCATGAGGGAAGGTTCAGGCAGTTGGGAGGACAGCTCGGGGGGAGTGGGTCAGTGAGACAGGAGCTAGAACCTAAGCTGGGTTAAAGTGTCTTAGCCCTGGTCTACACTAGGACTTTAGGTCGAATTTAGCAGCATTAAATCGATGTAAACCTGCACCCGTCCACACGATGAAGCCCTTTATTTCGACTTAAAGGGCTCTTAAAATCGATTTCCTTACTCCACCCCTGACAAGTGGATTAGCGCTTAAATCGGCCTTGCCGGGTCGAATTTGGGGTACTGTGGACACAATTCGACGGTATTGGCCTCCGGGAGCCATCCCAGAGTGCTCCATTGTGACCGCTCTGGACAGCACTCTCAACTCAGATGCACTGGCCAGGTAGACAGGAAAAGAACTGCGAACTTTTGAATCTCATTTCCTGTTTGGCCAGCGTGGCAAGCTGCAGGTGACCATGCAGAGCTCATCAGCAGCGGTGACCATGATGGAGTCTCAGAATCGCAAAAGAGCTCCAGCATGGACCGAACGGGAGGTACGGGATCTGATCGCTGTATGGGGAGAGGAATCCGTGCTATCAGAACTCCGTTCCAGTTTTCGAAATGCCAAAACCTTTGTCAAAATCTCCCAGGGCATGAAGGACAGAGGCCATAACAGGGACCCGAAGCAGTGCCGCGTGAAACTGAAGGAGCTGAGGCAAGCCTACCAGAAAACCAGAGAGGCGAACGGCCGCTCCGGGTCAGAGCCCCAAACATGCCGCTTCTATGATGAGCTGCATGCCATTTTAGGGGGTTCAGCCACCACTACCCCAGCCGTGTTGTTTGACTCCTTCAATGGAGATGGAGGCAATACTGAAGCAGGTTTTGGGGATGAAGAAGATGATGATGATGACGAGGTTGTAGATAGCTCACAGCAAGCAAGCGGAGAAACCGGTTTTCCCAACAGCCAGGAACTGTTTCTCACCCTGGACCTGGAGCCAGTACCCCCTGAACCCACCCAAGGCTGCCTCCTGGACCCAGCAGGCGGAGAAGGGACCTCCGGTGAGTGTATCTTTTAAAATACTATACATGGTTTAAAAGCAAGCATGTGAAAGGATTACTTTGCCCTGGCATTCGCGGCTCTCCTGGATATACTCCCAAAGCCTTTGCAAAAGGTTTCTGGGGAGGGCAGACTTATTGCGTCCTTCATGGTAGGACACTTTACCACTCCAGGCCAGTAACACGTACTCGGGAATCATTGTACAACAAAGCATTGCAGTGTATGTTTGCTGGCGTTCAAGCAACATCCGTTCTTTATCTCTCTGTGTTATCCTCAGGAGAGTGAGATATAATCCATGGTCACCTGGTTGAAATAGGGTGCTTTTCTTCAGGGGACACTCAGAGGAGCCCATTCCTGCTGGGCTGTTTGCCTGCGGCTGAACAGAAATGTTCCCCGCTGTTAGCCACAGGGAGGGTGGAGGGTGGAGGGGGGAGGGTTGAGGGGGTAGCCACGCGGTGGGGGGAGGCAAAATGCGACCTTGTAACGAAAGCACATGTGCTAGGTATGTAATGTTAACAGCAAGGTTTACCCTGAAAGAGTGTAGCCAGTGTTTTATAAAATGTGTCTTTTTAAATACCGCTGTCCCTTTTCTTTTCTCCACCAGCTGCATGTGTTTCAATGATCACAGGATCTTCTCCTTCCCAGAGGCTAGTGAAGATTAGAAAGAAAAAAAAACGCACTCGAGATGAAATGTTCTCCGAGCTCATGCTGTCCTCCCACACTGACAGAGCACAGACGAATGCGTGGAGGCAAATAATGTCAGACTGCAGGAAAGCACAAAATGACCAGGAGGAGAGGTGGCGGGCTGAAGAGAGTAAGTGGCGGGCTGAAGAGAGGGCTAAAGCTCGAATGTGGCGGCAGCGTGATGAGAGGAGGCAGGATTCAATGCTGAGGCTGCTAGAGGACCAAACCAGTATGCTCCAGTGTATGGTTGAGCTGCAGCAAAGGCAGCTGGAGCACAGACTGCCACTACAGCCCCTGTGTAACCAACCGCCCTCCTCCCCAAGTTCCATAGCCTCCACACCCAGACGCCCAAGAACGCGGTGGGGGGGCCACCGGCCAACCAGCCACTCCACCACAGAGGATTGCCCAAAAAAAAGAAGGCTGGCATTCAATAAATTTTAAAGTTGTAAAACTTTTAAAGTGCTGTGTGGCATTTTCCTTCCCTCCTCCACCACCCCTCCTGGGCTACCTTGGTAGTCATCCCCCTATTTGTGTGATGAATGAATAAAGAATGCATGAATGTGAAGCAACAATGACTTTATTGCCTCTGCAAGCGGTGATCAAAGGGAGGAGGGGAGGGTGGTTAGCTTACAGGGAAGTAGAGTGAACCAAGGGGCGGGGGGTTTCATCAAGGAGAAACAAACAGAACTTTCACACCGTAGCCTGGCCAGTCATGAAACTGGTTTTCAAAGCCTCTCTGATGCGTACCGCACCCTCCTGTGCTCTTCTAACCGCCCTGGTGTCTGGCTGCGCGTAACCAGCAGCCAGGCGATTTGCCTCAACCTCCCACCCCGCCATAAACGTCTCCCCCTTACTCTCACAGATATTGTGGAGCACACAGCAAGCAGTAATAACAGTGGGAATATTGGTTTCGCCAGTGCGCCTTTAAACGTCCAAATGCACATTCTACCACCATTCTGCACTTGCTCAGCCTGTAGTTGAACAGCTCCTGACTGCTGTCCAGGCTGCCTGTGTACGGCTTCATGAGCCATGGCATTAAGGGGTAGCTGGGTCCCCAAGGATACATATAGGCATTTCTACATCACCAACAGTTATTTTCTGGTCTGGGAATAAAGTCCCTTCTTGAAGCTTTTGAAACAGACCAGAGTTCCTGAAGATGCGAGCGTCATGTACCTTTCCCGGCCATCCCACGTTGATGTTGGTGAAACGTCCCTTGTGATCCACCAGAGCTTGCAGCACTATTGAAAAGTACCCCTTGCGGTTTATGTACTCGGCGGCTTGGTGCTCCGGTGCCAAGATAGGGATATGGGTTCCATCTATGGCCCCACCACAGTTAGGGAATCCCATTGCAGCAAAGCCATCCACTAGGACCTGCACATTTCCCAGGGTCACTACCCTTGATATCAGCAGATCTTTGATTGCGTGGGCTACTTGCATCACAGCAGCCCCCACAGTAGATTTGCCCACTCCAAATTGATTCCCAACTGACCGGTAGCTGTCTGGCGTTGCAAGCTTCCACAGGGCTATCGCCACTCGCTTCTCAACTGTGAGGGCTGCTCTCATCTTGGTATTCATGCGCTTCAGGGCAGAGGAAAGCAAGTCACAAAGTTCCATGAAAGTGCCCTTACGCATGCGAAAGTTTCGCAGCCACTGTTAATCGTCCCAGACCTGCAACACTATGCGGTCCCACCAGTCTGTACTTGTTTCCCGAGCCCAGAATCGGCGTTCCACAGCATGAACCTGCCCCATTAGCACCATGATGCATGCATTGGCAGGGCCCATGCTTTCAGAGAAATCTGTGTCCATGTCCTGATCACTCACGTGACCGCGCTGACGTCGCCTCCTCGCCCGGTAGCGCTTTGCCAGGTTCTGGTGCTGCATATACTGCTGGATAATGCGTGTGGTGTTTAATGTGCTCCTAATTGCCAAAGTGAGCTGAGCGGCCTCCATGCTTGCCTTGGTATGGTGTCCGCACAGAAAAAAGGCGCGGAATGATTGTCTGCCGTTGCTCTGACGGAGGGAGGGGCGACTGACGACACGGCTTACAGGGTTGGCTTCAGGGGGCTAAAATCCACAAAGGGGGTGGCTTTACATCAAGGAGTAGTTCAGGCAGGACTTCACGGAGGGTTCCAATAAGAAATGGTGCACCTAAGTTATTGTTCTTATTGGAACAAGGAGGTTAGCCTGGCCTCTGATTGATACATGGCTAGATTTACCTCGCTGCACCTTCTCTGTGAGTGACTGCAGTGTGACCTAGAGGAATGAGTCCCCTAGACAGGGGAGAAGACAAATGAGTACAAAACAAATCTGGTCTATTTCTTGTTTTGATCCACTCCATCTATCTTTTACATCTTTGGCTGGCAGCAGACGGTGCAGAAGGACTGCAAGCCATCCACATCTCATGGCTGCTCGGCAGAAGATGGTACAGTACGACTGCTAGCCATCCTCATCTCTTGCCTGCCTGGCAGAAGATGGCACAGTACGATTGCTAGCCATCATCATCTCTTGCCTGCCCGGCAGAAGATGGTACAATACGATTGCTAGCCATCGTCATCTCTTGCCTGCCCAGCAGAAGATGGTACAATACAACTGCTAGCAATCCGTATTGCCTGCCTGCTCACCATAAGACGGTTCAATACGACTGACTGCAGGACTAAAGAGAATGACCTGGTCAAGTCACCAAAAATTTAGTCCCTGCGCCCATGTCTGCCCAGGCGCTCCCAGCCGACGTGGCCAGGAGCACCTCGGACATGACGAGGACGGCTATCAGTCATACTGCACCATCTGCTGCCAGAAGGCAATGGGTTGCTGCTACTGTGTAGCAATGCCGTACCGCGTCTGCCAGCACCCAGGAGACATACGGTGACGGTTACCTGAGCGGGCTCCATGCTTGCGGTGGTATGGCGTCCGCACAGGTAACTCAGGAAAAAAGGCGCGAAACGATTGTCTGCCCTTGCCTTCACGGAGGGAGGGAGGGAACGGGGGCCGGACAATATGTACCCAGAACCACCCGCGACAATGTTTTAGCCCAATCAGAGTGCTCCATTGGGCTGCTCTGGACAGCACTCTCAACTCAGATGCACGATTGTTTGCTGTTGCTCTGACGCAGGGAGGGGCGACTGAGGACACGGCTTACAGGGTTGACTTCACGGAGGGTTCCAATAAGAAATGGTGCACCTAAGTTATTGTTCTTATTGGAACAAGGAGGTTAGCCTGGCCTCTGATTGATACATGGCTAGATCTACCTCGCTGCACCTTCTCTGTGAGTGACTGCAGTGTGACCTAGAGGAATGAGTCCCCTAGACAGGGGAGAAGGCAAATGAGTACAAAACAAATCTGGTCTATTTCTTGTTTTGATCCACTCCATCTATCTTTTACATCTTTGGCTGGCAGCAGACGGTGCAGAAGGACATATTGCCTGCCTGCTCACCATAAGACGGTTCAATAGGACTGACTGCCGGACTTAAGAGAATGACCTGGTCAAGTCACTAAAAATTTAGTCCCTGCGCCCATGTCTGCCCAGGCGCTCCTGATCGACCTCACACAGGCGACCAGGAGTACCTCGGACATGACGAGGACGGCTACCAGTCGTATTGTACCGTCTGCTGCCACAAGGCAATGGGTTGCTGCTACTGTGTAGCAATGCTGTACCGCGTCTGCCAGCACCCAGGAGACATACGGTGACGGTTACCTGAGTGGGCTCCATGCTTGCGGTGGTATGGCGTCCGCACAGGTAACTCAGGAAAAAAGGCGCGAAACGATTGTCTGCCCTTGCTTTCACGGAGGGAGGGAGGGAGGGAAGGGGGGACTGACGATATGTACCCAGAACCACCCGCGACAATGTTTCAGCCCCATCAGGCATTGGGATCTCAACCCAGAATTCCAATGGGCAGCGGAGACTGCGGGAACTGTGGGATAGCTATCCACAGTGCAACGCTCCGGAAGTCGACTCTAGCCTTGGTACTGTGGAAGCACTCCGCCGAGTTAATGCACTTAATGCACTTCTGTGGGGACACACACACTCGAATATATAAAACCGATTTCTAAAAAACCGACTTCTATAAATTCGACCTTATTCCGTAGTGTAGACATACCCTTAGATTCCTTGACTTCAGTGGAGCTATGGCGATTTACATCCGCGGAGGTTCTGCCTCAGGGTGTCGTAAGGATCTGGGAGAAGAGTTGCACTGAAGGCAGAGTGAGTCAGAGCAGCCATGTGCTAGAAACTGTGGCCTAGCAGCTGAAGCACTTTAACCACTTGCTGTGAGTAGTACACGTGGCATGTTCCCAATATCTGAAGGAAGTTGGCATACCATGGCATTCCAGCAACCTCAGAGGGTGGGGATAATTATTACACTGGTTCTATCTGACCCCATTCACTTTTCTCTCCCTTTCTTCTAGTGTACCAACGCAGCTATAATTTGACCCATACTCTGTATTTATGAAATGCAAAAAATAAGGATAATTAATGTTGACACTTAAGGATTCAAATGACAGAACATTTCAGGTAAGATTTTCACTGAACTCTGACATATGATATGTATATAATTGATTATTGATGCTGTTGTTGTGGTGGTAGTGCCTAGGAACCACAAAGATCAGGGTTCGATTGTGTTAGGCACTGTCAAGACAAGTGACAAAGAAGATAGTCCCTGCCTCAGAGAATCTGTAATCTAGCGATGAGACAGGATGAAACAGATTATAGAATATATTTAACAGTTCAAGCAGTAATAAGGAAGACATTTAAAAACAAAATTAAAAAATTTCAACATACATGAAAATAACCAAGTTAACATTGCAATGGAAAGCTTAACTTTGCCATTTTGTGTCTTTTGAGTGCTTAATTTCTCAGTCACAATGTTTTATTTACATTAGTTTTAGATTGAATTATATGCTTGGCTTGACATGCCCAAACATTCATCACTTTAATAATTTTCTGCAAACTAGGTTTTTCTGTCTTTCTTCAATGCAGACAAAAAGAAATAAGCTTGAAATTCTAGTGTTGGCCATTTTGGGTGAGTCATTTACAAATTTAAATCTTAAAATTCCAAGATGTTATGGCCAGAATGGACCATTATAATCATGTAGTCTGATCTCTTAATAGTGATTTTTTTTTCTTGTTGTTCATCGCCTTGATTGATCGGTCCTTCAGCGCTCGTATAGATTGCGCTGATCACAACACATCTTTCATTCTTCTTGTATCCTGGCCTTCCTTCTCCATGTGTGGCCATGTCTTGTTGTTCATATAACTCAAACTGCTAAACCAAATTGTCTCAAACTTTCTTTAATAAAAATAATAATTTGGAAGCCAAGCCCAAGCATGAGATTTATCACCCTTAACTTGGCAAAGAAATTTGTCTGAGAAAGTTCTGAGTAAGTGAAAAAGGCTAGGGTAAGACTAGACATGAGAACTCAGCCAGTTAGAAGTTCAGTATACCACTGAAGCTATAATTAAACAGAGCTAAATGGCATGTCTGTATCATAAAATCTTATTTTTGTGACATGTTCAGCTGAATCTGTGTGTGCCAATGTGTGTCCTCCAATCCCAGAGAGTAGAGCTCCTCGGATTTTCCAGTAGACTAACAAAGCATTGCCTGTTAGAGGGAGACTCCTGTTTCAGTGTCTTAATTTTCAGATGGGCAGGTCTTTTTAAAAAAAAGGAAAATAAACAAATTAGACAGTAAATCATTTTGACTGATCACTTCTCTCTCCCCTGGCAAAGATTAGGACCTAGCATCACAAAATGTAGATGTATTAACCTCAATCATTAAAGTAATCTTTTGGGGTTGAAAGTATGCTGCTTCACTTCATATGACCATTGGATCGGTTCCATCTTCTTGACTTATAAATTTCAGAGATGTCGTTTTCTCAGGCATGACAATTTGCAATCATTCCTCGCATTTGGAATCATACAACTGAAAATCTTTTCAATATGAGTATCCTGTGTGTGTGTGTGATATCCATATTTCCTTTTCTTATATTCCAGTAGAAAGTTGTGCTGATGAGTGAGTTGTCAGTTTATTATGGATCTTGGTTGGTTTTGTATAGTAATATAATAAACCAGACCTTGTGGATGGGAGGTGCTCCCCACACTCACCCTGAAGGGGTTTACTGAAGCCAGATGGGCCAGTTAACCTATTAGATAGCACACTTGGGGACATTTAGGCTGTGAGGAAAGCCTTAATTAAGGGAAGCTCACCTGTGCAGGAACAAGTGGGGCTTCTATAAAACCAGGGGGCTAGTAGCAGAAAGGAAGGCTGCAGGGAAGAGAGTAGTAGTCACTCTCTCTGGGACAAGGGCAAAAAAGGGATTGAGACCCAAGAGGAAGGGTTTGCCTAGCGGACCAAGGAGAGGGGGATTTAGCTAGAAGGGTGGAGAAGGTGAACCTGGAATAGGCAAGGTAAGAAACACTCCAGGGGAGTGGCAGGAAGGTTTGGGGTTATCCAGACCTCAGCTGCTGGAGATAGGACTAGACTGAGTATAGAGGAACTCTGGCCTGCCCTGTACCAGCCACTGAATGAGTCACAATCTTGGCAGTGAACTTGAAAACTGTCGGGGATCATTGATTCCACTCACTGAGGGAGTGGCTCAGCCAGGGTAGTGGGCTTAAGGACTGCCTGGGACTGTGTGGAAGACTTGAGTACCTTGGAAGAGGAGGACTATTATGACTTGGCCAGAGGGCTAAGCCACAAAGAGAAGGTGGCAGCTTCTAAGGAACAAGAGAGAGGCTGCAGCACAAGAGAGCCAGATTACGGGCTCAGGAACTATCAGAAGAGGGTGTCAGGCTTGCAGAGCTAATCCCCAGACATGGCTAAAAGGAGATGATCCAGTGGTGAGTCAAGTGCCCTTTGACAGACCTGTTAACAAAACAAAACAAAAATGAAGCATGTGGTTGAACCAAAAGAAGAAGGTAAGAACCTACAGGAGGCTAGTATAGGAGGGAGAGGAAGGAATGGTAAGAAAGATCATTCCTCCTCCCTAAAAATCTGGTTTTTGTTTACTGTTTTGTTTAGCAAAAGATGGCAGCCCAAGCCACAAAAGTGGACTGTGATGATCAGGTATTGTTGCAATCTGCACTATGCATGGCTCTATCTAATCACATCTCTTCTCCCTTTTGGACACTTACTTAGAGTTCCTGTTGTTTCTGTGATGGTGTTTCTGTGGGTGTCTTATCATGGAGGGCTTTCTGGCTGTTTATGTTGGTAAGCCATTTTGTGGGAGGAGCATAGGTTGTTTTTTTCATTGGGTTTCTTGTTACACAACTATGTAGGGGATCTTTGGTTTGGCAGCTTCTGCATTGTTTTTGTGTCTTGCCTGCCTAGCTGCCACTTTGCCACCTCTGTGACTTGTGTCCCGTGCTGCTCCACCCTTTCATGTGGCTGCTTTTCTCTTCTCTCAATAGAGACAACATGACAGTCACCACAAGAATAGAGTAAAATATGACAGTATCTTGGTTTGTTTGCCTTTTGGATGTATATCGGATACTTACATGCAGTATGGGCCAGAACATGACTGGTGGGAGCAGAGCACCAGGAGCCTCCCCTCCACATCGTGCACAAGGGCCAGTCACAGTCACCATCCCTGCATTTGTATGAGCACAGGGATTATTTCCTGCGGGGCACACATCACCCTAAGGGGAATAGGGAGGAGTCAGTGCATCTTCCTGCCACCTTCTTCACACAGCTGCACAGTGGGGGCCAGGCCCACCATGGAATTAACAGGCACTATCAGCCTCAGGCGTCCCATTTCCTCCTCAAGCACCCCTACTCTAGGATGTGCCTACATGACACAACTGAGCTCTCCCCCTCTGTCTGCACCTATAGAACATCGAGAAAACTATATTAGAAGTAGGGCTGTCAAGTGATTTAAAAAAAATTATTTATTGCACTGTTAAAAAATAAGAGAATACTATTTATATAAATGTTTTTGGGTGTTCTATATTTTCAAATATTTATTTCAATTACAACACAGAATACAAAGTGTACAGTGCTCACTTTATATTTTTATTACTCATTTTTACAGTGCAAATATTTATATTTTTCAATTCACTTAATACAAGTACTGTAGTGCAATCTCTTTATCATGAAAGTTGAACTTACAAATTTAGAGTTATGTACAAAAAATAACTGCATTCAAAAATAAAACAATGGAAAACTTTAGAGCCTACATGTCCGCTCAGTCCTACTTCTCGTTCAGCCTATCACTTAGGGTATGTCTACACTACGAAATTAGGTCGAATTTATAGAAGTCGGTTTTTTAGAAATCGTTTTTATATATTCGAGTGTGTGTGTCCCCACAGAAAATGCTCTAAGTGCATTAAGTGCATTAACTCGGCGGAGTGCTTCCACAGTACCGAGGCAAGCGTCGACTTCCGGAGCGTTGCACTGTGGGTAGCTATCCCACAGTTCCCGCAGTCTCCACTGCCCACTGGAATTCTGGGTTGAGATCCCAATGCCTGATGGGGCTAAAACATTGTCGCGGGTGGTTCTGGGTACATATCGTCAGGCCCCCCTTCCCTCCCTCCCTCCATGAGAGCAGCAGCAGACAATCATTTGGCGCCTTTTTTCTTGAGTTACCTGTGCAGATGCCATACCATGGCAAGTATGGAGTAACCGTCAGGTAACCGCTCAGGTAACCATCACCGTATGTCTCCTGGGTGCTGGCAGACGTGGTACTGCATTGCTACACAGCAGCAGCAACCCCTTGCCTTGTGGCAGCAGACGGTACAATAGGACTGGTAGCCGTCATCGTCATGTCCGAGGTGCTCCTGGCCACGTCGGCTGGGAGCGCCTGGGCAGACATGGGTGCAGGGACTACATTAGAAGTGACTTGACCAGGTCATTCTCTTTAGTCCTGCAGTCAGTCCTATTGAACCATCTTATGGTGAGCAGCCAGGCGATATGGATTGCTAGCAGTCCTGTTGTACCATCTTCTGCCTGGCAGGCAAGAGATGAGGATGGCTAGCAGTCCTATTGTACCATCTTCTGCCTGGCAGGCAACAGATGAGGATGGCTAGCAGTCCTATTGTACCATCTTCTGCCGAGCAGCCATGAGATGTGGATGGCTTATAAGAACAATTACTTAGCTGCACCATTTCTTATTGGAACCCTCCATGAAGTCCTGCCTGAAATACTCCTTGATGTAAAGCCACCCCCTTTGTTGATTTTAATTCCCTGTAAGCCAACCCTGTAAGCCATGTCGTCAGTCGCCCCTCCCTCCATCAGAGCAACGGCAGACAATTGTTCCACGCCTTTTTTCTGTGCGGACGCCATACCAAGGCAAGCATGGAGGCCGCTCAGCTCACTTTGGCAATTAGGAGCACATTAAACACCACACGCATTATCCAGCAGTATATGCAGCACCAGAACCTGGCAGAACGATACCGGGCGAGGAGGCGACGTCAGCGCGGTCATGTGAGTGATCAGGACATGGACACAGATTTCTCTGAAAGCATGGGCTCTGCCAATGCATGCATCATGGTGCTAATGGGGCAGGTTCATGCGATGGAACGCCAATTCTGGGCTCGGGAAACAAGCACAGACTGGTGGGACCGCATAGTGTTGCGGGTCTGGGACGATTCCCAGTGGCTGCGAAACTTTCGCATGCGTAAGGGCACTTTCATGGAACTTTGTGACTTGCTTTCCTCTGCCCTGAAGCGCATGAATACCAAGATGAGAGCACCCCTCACAGTTGAGAAGCGAGTGGCAATAGCCCTGTGGAAGCTTGCAATGCCAGACAGCTACCGGTCAGTTGGGAATCAATTTGGAGTGGGCAAATCTATGGTGGGGGCTGCTGTGATGCAAGTAGCCCATGCAATCAAAGATCTGCTGATATCAAGGGTAGTGACCCTGGGAAATGTGCAGGTCATAGTGGATGGCTTTGCTGCAATGGGATTCCCTAACTGTGGTGGGGCCATAGACGGAACCCCATATCCCTATCTTGGCACCAGAGCACCAAGTCGGCGAGTACGTAAACCGCAAGGGGTACTTTTCAATAGTGCTGCAAGCTCTGGTGGATCACAAGGGACGTTTCACCAACATCAACGTGGGATGGCCAGGAAAGGTACATGACGCTCGCATCTTCAGGAACTCTGGTCTGTTTCAAAAGCTGCAGGAAGGGACTTTATTCCCAGACCAGAAAATAACTGTTGGGGATGTTGAAATGCCTATAGTTATCCTTGGGGACCCAGCCTACCCCTTAATGCCATGGCTCATGAAGCCGTACACAGGCAGCCTGGACAGTAGTCAGGAGCTGTTCAACTACAGGCTGAGCAAGTGCAGAATGGTGGTAGAATGTGCATTTGGACGTTTAAAGGCGCACTGGCGCAGTTTACTGACTCGCTTAGACCTCAGCAAAACCAATATTCCCACCGTTATTACTGCTTGCTGTACACTCCACAATATCTATGAGAGTAAGGGGGAGATGTTTATGGCGGGGTGGGAGGTTGAGGCAAATCACCTGGCTGCTGGTTATGCGCAGCCAGACACCAGGGCGGTTAGAAGAGCACAGGAGGGCGCGGTACGCATCAGAGAAGCTTTGAAAACCAGTTTCATGACTGGCCAGGCTACGGTGTGAAAGTTCTGTTTGTTTCTCCTTGATGAAACCCCCCCACCCCTTGGTTCACTCTACTTCCCTGTAAGCTCCTCCCCTCCACCCTCCCCTCCTCCCTTCGATCACTGCTTGCAGAGGCAATAAAGTCATTGTTGCTTCACATTCATGCATTCTTTATTCATTCATCACACAAATAAGGGGATGACTACCAAGGTAGCCCAGGAGGGGTGGTGGAGGAGGGAAGGGAAATGCCACACAGCACTTTAAAAGTTTACATCTTTAAAATTTATTGAATGCCAGCCTTCTGTTTTTTGGGCAATCCTCTGTGGTGGAGTGGCTGGTTGGCCGGAGGCCCCCCCACCGCGTTCTTGGGCGTCTGGGTGTGGAGGCTATGGAACTTGGGGAGGAGGGCGGTTGGTTACACAGGGGCTGTAGTGGCAGTCTGTGCTCCAGCTGCCTTTGCTGCAGCTCAACCATACACTGGAGCATACTGGTTTGGTCCTCTAGCAGCCTCAGCATTGAATCCTGCCTCCTCTCATCACGCTGCCGCCACATTTGAGCTTCAGCCCTGTCTTCAGCCTGCCACTTACTCTCTTCAGCCTGCCACCTCTCCTCCCAGTCATTTTGTGCTTTCCTGCACTCTGACATTATTTGCCTCCACGCATTCATCTGTACTCTGTCAGTGTGGGAGGACAGCATGAGCTCAGGGAACATTTCATCACGAATGCATTTTTTTTTTCTTTCTAATCTTCAGTAGCCTCTGGGAAGGAGAAGATCCTGTGATCATTGAAACACATGCAGCTGGTGGAGAAAAAAAAAGGGACAGCGGTATTTAAAAAGACACATTTTATAAAACAATGGCTACACTCTTTCAGGGTAAACCTTGCTGTTAACATTACATACATAGCACATGTGCTTTCGTTACAAGGTCGCATTTTGCCTCCCCCCACCGCATGGCTACCCCCTCAACCCTCCACCCTCCCTGTGGCTAACAGCGGGGAACATTTCTGTTCAGCCACAGGCAAACAGCCCAGCAGGAACGGGATCCTCTGAATGTCCCCTTAAGAAAAGCACCCTATTTCAACCAGGTGACCATGAATGATATCACTCTCCTGAGGATAACACAGAGAGATAAAGAATGGATGTTGTTTGAATGCCTGCAAACATACACTGCAATGCTTTGTTGTACAATAATTCCCGAGTACGTCCTACTGGCCTGGAGTGGTAAAGTGTCCTACCACGGAGGACGCAATAAAGCTGCCCTCCCCAGAAACCTTTTGCAAAGGCTTTGGGAGTACATCCAGGAGAGCCGCGAATGCCAGGGCAAATTAATCCTTTCACATGCTTGCTTTTAAACAATGTATAGTATTTTAAAAGGTACACTCACCAGAGGTCCCTTCTCCGCCGGCCGGGTCCAGGAGGCAGCCTTGGGTGGGTTCGGGGGGGTACTGGCTCCAGGTCCAGGGTGAGAAACAGTTCCTGGCTGTCGGGAAAACCGGTTTCTCCGCTTGCTTGCTGTGAGCTATCTACAACCTCGTCATCATCATCATCTTCTTCGTCCCCAAAACCTGCTTCCGTATTGCCTCCATCTCCATTGAAGGAGTCAAACAACACGGCTGGGGTAGTGGTGGCTGAACCCCCTAAAATGGCATGCAGCTCATCATAGAAGCGGCATGTTTGGGGCTCTGACCCGGAGCGGCCGTTCGCCTCTCTGGTTTTCTGGTAGGCTTGCCTCAGCTCCTTCAGTTTCACGCGGCACTGCTTCGGGTCCCTGTTATGGCCTCTGTCCTTCATGCCCTGGGAGATTTTGACAAAGGTTTTGGCATTTCGAAAACTGGAACGGAGTTCTGATAGCACGGATTCCTCTCCCCATACAGCGATCAGATCCCGTACCTCCCGTTCAGTCCATGCTGGAGCTCTTTTGTGATTCTGGGACTCCATCATGGTCACCTCTGCTGATGAGCTCTGCATGGTCACCTGCAGCTTGCCACGCTGGCCAAACAGGAAATGAGATTCAAAAGTTCGCAGTTCTTTTCCTGTCTACCTGGCCAGTGCATCTGAGTTGAGAGTGCTGTCCAGAGCGGTCACAATGGAGCACTCTGGGATGGCTCCCGGAGGCCAATACCGTCGAATTGTGTCCACAGTACCCCAAATTCGACCCGGCAAGGCCGATTTAAGCGCTAATCCACTTGTCAGGGGTGGAGTAAGGAAATCGATTTTAAGAGCCCTTTAAGTCGAAATAAAGGGCTTCATCGTGTGGACGGGTGCAGGTTTACATCGATTTAATGCTGCTAAATTTGACCCAAAGTCCTAGTGTAGACCAGGGCTCAGACAAACAAGTTTGTTTACATTTGCAGGAGATAATGCTGCCTGCTTCTTGTTTCCAATGTCACCTGAACAGGCATTCACATGGCACTGTTGTAGCTGGCATTGCAAGATGTTTACGTGCCTGATGCACTAAAAATTCATATGTCCCTTCATGCTTAAACCACCATTCCAGAGGACATGCATCCATGCTGATGATGGGTTCTGCACGATAATGATTCAAAGCAGTGCAGACCAATGCATGTTCATTTTCATCATCTGTCACATGTCCCCAACAGAAAGCTGATGTTCTTTTTTGATGTTCAGGTTCTGTAGTTTCCGCATCTGAGTGTTGGTCTTTTAAGACTTCTGAAAGCATGCTCCACACCTCATCCCTCTCAGATTTTGGAAGGCACTTCAGATTCCTGAGTCGAGTGCTGTATTTATCTTTAGAAATCTCACATTGGTACCTTCTTGGCATTTTGTCAAATCTGCAGTGACAGTGTTCTTAAAATGAACAACAAGCTGGGTCATCATCAGAGACTGCCATAACATGAAATGTATGGCAGAATGCCGATAAAACACAGTGCAGGAGACCTACAACTGTCCCCCAAGGAGTTCAGTCACAAATTTAATTAACACATTATATTTTTAACAAGCATCATCAACATGAAGCATATCCTCTGAATGGTGGCCACAACATGAAGGGGCATACAAATGGTTAGCATATCTGGCACGTAAATACCTTGCAATGCCAGCTACAAAAGTGCCATGTGAACATCTGTTCTCACTTTCAGGTGACATTGTAAATAAGAAGCAGGCAGTATTATCTCCTGCAAATGTAAACAAACCTGTTTCTCTTAGCGATTGGCTGCACAAGAAGTAGGACTGCGTGGACTTGTAGGATCTAAAGTTTTACATTGTTTTGTTTGAGTGCAGTTATGTAACAAAAAATTCTACTTTTGTAAGTTGCGCTTTCACGATAAAGAGATTGCACTACCGTACTTGTATGAAGTGAATTGGAAAATACTATTTTATCATTTTTACAGTGCAGATATTTGTAATAAAAATAATGTGAGCACTGTACATTTTGTATTCTGTTGTAATTGAAATCAATATATTTGAAAAATGTAGAAAAACATCTAAAATATTTAATAAATTTCAGTTGGTATTCTATTGTTTAACAGTGTGTTAAAACTGCAATTAATCATGATAACTTTTTTGGGTTAATTGCATGAGTTAACTGCAATTAATCGATAGCCCTAATTAAAGGAATGTTAAGGTTGCAAAGATAAGCACTCCATGGTTAGTAAATGCCAGAATTAATGTTGCCTGTGCAACCTTTATTCAATCACCTTGTGCATATGCTTTGATAGTCTTTAATTATGTACTATTTTTCTTCCACAAAACTCTGCCTCATTCTGTGAACTGGTAGTTGTTGAATATTGCTTTTTATCCTCATCCAAAGTGTAGCCCCAGGCCTTATTTAATGCATACCATCCAAACCCTCCATAGATTGCAGAATATTAATTGCCTCCTGGGTGTTTCTATGGTACGCTCATGGTAGTATCCAAATTCTTCACAAGCACTGAATTTATCTTAACTCCCCGGTGAGAATAGGTGGCTTTATCCCATTTTACAGATGCAGGAACTGAGGCACAGAGTGATTAAGGGAAAAATTGACAAAAGTATCAACTGCCTTAACCTTGAGATGATCCATTCTCTTCTTGCTGTCCCCTCCTTTGTTCACTAAACACTTTCCAGGGGTTCTACAGGCAACAGCCTCATTCACTATACAACCCTTATTCATTCCCACCCTGTGCACTGAATGGGGCAGAGGTCCTGTTGGGGAAAAAAAAAGTGTGATGTCATTGAAGAGACATCTCAATTCTTATGCACCGGGGGCCAAATTAGGGTTGCACAGGCTATCTTAAATGTGGCTTTGCCTAACTTTTGACTGCTTGACTTTACAACCTCAATATTCTTTCAATGTAATCTTCTGATTGCTGTAGTTCCCACGAGGCTGTTATGTAAAACCAACACAATCTCTAACATGGAAAGTAATTATTAGGAAACTAGTTAACTTATTTTAGCTTCTGTTAATGCGATTAGCAGCCGGAAAGGAGGACAGCCAGCACCATGTTTCTAGTCAGCTCTCCCCAGACATCCAGCAAGTGCTCTGTGGGCCATGGGCCACACTGGGAACTTCTGTGCTAAGCACTGTCCAAAAATACAGATAAACATGGTCCTCATGGAGCTTCCAGTCTAAGTAGATGAGCAACATATATAAGGTGGGGAAGAGGGAGACAAACACAGACAATCTTTTCTATATGTAAATGCATTTGTTTTGTTATATTTTGTAATTATATAAAGAAGTAGTGCTCTTTCCTCGACTGTCCCTCCTCCTCTAGACTCTTTGTGGGCTTTGTGATGGCAATAGGTTACGGGAAGGAATAGTAGCGATAAGGATTTGGCAGGGTGGGGGGCATGGGGCATGGTCCATTCATAAGGGATGTCATGGAAGAAAGCACAATGAGATTTGTGGGAGGGAGCATATAAAGCTTCCTGGAGTGGCTCACAGATATGGGTGCCAACCTCAGGGTAGACTGCCACAAACTAGCTGATGGTTGGTGAAATCTAGTTATAGAACACACAGAGTATCCAGTGTGAACTCCTCAAGCACTAAACAGCCTTAATATGGAGTCATGGACAGTCCCCTTGGGCATTCCCATCTATCTTGCCACTCAGGCAAGCCTGCCTTTGTGATAGATGGTCCCTTACATAAAAAATCACAACAATATTCAGGTTTCAGAGTAGCAGCCGTGTTAGTCTGTATCCTCAAAAAGAAAAGGAGTACTTGTGGCACCTTAGAGACTAACCAATTTATTTGAGCATAAGCTTTCGTGAGCTACAGCTCACTTCATCAGATGCATTCAGTGGAAAATACAGTGGGGAGATTTATATACAGAGAACATGAAACAATGGGTGTTACCATGCACACTGTCACGAGAGTGATCAGGTAAGGTGAGCTATTACCAGCGGGGGGGGGGGGGGGGAACCTTTTGTAGTGATAAAAGTGGGCCATTTCCAGCAGTTGACAAGAACTGATACAATATTCAGGTTACTCCCAGTCCCAAAGGATCATCACTTACCCCAGATCAATTGTATCTTAGATCAAAGACAATGCTTGTAGTCAATCCTGTTGTGACGGGTTCGGTCACAGAGACCCCCTCGGGCCTGTCACCAGATGTGCTGGAATTACCTCTGAGCCCGTTTTCCACTGCCAGCTTGAGACTCCAGAACCCTGCCTTGTTGAGGCAGACACACCAGTCTGCTGCAACACAGACCCAGGGTCTGAACCATGCCCCCAAACTTAGACTTAACTGACTTAACTGCAGACTTAACTGAAAACAGCTTAGCAGGTTTCCTTTCTCCAGCACCCAGACACCTAGCTCCCAATGGGATCCAACCCCCAAATAAATCCATTTTACTCTGTATAAAGTTTATACCCTCTATAACACTGATAGAGAGATATGCACAGCTGTTTGCTCCTCCAGGTATTAATCACTTATTCTGGGTTAATTAATAAAGTGATTTTATTAATTATAAAAGTAGGATTTAAGTGGTTTCAAGTAATAACAGACAGAACAAAGTAAGTTACCAAGCAAAATAAAACAAAAATACACAAGTCTAAGCCTCATACATTGAAAAACAGAATACAGGTAAATCTAGAGGTGAAAGTAAGCCGGTACGGCGTACCGGTAAGAGCTGGTGCGCTGTACCAGGACCAGCTTTCAGAGAGGGCAATTTAAAGCCCTGGGGTAGCAGCGGCGGGGCTGCAGCGGGGATTTAAAGGGCCCTGGAGCTCCAGCCACTGCAACCCCCACCCGGGGCCCTTTAAATCCCAGCCTGAGCCCTGCTGCCCGAGCCCTGCAGTAGCGGCAGTGGCGGGGCTCTGGTGAGGATTTAAAGGGCCCCGGAGCTCCAGCCCCTCTACCCTCCTGGGGCCCTTTAAATCCCCGCCTAAGCCCTGCTGCCAAACCCCTGGGTAGCGGCAGTGGGGCTCCGGAGGGGATTTAAAGGGCCGGGGCGGTAGTGGCGCCTGAGCCCCGGGGCCCTTTAAATCCCCAAAGGAGCCCGGCCACCGCTACCCCAGGGCTCGGGCAGCAGGGCTCACGTGGGGATTTAAAGGGCTCGGGGCTCCGGCAGCTGCTAACACAGTGGAGCCCAGAGCCCCGGGATAGTGGTGGCAGCCGGGAGCCCCCAGGACTCCTCAGTGATTTAAAGGGCCCGGGACTCCGCTGTGGTAGCGGCAGCTGGAGCCCTGGGCCCTTTAAATTGCCCCCGAGCCTTGGGGCTCCCAGCCACCTCTGCAGCTGGTAGCTCGGGAGTGATTTAAAGGGCCCCAGGCTCCCAGCTGCCTCTACCGTAGCTGGAGCCCTGGCCCTTTAAATCAAGATTTAAAGGGCCCCGGGGATTTAAGGCCCTGCCTCTTCCAGTTGAGGCCATGCCCCCTGCTCAGGACTCCGGCGTACCCATAAGTCCTCTAACTTACTTTCGCCCCTGGGTAAATCTCACCCTCAGAGTTGTTCCAATAAGCTTCTTTCACAGACTAGACTCTTAGGGCTTGGCTACACTTGCAAGTTACAGTGCAATAAAGGAGCCCCTACCTAGTTCACTACCTGTCCACACTGGCAAGGCATGTAGAGCGCTCCGACTCTGCGGCTACAGCGCTGCTGGTACTCCACCTCGGCGAATGGAATAACATTTGCTGCACCCCCGCTGGAGTGTCGTGGTGCCAGTGTGAACAAGGTGTTGCTTTACTGCACTCTGATCAGCCTCCGGAAACATCCCATAATCCCCTTAAGTCAAGTGACCACTCTAGTCATTGTTTGGAATTGGATGTAGGAATATGGAAATGCCCATTGAAAGCTCTGTTTCTGACAGCCAGCTGCTTATCTCCTCCGAGACAAAGAAACCATTAGTGTAGAATGCTGTGCATGAGAGAGAGAGAGAGAGAGAGAGGGCGGGGGGGGGGGTCTGCTGCTGTCTGAACTTGAAAGACAGCATGCTGACATGCTCGCAACCCCCCAAAAACCTACTCTCTCTCCCCCCACATACACACAACACACTCCCTGTCACACTCCACCCCACCCCCCATTTGAAAAGCACGTTGCAACCACTTGCATGCTGGGATAGCTGCCCATAATGCTCGGCTCCCAATGCCGCTACAAGTGCTGCAAATGTGGCCACGCCAGAATGCTTGAAGCTGTCAGTGTGGACAGGGAGTGCGCTACTGCGCTCTACAAAGGCTGGTTTAACTCAAAGTGCTCTACATCTGCAAGTGTAGCCATGCCCTCTGTCTGGGCCCAATCCTTTCCCCTGATACAGTTCTTTTTAGTTCCAGCTTAGGTGGTAACTAGGGGATTTCTCATAACTGCAGCCCCCTTTCTTCTGTTCCACACCCTTTTATATCTTTGGCACATGGAGGGAATCCTTTGTCTCCCTCTGGGTTCCCACTCTTCCTTCTAAATGGAAAAGCCCCAGGTTTAAGATGGATTCAAGTATCGGGTGACATGTTCACATGTCACTGTAAGACCTCATTCTTCATTACCCACAGGCTGGCCCCAGGTCCACAAGAAGGCTTACAGGTAAATAAACCATCTACAGCCAGTTGTCCTAGTTGATGGGTGCCATCAAGATTCTAAACCACCATTAATGGCCCACACTTTGCATAATTACGGTAGGACCTCAGAGTTAACTTCGTATTTCTCGTTTTAGATACAAGAACGATACATGCATACAAATAGGACGAACACACTCAGTAGATTACAAACTTTGTAATGGTACCTTACAAGAGACCTTTTGCATAAAGCATGTTCCAGTTACATTATATTCACATTCCAAGCATATTTTCAAAAAGCATATGGAGTGTAACATCACACCTGTAATAAAGTAACAACAGATATATTAATTGGAAAAAGAAACAAGAGTTATTTACAAGGTTAAAGCAGGTAAACATACACACACAAATGAGTTACAGTCTTAGGATCCAAAAAGTAACAGAAGCTGCTGTACTGTGCAAGCTCTATGTGTCCTTTAGGGCTAACCCAAGCTAAGCAACTTGGGGATCCCTTGCTCATGCTTAGAAATGTTGCCCTCTCCAAATTCCAAGCAGCATAGTGATACAGAGCCTTCTGGTCAGGGATTTTTATTCCCTTCCCCCAGAGTTCAAACTGTGATGGGACATGCACATACCCTGGTCCCCTCTTCCTGGGTGTGGGGGGAGCAATCAACAAAGTCTTTTGTCCATTGATGTTCCACAATGGTTCATCTGGCCTTCTTTTGCTGGGCAGAAGATGCCACCTCTTATGTTAAACTAGTATTTCACACTAGGTAATGCTTCTCTCCTGGTTTGGGCATGTTCCAGTCTTATAGCAAACATTTAAATCTTAATTTATAACATAGGTTACAGATATTATAAATGAGATTAATGCATGCAGCAACCCACACGCATTTCATAAAGACTAAACACATTCTTGTAAACTTAACATCTATTTTAACATTGCTAACACACAAGTGAACCAGACTGGTTTCCAGCTATGCATTTGTCAGTGTTCAGTGATGCCTAGGGGCCTTGGCATGAGGTAGCATCTGGTCTGCCAGTGTCATAGAGCAGACAAGCAGTTGGTTGAGACTGGTCTTATTGGTGGCTCTGGCTCTCTGACTAGCAGGGAACGGAGTCCCAGAGTACTCCACCGAGAACACCCAGCCATAAAGCCCCCAACACTTTCATGAGGGCAAAAAAGCACTTGGCCTTAAAGAAGGGACCTGGTATATCATGATCTGAGCTCAACCATCACACACTTTTTTAGGGATCCCCCAATTGCATATGCTTGTCATCCCTTTGCTGTGGGCATGGAACTCACTTCTCCTTCTCAGCCTATCCCACCACACTTTTAAACAGCTAAAAATAGCACTTTCCTCATTTGTTTTTTCTAGCTTGATCCCTGTTGGTCCCAGACTTGGCGCCCTCCTCCATCCCCTTGCTCCCGTTTCAGCTCCTCCCCCCCTACCCCCGCGCCCCTCATATTTGTTGTTCTTCTCATCTGAAGTTCGGGGAACTGTTTTAACAATGTTCTAAACTGTGTTTTTGTTCCATTATGCTGTGTTGCTCAGAGCACCTTGCCAAGGGAGGTGGTTTATAAATACTATTATTACTGTAAAGATGTAATCCTGCAAAATAATGAAATGTGGCTGACATGAGTAGACTTTGAGCCATACATAGTTCTAGATCTACAGAAGGAAGCTGAGAGCTGGGTATACTTGTGTGCTCTCATTCTCTTCCGGGGCCCCTTAGCATCATAAAATGTTTCTCTGATGATCCGTTCATTTAACCAAGCCTGGGGAGAGTTTCGTCCCATTCCCGTCCTATTAATAATGGAACAGTGAATGAGTTTAAAGAAAATTAGGCTCTGTCCAACGATGTGCATTTTCCAAGATGTTCTCATTGCTGCCCTCTCATGCTTGAAAGCAGACAAGCACCTGTCCTAGTTACCAGGGAAGGTCTAGCTGCAATCAAATGGCTAAATTCACCCCCCAGGTCTATGCAAGCCTCTTCCAGTGGCCATAGGAGGCCAGCCAAACGTAGGTGTGCTGCCTAGAGAAAAGGCATGGCCAGGGTGATGGAGAATGCAATGATTCAGTGCGTCTGCCTCCATCAGCAAGTACCTGTGGAGCTGGCAGTGTGGTTTCAAGCTTCCCTTCCCTGGCAGAATCCTCAGGGAAAATAGGAAGCCTCAACATCGCCTGTCCTCCCCGCCGGGTAAATCCCCACTCCAGCACAACAGGACCAGACTGCGGCAGGAGAACGTAAGGCACACCGGGCTATGCCAGATTCAATCACTCTGGGTGCAGGAAACCATCTCCCAAATGGACAGTCTGTCTTCCCTTCTGTGGTCTTGCTAGTTTTAAGCTAACCTGAATTAACCCAAAGTAAGAGTGCCCACCCAGCCTTTTGCACTGCAATTGGTTTAAAATCACGCCTTTGAGGAGACCTCCTATATGGACTTCCCCACAGTCACCCTTGCCTTTGTAGCCTCTCTATTGGATTATTGCAATGCGGTGTATGTAGGAGAACTCTTGAAGCTACAGCCGGTACAGAATGTGGCTGCCCACTTTATTAGGGAGTGATAATGTCAGACACAGGCAGCAGCTAACGCTCCTCTTTTGTCTTTCCTGAGTACAATTCCGAAGCGTCGATGGATCCACCATGCGCTCTGGTTTGGATCCTGAGTATCTGCGAGACCGTCTTTCTCCCTGGACTCTGCCAAGAAGGCTGCGATCAGATGAGCGGCTTTTACTAACAATCTGTAGGCGTAGCTATCTAAACGGTAGAGACAAGGTTTTCAGTGGAGGGTCCTCAGGTCTGGCATTCACCCCCTCTTCTACGCATGCTTGTGAGTAAGAACTTATGGGGGGAGGGATCCATTTTGTTTGCTAGTATTGTAGTTTGTATTCACTTTTTGGCATAAGTGCCCAGAGACTGTTTCCATGGGTGCCCTTTTTATTAACTTCCACACAAACAAATGCTACTCTGCAGGGGCGTTGTGCACGCTAATTAACGTCTGTGCAGTGCTTTGAGATACTCAGATAAAAGAAACCTATATAAGGGCAAAGTATTGATTCTTTTATGCGCACTATCCTTATTGTGGAGCTCCATGGGCTTCTTCTGGCTTAAACATGCGAAGGAGGGAGCGTGTAACAGAAGTCTCACTCTTCGTCGCCCATTAAAATGGCGCGTGAAGGGGGAAAATACCTTGTATTTTGCTGTATTAAAAGATGTATGTGATAAAATCAATTCTCAGGATTCCAGGCTCGGGATGTGACGTCTGGAGGCATCGTCAGGGATTGGGACGATCAACGACTCCTCAGGGTCTTTTATTTTATTTTTTGTGAATTACTTTTATAAGGGTGAGTGGATTGGACTAGAAAGGGGTTTGCGAGACCACAGCCACGCACGGGAGTGGTGTTTTACTCCACAGTAAAGTTAAGTTCTACCTTAATGCGGCCTGAGAGGCTGTTAATATATGATCAAGAAATGTCGTTTTGTAACCCTGCAAAACCCAGGGGCACTACTTGGTTCGCTATTTTATTGGCAACAATAAAACCTGGAAAGAAAAGGAGCCTGCGTTGATCCAGATACCTTGAGACTAACTTATGAAGCAGGATGTGTTTATCGGGACTTGGTTTGCTGGGACAGAAGCCCTGAGAAGCCGCCAGTACGGGTCATTAAGAAGAGTTTCTTGCCTTAAGGTAGGCTGCGCATGCCTGAGTCAAACCAATACCGCAGCTCTTTGGTTTTGATTATGTCACGATCGTCATTTAGAGCAGCTTAAAAAGAAAAGGAGGACTTGTGGCACCTTAGAGACTAACCAATTTATTTGAGCATAAGATTTCGTGAGCTACAGCTCACTTCATCGGATGCATACTGTGGAAAATACAGAAGATGTTTTTATACACACAAACCATGAAAAAATGGGTGTTTATCACTACAAAAGGTTTTCTCTCTGCGCACCCCACTCTCCTGCTGGTAATAAAAAAAAACAACAACCCAAACCCTTCGGCGGAACAAGCAAGGACGTGATTGGCTCCAGCTGGATTGATTGAAGCCGTGGTGTATTGGCAATATACCTGTCCGCTGCCCTCCCGTCACGCGCCCTTGCCTCCGCTCTGCGCTCAGACAAGGCGAGGTCTTAGGCACTGGAGCTCGGGGGAAATAGAGAGGTGAAGAGGTTCCTACCTGGACGCTGGACATGTGGGGCGCTATTCCAACCGGGTTAACCGTTATCGTTCGTTCCCCCGCCCTCTCCATGATCCCCTCCCACCAAGGCTGTCGGTGAAGGCGAATTGGGAAATCATATGTCTGGCTGCCTCAATTACCAAACGCGGCGCAACTGACTCGAGAGCATCTGCTCTTTGAGCCAAGGCAAACACTGCTGCAGCACGATTAGCTCCCCAGCTCGGTGAAATCCTTATCAGTTTGGAGGGTAGAGCGCACGATTTCCTTTGAACTTCCTGTTTACCAGAAGCACACTCACTGAAGGACATCTTAAAGTCTTAGGAAGACCGGGGAAGAGAGAGAGGGACTTAGCCACGGCCACAACACACAAGAGGAAATACGGTGACCACGACAATAATTTCAGGCACAAGGGTCCCAGAATGGTATTTGCAATGAGCATGGGGCAATGGCTTCTGTTTTGTTTAAACCACCATGCAAACTTTCCCAGAAGCCTCGAGCCTTTATTTATTGATGAGAAATTCAAAATATAGCGTGTTTCCAATATGAATATGCGAGGCAGGAGGTCAACAAATTTTGTACCATCTGTACCAGCTGGTGATCCGTATAGTATCAATATGTGAAAGCATCCAATCACCATTCTCTTCGGAGAAAATCAGGAAAGCTAATCAACTGAAAATCCACTTTAATGTAATAAAGCTACTCTGAAATAATAACACACTTTCATGTTCGGTATGTACTGAGAAAGTAACGCGTTGCACCACTTAGCCACGTTAATCCCTTGATACAGGCTCACAAACGCCTATAATTGGAAATCTCATGTAAACGCCGTCTCTTGATGCAATTCAGATGTGTTTCTATGTAAACAGAGACTTGGGCATTATAATAGAAGCAGTTCTTCAATCGGGAATTAACTTGTGCGACTGCGGCATTGCTTATATTTACTCGTTTATGACTTTCTTTCTGACTTCCCTTAGGCGTTAATTTGTTAGCCACGTACTAAGATTAGTACATTTGACAGCGCACACTGTGATTACCCTATCCAGGGTGCGAGTACAATTTGTAACGTGGGAGTTTGGTGTGGGATCGCTTATAAGGCACTTCCCACGCAAACGGTCACTTTTACATCGCTTACATCAAATTGATGAAGTCCCGGTTATTGAGAGTACAGGTAGGACAGATGCTCTGGTGGGAACGAAAGTTACACACGTCTCTCATGCCACCCCTCCCTAATGAAGATAAATAGCCGGGACTTAGGGTTTGTTTGTGTTTGTCCTGTGTTTCGGTTTCCCCACGGTGGAATAAATGGAGCTGAGTGTAGAAAAGGAAACGATAAGAAATGCAGTGTGGGGGAGCTGACGTTAAAAGCACCTACCGTCGGCAGTGCAGACAGTGCCACTCGTTTCATGACTTTACCCACGCGTGCAGGGATCGCTTCTGGGGTGGAATGTTGTTGCCCCCGAACGCGCTGTCCTGTTTTTTGCTCACTGGATTGCAATAAGGAAACCAGAGTCACGAACTGACCCAGAGAAATCAGAAACCCTTGTAACAGTGCAGGGACCGGCCCCTCTGTTACGGGTTCCCCTCTCGTCGATGGTCCGTTGGAAACGACTGGCGTTCCCGTGTGTCTCGGGACTAACGGGGGTGAGACGGAGGCCAGCTATGAACCCTCCTCGGGACCAGGTCCGAGCCAGGCGCGCTAGCGAGCGGGACAGTGAGCTCCAGCACGTGCGCCTCCCGGGGCAGCCTGCTGCCCCTGCGGGGTTGGGCGTGCGGCATTGGCCACCCCGAGCCCCACATGCCTCTGCCTGGCACCCTCGGGGCGGTGTTTTGACTGTTCACTGTGCTTGGGGAGCACAGGATTCAACGCCCCTCGCCTCTGATTTTGGGGCTGTTTTTCAATCTCTCCTGAATGAACACTGCCCAGGGGCAGGTGTCATGTTTTCCTACCCGAGTTGCCCCTTTGTGGGGACGCTAGTTGCGCGAGATTACCGGGGGGGGGTCGTTATCTGGCCCATTATTTGACCACTGGTGATCGAGGATTATTAATTAGCATTGAGCTGTTCCTCAGGGGAGGGGCGGAGCCGTGTCCCTGGCACACAGTGCGGGGCACTGCCCTGCCACAGATCGACCCCAGGCGCGGGTGATTGCGTGACTGGCCAGGCGGAGCGGCGAGAGAAACCCCCCGCTCCGCAGGGCTGTTTGCCCAGCGTTGCTGTCGATGTTTTAAATTCTCTTTCCACTCTGCTTGGGTACATTTGATATCAACACGGCTCTGTGCGGTTCAAAAGAGCTGTTGACAAGCAGACGGGATATCTCAACGTCGAACCCTCAGGCGGGAAACAGCTTCTGTGAGCTAAGAAAACGAGGTTTGTCTCTTCCAAGGAGCTGCCGTAGCAAAAGTGCACTCTGCTGGGCACCTGGTGCCCCCCTCCCAATAAATCGGCTGCCTGCACTAATGCCATGAGCAGACACCGTCTCTTCAACTCGACTCCCTCCCCCCGCTGCACACCTGGGTTTTGCCACCAAGACTTAAAAAACAGAACCGATGATCTCCCCTCCCTAAGGAAACTGGACCATAGGAAGTGCTACAGTGCATCAGACCAGCGGTCCATCCAGTCCAGTGTCCTGGCTCTGGCAGTGGCCAAGATCAGATACTCCAGAGAGGAAGGTACCAGAAACCCCAGTAGGCAGTCATGGGAAGACTTGTCCATGAATCAAAGTTTCTTCCTCCCTCCTCCGGAGTCAGAGGTTTGCTCATGCTCTGAAGGGTAGAGTTCATATCCCTTCCAAACCTCTCCAGTGTGTTCTGCTTTGGCTTTGTTTGCTTTTAAATCCCTGGGGGTTTTGTGATCCAGATGCATTTCTAAATAGGCTTTTGCTGAATGCAAATTAGCCTTTACATTTATGAAAAGGCTTCCACTGGATTTCACTTGGATTAGTATTGGCCTGTTTAATTTTTCATTTGTTAAAAATAAATCCCTTGAGAGAAAGTCAACGCATTTCTTCCGGGGGGGGGGGGGGGACTCTCATACAGCCCCAGACCAAGGGGACGCTTTCTGAGAGGATTCTGGGTTGAGTGACGTGCGAGCCTTTGTTTGGCTGCTGTTTCCATTCTTTTTAATGTAAGATACCCAAGATGTCAGATTCTGTGACAGTTTGATTAGAAAGGCTAAAATGGAAAATAGGTGTCACCTAAAGGGCACGTCCCCAGTGATTAGGCTTCATGTAATTCATCTCCAAATTGAGGGAAGAGCTACTAATTCACCTTTTGGAAACCGATTTCTGTCTGCCTCAGTCTTTTCAGATGAAAAAGATGAATTATGGCTACGGATGCTAGCTCCCTCTTCATGACTTGGCTATTTCTTTAGCGTTTATATTGTTTCAACCCTATCTGTTTTAGCTGGGTTCTGTTGGAAACTAGTTAATGTGATTAATGAGAGGCCGGGAAGAAGTGACACACATTTACGGGGCGAATGTTAGTCTAAACTTTAAATAAAGAAAAGTTTGGGGGTATTGAGGAGTATCCAGCCCGTCCTGTTAAAAGGATCTCGAACGCAAAAAGATAAAATTCTTGGGGCAAAAATACATACATAAGAGGAGCCTGCATATTGGAATGAGGTGATCCGCTGTTGATTGCGGATGATTTGAGGCGAGTAGGATGGATGGATGGACCTGCTTCCTTCTGCAAAGAAGGAAAAAACTGTTCTGAAAGGCTGAGCCGTTCGATTTCATTTGGCTTCATTCTCTGAATTCCCGGTCGCCCTGACATGGAATCTTTCCTAACGTGCACTTGTTTTTAGGTAACATAACAGCAAACATACACTGCTAAGGCCGTAATAAGCCAGTTGCTGCCTTGATTCTACCCTCCACTCACATTTCTGGAGTTCGATTTTGCAAAACGTCAACAGATTTGTGTTGAACCCTCATGGAATAAACTTCTGGGTTTCCTTACTTCGGAAAAGAAAGCAAACTGCCCCAGTTGGTGGGTTTTAGCCCCTGGACAAAAATAAAAAATAAATGTGGTTGCTCAAATTTATCAACCAGTCCCCATGACCAGCTTTTCTTTTGTGTCTGTGTTTGTTTTCTCAAGACCTAAGCAATTTTTAATATACTATATCCTTCCCGCTTAATCCCCCTCGTTTATTGTATAATTACAGTTTCAAAATGATTATGTAATTAAAATCATGTTTCACTGCTGCATACTTCAAAAGGAAGGCAACCTTCCCCAGCATTATTTGCTGGTGATGTAATAATTTCCCTGTGATATTTAAAATAAACACATTAGTTCAAGAATTCTAAACATGTCTGAAAGTATATAGTGGAATTGATTGGCATAAGGCGAGGTTGTAAAGCAACGGTGAAACCTATCACTAGTTTAATATATTTCTATGCTCCCATGCAGTGTAAATTATAGGATAATGGGGTGCAGGCGATGGTAAGCTCTGTTTATATAATCCATTTCTTCACACAAGTTCCCATTGCTTTTCCTTCCCTTTGCTGTATGTGGTGGTTCTCTGATCCTACTGACCTCAGCCATGTGTTTTCACTTTTTCTTCTGATCTCAATTCCATGACCAGCGGGGAATAAAATACAAATTGAATAGTAACCATTCACAGGCCACTCTTTTCAAACTGTTGTTAAGCCCTCTTTGTCTTGTCTAGCAATTGATAGATAAATGTGTTGTATTTTACCCAACTCTCTCTCTCTCTTTTTCTTGTAAAGCTTTGTTGCCTCACTGGCTTAGCCCATCTTTTAAAAGAAAATAATTTCATCAGGGCTTGTCACCAAAATGGACCGTTCCCTTCCTTTGCAGCTCAACGGGGTGATGGCTAAGCAGTGGAATTTAAAAAAGAATGAGAAGGAAAAAAGGAACAGCCCCCACATTTGGTCGGTATATTCCCAGCATGAGCGAAGGTTAATTTTAAATGGGACTTGTTTCCTCTACGTGGTAAATAAGGTGCTCCCCGGGTTGCATGCAGATACTTTCTGAAAAGAGGAACGTTAAGTGCTTGAAAAAGAAAAAAAACTTTTCCCTTGCCCTTCTTTCATTACAAACCTGCTTTCTGCAGCGTTGGGAGAGGCCGGGGCTGTTTATTCAGCTTTTCTTGAAAACGAACAGCAACTAAGAGAAGTTTAAACAATCTCCTGTTATTTTTGGGCTTGTTTTTCCAGTGGTCTCCTCCCCGACTTCTTCCTGGGGTTATAATGCAAAAGAAAATAATTTTGGAAACCCATTATTCCACAGGAAAACATTTAACCAATCCCATGCTCTCTGTTTGATCAAAGAAACAATTGCACGTGAAAGTTTCTTTTGTCCTGATGTAAACTGCAGAATAATAATGATTATAATTATTACCAAATTGTCAGCGCATTGAAGCCTGTTTCGAGTAATATTGAATAACAAAAACTTTGCTCTGTTAATCATGTCACTTTAACAGACTACCTTGATCCAGCTAGATAAAAGTCTGATTTCCTATTATTAGCTAGTTTTAAAAGAAGTGATTTAAATGAGATACTTTAGTTAGATCTCCATTTCCAAGGACTCTTGCAAATGAGCAAACATTGCAGCAGAGCATCGGTCTCTAACCAAAATAAGCCAGATTCTTGTGCGAAAGAGAAATATTTTGCAACCACATTTCTAAAACTGAAATAGGTAAATCAGTCAGACGCTGAAATTAATAGTGTAATGAGTTTTGGAGACGAAACTAAACAAGAGTAACACTTTTTTTTTTTTTTAAGGCCACGTGTAATCTGCCTTTGGAATCTGGAACAGAAGTCGCATCGATATGGTTTCGAAATATGTGTAAACTAATATGAAATTCCTTGTTGATGGTGAATGTTGGAAGTAAAGCCCAGTACCTGTAAAATGAGCCCCTGTCTATCACATGCTTCATATTAAACTTTCATGCAGTTTTCCTTCGCTGTTTTTTTTCCTGCTAAAGGGTTCTTATAAACTTTCCTTCGTTTATTTAGCCTGGTTTTCATTGCTGCAGTTTTGCATGGTTTGCCTTTGTTTAGTTTATTAACCCACAGGGTTACTTTAACTAAATATTTGGGCTGAATACTTTGGAGTTGGATTTCAACATTTTCTAACAAAATTACTGAGTTTTTTGAAGCCACACAGAGAACTCTGTGTTGACTTGATTAGTCAATTTAACAGACTATGGGGAAAATAAAAATAAGAAACATACCTGGTGTATCCCCTGTAATGAGAAATTGGACTGAAAGCATCTCTTATTTAGTATTTTAGATAACATCAAGGCTGAGTTAATTTTCAATAACATTTTAATAGAAATGTCAAACTTGTAACACCTCTGCCTTTGCCTTTACTGGGTTGGGAAAGAGGCAGTGTCCCATTCATGTGCTCAAGGTGCTGTTTTCCCAGGCCCTAAAATAATATACGCTTCCCTTAAGACAATATAAAGGAATCCGTGACAGAGAAGGTTAGTGCAAGTGCTGTCTGTTTGGTGTGTGTCAGCTCAGATGGAGGCGTGTGCCCCCCCCACCCCCACACACACACACAAAAGGTTCTTATTACACACACCCTTTCACATCAGGCTGGCCTTTGAAAGCATTCTTGTTTCAACTGTTTTTCTGAATGGATAAGTATTGCACAGCTATAATGTTATTGCGTAATAAGTCACCCAGTGGAACCCATCTCCCTAAAGATGTGTCAGTTACACATACACACATGTTTGGGGCTGTGTCTTGGTAGGGCTGTGTAGGGCTCTGCTGTACAGCTAGCAACCTAGCTCGGCTCAGATCGGCTCCAGGCCTGAGCCTGAAACCTGGGTGGTCGTCTCTTCATCTTGTGAAGAGCTGGGCGAGCTTCACGCTGACAATCCCATCTGGGAACTCACAAAAGGTTCGGGGGCGGGGGGGGGAGCTCATCAGGGGGTGAGTCTGGGAGGAGGGAGAGCAAGGGGCACATTGAGGAGCAATGGGGCAGATTCCAGAGGGCCAATGGGGCAGCAAGTCAAGCTCAGGGGCCACTGAGGAGAGGGGGGCAAATGAGGGCAGAGGGGGCAGATCCAGAAGGCTATGGGGCAGTTGCCTGGACACAGAATGGAGGCAAAAGCAACAGGTCAGGCAAGAGCAAGTGAGCAGGCTCAGAGGGCAAAATGTGATAGTGAGGACAGAAGGGTAGAATAAGGGGACGAGGGAGCAGTGGAGATTCCCACTCATGGCATCATAGTCCCAAGCACGGCCAGTGCCCATACTCTGAGTGTAACCTACCCCCTCAACCACTCAGCCACATTTCCATGAGAAATGCCTCTTATGCTTTTCCTAACTGCTGAAATATAGTGTCAGAGTAGTAACCAGGAAAGTCCGTTCCAAAGTGCTGCTGTTTTAAATAAACAAGAATCTCCCCATAGTGACTCCTAGTTGTTAGGGATGCAAATCATTCAGCTCTGTGTAGAGTGCCAGCAATAGGCCTGAGAGTTAATGGGTGCCTAGTGCTGGACCTCTATGCAGGGGTGCACTTCATCCTACGGTGCCTCAGAAGCTGAGTTTCCTTGACTATTGTATTTTTGTTTTCAAAAGGGGATGGTTACCACCTTCATTTCCAAAGGTCCCCCTTCCCAGCTGTGATGCTCAGCAAATTCTGACTATTCTGCATGTAAAGTCAAGAGAGAGCTTAAAAGGACCAGTGCCAGCAAAGGACAGGGTGTATTTTATTGCTAACATGCCATGAAAGGACTGTATTTCACAAATGTGAGCTCACACTCACCACTATAAAAGAGGCTGTTTTTAGAAATGTAAAACAAACAAAAAATCACTAATTATTGTTGATAAATAAAAGATTATTTAAAAAACTCACCACAAGCAGATCTTAGATCACCTGTAAGAACAAGAGACTTCGTTATATCTTCTAGAGACATGCTATTGCCAATCTGTTTTCCATGGAAAGCACTCAGATTCTTTGGTGATGGGCAGTACTACAAAACCATAAGGTAAGATACGTTTATACATGTGTCCATAAAAAAGGAAGTGTCTGTCCCTGGTGTGGTGTATTGAAAACTGTGTTAAAACTGAAGGCTGTTACTTTCAATTTTAGGGTTTTTATTTTCTGGTCCTGCTTGCAGGCTAGAGTTCTGTAGGGAAGCAAGTTATCTGGGCCTTGTGACAATTAGCAGACTACCAGCAGAAAGTAAGGTGGAGTGAGTTCTGCCTCGCTGTTTTAGGGAGCAGTCTGCTTTGTCTCACTCTGGTTTGGGGTTCTTTTGAGTTATTGTTTTGAATTGTAAGGAAAAAAAAGTAGTATTACACTGCAACCTTCCAGCAAAAGTACTTATGTTTTTATCTAACTTCTCTGGGTGCATGCCAAGAAACATAACACCTTGCTCTAGGCAATTCTGGACAATTCCTTAAATCTCCAACTATAAAATATAGCACTCCTGTAATCCCCCTTCAACTATCAATCGTCTCATCAACAACAACCGACAATAACCACCCGCAAAAACATGTCATTTCAGTCAACAAGATTACATAGTATGAACATGAAATAGTCAGCTGTATGTGGACGGGCCACTCACCTCTCATCTTGAAACCAAACACTGAACTGCTTCACAATTGCCTTGAAAATAAAATGAAAGTATAAAAATATCTAAAGTTTCTTTGTTATTACTAATAATAACAAGTTAATATATTTATTCTTACACCAAAAGTAAATATGCATGACATATTGTACATTTATAATACTTTAAATTTTTATTTGATTTTTATAGCATTTGTACCTTCTATCCAAGGGCCTCAGTGCACGTTACAAACATTTAAGAATAAAATGACACAAAATCCTCTATGAAATCGATAAGTAGTATTAACCCTATCTTACATTATTTATTTATATTTATGGGGAAACTGATGAACAGAGAGGTTAAAGGGCTTGCTTATCATCACACAGCAAGACCATAGCAGGCTGAGAATAGAATCCTAACTCTCAACCCTATATTTTATCCACTGTGTCATGTTTTCTGGGCGTAAACAATTTTTTGCAAAATATATGACTCATTAAATATAAAAAAGCCATCGTAGGAAAACTGGGTAAAAATCACATTCAGTTTTAGAGAGACAAGGTGGGATAGGTAATATCTTTTATTGGACCAATTTCTAGTTGTGAAAGAGGCAAAGTTTCAAGCTACTCAGAGCTCTTCTTCAGGACATTCATTCAGGTCAGTGTCAGACGTTTAGGATAACTGGAGCCCAGCTAATGGTACGGAAACAAGATAAAAGCAAATTGAAGAAGGTTAATCAGTTATTGCTATATTTAGTGTTGCTATTATTTCTCAGTCTCAGCAGTGATCTTGCAGTACTATTGTGCCAAAAATTAGAATAAATATACTAAGACCAGATTTATGTTAGAGCTCATTCACAATATCCAGATCTCCTCTACTTCATTAGTAATTCGGTGACAGAAATTATTTCCTTGCACAAATAAAGCTATATTCAAATGTATCCTTTTCTTCTTAAGCCAAATAACAATAAAAACAATGATGTCTCACTTCAAAGAACAGTGAAGTGCAAAAGAAGCCTACACCCATTTAGCAATCATTTAGTGTAGCAGGTGAAGATAGCAAACATGGATGAAGACAAAGAAACATCAGGGTGCTATGGAAGAGGGAAGAGTCAGACATTGGGAAGAGTAGGAGACAAGAGATGAAGCAGGGAGAGGAGACCTGATGAGGGTGTAGCAGAAGTGGAGACATGAGCACATAAGAATGGCCAGACTGGGTCAAACTAATTGTCCATCTAGCCCAGTTTCCTGTCTTCTAACAGTGGCCAGTGCCAGATGCTTCAAAGGGGAACAAATGGTACAGGGCAATTATGATCAAGATAGATCCTACATAACAGCAGAGACCAAAAATAATGTGCTTTGTTACTGTATATTGCCACAGACAAAAGAAACAAAATCATGCATTTAAGACTATAATTCTGTCTTGACATATAGGCGTCATCAAAACCTTCAGGCTTTGCTCTCTATGTTTATGAGGACCCCACAATACTATTAGTCGAATGCCTTACTTCCCATTTTAAGGAACCTCAAAGATACTGAGGACTCAGTTCTAACGCTGCTCAACATATTCATATGAATCTGCAATGGAACAGCAACAGAACTGGTAATTCTTGTTATCCATGTTTGAACTTCCATTAACATGATAGAACAAGTGTGAAACAAGAAAAGAACATGCCATACTTCTTATGCATGTATGCAGGGCTGAAGATATGTATCCATTATATTATTTGTTAATTTTTTTAATGCTGAAAAGGGTGTCCCTTCACAATTCTTGGTGTCCTATCCATTATTTTAAAGAACAATCCTTATAAGAATAATTATCCAATAACAAAAGAAAACCACAGTGATGCTCTGTACCTCAGGGGAACACCCAGCATCCCCATGTTCATCCTTGTAAAATGATTGTGTGGTGTCCAATGCAAAGTTTGTCATGGGTGTCTTTGGAAGGCTCATGATGTACTGAGCACTGTTGTTATAGTGATGCAATAGCGATGTTATGGGTTATAATTTCATGTACATAGTTATGAGGCTGAAAATGTATACTCATGGCTTAAAGCAAGCCCAGACAAAAACTCTCCAGAAGCAGAGGGGCAGTTCACACCTCATCAGGGCATGAATGGGACAAACCCAGCCCAGCCTCCCAGGAACAAAGGATGCTGGCCTAGGCATCAACAAAAGAATCTGTTAGACTCTTCAGTGAATCACCCCCTTCCTTTGGTCAGTTTGGAACTGTGATGAGGTAATGCTCACCTGACTCTGAAGGGGGGGGGCAAAGCCAAGAGGGAAGAAAGGACATGATAAAAGGGAGAGACATTTGCCGTGCTCACTCTCTCTTCCACCTACATCTACAGACACCACACCAAGCTATTGAAGCGCTCATCAAAGGGAAGAGCCTGGCTAAAGAGCAACCAGGCAGCCTGTGGTGAGAAGCATCTAAGTTTGTAAGGACACTGAAAATGTTAAGATCAGCTTAGAATGCATTTTGTTTTTATTTCATTTGACCAAAGCTGACTTGTTATGTTTTGACTTATAATCAGTTAAAATCTATCTTTATAGTTAATAAATTTGTTAGTTTATTCTACCTGAAGCAGTGCCTTTGGTTTGAAGCATGTCAGAGGCTCCTCTTGGGATAACAAGCCTGGTACATATACATTTCTTTGTTAGGTTGATGAACTCATATAAGCTTGCAGCATCCAGCAGGCATAACTGAACACTGCAAGATGGCGGTTCTCAGGGTTGAGTCTGGGACCAGAGATATTCGCTAGCGTCATTCGGTTGCAAGTAGCTGGGAGCAGCTTACATGCCAGAGGCTGTGCGTGAACAGTCCAGGAGTGGGAGTTCTCACAGCAGAGCAGGGTAAGACTGGCTCCCAGAGTCAAGGACTGGAGTGACCTAGCAGATCACTGGTCCAGATAACACCAGAGGGGAATGTCACAACCACACACAACAAAATTAAATGACATACTCATCCACTAACATGAAGGAGCAAAATATACCCCACAAAATAAAAATAATTTCCACACCCTCAGCCTATATTTATGTATAAGTTATGTGGGGGGGCAGGGCATGGTGGCAAGGGTGTATACTACATATATATCCAACTTTACAGAGCACTTTCTTCTGCAATTGGAGTGGACTGACATATCAAATTTCAAATGGTGAGTGTTTTCTATAAAGAATTTGAGAGATTAGGGTCCAAGGCAGTTGGGAACCAGGACCATAGTAACTAAAGCACTTGGCTTTATAGATGGAGGGATACTAAGAGTTTTAGTGTTTAGAAATGTTTTAGAGATGATATTATATAAAGTCATTTTTTGAAAAATATGGAGGCTGTACAGAATACACGATGGCGTAGTACAGTATAATTTTTGTATTGTCACTCCTTTTGGATGATCTGTCACTCCTTTTGGAGGGATCACTTGTGATCTTGCTAAGCAAGGTCGTCATCTCAAGGTTTAAGTTAGGTATTAGGAAAACTTTCTAACTACAGGGATAGTTTAGTACTGAACATGGGTGGTGGGTATAGTAGGCCAAGGGAGGCTAAGCCTCCCCTAGCGCAGCTACCACTGACCCACCCCTAGATGCCTGGGCTGGGGTGTGCCCGCCTGCACTCCACCTCTTCCTCTCCCTGCTCTGTCCCTTCCCTGAGGCCCCCACCACCCATTGCTGCCTGGTGAGTCCCTCCTCGCTCCTCTTCTCCAGTCCACCCCCACTTTTGGAGGTCCCCACTACTCCGTGTCCCTCTTCACCTTCACCACTGCGACTGTGAAACCCCCCCACCCCCCCGCCACCATGTCCCTCCTCTCCTCCACACCCCTCCACCGCGAGGTCACCCGCCACATCTCTCCTCACTCCTCTCTCCCCAGAGGCCTGCAGGTGGCTTGGGCCGGTGGCCCAGGGTGGCTTTGGCTTGGCTGGTCAGCAGCCCTGGGCAGCTCCGGATGGTGCTCAGGCCAGCTGGTGGCCTGGGACATTGCTCAGGCCAGCGTGGGGGTCAGGCTGGTGCGCACGCTGGCTGGCGGCCTGAGCCGTTGCTCGGGCCAGCCCAATCCTTCAGCCAGTGCTTGGGCCATCCCAGGGGTTGGGGTGGTTCGTCTGGGGCTCCTCCAGCCACAGGGGAGGGAGGGTAGTAGGGACAGGGCTTTGGGTGGAAGGGGCGGGCCGGGGGCTAGCATCCCCGAAGGGAGGGTTTTACCCACCACCCATGGTACTGAAATAGGTTACCAAGGGAGGTTGCGGAATCCCTGTCACTGAAAGGTATAAGGACAGATTAGACAAACACCTGTCAGGGATGGTCTAGGTATACTTGGTCCTGCCTCAGCACAAGCAGCTGGACTAGATGACCTCTTGAGGTTCCTTTCAGCCCTGCATTTCTATGATTGATGCCTGTAGAATATGCAACATCATCATTATTATTTATCATTGTTATTTCAGGAGCACCTGAGGCCCTGATCTTTGTTGGGGCCCTCTATTGTTCTAGGCCCTGTAAAGACACAGTAAGAGATTGCTCATGCAATTTAAATGCACAAGATAGACAAAGGATGAGATAAACTGACTCTGAAGGTCATTGAGTGGCAGAAGCCAGGCCTCCTGAGCCCCAGTCCAGTGCCCTATCCACTGGACGACACGGCCTCTCAGCAATAATTGTTTTTTCATTTGTACTGTCAGTAAAATATCTGTATTTGTATTAAAGTTATAATAAGCTATTTACATGTCATAACGTAAAAAGAAGCAATACCTGACTTCTGAGGTTGGGGTGGAATGAATGTTGAAGTGAAGCTAAGTCATTTGATAACTGCAAATGGCATTTATTGAAAAGTTATGCCAGCACCCATGAACTGAATATCTAATATATGACAAGGTAAAGATACCACAAACCATAAAGTAAACATAATATGTATGGTTCTTCCCACATTGTTTTTTGTTGCCCTAGTTCTCTCAAACATCCCACAATTGTCACATTTAGGGAGTGACTTTTGAGGGTGGGTTTAAAAAGTGAACAGTTGGTTGATGGCAGATTCTTTAAACCAAATAATTTTCCAAGGTAGTAGCTGTCTGTGAGGAAAAAGAGTGATGCAATTAGGCATGGTGTCTAAAGGTGTAGGTGTCATTTATGAGGGGAGAACACTTGGTCTTTTTTAGGTTGTGTGTTGGCTGAAATCCTTGTTGTTTAATAAGTAAGCTGGACACATTTTTGTTTTTATTTTATGTTTTGTGTGGAAGAGTAGTGTATACTCTATATCTGGGCAGATTCATGTGAGAGAATTCCATATTTTTATATTACAACATTAGTATTGAGCTTGGTCATGGTAAATGAATCTCTAAACTTTCAAAAAGCAACATTTATACAGATATAGAGCTCAATAGCAGTTTTATAAATTAATACAGAATCTTTCTCCTGTAGAGACCACAGTTTTTTGAATCTGTTTATGCTAGCAATGACCAAAAAATCAGGGGCTGGCTTGAGCCAATACTCAGTGGTACATCATGCTGGCATTTTCATACTGGATCTGTCCATTTCTGCAGAATATAAGCTTTCATTTGCAAAAACAAAAAGTTTAGCTCTCTTGGGGTTACCCGGATAACTTTCTGAATGTGAACTAATGCTATGTTGTGTTCATGATTCTGCAAAAAGATAAAAACAATGCATCCAGTTCTGCTCTCTGTTACAGCAGTGCAAAATGGAGTCACTCCACAAAGTCAATGGAGTGACTCTTAATTTAGATAAGTATAACTGAGAGCACAATTTGGCTCAGTAGTTTAAAGGTAGGTATGAACTGCTTCCATTAATCTCAATTGGGTGTTAGATTTAAAAATTAACTACTGTTCTGAAAATGTTATCGCTGTCATTTATGATTGTTGATCATTTTTGCATAAATATCCAGCTAGTCCTGGACATTAAAGATACGTCTGCACTGCAATTAGACACCCACAGCTGCGCCATGCCAGTGGACACAGGCTAAGGGCCTTAGGCTAAGGGGCTATTTAATTGTAGTAGAGATGTTTGGGCACAGGCTCCGAGATCGTCCCACCTCGCAGGGTCCTAGAGCCCTGGCTCCAACCCCGAGCCCAAAAATCTACATCACAGTGAAACAGGCCCTTACCCCGAGCCCCATGAGCCTGAGCTGGCTGGCATGGGCCAGTCACGGGTTTTTAATTGCAGTGCAGCTGTACCCTGAGTGAACCTGGTGAATGTGAGCAGAGTTAGAGTAGCATGCCACTACTTTTTTCCAGCCTGAAACCTGTCAGAAACAATTACTACCTTTCACCCCCTTCATGGTCTATGTGAAACAAATTGGTGGGTTTCATTCCAGTTCCTAGTGCCAGTAACAACCATCATGACCGACACTATAAACTGCCAGGCTCAGCAGAGAGACCACTAAATGTATCAACCAAGGACAGAAGTATTTTCCCTCTCACCCATAGACGTAGCCTCTCAAGATCAAAGATGCAGCATACACTTCAGGACTGCACTCCTTTTCTCAGGCAAAAATTCTGGTGAAGACAATGCATGTTTTTCTTGAGTAAAGAGTGCAGGATTGGGCCCCCCGATGGGCATGAAATTCACTTAAAAGATTTTTAACAGAAAGCATCACAAACTCTGACAAAGAGCATGGGCAATATCACTATATATGCATTTTTGTCTTTAAGATCATTTACTTTTTCTCATTTGTTTATTTTCAAAGCCAAACTCAAGCAAGTGATAAAATACGGTCATGGCTTTAAAGTTTAATAGCTACAAAAGGCAGCATGTTGTAATAGTCTGCTAGGAAGACTCACCCCTTTAAGTAGTTATAAAATGAAGGGCTCAGAGTTATTACATTATCTAAGGGCATGGCTACACTTGCAGATGTAGAGCACTGTGAATTAAACCAGCCCTCGGAGACTGCAGCAGGGAAAGCGCCGCAGTGTGTTCACATTGTCAGCTGCAAGCACACTGGGGTAGCCACATTTGTTGCACTTGCTGCTGCATTGGGAGCGGTGCATTATGGGCAGCTACCCCACAGAGCACCTCTTCCCATTCTGGCGCTGTGGCTTGTGGGAAGGGGGCGTGAGGGTGCGGGGTATTCTGGGTCCTGTCCCAATACCCTGTGATGCATCGCTTCGCATCCCAGCAATCCCTGTGCTTCCGTCCACATTTGGTGCCATCTTTCAACGTTTTTTGTACTGTGCGCTTTGTCTTCCCTTTCGGTCTGCGGGAATGGAGCCCGAAGTGCTGAGGAATGTGCTGATGGGTCTCGCCGGCACGTCACGAATTGCAGTCGAGTTACTTCTTAAGCTACAAACTGACAGTGAGGAGTCCAACGATGATGTTAACTTGCGTAACACATATGACACAAGATTGCTTGTGGCATTCATGGAGGAGCTGACCACAGTGGAACGCCACTTTTGGGCTCGGGAAACCAGCACTGAATGGTGGGATTACATCGCCATGCAAGTCTGGGATGACGAGCAGTGGCTGCAAAACTTTTGGATGAGGAAAGGCACTTTCATTAGGCTGTGTGAGGAGCTCACCCCCACCGTGCATCACAAGGACACGAGATTGAGAGCTGCCCTGCCGGTGGAGAAGCGGGTGGCTATTGCAATCTGGAAGCTGGCAACTCCAGACAGCTACTGATCCATTGCTAACCAGTTTGGAGTGGGGAAGTCGACCTTTGGAATTGTGTTGATGCAAGTTTGCAGGGCCATTAATCGCATCCTGCTCAGAAGAACCGTGACTCTGGGTAATGTGCTTGACATTGTGGTTGGCTTTGCACAAATGGGTTTCGCTAACTGCGGAGGGGTGATAGATGGGACACATATTCCAATTCTGGCACCAGCCCACCTAGCCTCCGAGTACATAGATCAGAAGGGATATTTTTCTGTGGTTCTCCAGGCGCTTGTGGATCACCATGGGCATTTCATTGACATTAACGCAGGCTGGTCCAGAAAGGTGCATGACGCATGCATCTTTCGGAACACAGGCCTGTTCAGGAAGCTGCAAGCCGTGACTTTCTTCCCAGACCAGAAAATCACAGTAGGGGAAGTCAAAATGCCCATTGTGATCTTTGGAGTCCCTGCTTACCCTTTAATGTCGTGGTTCATGAAACTCTACACAGGGAACCTTGACAGCAGCAAGGAGCGATTCAACAACAGGCTGAGCCAGTGCAGAATGACTGTGGAGTGTGCTTTTGGCCATTTAAAGGGCCACTGGTTCTCTCAGTATGGGAAGCTGGACCTGGTCGATGACCACTTCCCCGCAGTTATTTCCACATGCTGTACCCTCCATAACATTTGTGAAGGGAAGGGTGAAAGCTTCACTCAGGCATGGACCTCGGAGGTTCAACACCTGGAGGCTGAATTTGAACAGCCAGAGAGCAGGGCTATTAGAGGGGCCCAGCGCTGGGCTGCAAAGATTAGGGATGCCTTGAGGGAGCAATTTGATGCTGAAAGCCACAAGTAATGTCTGGTGCCCTGCACAGGAGTGAAGTGCAGTGGTTCCAATGTTAGTAGGAATCTGCATTTGCTACGTATGATGCACTGACTTGCAGTGCCTGTTGCTTTCCTGGGCTATGGCATCTTTTACTTAATGCAATAATAAAGAATGTTTTCAAAGCCAAAAAATTCATTTATTGAAAAGAAACTTCATTTATTGAAAAGAAACACAACTGCTTGGGAAAGAGAAAGGTCATGACAAATCTGTGCTGTGTAGGATGAAGGAAGGGGGTGGGGTGGGGAACGGGACAATCAGAGATTTGTGTATGTCCGGTTATCATACTCAGCCTTCCTGTGTGGAGTGCCGTGCAATGAGTGCTGCTCTTCAGGCTGGCTAAAATGCATGGTGATGGGGATTGAGTACAGCGGGTAAGGTTGTAGTTTGCAGGGCTGGGTGGTGACGCTACAGGTGTTGGAGGCAGCTGGTGGCAATAAGAACCCAGATGTTGGGGAAAATGGGTTGGCAGTGACATGGGGGCACAAGGGAAAGAGTTTTGGGACAAGGGCTGTGAGAGGGGGGGCGTGGATGTGCTCCGCCTGCATTGCTATGAGTGCCTGTATTGAGTCCGCTCGGCGCTCCATGATGCTTAGCAGCCGCTCTGAGCTTTGGTGCCCCAGATCCACATTCTGCTGGTGGACCCTCCTTTCACTCTCCCACCACTCCTGCACTTTTTGATTTTCATTAAGGGACTGCTACATGAATTAATGCAGCATGTCCTCTTTGCTTCTTCACAGACGCTTCCTGATTCTTTGGGGTCTTTCGGCCGTTGATAACAAGGACGGCTGGGATCTCAAGGTTGCATCTGTAAAGCCAAAATGCAACACTTAACAGAGGCAACATTGTTCACACCAGACAGAGCAATGATTCGGCCGTACTTAAAGACAAGTACAGTCTACACAGTAGCAGAAATTGCCCATCCCAAAGTGAACACACATAACCCACAGGAGCCCCAAAATGGTGAGTAAGCACAAGGGCAAGGGGGACTGATTGTTTCACGGCCATACTTTCCTCTGGGGTTTATGCCTTGGGGAGAGCCAACAGCTGCAGGGGGCCCGTATACTGAACACTGTCCCCACATTTTCCACAGGATAAGTTTGTCTTGGAAGATACCTCGCTGCTGAGGGTGACCTGGGAAGCAAGGGAGGGTCTTCTATTACAACGCGGCTTCTGCCCTGGCCCATATGCAGCTTGCCTGTGTGCAGCAATGGTCCCCCCGCCTGTCACAGCACAGTGGCACGGACATGTTAGCCTTACTGGGACAAGGTGTACAGTAGCTCTGCCAAGGAACCTGAGCAAGTGCATTGCCCAGCTTCTGCATGAGACCTTTGAAGAGATTCCTGAGGCCAATTACCGCCATGTGAGACAGCACATCAACACCCTATTCCGTATCTAGGCAAGCATGCAGCCCTAACCCTCCTTGCCCCAACAGCCTGCACCGAACAACTTCCTTCCCAAAAAAAAAGCCACTTACCGGGCACATCCTCTGATGTTTGTTCTTCCCCAAGCACCGTCTGCTGCAACTGGCTACCTTCCTCCTGGCTTGAAAACAGCTCCTGGCTGCATGCATCTAGGGATTCTAGGGACATCTAGGAGTCCCCCTCCTCCTCAGCACCCTCGCTCCCGCTTTCCTCTTCCTGCCTTGTTGAACTGGGCTCTGAAGTCTCCATGGTGGTCTTTGGAGTGGAGGTGGGGTTGCCCCCAAGTATTATGTCCAACTGTTTGTAGAAATGGCAGGTCGGGGGGGGGGCACTGGAGTGGTGGTTTACCTCGTGGGTTTTGTGGTAGGCATTCCGCAGCTCCTTCACTTTAACCCTGCACTGCAGTGCATCCCGGTCATGGCCCCTTTCCATCATGTCCCTTGATATCTGCCCAAAGGTATCATAATTCCTATGGCTGGAGTGCAGCTGGGACTGGACAGCTTCCTCCCCCCAAAACACTGATGAGGTCCAGCACCTTGCCATTGCTCCATCTGTGGATCGCCTGACACATGGAGGCATGGTCACCTGGAAAGATTCGCTGAGAGCACTCCGCGCCTGGCTGAGCAAACAGGAAGGGGAATTTCAAAATTCCCAGAGAATTTAAAGGACGGGTCTGACAGTTGGTCACCTGAGGGCAGGGCAGTAGAGTTCAAAGTGATGACCAGAGTGGCTAGAATAGGCATTGTGGGACACTTCTGGAGGCCGATCAGAGCGCATTAATAGACCAGGGCATCCACACTGGCGTCGCGGCGCTCCAGCCAGGGCACAGCAAGTGTTATGCTTCTCGTGGAGGTGAATTACCAGGGGCGCTCCAGCCACAGAGTCCAGGCGTTCTACATGCCTTGCCAATGTGCACATGTCAGGAGTTAGAGCGCCCGGGGCTGCTTTAATGTGCTCTAACTTGCAAGTGTTGCCAAGCCTTGATTCTAAGAGATGGGCTCTAGGAATTATTTTGGGGAAGTTCTATGGCAGTGATATGCAAACTGAGGCTTGGGTGCTGCAATGGCTCTTTAATGTGTCTCCTGTGGCTTTTTGCGGCACATGATATTAAAATGTGGTGCAATTTAATTATTAACCAATCAGGATGCTTTTATTATGTTATTGACAAGTTGTAGAATAGCCATTCAGTCATTTTGATGTGAGAATTATATATATACATACATATAAAACAGTAAATGAAAGAATGAATTCACACTACTGTGGGTCTTTTGGGTAATGTGGGTCTTTTGGGCAATGTTGATCACTAATTTGGCTCTTGAACCACTGAGGTCTGAGTATCACTGTTCTATGACCTATATTATACAGGAGGTCAGACCAGATGATCACAGTGGATCCTTCTGCCCTTGGCATCTATGTATCTAAACATTCTCTATCTCCACATGCTGCTTTATTGTAAGTTACATATTTAAAGATACAGAATTTAGGCTCCCCTTTATTTATGAAATGCAAGATTTTGTAAGGAGAACTACCATGAAAATGGAATGCAAAATAATGTCATGAAAATTGGTGTCGTTAATAAAACATAACTCCTCCCTCCCTCAGCAGCCATCCCATTGAACAAGATATTTTTAAATGTAAACTTTATATGGCTTGAGCTCATTATCCTAGCTGTGATAATAAGAGCCAGAGGCATTACAAAGATGATCATCTGAGAAAAGCCTCAAACTGCCTTTTTGTGTTTTTTATGGGATATTGTTGTAAAAGTGAGTGCAGTGTAGGGTTATAGCTTTATTCTTAGAGGTGTGACCAAATGCTAGAAGGTCTTCATGTTATTATCTGTAACATTAAGGATGAAGTCATCTTCCCTAGGGAAAGTATTAGCTACAAACAGGCTGGGAGAGCATGCATGTGTGAAACTGTAACCTGTTAAATCCTCAAATCAGTAACGTCTAACAATAGCCTTATATTTAATATTTTAAAAATAAGCCTATAAAGCAATGGGAGATTATTGAAGATAAACAAGGATTTTACTGCAAGCCTTTTTTTTCTCTTCAGAGTTTATGTTTGGCAGAGGTCCTAGGAACATTAATGAAGCTTGCAGTTCACCAGGCAGCATCAGTGATCTTCTTAAGGATATATCATTTAATTCTCCTCAAGGATGAAATTTACCCCTCCCAGCTCAAATAATTGGGCTTTGTGTGAGGAACTCTACAGGGGTTTAGGGATGGGAGTGGAACTCTGCCCCAATCTCTGGCCAGGCCACAAGAATCCAATAGCCCCACACTTAGCCTCCCACCAAAGATCTCATCTTCACCAGCCTACTTGGACCAAGCATGGAGCTCCCTCCACAGAGTAAAGACCTTTCTATACAGCCAGTGCCTGAACCATTCCTTTTTAAGGGCAATGTAGGGCTTACTTTTCATGAAGCACCTTGTCGAGGTGAAGTTTACTCCAAGTGAAAAAGACAGTTTAAAGAGGCCTAATCGCTACCCCTTGAGTATTTTATTAATTTTTTTAAATGATAAATTATTCAGAACTCCAATGTATCATTGTGTACAGGCCCCTGTCATGAGCAGGTCCTGTTTCCAGCTTCAAGAGGATCTTCAGCTGTCCTGTGATTTCACGTGGAGAATATATTGGTCTAGGGGGATGAGAAGAACAGACGGTATTAGACTCTGCCACTGTGGCTTTCCTCAGACATGAAAACAGGAACTCACAAGAACCTCAGCAGCAGCAGGTACTTGAAAGGGCCTCTCAGAATTTGCTGCGGGAGGGAACAAAGAAAGGGATATATAGTATCTGCTCTTTGTTTTGTGATACCGTTGTTATTTTATCTAACTAACATTAATTGACCACAAAAATACTGGAAAAAAATAATGTAATAAATTGGGTGACAGTGATGGCCATGCTTCAGAGGCATTTAGTGACTCATCAGGACAGAAAAAAAAAATGTGACAGACCATGAAAACCCCTTTTAAGACCAGAAGTGTTCAACCAGTTATCAGAAACATATAGTATTAATCCCTAAGTCCCAGCAGCTTCACCCAGTAACACCAGTGCCACCCACCTATACTAGCTCCACCAACCAGGATTGTACATCAGCACTTAGGACCAGCCCTTAAGGCAGATGTGTTTCTGCTCTAGGCATGGAATCTTCAAAAGTGCCTAAAAGTCAATGGGATTTGTGCGCCATCCTAAATCACTACTGATGGTTTTGAAAATCCTATCCTACATGGTTATGCATATGTGGTGCTGGGGATGTCTGTATTCACTAGGCAGGAGGTATGTCCATTGTGGCATGAGTTTGCAGAATAGTATCCTGATATCGAACCCAGCCACTGCCTGAGTAAGAAGGATGAGGATGTATTATAAACAGGGCCTTATGTGTTCTGTGCTTCTGCAGCTATGGAATTTCCTATGCAATCCACCCCTCGTACAAGAAATATGCTCCAAGAGGTAAGCTATAATAAGTTTCTAGCTATGATGAGTGTGATGGGTTGGACCTCCTATTTGGGATGCCACGTGGTGTGCTGGGGTCCCAGTGGTTCCATCTGTTCCACCAGCCTGGGTTTCCTCACCCTGTCCTAGCTGTGCCAGGCCCTCAAGCCTTCTCTGGCGCACACACACAGGCAGGGACACACCCAGCTGCAAATGGACACACAGACACTGAGATCAGCTCTTTGTGGGAGGAATCAGCTTGGGTATTCACCCAGCACTTATGTGAACCCCCCTTTGGGGAGTAAACCCAAAATAATATTGTCTTGCGCTGTATAGAAAAATCTGCACAGCGCAAGCTCATAATAATCGCCCACTCCCTCAATGTGGAAAGAGATATGCACAGCTTCTTTCCCCTGCAGATATGAATTGCACAAACTGGGTGATGATATAACAAGAAATAAGCTTATTAACTACAAAAGGTAAATTTTAAGTAATTATAAGGGACAGCAAACAGAACAAAGTAGATTACTGAGCAAATATAACAAAACACACAAACTAAGCTTAATACATGCAAGAAACAGGTTACATAATGTAATTTCTCACCCTCAATGTTGTTTTAGGCAAGTTGCAGAGTTTCTGTAGCTTAGAGTTCCAGTTATTTCTCCTTACAGACTGAACCCCTGTCTCAGCCTGGACTCAACCCTGCCTTTTCCGCCCAGTGTTTTTAACAGTCTTCCTTCCTAGGCAGGCAACGGAGGAGAGTCCTGATTGCCTTCCTTCCCAGCCTTAAATCAAATTTACATCAGGCAGGAAGCCTTTGTTTCCAGTGGAAAAGTACCAGCAGTGTCCAAGGTGGTATTTTGTACCAGGTGACATTATCACGTGACCTTGCAGTGTCAGGGCAATCATGAGACAAGTTTATTTGCAAGGTCCACAGCAAGGAACTCCTGGGAAGATCCACATCTTCAAAGACTCATTGTCTTGTCCTAATGGCCCATTGAGGCTGATTGCTTACTGTCTGGTGGGCATTTCCCAAGCACATACCCACATAGTTGTAATTGTTACATAAACAATATTCCTAACAATAGAAATGATACATGCATACAAATTGGATAAACACTTTCAGTAAATCATAACCTTTTCAATGATACCTTACATGACCCATCTTGCATAAAACACATTTTAGTTATGCTATATTCATATCATAACAATAATTCTATGAAGAAGGCGTAACACCACAATGAGTACAAAGAAATTCCTAAAAACATGTGTCATGCTGTCTGGAGTGGCTCACGAACATGGATGCCACCATCTGGGCAGACTGTCAAGAAGCAGAACACAAACCCCAAATTGGTTGTATGTTCTATAATTAGATTTAATCAACCCAGTAACAAGTGTGAAGTCCTAAAACACTATAACAGCCTTCATATGGAGACACAGACAGTCCTCTTGGGCACTCCAGTCTAACTTGCCACCCAGGAAAGACCTGCCCTATGATAGATGGTCCCTTAGACCAAAACTCACATCAATATTCAGGTTTCAGAGTAACAGCTGTGTTAGTCTGTATTCGCAAAAAGAAAAGGAGTACTTGTGGCACCTTGGTTAGTCTCTAAGGTGCCTCAAGTACTCCTTTTCTTTTATCAATATTCAGGTTACTCACAGTCCCAAAGGTCCAGTCACTTACACAAGGTCATGTGCACCCTATACTCCTGGGGGAATTCTGTGCCACTGTGCACATGCAGAATTCACGTCTGGTGAAGAATTTTTTCTGTGCAGAAAATATATTCTGCCTGAGAAGTGCTGCAGTTCCACCTTTCACCCACCAGAGGCCGCTATGGTGCAAGAACCAACAGCAACAGCTATGTTCATCACAGCACCCTGCCCATGGAGCCCAGGTTAGAGGGCAGGGGATGTGGGAAGGGGACAGATAGAGTGGGACACGCGGGGCTGCTGAGTGGGGGTCACAGACACTAGTGGGGTGACATCATTGAGACAGGTGCTGAATGGGAGGGGGGCTGCAGGGCCACATGGGTGTAGGGAGCTGCAGGGCCAGATGGGGATGTGGGCAGGGGGGCTGCAGGACCACCTGGTGATGGTGGGTGCAGGGACACACAGAGATGGGGGGCAGATGCCCCTGACTGAATGGGAGAGGCTAGGGGTCAGTCAGGGTCTGCATAGGGGAGGCTCCCCAACTCCCTAACAATCCCTCCCCCACAAAAAAACCCTGTTCCATACTTCTCCAGCCCACACCCAACAACTCTCCAAATTCATGCCCAGGCTCCTTCCCTCTCCTTTAGCTCCTCAATTACCACTGACTCCCCCAAGTGTTTGCACTACTTCTGAGGCGTGCAGGAAATACATTTCTGTATTGTAGTTTAAATGACAGGTTTCAGAGTAACAGCCGTGTTAGTCTATATTTGCAATCATACACATTGTAAGGAGAGTGATCACTTCAGATAAGCTATTACCAGCAGGATCGTGGGGTGGGGGGAGAGAAAACCTTTTGTAGTGGTAAACACCCATTTTTTCATGGTTTGTATGTATAAGAACATCTTCTGTATTTTCCACAGTATGCATCCGATGAAGTGAGCTCTAGCTCACGAAAGCTTATGCTCAAATAAATTGGTTAGTCTCTAAGGTGCCACAAGTACTCCTTTTCTTTTTAGTTTAAATGAATTACTCAAGGTTCTGTATTAATTTGCCTGGTAAGGAATCCATCAAAAAACATTTCCCGAATCTTTTTTTTTTTTTTGGTCTATATTATTACAGACATACCTGCTGACAGGTATTTTGAAATAATTACCAAAATAATTGAAACTGGCATGATTATATTGTGTTATTTTGACAAATAAAATATGCAGAATTTTAAAATATTATGCACAGAATTTTTAATTTTTTGGTGCAGAATTCCCCCAGGAGTAATCCTAGACCTCACCAAAGATAAAGCTTGTAGCCAGTCCTATAATAAACTAATTAAAGATTTATTAACTAATAAAAAAAAGTGAGAGTTATTTACAAGGTTAAAGCACGTCAACGTACACACACAAACAAGTTACAGTTTTAGGTTCCAAAAGTAATAGAAGCTGCTGTAATGTGCAATTTCTATGCATCCATTAGGGCCAACCAAAGCTAAGTAGCTTGGGGATCCCTTGCTTATGCTTAGAAATCTTCTCCCCTTAGAGTTCAAGCAGCACAGGGATAACAATTTCTCCTTAACAGGGATTTTTATTCCCTCGACCCAGTGTTCAAGCTGTGATGGGACAAGGGCTTGTGTATGTATCCACTTCATAGGTATGGGGGAAGCAATCAACAAAGTCTTTTGGCCACTGATGTTCCACAGTGGCTTGTCTGATATCTATAGGCTTTCCTTTGTTGGGGAGGCGATGATACCTCTTGTAGTAAAGTTTTCACACTTGATAATGCTTCTCCCCTGACTGTGGCGGTTTATTGTCTTAGCAGCCATTTTATAGTTACAGAGCAAACATTTAAATATTCCTTTATAACATGAGATACACACATTATAAGTGAGATCAATACATGCAGCGTCCTCCAAGTATTTCGTAAAATCTAAACACTCAACACTTTCTGGTTACTCTAACATCTGTTTTAACAATACTAACACACAAGCAAGCCAGACTGGTTTCCACCTATGTATTTCTCCGTGGTCAGTGAGTCCCAGTGGCCTGGGCCTGAGCTGGCACCTGGTCTGCCAGTGCCATAACATGAACCAAGCATAAATCACTGTCACACTGAGTTTGTGGCAGTCTAAAAAATAGCTCTGAGATGGGTGAACTGCCCCATTCATCTCAATGGGTTATTAACTCTGAAATCCAAAGATGACAGTCAATACTGACAATTATTTGCTGATCACAGTACCAGAAACATCCAGCTCATATGGCTATTACACAATTCCTCATCATCTCCCACATCTCCTAGATATCAAAAGCCCCAAGGGTCTACCTAGCTCTTACCCCACTACTACGATGCGGTTCTGTATTTTCCATACTTAAAATCTGCAACATATTGAACATTGAAAATACCTGAAGACCGTAAATAAAAGGAATGGTACATGGACGACTGTTCTGAGACTGTATTATTTATGTCCACATGTAATTCAATAAAACCTCCATTTGGAAGTATTTTAAATAAAGCTGCCAAAGAATTTCCAGCTGGCTGCACAGTAGTGCCACAGAATCCAGGGTGCTGTGCTGCAGAATTTAAATCCATCTTGCTGCAGATTATATGGGGCCTTGGATAGAAGGTGACTAGTGAACTGCCTGAAGAGAAGAGAAGGATGGGAGGTTGGAATGGAGTGAGGCTGAATTCAGGAAGACTGGGTGAAGGTTAAACTGGAGGCAAATGGTGAGTGTTAAACATCAAGTGATACGAGAGTTTTAAAGAGAGAAAAAAATAACGAGGGATATGGGCATCCTCATCAGTACTTGAGGAAGGTCAGAGAGGCTCAGTGGAGCATCTGGAGGAAAGGAGAATAGTCAGAAGGGGATTGTATAACTTTGGCTTAATACTTTTCTTTCCATCCTAACCACAGATATAATTAAAGGCACACTTTTAGCCATGACTTTCTTTTGCTCATTGTTTTCCAGACCTGTTACATAAATTACACATGTAAAACATTTGAAATGACATGGCAAGCTCTGCTTGAGAGAATCAAAGACTGTCTCATCTTCAGGATGGGCTTTCAGTTTAGTTCTTTGCTGCTGCTGCTAAACAGTACTGTAGGAAGGGCTGGCCTGACAGTGTATGAGGCCCAAAGCAAAGAGACCCTCTTGCAGACAGCTGGAGAAGAGAAACAAGCTGTGAGCTGCTCCTTCTCCTCTGGCTACACTGGTGGAGACAGGCATGGCCTGTGAGTAGCAGAGCTTTCCTGGGATGATGCTGGACTTCAAGCAGCTGCTTGTTGCTGTGTTTTAGGGTAGCCTTGGCTGTATGTTGTCTTGTAGGGTTAGACAGTAATGGATAATTATCCAAGAAACATTCACAGAAAAGGAGCCAGAGCAATGACTCTTCAGATGCAGGTGTGTAACCCACACACCTCCTGGGTGTGGTGTTCTGTCCTATCAAGTGGCACCGAGACCACTTAGAGAGCAAGAGAGAGACAGAGAGTTTAATGAGTCTGCTCTACAGCCATAGCCAAGAGTCAGCTGGCTTTTAGCTCATGCAGTAGAGGGTCATGCTCTGAGCTCCAGAGATCCCAGGTTCAATCCTGCCCACTGACAACTGGGTCAGTCGGTGGTGCAGGAAAGGGAACATTGCAATCCAGTGCCCAAGGTGGAAACTGCAAACAGGGGAGACTATAGATAATGGCTAATACCTGGGTCATAGTAATGAAACAAGATGGAGCCTAAGGAGTAGCACCAATATCTGCCTGATAAAGATGCTGCAGTGCCGTTACTATAGCAGGATGTGCATGCAAACAGAGAGAAAGTTAGTGTCCGGACCTACTCAGAATCATCTGTTTATGAATCTGCAGAGGTTGCACACATCAATCAAGTAATACACTTAGTCACAGAGACCAGAGGAAAGGTTCAATGTTTCTCAGTGTCCGAGAAGCTATTGATAATACTAGCGTGAGTGTAACAGAGAAACAGTAGCTCTTTACCTGCTTTCATCCTTTCTCCAATATGCCAAGCTATAGCGAAAGATTCTGGCCAAAAGCTACTGAAAGAACCAGAGAAGGAAGACGCGGAAGTAAAAAGCACTGTTGTTAAAGCCTTAAGAAAGAGGTCACAATTTCCTACTTTTCTTCCACTGCTGAAGATACCCTCATTTTCCACTAACGCAGCTGTTTTGTTCACCTCTCAAAACATAACAAATGTGAAGTCATTTCCAGAGACTTAGTGCTGGTCATACCACTTCCCATCTAACAATGTCTTCCCTTCTCTGCCACTCACTGGGCACAGTACAGTCATCCTTGCTATGAACAATCAAAGATAGGCTTCCTTTTTTAGAGTTAGCCCAGGCCAAAACTCTAGAGCCAAAACTCTGGAACTTTGGGGCACTATTTAGAACCTGAACCCAGATCAGGATTTTACATCTTGGGGCCATCTTAAATTTTCATGGGTTCTACTTTAAGGAACATACAAAACCGAAGGTCTAGGGTAAAGTTCTAGCCCTACTGAAGTCAGTAGGATTTTTGCCATTAACCTCGGGGGGCGGGGAAACAGAATTACACCCCCTTAGTTGTTAATCAATGCTGTTTGGTTAGGTCTGGTGCTGAACAACAGTGAAGTGAGTGTCCCCCAGGTAGTCCAGGGTCCTGCCTGGGATGAGGTTACTCTTGGGAAGGCAGAATCCACTCAAATGAAACAAATCTCATGAAAAGCCAATGTTTTCTCGCTCCCCCTCCCTTCAGCTTTCATGTCATTGGCTCAGTTAATTAAAATTGCAGTAATGGGGGAGTGAATGGCTTAGCCGATTGGTAATGGGATATATACAGCCTTTCACCTCCAGGTCACTGGTTAGATTGTGGCCCAAGTTGGCAGTGACCAAAAGTTATTACCATCTAATGGCTGTTCAGTGACCTATGTGAAAAGAGTTGGTGGTTTCAGTGCAGTTCTGAGCAGACAGGTGTCCACCTCACAAAAGCCACTAGTACAATTGGCACTAATTGGCAGCCTCAGCAAAGAGACCAGAAACTCAATGGGCATGGGGCTGCATTACCCCCTCACCCTGGTGGTCTCGTAGACTGGCTGCGTGGGGGAGCTTGCACTGCTGCTGCCTAGTTCTGTGAATAAGGGGAACTCCTGTAGCCAGGGCTGCTACTGAAATGCTTCTTGCCAGCACCGATGCGAACGTGAATTGAGCCAACAGGACAGTTGAACTTTATGGTTTCTGTGACTGTTTGGTGTTAGTTTGACAGCACAGTTACTTTCTTATATAAGCAGAAAAAGAAAGGGTATGTCATATAGACAAGGTAGGAGAATACAGCAGGGCTGAGGCAGCTGAGAAACAGGTTGCCTGACTGCATATGCAGGGCAGCTAAATTGAAAGTGAGTCAGAATCAGCCACCAAAGACCTAATCAACAGGCAGCAGTGAGAGGGCAGTGGGATGAGAACTGTGCAGGGGCAAGAGAAAGGTGTTTGGCAAGCTAGTCCACAATATGGATGCACATAGGTACATAGATCAACTGGTTATTGACACTCACAGATTCCCAACCTCTGGGGAAGGATGGGGACAGGATTTCTGCTCTCCAGCAATCCAGCCCCAGTGAAATCTACCCATTCCAAACTCAGCTAGTTTGGGCTTCCTGGGCAGGGGGAGGGAGAAGAGCCAAAATGTATTGTCTAGCTAATGCCTCATTCAGTGTTCTTAGGGCTAAGTCTTCAAATGGTATAAATTGACATAGCCCCACAGACGTCAATGGAGCTAAACTGATTTATACCAGCTGAAGATCTGGCCCTTCCTATGTGTGACTATTACATTAGTCGGGAAATGTCTGATCATACTTTTATTTGTAAAAAATGCAGTTGATTCAAAGTCTGCCCCCAACAGCTGCATGGTTCCTGGGGATGCTGTTTGAGGTTGGGAAGATAAAGCAGGAGGACTGTGTTTCTTCCTGTATCTATCTGTGATATTTATATACCCCCCCCTTACCACAGTAACTGAGCACTTCATGGCCTTGCTATATTTATCTTCACAACACACTGTGAAGTAGAGAAGTATTATATCCCTATTTGTAAAACTGAGGCACAGGGAAACTAGATGACTTCTCCAATGTCACGCAGGAAGAACAGAGGTTTGAACCCAGGTCCCTTGAGCCCCTGGCTAACACCCGTACTACTGGGCCTTTTCTGTACACCTATATTGGCAGCCTGTTTTCAGTGATTTCTGGAGTACTCAATCAGTTGTTTTCAAAGTGATATGACAGTGATGAACTTCTGGCATCTGGGATATTGTGCACTGAAACACTTCTGGTGCCAGACATATTCTAAAAGGCAATCTCAAGAAGCAGCATCTGCCAAACAGTGTATTGAAAATGCAAAATTTGCAGTTTTCTGTGTCCAGGGGAATCTGCCAAAACCCTGACAAAATGCAACTAATATGCTGGAGAATTTGGTTCCTTCCATCTCTGCACACATGTTGTTCCTTGTAAGCATGTGGAAGTGTTTCCCTTTAATTTTCTTTTTCAGCTCCTTGGGATCAATGCAAAGTCTGAGTCTGCCCCCTTCCCGCTCTACAGTTACTAAGGAGTGAGCCCAGGCTGTTGGTTCTTTGATTCTACAAATCGTGCCATCTGCTGTCATAGTTTGTAGCTCTTCATCTAGTGTTCTTTAAAGGATTATGGAACATATTGGGTGGTATGTATAACAGGCTTTGCATCCTCCCACAACCACGTCTTGTATATTACCAGATAAATCCCTTCCTGTGCACACATCATCATAAAATGCTCAGAGATATTAACCTGTCTCATAGAAGCAAGACCAAGCAGAAAGAGAGAGAGAGAGAGAGAGAGAAAGCAAGCGTGTGTGTCAGTTGGGGCTTACCCAGGATTGGCATTTGTTCCTTATTATAGGTTTCCAATCTCACCTTGATTTTTCAAGCTTTATACGTTCTTTGAACCTCTCCATTTCAGTTTTTGTTACTACACTTGGTTGGGTTCTTGTGTTAACTTTGTATGTCATATGTGGACCATTTGCACATATTTTTATTAGCCCTTATTTTGAGTTTGCAGCTTCTTTCTTTTAAGTGTTTTTATGAACAGCTTTTCCCCTTCACTTGAGGAATCCTTGCATTCTAACTGTAATCCATGTATTTTCCTTTTTTGCAAAGAAAAACCCTGGACATTTCCTATTCTCATGCCAGCTGCCACATCACTGACGTTGTTTATTTGGCATGTGTTTGTCTTTCCCTTTTTATTTTCTGTAAACTGCTTTCTTCCTTGTGTCTCTGTGGTATTTACAGTCGTGCTCTGTGCCTCTCTCTAGGGCCTGTATTTACATTTCTCTTTGTTCTACTCCTTGGTATATGAACACTGCCTTTTCAAGTGTCAGGTCCCTGACCACCTTTTCAAGTACTTTTTTATTGTTGCACATCAAACATGTTTGCTCTGTAATGAAGGATTTCTTTTTTTAACATTCCAAATTAGCAAGATTGGCTTTTTAATTTTAAACCTGTGACAAATGCTTCTTGTTTGCCCTCCTTTCTGCGTCTTTGCCTGGAAAATGTATCTTTCATAGGCAACAAACCAATACCTTCATTTCAGATTGTTCCCCCTTGATCCAATTCTGTTTTCAACAAAATCCCAGAGCTCTTGAAATATTTACTTTTTCCTAACAACTGCTTAGATATGGGATGCTAGGATTGGCTTGAAACACACACACACAGCTATTAAGGATCTTGAAAGACCACTAGCCTTCAAATACATACCCATGTCATGTGCAGACATATGCTTACACAAACATTATATACCAAATGCACACTGCAAAGTGTGTGCACTATTGCCTTTATCTTCTGAATGTTGATGGGATTCCTACAGCACAGCTCTGACCATAAAGCTGTTGTAATCTGTTTATTTTCAGACATCTGCTACATGTCATACAAGCTTCAAAGTTGATTAGTATGTCTTAGCACACTTAAGATGTATATTACCTTAAAGATGTATATTACCTTCAGAAATGTGTAACGTATTATCAAAAGTCGATGGAGGACAAGAACTGGTAGAGCAAGGAGTTGTTTTTCACGCAGCAAGCCTTTCAAAAGTGTGACAAAAGTGTTCTAAAAGGTGCCTGCAAGCATCTGGCTAAAGCTGAACCTGACTAAAGTAGGCAGAGGAAAGTGTTTAAAGAGGCTGCAGCCATGGTGCAGTCTCCTTTGGTTGGTCAATTCAGTCCCTAGTCTAGGAGTTTTCACATAGCAGTACCCCCAAGTAATGCCTTCTCTCATCTCTGGTTGGTGAGGAGACTGCATCCCATCCTGGCAGACAAATACCTAGCCTCTGCTATTCATGCCTTCGTCAATTCTTGGCTGAAATATAGCACTGTGATATACCTGAGCGGGAGCCTTCAGCATTTAGGAAACTCCAACTACCATAGAATGCCTCAGCTACCATAAGCACATCAAACCTGTACTCTGCTCTCTACACTGGCTTTCCATAAAATTTTGAATCAAGTTTAAGGTCTTGGTTCTTATCTTCACAGTGCTAAATGGCCTGGGTCCAGGACAGCTAAAGGAACGCCTACAGCAGTGAGATGAAGACCAGAGTTGAGAATTCCAGTCACAACGGAACTCTTTACCATAAGAGCAAATCTCATCTGTGTAGCAGACAGAACTTTTCTCGGAGGGCAGTCTGAGACTGGAATGAACACCCCCAGGACCATCACAAACCTCAACACCTTCCACTCCAAGTTAGGGTGACCAGAAGTCCTGATATTATCGGGACTGTCCCAATATTAGGGGCTTTGTCTTATATAGGCAACTATACCCCCACCCCACCCCCAAAAAAGTGCCCTGACTTTTCACACTTTCTAGCTGGTCACCCTATTTCAAGTGCAAGTCACATTTCTTTGACCTTGCCTTTTCTAATAAAAATACATAGCGACAGGTGCCACAAGTACTCCTTTTCTTCTAGCAAAACAAGACACTTCACTGCATATGCTTCTCTCTCTTGGGAGAGGATGAGAGAACAAACAGTATGTGACAGATGTTAAGTCACATTGCTTAATGCACTGCTGGTGCTCAGATACTATGGTGATAACTGCGGTAGAAGAACCTACATAGAATAGAATAGAATCTTCATTCAGTGCTTTCAATATTAGAAGATTGAAAGAACCAAACAGTGAAAAATATCAGCTCTATAGATTAGTAAAATTAGAACAAAAATCACAAAGTTGCAAGAATCTCCTTTTATTTCTCCTGGAACTTAAATGTTCTGATAGAAGGAGGAAAAAAACTCAGATATAATTAGCCATTCTACTCTGATCTTGTTGAAAGTTCATCCTACAATTCACTTGCTCTGTTTGATTTTTAAACTTATAATATAAACTCTTCAGTCCAGGACTGCCCCTTACTATCTGTTTGTACAGTGCCTAGCACAGTGGGACACTGATCTGATCAGAGCACCAGCAGGCTTTCACACTATGAAAATTAGGGGAGCAAAAAGGGTCAAACATGCTGGTGCCAAACAAAGAATTGGCTTTTAAAAAGTCAGGAGTCTTATCTGATTTCTACTCATGTTGTTAACAGTTTTCAAAGAAAGTTAGATTACTGATTAGTAAAAATTCTTAAAGTTCTCTGCTTAATACTGGCAGTGTTTAGAGCACTTTCATGGCTTCTTCTAACACTTATGTGTAGGCCAAAGACACAAGGGATTCAAGTCTCTTCTCATATACTCAGTTTTACAAAGATGTAACACTGGTGACTCTGCTGGAGTTACCCCAGATTTACACCAATACTAATGAAAGGTGACTCAACACCCAGAATATCTACTCTAAAAGGAAGGAGAAAATGAAAAGAAACATACCTACTGATTTTCTTGTTAATCAGGGACACCATTCTGCCCACCTCTATTCTTACCTGTCCAGTTTTATTCATAGACTCCTAATATTCTTATGGTAATGTAACCTGCAAAGAAAAAGTAAATTGAACTTTTGCTCTTTTTTCTTTTTTGTGAGGTATAAAAGAAGTCTGAAAGGTTTTTTGTCAACAAACAAATACAAACATATTCATTAACTTCAACACCTAATAAATACTTTGGAGAAAGGTTGTCTTTGATAAATATTCAACACTACTGCCCCTTTAATAAAGATCTGACATTTCAGAATACACATCCTCTGACATCTCTGTGAGGTTCTCTAGCACAATCTGGGAAGATCAGACTTAATACTCCTAAAATTTCCAAGGTAAAAAACAAGCAGAAATAATATTTTTTAAATGTGCTCTAGACTTATTTATAATCATCAAGAAACAAAACAGAACACAAGCCCATTTTTTAAAGAAATCCTTTCCAGGTGACATTTAAATAACATCTTTCACAGTTAAAAATATCTCAGTTACGTTCATTTGGGACAAGTGGTGTCTCAGTGGGTGAGGGTTTTCCCTGCCATTAGCCTGGGCTGTTTCTGTCTCATGCTGACTGACATAACTGAAACCTAGTTCGTCTCCAAAGTGTGCAACAAAATGGAGGTCAGATAGGATTTCAGCTTTGGCAAACAGAGAGTTTTCTAGGAAAATACCGTCATTATTTAAATACAAATCTATTTCAAGTAGTTTACACAAATGGAAAATGCTTTCCTGTTAATGTTACTAATAATGAGGAGGAACAGGAGAGGCTCAAGCTAAATACAGTGAGTCTACAATTAAGTCAATGTTTCTGAAAAGAAAAACATTATTTTAAGGATGTTGTCTGCCAGCTGGTGATTAGACACAACAAACAGTTTTAACCAATTAGCTGACTCTCCTATCCTGCCTGAACTCACTCTCTGTATCTGTGGCCTGAACACTGTTTTAAGCAAGACTTGAAATAAAAAGAAGAAGCAAGGAATTTCCAGCTGGGAGAATCAGCTATTTAATGCACTTAGCTACTCCCTACAGACTACTAGGCTTTGCCTACACTAGGGGAAAAAGTGAACATTCTTCTGCACTGGTGCAACTGCATCATTGCTACCAACTAGGTAAACTGTAGTGTAGACTGGGCACAGGTGTTAGACATCACTATATGGTAAAAACACCTATGCCTGCTCTACACTACAGCTTATACTGTTGGTAGCCCCAGTCTGGCTGTACCAATCAGAAAAACACACCTTCCTAGTTTTGATTCACACAGAGTCCTAGGGCCAAAACCTGCTCTCAGTTATACTTGAGTAAACCGCCAGTACCTCCGTTGAAATCAGTGGACTTACACTGTTGCGGATACAGACTAACACGGTTGCTACTCTGAAAACTGCTGTAACTGCGAGTGGAGTTTGGCCCCAACTGAAAGCTCCTCTATAGTAGTATGAGGGTCTTACAGTTATTTGGCTGGGGTATTTTGGAGTGCCAGGTCACAAGAGGCCAGGCTGAAAAGAGGGAAAAGTGGACATTTCTTCAAAGTAGTCATTACCATGATTCTTTTGATTTGCAATCAATTTTCCTATAATATATACACAATAATATCACCTATCTACAAAGATATGTCTATCATTATACAGCACACTAAAGGAGAAAATGGAATAATAATATATTTTGAACCGTCACCTGATGTTTCAAAGTGCATTACAAATAAGCTAGACATACTCTTGTAGAGCAGGTAAGCACTATTAGTCCAGATTTATCCCTATATCCGTGCAGGAGATAATGTACTTTCCCTATCCTGAAGCCGACAGGGCTGAACCTGCCCTGATAGGTTTTTGTGTATGGAAAACAGTACATAATATGGGTGAATGTCTTCCTGAAAGACTGTACTGTATATAATACCAAGATGTCAATTTTTACAGACGCACTCTTCTGACCATTGCAAAACCATTTTCAATGCAGTGTCCGAAATCTTCCTAATGTGCAGATGACAAAAAAGTCAAATATAGCAAAAGCACTTAAATCAGACAACAGAATACCTTCCCAGTAGACAAAAGATCTGTGTGTGTGCTGCTCACCCTCAAGCTGTTGAAAGGATGGACTTTGTAATGGAAATTAAATGGAATTGGAGGAGAAAACAAATATTGTTCAGTCCACTGAATGTTGTGAGTCTGGTTGGATAAAATCATTCAACCATTGCAAATGGCCTTTTTCCCTCTCCCCCAACCCCTTTATTGCTTTAAATATTTATTTAAATACATTAGCCCCAAATACTTAGTCCAGCATCTGAGAACAAACATTTGGAAATATAAAATCATCCTTACTAAAAAATAAATGAATATTGTCCTGTAAATGTTGGGAACACTCGCAGCTATACTTTGTTAAAAGTATTGTTTAACAGTAAAGACTGGCTGAACTAACCACAATGGGCTAGAAGGAAAGCTGATCTTTCTTTAGGAAGGGGAACATGTCCTTCGAGTAATTTCTTAGTAATCAGTGCCGATTGATGAATTTTGTAGGTTATGCTACTTCTGATTCTCTGCACTTAAATAGGTTTTTACATTTAAGGACTGTTGCACGCAAACTGGATTTGAAGAGTTGGGTCCAAACATCCTGACATGTCAGAAAACTTGAATCCACAATGAAATCCAGATCTGAACTTCACAACTCAGGCCTGGCTAAACTTGAGTACATTTCAGAACTTCCTCAGCCTTTGGAGCAAAACTTCTGTATTGCAAGTCTTCCTTTCGCTTGGATTTGTTTTCATTTCTATCCAAGTCCAATTCTGAAATGTAAAATAGTTTATCAATGATGTGTTGATAATATTTGAACAAGGAACACTCAAGAACATTTTCTCCCTATCTTATGATCAGTGCCCATGTCCCTGGGGCATGGATGCTGCAGAAAGGACATGGGAGGGACTGGAAAATCTATTCATTTGTTTTCCCATTTAAGTAAAATGCCATCTCATAATCATAGACAAGTGGAGAGACGAAACTACAGGCAAACATACCTATATTAAATGTATGTGGTGGAAGTATTTACGTTCTTTTCCTGAGTGCCTCCCCCAGCCCAGCTTTTTAATGGCCCTTTACTCTGCCACGGTGACAGGGTAGTCTGCCATTAAGGGCAGTATCATCTAGTGGTCAGATACACCCTGCCACCTGGTTTAGCCCTTTAAGTGTTCAGAAGGGTCCAAAAGAGACATATAGAGACCTAAGGGTCCTGGGAATGTGGTGATTGAGGAAGGAATCTGGAGACTGCACCTTTAATGGCCTGAAACCTTGCAGGAAGGCAAGGTGAGGCTTTCTCTCACCCAACCAATTGGGAAAGAGTTGGGAGAAGGGGAGCAGCCTAAAGGCTGCCTTCTCCCTCCCAGCAGACAGAGAGTGATAGGGGAAGGTTGGTCTGCTGAATCTTCCAGACTGGCAGACTAATGGGGGAGGGGTGTTCAGCTGAAGGGAGCTGGCTAAAGCCTTACAACTGCCTAGGCAAGAGACACAAACTCCAGCTCCAGAGAGAGGGCTGAGGGAGCTCCTGCTTGAAGGAGGGTAAGACAGTTTACTCGAAGGCAAAGAGGTCTGAGATACAACACCCATCCCAGGGAGAGGACTGAGGGGGAGCTCCTGTTTAAAGGAGAGAGATACTGACTGCTTTAAGGCAAGGGGCAGTATGCTCCAGCTGCCATGGGGAAGAGCTAAGACTGGCTATTAGGAAACACTTCTGTAGCTGGCCCCAAGGGAAGCTGTGAGGAACTCCAAAGTCCCCAAGGATGGGGGCAGCAGAGTCTGCAGATCTTGTGAAGATGCCACTGAGTGAGGTAAAGGTTGGAGCAGCCCAGGGAAAATGGTGGCAGGATTGAAGGAATGGTCTTTAGCTGCATAAACAGGCTTCCTGGGCAGGAGCCCAAAGGAGAGGGCAGGCCTGGGTTCCCCTAACTCTCCTCTTGGCCTGGGGGCAAAACCTGGGTGTTAAGAATAAAAGAAGCCAAGAATAGCAAGTGCCAGATAGAGGATGGGATTGAAGGACATTCGATTTTGAGTTTCCTATTTTCTAGACTTTCCTGTTAACCCAGGAAGGGGAATGGACTGAGCAGTGAGCTGAATGGAAGGCGAGGCCATGTACATGGACAGACTGTGGTGAGACTAGGGTAACTGAAGGGGGTGCTAGGCTGAGAATCCCTGCAGTACTGCACCCAGACACCAGGAGGCATTCTGGAGGTGAAAGACCCCTGATGACAGTGATGCAAAGGGGTCTTAATGGAAATGAGACTAAAGTCCAAAGTATATTGATAGCACATTGTTCAGAAAGTATAACATGAAATATGGGAAGGGATCTGAAGACCATGTAGGTCTCCTGCGTGAGGAATCTTTGTTTAAATACCTGATACTTGGTGCAATGGTTCATTCTAAAAGTAAAATGTGGTCTTGGAAGAAAAGAAAAGAAAAAAGAAAAAAGCTAATGTGGTCTTGGGATGCATCAGGAGAGGTATTTCCAGTAGAGATAAGGAGGTTTTAGTATCGTTATACAAGGCACCGGTGACACCTCACCTGGAATACTGTGTGCAGTTCTGGTCTCCCATGTTTAAGAAGGATGAATTCAAACTGGAACAGGTACAGAGAAGGGCTACTAGGATGATCCGAGGAATGGAAAACTTGTCTTATGAAAGGAGACTCAGGCAGCTTGGCTTGTTTAGCCTAACTAAAAGAAGGTTGAGGGGAGATATGATTGCTCTCTATAAATATATCAGAGGGATAAATACCGGAGAGGGAGAGGAATTATTTAAACTCAGTACCAATGTGGACACAAGAACAAATGGATATAAACTGGTCATTGGGAAGTTTAGACTTGAAATTAGACGAAGGTTACTAACCATCAGAGGAGTGAAGTTTTGGAATAGCCTTCCGAGGGAAGTAGTGGGGGCAAAAGATCTATCTGGCTTTAAGATTAAACTCGATAAGTTTATGGAGGAGATGGTATGATGGGATAACATGGTTTTGGTAATTAAATATTCATGGTAAATAGGCCCAATGGCCTGTGATGGGTTATTAGATGGGGTAAGATCCAAGTTACCCGGGAAAGAATTTTCTGTAGTATCTGGCTGATGAATCTTGCCCATATGCTCAGGGTTTAGCTGATCGCCATATTTGGGGTCGGGAAGGAATTTTCCTCCAGGACAGATTGGAAGGCCCTGGAGGTTTTTCGCCTTCCTCTGTAGCATGGGGCACGGGTCACTTGCTGGAGGATTCTCTGCTCCTTGAAGTCTTTAAACTACGATTTGAGGACTTCAATAGCACAGATATAGGTGTGAGGTTTTTTTGCAGGAGTGGTGGGTAAAATTCTGTGGCCTGCGTTGTGCAGGAGGTCAGACTAGATGATCATAATGGTCCCTTCTGACCTAAATATCTATGAATCTATGAATCTATAAAAACAATAAAAAATGCTCTTCAGAAGTACTTTTATGAGCCCTGTACATCATTTCTGTCAGGCATGATTTAGCAGGATCTAGAGGGGGAGTAAGCACCATCAGAGTCAAAGAAATCGTCCCAACCTCCCTGTCAGCTTGGTGGTAGAATTTTAATAAAGGGCACCTGGAAGCTGTCAATGGGCCCCCTCCAGCACATCACTGCGATTTGTGCTCTGAGTTTTAATTCCTTTCTACACTTGTTAAAGTCAACCAGTGAAAGAAAATGTTGCCAGATCATGATAGATCCACCTCCAACTGTATATCTGGTTCAAATTAAAGTTAAATAATGATCTTCTACCATATGTTGGCTATAACTTGAGGTTTTTACAAAATGTGTCTTCGATTAAGTGTACAGTATATGCCACAGCATCACTGAGTTCTTCCTCTGAAGAGAAACAGCCTTACTTCTGCTATATAGTTAGGAGGACTTTTCCTTCAGGCTAAATCAGACAACAAATTAGGGGTGGGCCTTCAGTGTGGTCTTTTCTGACTTGAAGGTGCTGGTTCTCTAACCAGGAAGGTTTTCTACAAGGGAGGCATAATGAGGTCAGCCATGAGGCCATTGAAAACACTGACTTCACTATAAAAGGGTTCCATTATAGCAGAGAGATGTATGTATTAGAATAGGAATGTGTACATGTAGAGCACTGGTGATTGTTACAGGTCCCAGTCTGCGCTGATCCTCTGACAATGTGTGTTGTTACAGCTGCTGAGTAGGAGGTCTTGGCTGTTTAGCTCAAGCTGTAGCAGTTCACTCTTTGAGCTCTAAAAGTCCCTGGTTTAGTCCTCGGTATGTCAGCCAATGCTGTCACGTGCACACAGCATAAAAATATTAAAATTTGTTTATATCCACACAACAATTAAAAAAAATTGTTTGTAAAACCCAATAAGGGATGTTTGTTCGAATCATTAATGATCTATCATGTAAAAGTATTTAGGCAACTCTGGAAAAGCATACTATTTTCTTGATAGACTATAATGGCTCTAAAGGAAAGAGTTCTTGGATGTTCATTGTTGTTTCCTATACTTTTAAAATATGGTGAATAGTCTGTGCGTTATTTACTGCTATTAAGAACATAATGTTTAAAAATCTCAGGAGCCAATATTTCCAGTTATCACTGTTGTCTGTTTCTACCAGGTGGAAACCATTGAAAGACCTAAAAAGCCTTAAATACTATTTGTTTTAATTTGGTCAGATTGATCATCGGATAATTTTAGTTAACTGAATTAGCCTTCTCTAGTAATTCAACGTGACTGTGGTCAAACCTACTAGAAAGAGCAGGGCAGATCAAGTGCAAGTTCCCTGCCTCTGAATTCATCCAAACGGCTCTTCTCCTGGCTTCAGTGTGTCCTAATGAAAAGTTTATTGATCCTTCCCCATCCAACCCTCAAACAAAGGCAAACATTTCCATGACCAGGAGCCAGGCCCTTACATACCAGCAGCAAACTGGTAACGTAATCAAGGATGCTAGGATGGGACCAGTGTAGGAGTGGTGGGTCTATGCAACTATTAGTTGGAGGCACTGAATCTAATAACCCAAGCGGCATCAGAGGCCATTTAAAGAGCACTAAAACAAACTCATGGAATACTGAGCATTGCAGCCTTCACTTTCGGAACAGCCCTGAAAATACAGATAGATTGCTGTACAATTCTGAAAAAGCAGGAAATTATAATGGTCATATTAGCAGTCACTGTTTGCTCCTTAAACAGGATTTTGCTAGAATTATTTTCAGAAAATCATGGTAACACTTGCCTTACACAATTGCTCACATGTCAATGCCAATTATTACAATTATTTTTGTCTATAAAGGTTACTATAAAAAAAGGAATATCTTGAAAAGGCTGGTATGCATTCTATATTTTATTAACGTACAAATGCCACGAACAATTACAGATGTGCATTTTTATGAGGTTATCATGAATGATACCAAGGATAAGCAAAAAGCATGTTTGAAAAAAGTGTAAATCAAATTAGTGATAAATCTCTCCATTAGAAATCTGCTCAGTGACTGGAAACAAGTACTTTTCAAACCTCTTTGTGGGCAGCTGAGTCATCCCAGTGCATATGATACAAAATACAGTGTGTGATTTCATATCTAAGAGCATCACGTTTGTTGTAGGTCACCTGAGGACAAATACCTCATGTGACGTTACATAGAATGACACATTAGAAGTCTGATCATGCTGCACCAAAGGATTAAATACAAACCCGTTATTTTTTAAAAAGTGAGTAGGGGGAAAAAACAGGTTCCTAAAATGACTCCAAATAATTCAGATTCATGTATGAAACCCACCTAACTTATGGCCATTTCCCTACTAGCAATGAGCAGAAGCAGGTAATAAGTTTTAGGCGGTATAAACATCTGGTACACAAAGGATCAGACAGGATTTTCACAAATTAAAGCATGTGAAAATGAAGACAAAATATAAGTTACATGTCTCAACGAACAGTAAAATGTGCATATACAAGTTTGGATTGCTAAACAGGCCAATTCACTGAGCAAGCTTCATTAATTATCATAATTTATTATGTATTATATAATTTCATAATGGTCCTTGGTGCTTTACAGACAATGTTACTACCTCAAAGAGCTGACAATCCAAGGGTACGAGCCTGCAGTTACTTCCAAATTTAGTGCCTACTACTTTGAGTAGTAATAAGCGGTGTTTGCAGGTTGGGGTTCTAAGATATGCTTTGATGTGAAATGATAGCAAACAAGATGATTGTGTGATTTTTTTTTTTTTGGTAGCAGTGCATATGTCTTGATGCTTTCACTTTTTTTCTTTAAGACTATATTGCATTTAAGGGTGGGGAGGGCTTACAGATTTGTGGAAGAATAGTGTTTTTAAAGAGATTTGAAGGAAGCAAGGGTGGAGATAGAGCATGGAAGAAGGCAGTGAGATATGAATGAGAGAAGGGAACAAGGGAGATGATGAGGTGGGCACATTGGGTGTCACAGGGAGAGTGAAAAGAGAAGTAGGCAGGAGCTTTAGGGTATGTCTACACTACGGAATAAGGTCGAATTTATAGAAGTCGGTTTTTTAGAAATCGGTTTTATATATTCGAGTGTGTGTGTCCCCACAGAAAATGCTCTAAGTGCATTAAGTGCATTAACTCGGCGGAGTGCTTCTACAGTACCAAGGCAAGTGTCGACTTCCGGAGCGTTGCACTGTGGATAGCTATCCCACAGTTCCCGCAGTCTCTGCTGCCCATTGGAATTCTGGGTTGAGATCCCAATGCCTGATGGGGCTAAAACATTGTCGCGGGTGGTTCTGGGTACATATCGTCAGTCCCCCCTTCCCTCCCTCCCTCCGTGAAAGCAAGGGCAGACAATCGTTTCGCGCCTTTTTTCCTGAGTTACCTGTGCAGACGCCATACCACGGCAAGCATGGAGCCCGCTCAGGTAACCGTCACCGTATGTCTCCTGGGTGCTGGCAGACGCGGTACGGCATTGCTACACAGTAGCAGCAACCCATTGCCTTCTGGCAGCAGATGGTGCAATATGACTGGTAGCCGTCATCATCATGTCCGAGGTGCTCCTGGCCACGTCGGCTGGGAGCGCCTGGGCAGACATAGGCGCAGGGACTAAATTTGGAGTGACTTGACCAGGTCATTCTCTTTAGTCCTGCAGTCAGTCCTATTGAACTGTCTTATGGTGAGCGGGCAGGCGATACGGATTGCTAGCAGTCATATTGCATCATCTTCTGCTGGGCAGGCAAGAGATGAGGATGGCTAGCAGTCCTACTGCACCGTCTTCTGCCGAGCAGCCATGAGATGTGGATGGCATGCAGTCCTTCTGCACCGTCTGCTGCCAGCCAAAGATGTAAAAGATAGATGGAGTGGATCAAAACAAGAAATAGACCAGATTTGTTTTGTACTCATTTGCCTCCTCCCCCGTCTAGGGGACTCATTCCTCTAGGTCCCACTGCAGTCACTCACAGAGAAGGTACAGCGAGGTAAATCTAGCCATGTATCAATCAGAGGCCAGGCTAACCTCCTTGTTCCAATAAGAACAATAACTTAGGTGCACCATTTCTTATTGGAACCCTCTGTGAAGTCCTGCCTGAAATACTCCTTGATGTAAAGCCACCCCCTTTGTTGATTTTAGCTCCCTGAAGCCAACCCTGTAAGCCGTGTCGTCAGTCGCCCCTCCCTCCGTCAGAGCAACGGCAGACAATCGTTCCGCGCCTTTTTTCTGTGCGGACACCATACAAAGGCAAGCATAGAGGCCGTTCAGCTCACTTTGGCAATTAGGAGCACATTAAACACCACACGCATTATCCAGCAGTATATGCAGCACCAGAACCTGGCAGAGCGATACCGGCGAGGAGGCGACGTCAGCACGGTCACGTGAGTGATCAGGACATGGACACAGATTTCTCTGAAAGCATGGACCCTGCCAATGAATGCATCATGGGCTAATGGGGCAGGTTCATGCAGTGGAATGCCGATTCTGGGCTCGGGAAACAAGCACAGACTGGTGGGACCGCATAGTGTTGCAGGTCTGGGACGATTCCCAGTGGCTGCGAAACTTTCGCATGCGTAAGGGCACTTTCATGGAACTTTGTGACTTGCTTTCCCCTGCCCTGAAGCGCATGAATACCAAGATGAGAGCAGCCCTCACAGTTGAGAAGCGAGTGGCGATAGCCCTGTGGAAGCTTGCAACGCCAGACAGCTACCGGTCAGTTGGGAATCAATTTGGAGTGGGCAAATCTACTGTTGGGGCTGCTGTGATGCAAGTAGCCCACGCAATCAAAGATCTGCTGATATCAAGGGTAGTGACCCTGGGAAATGTGCAGGTCATAGTGGATGGCTTTGCTGCAATGGGATTCCCTAACTGTGGTGGGGCCATAGACGGAACCCATATCCCTATCTTGGCACCGGAGCACCAAGCTGCCGAGTACATAAACCGCAAGGGGTACTTTTCAATAGTGCTGCAAGCTCTGGTGGATCACAAGGGACATTTCACCAACATCAACGTGGGATGGCCGGGAAAGGTACATGACGCTCGCATCTTCAGGAACTCTGGTCTGTTTCAAAAGCTGCAGGAAGGGTTTATTCCCAGACCAGAAAATAACTGTTGGGGATGTTGAAATGCCTATATGTATCCTTGGGGACCCAGCCTACCCCTTAATGCCATGGCTCATGAAGCCGTACACAGGCAGCCTGGACAGTAGTCAGGAGCTGTTCAACTACAGGCTGAGCAAGTGCAGAATGGTGGTAGAATGTGCATTTGGACGTTTAAAGGCGCGCTGGCGCAGTTTACTGACTCGCTTAGACCTCAGCGAAACCAATATTCCCACTGTTATTACTGCTTGCTGTGTGCTCCACAATATCTGTGAGAGTAAGGGGGAGACGTTTATGGTGGGGTGGGAGGTTGAGGCAAATCGCCTGGCTGCTGGTTACACGCAGCCAGACACCAGGGCGGTTAGAAGAGCACAGGAGGGCGCGGTACGCATCAGAGAAGCTTTGAAAACCAGTTTCATGACTGGCCAGCTACGGTGTGAAAGTTCTGTTTGTTTCTCCTTGATGAAACCCCCCGCCCCTTGGTTCACTCTACTTCCCTGTAAGCTAACCACCCTCCCCTCCTCCCTTCGATCACCGCTTGCAGAGGCAATAAAGTCATTGTTGCTTCACATTCATGCATTCTTTGTTCATTCATCACACAAATAGGGGGATGACTACCAAGGTAGCCCAGGAGGGGTGGTGGAGGAGGGAAGGAATATGCCACACAGCACTTTAAAAGTTTACAACTTTAAAATGTATTGAATGCCAGCCTTCTTTTTTTTGGGCAATCCTCTGTGGCGGAGTGGCTGGTTGGCCGGTGGCCCCCCCACCGCGTTCTTGGGCGTCTGGGTGTGGAGGCTATGGAACTTGGGGAGGAGGGCGGTTGGTTACACAGGGGCTGTAGTGACAGTCTGTGCTCCAGCTGCCTTTGCTGCAGCTCAGCCATACACTGGAGCATACTGGTTTGGTCCTCCAGCAGCCTCAGCATTGAATCCTGCCTCCTCTCATCACGCTGCTGCCACATTTGAGCTTCAGCCCTGTCTTCAGCCAGCCACTTACTCTCTTCAGCCCGCCACTTACTCTCTTCAGCCCGCCACCTCTCCTCCCGGTCATTTTGTGCTTTCCTGCACTCTGACATTATTTGCCTCCACGCATTCGTCTGTGCTCTGTCAGTGTGGGAGGACAGCATGAGCTCGGAGAACATTTCATCTCGAGTGCGTTTTTTTTTCTTTCTAATCTTCACTAGCCTCCGGGAAGAAGAAGATCCTGTGATCATTGAAACACATGCAGCTGGTGGAGAAAAAAAAAGGGACAGCGGTATTTAAAAAGACACATTTTATAAAACACTGGCTACACTCTTTCAGGGTAAACCTTGCTGTTAACATTACATACATAGCACATGTGCTTTCGTTACAAGGTCGCATTTTGCTTCCCCCCACCGCGTGGCTACCCCCTCAACCCTCCCCCCTCCCTGTGGCTAACAGCGGGGAACATTTCTGTTCAGCCGCAGGCAAACAGCCCAGCAGGAATGGGCTCCTCTGAGTGTCCCCTGAAGAAAAGCACCCTATTTCAACCAGGTGACCATGGATTATATCTCACTCTCCTGAGGATAACACAGAGAGATAAAGAACGAATGTTGTTTGAACGCCAGCAAACATACACTGCAATGCTTTGTTGTACAATGATTCCCGAGTACGTGTTACTGGCCTGGAGTGGTAAAGTGTCCTACCATGAAGGACGCAATAAGTCTGCCCTCCCCAGAAACCTTTTGCAAAGGCTTTGGGAGTATATCCAGGAGAGCCGCAAATGCCAGGGCAAAGTAATCCTTTCACATGCTTGTTTTTAAACCATGTATAGTATTTTAAAAGGTACACTCACCGGAGGTCCCTTCTCCGCCTGCTGGGTCCAGGAGGCAGCCTTGGGTGGGTTCGGGGGGTACTGGCTCCAGGTCCAGGGTGAGAAACAGTTCCTGGCTGTTGGGAAAACCGGTTTCTCCGCTTGCTTGCTGTGAGCTATCTACAACCTCATCATCATCTTCTTCGTCCCCAAAACCTGCTTCCATATTGCCTCCATCTCCATTGAAGGAGTCAAACAACACGGCTGGGGTAGTGGTGGTTGAACCCCCTAAAATGGCATGCAGCTCATCATAGAAGCGGCATGTTTGGGGCTCTGACCCGGAGTGGCCGTTCCCTCTCTGGTTTTCTGGTAGGCTTGCCTCAGCTCCTTAAGTTTCACGCGGCACTGCTTTGGGTCCCTGTTATGGCCTCTGTCCTTCATGCCCTGGGAGATTTTGACAAAGGTTTTGGCATTTCGAAAACTGGAACGGAGTTCTGATAGCACGGATTCCTCTCCTCATACAGTGATCAGATCCTGTACCTGCCGTTCAGTCCATGCTGGAGCTCTTTTGCGATTCTGGGACTCCATCATGGTCACCTCTGCTGATGAGCTCTGCATGGTCACCTGCAGCTTGCCACGCTGGCCAAACAGGAAATTAGATTCAAAAGTTCGCAGTTCTTTTCCTGTCTACCTGGCCAGTGCATCTGAGTTGAGAGTGCTGTCCAGAGCGGTCAAAATGGAGCACTCTGGGATAGCTCCCGGAGGCCAATACCGTCAAATTGTGTGCACAGTACCCCATATTCGAGCCGGCAAGGCCAATTTAAGTGCTAATCCACTTGTCAGGGGTAGAGTAAGGAAATCGATTTTAAGAGCCCTTTAAGTCGAAATAAAGGGCTTCATCGTGTGGACTGGTGCAGGTTTACATCGATTTAATGCTGCTAAATTCGACCTAAAGTCCTAGTGTAGACCAGGGCTAAGCCTGGACAGCACTCTCAACTCAGATGCACTGGCCAGGTAGACAGGAAAAGAACCGCGAACTTTTGAATCTCATTTCCTGTTTGGCCAGCGTGGCAAGCTGCAGGTGACTATGCAGAGCTCATCAGCAGAGGTGACCATGATGGAGTCCCAGAATCGCAAAAGAGCTCCAGCATGGACCGAACGGCAGGCACAGGATCCTATCACTGTATGAGGAGAGGAATCCGTGCTATCAGAACTCCGTTCCAGTTTTCGAAATGCCAAAACCTTTGTCAAAATCTCCCAGGGCATGAAGGACAGAGGCCATAACAGGGACCCAAAGCAGTGCCACGTGAAACTTAAGGAGCTGAGGCAAGCCTACCAGAAAACCAGAGAGGGAACGGCCGCTCCGGGTCAGAGCCCCAAACATGCCGCTTCTATGATGAGCTGCATGCCATTTTAGGGGGTTCAGGCACCACTACCCCAGCCGCGTTGTTTGGCTCCTTCAATGGAGATGGAGGCAATATGGAAGCAGGTTTTGGGGACGAAGAAGATGATGATGAGGTTGTAGATAGCTCACAGCAAGCAAGCGGAGAAACCGGTTTTCCCAACAGCCAGGAACTGTTTCTCACCCTGGACCTGGAGCCAGTACCCCCCGAACCCACCCAAGGCTGCCTCCTGGACCCAGCAGGCGGAGAAGGGACCTCGGTGAGTGTACCTTTTAAAATATTATACATGGTTTAAAAACAAGCATGTGAAAGGATTACTTTGCCCTGGCATTTGCGGCTCTCCTGGATATACTCCCAAAGCCTTTGCAAAAGGTTTCTGGGGAGGGCAGACTTATTGCGTCCTTCATGGTAGGACACTTTACCACTCCAGGCCAGTAACACGTACTCGGGAATCATTGTACAACAAAGCATTGCAGTGTATGTTTGCTGGCGTTCAAACAACATTCATTCTTTATCTCTCTGTGTTATCCTCAGGAGAGTGAGATATAATCCATGGTCACCTGGTTGAAATAGGGTGCTTTTCTTCAGGGGACACTCAGAGGAGCCCATTCCTGCTGGGCTGTTTGCCTGCGGCTGAACAGAAATGTTCCCCGCTGTTAGCCACAGGGAGGGGGGAGGGTTGAGGGGGTAGCCACGCGGTGGGGGGAAGCAAAATGCGACCTTGTAACGAAAGCACATGTGCTATGTATGTAATGTTAACAGCAAGGTTTACCCTGAAAGAGTGTAGCCAGTGTTTTATAAAATGTGTCTTTTTAAATACCGCTGTCCCTTTTTTTTTCTCCACCAGCTGCATGTGTTTCAATGATCACAGGATCTTCTTCTTCCCGGAGGCTAGTGAAGATTAGAAAGAAAAAAAAACGCACTCGCGATGAAATGTTCTCCGAGCTCATGCTGTCCTCCCACACTGACAGAGCACAGACGAATGCGTGGAGGCAAATAATGTCAGAGTGCAGGAAAGCACAAAATGACCGGGAGGAGAGGTGGCGGGCTGAAGAGAGTAAGTGGCGGGCTGAAGAGAGTAAGTGGCGGGCTGAAGACAGGGCTGAAGCTCAAATGTGGCGGCAGCGTGATGAGAGGAGGCAGGATTCAATGCTGAGGCTGCTGGAGGACCAAACCAGTATGCTCCAGTGTATGGCTGAGCTGCAGCAAAGGCAGCTGGAGCACAGACTGTCACTACAGCCCCTGTGTAACCAACCGCCCTCCTCCCCAAGTTCCATAGCCTCCACACCCAGACGCCCAAGAACGCGGTGGGGGGGCCACCGGCCAACCAGCCACTCCGCCACAGAGGATTGCCCAAAAAAAAGAAGGCTGGCATTCAATACATTTTAAAGTTGTAAACTTTTAAAGTGCTGTGTGGCATTTTCCTTCCCTCCTCCACCACCCCTCCTGGGCTACCTTGGTAGTCATCCCCCTATTTGCGTGATGAATGAACAAAGAATGCATGAATGTGAAGTAACAATGACTTTATTGCCTCTGCAAGCGGTGATCGAAGGGAGGAGGGGAGGGTGGTTAGCTTACAGGGAAGTAGAGTGAACCAAGGGGCGGGGGGTTTCATCAAGGAGAAACAAACAGAACTTTCACACCGTAGCCTGGCGAGTCATGAAACTGGTTTTCAAAGCTTCTCTGATGCGTACCGCACCCTCCTGTGCTCTTCTAACCTCCCTGGTGTCTGGCTGCGTGTAACCAGCAGCCAGGCGATTTGCCTCAACCTCCCACCCCACCATAAACGTCTCCCCCTTACTCTCACAGATATTGTGGAGCACACAGCAAGCAGTAATAACAGTGGGAATATTGGTTTCGCTGAGGTCTAAGCGAGTCAGTAAACTGCGCCAGCGCGCCTTTAAACGTCCAAATGCACATTCTACCACCATTCTGCACTTGCTCAGCCTGTAGTTGAACAGCTCCTGACTACTGTCCAGGCTGCCTGTGTACGGCTTCATGAGCCATGGCATTAAGGGGTAGGCTGGGTCCCCAAGGATACATATAGGCATTTCAACATCCCCAACAGTTATTTTCTGGTCTGGGAATAAAGCCCCTTCCTGCAGCTTTTGAAACAGACCAGAGTTCCTGAAGATGCGAGCGTCATGTACCTTTCCCGGCCATCCCACGTTGATGTTGGTGAAACGTCCCTTGTGATCCACCAGAGCTTGCAGCACTATTGAAAAGTACCCCTTGCGGTTTATGTACTCGGCGGCTTGGTGCTCCGGTGCCAAGATAGGGATATGGGTTCCGTCTATGGCCCCACCACAGTTAGGGAATCCCATTGCAGCAAAGCCATCCACTATGACCTCCACATTTCCCAGGGTCACTACCCTTGATATCAGCAGATCTTTGATTGCGTGGGCTACTTGCATCACAGCAGCCCCAACAGTAGATTTGCCCACTCCAAATTGATTCCCAACTGACCGGTAGCTGTCTGGCGTTGCAAGCTTCCACAGGGCTATCGCCACTCGCTTCTCAACTGTGAGGGCTGCTCTCATCTTGGTATTCATGCGCTTCAGGGCAGGGGAAAGCAAGTCACAAAGTTCCATGAAAGTGCCCTTACGCATGCGAAAGTTTCGCAGCCACTGGGAATCGTCCCAGACCTGCAACACTATGCGGTCCCACCAGTCTGTGCTTGTTTCCTGAGCCCAGAATCAGCATTCCACCGCATGAACCTGCCCCATTAGCACCATGATGCATGCATTGGCAGGGCCCGTGCTTTCAGAAAAATCTGTGTCCATGTCCTGATCACTCATGTGACCGCGCTGACGTCGCCTCCTCACCGGTATCGCTCTGCCAGGTTCTGGTGCTGCATATAGTGCTGGATAATGCGTGTGGTGTTTAATGTGCTCCTAATTGCCAAAGTGAGCTGAGCGGCCTCCATACTTGCCTTGGTATGGCGTCCGCACAGAAAAAAGGCGCGGAATGATTGTCTGCCGTTGCTCTGATGGAGGGAGGGGCGACTGACGACATGGCTTACAGGGTTGGCTTCAGGGAGCTAAAATCAACAAAGGGGGTGGCTTCACATCAAGGAGTATTTCAGGCAGGACTTCACAGAGGGTTCCAATGAGAAATGGTGCACCTAAGTTATTGTTCTTATTGGAACAAGGAGGTTAGCCTGGCCTCTGGTTGATACATGGCTAGATTTACCTCGCTGCACCTTCTCTGTGAGTGACTGCAGTGTGACCTAGAGGAATGAGTCCCCTAGACGGGGGAGGAGGCAAATGAGTACAAAACAAATCTGGTCTATTTCTTGTTTTGATCCACTCCATCTATCTTTTACATCTTTGGCTGGCAGCAGACGGTGCAGAAGGACTGCATGCCATCCACATCTCATGGCTGCTCGGCAGAAGATGGTACAATACAACTGCTAGCAATCCGTATTGCCTGCCTGCTCACCATAAGACGGTTCAATAGGACTGACTGCAGGACTAAAGAAAATGACCTGGTCAAGTCACTCCAAATTTAGTCCCTGCGCCCATGTCTGCCCAGGCTCTCCCAGCCGACGCGGCCAGGAGCACCTCGGACATGACGAGGACGGCTACCAGTCGTATTGCACCGTCTGCTGCCAGAAGGCAATGGGTTGTTGCTACTGTGTAGCAATGCCGTACCGCGTCTGCCAGCACCCAGGAGACATTCGGTGATGGTTACCTGAGCGGGCTCCATGCTTGCCGTGGTATGGCATCTGCACAGGTAACTCAGGAAAAAAGGCGCGAAACGATTGTCTGCCCTTGCTTTCACGGAGGGAGGGAGGGAAGCGGGGACTGACGATATGTACCCAGAACCACCCGCGACAATGTTTTAGCTCCATCAGGCATTGGGATCTCAACCCAGAATTCCAATGGGCAGCGGAGACTGGGGGAACTGTGGGATAGCTATCCACAGTGCAACGCTCCGGAAATCAACGCTTGCCTCGGTACTGTGGAAGCACTCCGCCGAGTTAATGCACTTAATGCACTTAGAGCATTTTCTGTGGGGACACACACACTCGAATATATAAAACCGATTTCTAAAAAAACGACTTCTATAAATTCGACCTTATTCCGTAGTGTAGACATACCCTTAGAAGACCTTGCATGTGAAGACAAGGAGCTTGAAGGGAGCTGGACTTGGTTGGAATATGACTTCCATAGCTCCATTTTTTGAGCGGGACAAGGTGAGAGGCCAGACAGCAGAAGGCTGCTGTAGTTGAGGCAATCAAGAGATTTAGGGATTGGGGATTTAGCTGTGGGAATGGAAAGGAAGAGATTGATCCTGGAGATGATGTAGAGGAAAAACTGGCTAGACTAAACAAAAGCATTGTCAGCAGGTGTGGAGAACCGGGAAATATTTTTTACAAACAACATATGGCCCTCAGAATATGTGTGTGATATTACCATGCCTGAATGCCTAGAGTTAAATCAAAGGAGACTGTAAATGGGGGTTGTTACAGAATGCAGGAAAGGTAAAACAATGATACAGCTTCATGACAACTAAGAACAATGGGGCCATGACTGAGAGGTGGTACTTTCAGGTGCTAACAGGGTTTGATTTGTCCATACTGAGTCCCCAAAAGATCAAAATCCCTGATGGGTTAAAAAGGTGTCCCTGCCAGAAAAAAGAGTGGGGAAGTGGTGATCTCAGCTGGAAACTGACAGACACAGAATCAGCCTGCTGGAGGCTGACACAGGGACTGGCAGAGTCAGATTTTGCAGCAAGTACCCTGTAACTTGGTGCCCAGAGAAAATGGGGGTGGGGAATCAAGGCTAAGGGGAATGCCAAGCATGGGTAAAACAATATGGATACAGATTTTTGTTATTTTTAAAATATAATTCCCTAAACTCTATGTACCGTTTGGGCAAATAAATCATACTTTGTTTTGGAGAAAATGCTTCTGTGTCACTGCATATTGTAACTGACCACAGGCTCCTGAAAGAGAATTCTAGCAGGGTCCAAGCCCAGTTTGAACTGCTAGGTAACATGGTTGCCAACCAGGAACCAAGTTGGAGAGCGGTTGGATTACAGGATCCAACTTCAAAGAGAAGTAGAACCACAGGTCTGCCACTTGAGAGGGGTAAACATTGGGGACTGGAAAAGGGTGTCAGAACCTACCCAGGAACTGGGACAGGAGGTTTTATGAGGGAAGAGAAGAAGAAAAGCAACATGATGTTGAGCTTATGGGACAGGGAAGATGGTGAAGATGCTGATGGTAAAACAAAAATAAAAGGTCCAATCCAGCATCCATTGAAATCTCACATTGACTTCAATGGGCACTGGATCAGGTCCAAAGTGTGGGGGGATAAGAGGACCAGGGATAGAGTCCAGAAAGAAGAGATCAGGTGGAAGGAAGAGAAGACCTAAAATGGTCACATCAGGCCACATTGCTATTGGACCTAAAATCTTTGAGAAACGTTGCCTTTCCACATGGTCAATGGTCCGTGGTGCCAAAACCTGTCGATCAGCAAGCAGTTAGAGACACAATACTATGACCATAAAATACCTCCAATACTCTGAGGCTTATTAATTGGAAAGACCCTGTACTTGAGAGAGGTAAGCTTACTCTGTACTTAGTGCAGCATTTGGGGTATATTTCTTTAATCTTATGCTGCTTTTTAGGCTTCCATTCTCTGCTGACTCACCAGTGGTGGGGAAAACAAAGAAATGATGCAAAATAAAAAGTGTATTAAAACATTTTTAATATGACACATCAGCAGCGTTTCATGACCTGTGTTGTCAATTGCTGATGACAGACTGAACAGAAATCCTCCCCCATCCTGTGGCCATCAGATGGGAAGATGATTTTCAAAGATTTGATTAGATAGTAACCCAAGATCCAGGATTTAATTAACAATTAAAAGAAACTATAACTTGGGCAAGTCACTTTCCTCCTTCCCTGTGCCTCAGGAATAATGACACTGATCTCCTTTGTAAAGTGCTTTGAGATCTATGGATGAAAAGAGCTTACATAAGAGCTAGGTATCATTATTATTGCTAACGAAGATAGAACTGACTTCCTCCCCCAGCATAGGAAATCCATTATCCAAGTCAAAAGGAGCAGTCTCCTTCCTTTTAAAAGAATTTGCAAGTGTTTGTTTAGAAGTTTAATTTGTCACCTGTCCCCTTACAATGTGGGCACCTTGCAGCAGTAAAAATAATCAAATACAAATTTTAAAAAGTTAGGCACCTTCCCTTCTCCTTGTCCCCCAGTTTCTTAATAAACCCACCTGCCATCCCCCCATTTATTTAAAAGGTCAAACAAAAACCTGGTAAAAAAAATCATTCTAATACCAGGCCATGAATTCACCACACCACAAGAGGGAGCAGTTTCCAGCAACACAAGCTGGTCAAGGCAAGTGTGGAACCTGGAACTGACACACAGGAGATCATAAATCCTTGTAGCAAAGAGGCGTGGCCACCCTCGGAGATTGACAGTGAGGGCAACCAGATGCCCCCTGGTGGGTGGAACCTGGAAGGCCACGCTCTCCAAGCTGGAAGTAGAGGGGCAGGACAGGAACAGGAAGTATAAAAGGTGGGCCCTGTAGCTCACTTGGGGAGGAGTTGCTAAGAGAGACAGATGTGTTCTCCCTGCTGCAGAGGTAGGAGTCTGCAGAAGACTTTTGCTGTCCTGCGAAGGGCCCTGAGTTACCTGTATGGCTAGACACGCTGGATGCTGAAGAGTTGCTGGGACTGCTGCTTGCAGTGTACCCTGGGGAGACAGAGGACAGCCCTTGAAAGGTACACCCAAGGGGGAGAATAGGAAGCAGCCCAGGGGAACCAGACTACTGTCTGGCTGTGGTGCCAGAGATTTGGTCAGCATGTTGCAGGTGGATTCCCTGCAGACCTAGTGGTAGACCACTCTGCCACTGTTAGGCCACTGGGCTGGGACACAGTGGAGTTGGATGGGCCTGTGTCCCACCTGCCACCACTCCCTTGGGGTGGTAGTACTTCCCCCTCCCCCACCCCTTAGGTCATGAGATCTGTGCTTGCTGGAGTCCCCTGGACTGTGCTGGGCACACCCTTGCCTGAAGACTGGGCTCCTAGACCCTCACCTGCTCTACCCTGCTTGAGGGTTGGAGTTCTAGACTGCTTGGTGCCCTGCCCTGCCTAAGGGCCTTGGCCCCTGAACTGTTCACTGCTCTACCCTACCTGAGGGTTTGAGCCTTAGAGACTGCTAACTTCCCCCAGTACAGATTCAAATTCCAGGCATGTGACAGTGAAGAGGCGTGGCCACCTTTGGAGATTGGCAGTGAGGGTGGCCACACAAGCCTATATGCCTACAATCCTATAATAGAACACAGGGAAAGAGGCTGTCTCTCAATTAAGTGGGTGCTGTTTAAGATTTTGTACATTGTGACCAATTCTTTTAACTTTTCCTTGAAATGGATAGGTAGCCAAATGCACTGCTATGTGCTCAGAGCAGACTTCCCCATTCAAGTGATGTGTCTGCACTACCTGAAGTTCCCAAGTTTTTGTTCCAAGGGTAATCCTAAATGGAACACATTGCAGTAACATAACTTGGAGATTACAGGCTCAACTATCCAAACCTGCTAAATTAAGCTTGACAGTTGCTGAAAAACAACCCAAAAGCCAGTTTACTATAGGCAGGCCACATTAGTGCTGTAAAACCAAATTAAATACAGGCTGACAAATCAAAGGATTTGGACTACAGACTTTCTCAGCTACCCAAACCCACTTCAAGTGACTTCTATTACATCTCCACGTCATTGCTGTTTTTGTAACATTCTTAACTCTCGCCAAGGATGCTCTTCACTTAAGCAAACTCTTGAGTACAGAGGTGTATCACCAATGGATTTTACCTCTCTGAAGCTGTTATCACCAGCCCTAACACAGAATGTTGAGTTTTCTGTCATTATGTATCAGATGAAGCTGCATCTACTAATCAAACTACTAGCCCACTTGTTGTACTGTAAGGTCACACTTTGAAAAGCAACATTTCTGGGTCAGCCAGGAAATATGATGTGGTATCAGACATGTGAGATTCCAGATCCCTTAGCTGGTTGATTTCCAAGTGATATTCTCTGGAAAAGCATCCAGGGCCTTTAAAAACATTGTCATATTGATGAAGTATTTGTTCCGTTGTTAGTGGCATGTGGCTGGAAGTGTATGTAGTATTACATATCATTGCATCATCCCCATTTTATTTGATTCTGTCAAAAGCAGCAGAGATGCTTTCAAGTATTGGTATACTTTGGCATGCTCACAAAGAGTAAGCTCCACAATGTGCACTGTGCCAGAGATCTACTAATGTGCCATCATAGAATTTGCCAGGAGTTGGTTGCCAATATTTCATATGATTTATCTTGTACAATTATGCAGTTATCCTTAAACCTAATTACCTCATAATCAGGGCCACTGTCAATTTGACATTTGAATGTCTAAGCTAGTTGCCTTGGTAATTCAAGTTTTAATTGTGTAAACCACTTTTTATCTTTGCTTTTCACAGCCCTAACTCAGCAGGTACTAGTGAAGACAAACTCACCTGAGCAGGTGACACTATCACTCGCCCCTTGGTGTACAATACATGGGACTGTTTCTGTCACTATTTGTGAACTTTGGCAAAGTGATTTCTTTTCTGGCAGCACAAACATGTGGAACACTGCACTAAACAGTTGTCTTATTTTCTCCCATTATACATATAGTACTTGTCCTTCTTTGAACACCCCTTTTCTGGTCTCTGTGAGTTTGTGCTTACTCTTAAAGCTGTACAGTCTTTAATAAATCTGTAAGTGTGCCAGATTGTCCTGATAGGGCTAGCTGATGCTGACCTGTTGCATATTGGTCTGTTAAACTGAAATTATATTTTAGGTACAAAGTATTTTTCAAAAGACTGTAAGAATGTAGTTATCTTTCCATACTTCATCTTTAAGTGCTGACAAGTAAAGCAGTCCTTAACCATGATTGCATTCAGGGTGGCCACTCTGACTGCCAGGCTTGTGACTTCCAGCCAGTTCACATAGCTCAGGGGTTCTCAAACCATAGGCACTGACTACATGGGTGCTCCAGGGCTGAAAAAAATTAACTGGTACTAGCACCCACCGGCAGCCAGCTCCCCGCTCTGCCTCTAGTGTCTTCTGTCCACTTGCAGCCTAGCTGATCAACTCCTTCCCACCCCCTGCGATCAGCTGTTCCACGGTGTGCAGGAGGTGCTGGGAGGAGTGGGGATGGGGCATGCTCCAAGGTGGAGCCTTGGGGGAAGGGGTGGAGTGGGGGTAGGGCTTCGGGCAGGAAGAAGTAGGATGTGGGTGGGAATTTAGGGGAATGGGTGGAGTGGGGAAAGAAAGGAGGAAGCCAGCACCTGTGTCCCAAACTTTTTTTGCTGGGCCTCCCTTTGAAAATATTTCAGGCTGTCATGACCCCTTTGCTCCGCCCCCCCAAAAAAGTTATAGTAACTTAGTGTACATACTTCTAAGAGCACTAAATGAAGCATGTTGTCATTATCCCTGTAATCAAAGATGCTGAAGTCTTTGAAAAAGTGTAAAGTAACATTTTTCAGGAATAAATACGTGGATATTTAAGAAACATTGTCTGGAAAAAATAGACAACAGGATACAGTTTGGGGAGCTGGAAGCCTTTTCCAGTGATTGTGGCAATAATCATAACATTGTCCAATTTGTTGTAATCGTAACATTGTCTAAGGATTGTGGCTTTATACACCACTATAAACAAAAAGGTGTCTGGCCATGTAACGTGAGGGGTATTGCTGTTTTGAAGCGCACAATTTTTTCAGTTGCGGCTCCAAGAAATTGAGGCAGACCCTTAAATCGTTCTCTGTCCAGCTCTGGAGGCAGTGGTGCTGCCCGCAGCCATGCAGAAGTAAGGGGGGCATGGTATGGTATTGCCGTCCTTACTTCTGAGCTGCTGCTGGCAGTGGCCCTGCCTTCAGAGCATGGTGCTTGGCCAGCAGCCACTGCTCTTATGCCCCCTCTGCAATAACCTTGCAACTCCCTTTTGGGTCAGGACCCCCAGTTTGAGAAACACTGACATAGCTTGTCCATACAGCCCTGGAGAAGCTCCAATTTTCATAGAGATCTCCATGCATTACAGTAGGGGGTGGGACATTGTTCGCAACCTTCCTGAAGCTATTCAGTGCCTCTGGTTACTCATAACAAAGAATTAAAGCAGTAAAAACTTATTTCATCTCTGGCACCATGTGATGAGCTGCACCCAGGAAGCTATTTGCAAAGCATAACAACAACTTTATTGAATCAACCAACTTCTGGACAATGCACGTTCTCTTATACCAGTAGATGGTGCTGTTCATAGTAATACCTATCTACCTATACACACATACAAATATATGCAACTTTCATATGACAATCTGTTAACACTTATTTCTCCATTGCTTAAGGGTGAGGCATTTCGGGCCACTTGTTCAGATGATTCCGAAAATCAAAAGCCAAATAAAAAGAAATTAAAGTGATTTTTGGCAGACACAACCAGAAATAACTGTCCTCCCTTTGCGGGCTTTGACTGGTGTATGAGATTTCAGCTGCTTGGTGGCAAAGACATTTTAAACAAATGTTGGTATTAGACTTGATAAGACCTGAAGCAAAACCAGAAGACCACCATGTCCTTTGCTTTTTGGCCCCTACCTCACCTCCACCTTCACTGTCACAGAACCTGTTGACTTTTTTGTTTTGTCTTGTTTTCAGTTAATGAAAATATACTTCCAACTGTTGGTGCAGTTCTCAGGCAAACTAATCAGTGTCTCTACAGAAGACCGCATCAGCAGCAAACGGATGCTGATAGTTATGTGATATAATTTCCATCTATGCTGAGTATAATAGACTACATACACACATTCCCTTGAGGCCACCCAAACTCAATTTGGCAGCAAACAAAAACCGGAAATCCACCTACTCCCCAACATGAGAGCAACCCACAATGCAAAACACATTAGCAAGAGATGCAGTCACCAAATAACACAGATTGTGTCATCACTCCTACATATTCAGACAATGCAGTCTGACTGAGTCATTGGTACTATGTACTCAACCACCCTGAATCTGTGCTGTTTCCAAAGGTATTTTAAAACTAATATTTACTACATTTAAACTATGTTAAAAGAACATTAAGGATGCAAAATCAAGCACTCAAATATTAGGAAATGCCAGAATTAAGGTTGCCTGTGCAAATCTTGATTCAGCCCTCTGTGCATATACAGTCATTGCTTATATGATCACATACTATTTTTTTCCAAAGGAAAAAGGTGGCCAACCTGGATTTTGATGAATAGCACAGGAGGCCTGATTGTAACCCACACTCCTCCTTGGGTGTGGTGTTCTGTCTCATCTAGTGGCACTGAGACCACTTAGATAAAATGAGTCTGCTATATAGCCTTAGCTAAGCAGCAGTTGGCTTTTAGCTCATATGGTAGAGACTCATGCACTAAGTTCCAGAGGTCCCAGGTTTGATACTGCCCGTGGAGGACCGGGGTCTGTCGATGTTACATGATCACAGTGAACAAGGTCAGGATCTCAGAAAGGTGAAGCCGACACAGAAAAAACACCACGTCATGGTGTAGTCACAATAGCTGTGCAAAGCAGCTGGAGCTTTCCAGGCAATGTGACCTTTCATTAGTGAAGATTTATTACTACTTTTTAGCAGAGCACTCAAAGTCTCTGCCTCAGGGAGTTTACAATCTAAATGATGGAGCTGATAAACTATTTAACACCAATATGATGCTCATTGGTGAGCAGGAAAAAAAGGACCATTACTTGCTCTCACTTAGATGGCTAAACCCCAGACTTAGGTACCTAAGTCTCAGATTTTGCCACCTAGGTCCCGGTTTTGGCTCCACTGTGATCCACGAAACTCCTGCTGAATCTTTTGTGGGTGCTTAAGCTCACACAGTGCCTAAGTTTTTAGAGTAAAAATTCCCTCAATGCCTCTGTATCTGCCTCTGAGCATGTGCACTGATGCCTCCCTTTGGGTGTCTGGATGCCTATCACCTACCTCAGCCCCAGAGTGAGTCACAAACCACAGAAGATAGGCATTGGGCTGCCTATCTCACATGCAAGGCCCAATTTGGTAGGTGTGCTCAGAGGCCTCCTACAGGATTGCATCCCATTCAAAACCTGGCTAGAGAAGGAGGAGATGGTGCCATCTTCTAACTTTTAGCCCAGTGGTTAGAGCACTCACCTAAAAGGGGAGAGAGCCCTGTTAAAAGCAGTTCTCCCCCTCCAGCAGAGGGGGAATTGAACCTGGGTCTCCTACATCCTTGATGAGTGCTCTGACCAGTAGGCTAGAAGTCATAAGGTCAACTCTACCACCACCATGTCCTCTGGCTGCTTTGGGTGAAGCAGGGCAGGTGCCTAACTTATTCCTACAAGAAACACCTTAGGTGCCTAAGCCACCTGACTCAAGGCAGCTGTTTTTTGTTTATGGATTGCTATCAGAACTATGCACCACCCTGCTGTCCAGACTTAGGCGCCTGCCTCCAAGAGACGGGTAGAGTTTAGCACATCTCCCCCCACATTGGCATCTCCCATTGGCTAGCTTAGGTGGCTCCCTGCCTAAAGTCCTGGCTTTTGTGGTTCACATTCTAAGCACCTATCTCATCCCCTTCATTATATAGGGGGCCTAACTTGGCTTAGTGAACCATATTGTGCTGTGATTTTTTTTTTCTAGGTGCCTAAAAGTTAGGTGCCGTGACACTCAGCCTTGCAATGCCTAAGTCCCTTTGTGAATCCCACCCTAGTGGCTAGATTGGGTTGTGATGCTGGAAGATCTGGTGCCAGCTCATGAAAGGCCCTTAGGCCTCAACTGAACACTGAAATACATAGCTGGAAACCATCTGGCTCACCTGTGTGTTCATATTGTTAAAATAGATGTTAAGTTTGTAGGAATGTGTTTAGTGTCTAGACATTATGAAATGCTTGTAAGATGCTGCAGGGGTAATCTCACTTATAACATCTGTACCCCATGTTATAAGGTTATATTGAGGGTTTGCACTGTAAACCTCTGTAACTGCATAACTCACCAAACAGGAAAGAAGCATTAATTATTGTAAAATGTTGGCTTGCTATGGAAGAGATTAGATCCTGCCCACCAAGAAGGCTCATTGAAACCAAATGAGCCACTGTGAAACATCAAAGAGCAAATACTTTGTTAATTGCATTCCTCCTCCCCTCCCTCCCCACAAGAGGAGACCTGCACATGAACTCATCCCATCATCTTGAACTCTGGGAGGGAATAAAAATCCCAAAGAAAAAGAAACTGGATCTCTATGCTGCTTGAATTTCTAAGCGTAAGCAAGAGATCCCCAGCAGCCTAGTCTGGTTAGCCCTAGAGGACATATGAAGCTGGCATATTACAACATTGTAAATCACCTTTTGAAAACCTAAGACAATAACTCATTTATGTGTATGTTTACCTACTTTAACCTTTAACTCTCTTGGTTAATAAATCTTTAATTTATTATAGGATTGGCTTCAAGCATTGTCTTAGATGTAAGATCTAAAGTGCAATTGACCTGAGGTAAGAGATGATCCTTTGGGACTGGGACTAAGCTGAATAGTGTTGTGATTTTTTAGTGTAAGGGACCATCTATCACGAAGGCAGGCTGTCGCAGGGTGGTCACCTGCTCTGGCCTTAAAGGGCTTAAAACAGTCCAGGAGAGGACTGTGGCTGGGAGCAAGCAGTTCCCAGGCTGATTGGGGAAGCAGGCTCAGCTATGGCCATACCCCAATCAAGGCTCAGCTGGCCCTTATAAGAGGGCAATGGGCCAGGAGCAGATGGTCTCTCTCTGCCTTTAGAGGGAGAAGGGCCTGGCTTCTGGGGAGTGTACCTAGGTACCTAGAGTGGAGGAGGGCTGGGGAAAGCCAGAGGAGCTGGGAGGCTCCAGACTGGAAAAGCCCCAGGCTGCAGACCTGGCAGATGGCCTAAGCCGGGGTACTGGAGTTGCAGGGGACAGCCCACAGGTAGGCAGAGGCAGCAGGTCCAAACCCCCTTGCCTGTGATGAGTGGCTTATATACTGCAGTCTGCCCCAGTGAATGGGGGCTAGATGGTGACTGGGCAGTAGCCATAAGGTGAGGTGGGGATAGGGGGTTCTCCTGGGAGGGGGAGACCCAGACTGGAGGGGTAGTGCTAGGGGGCAGCACCCTGGGTAAAAGGGGCACGGGGTCCAGGAGGGACATGGGGGCCAGCAGCAAGCGGGACACTAGTCTGCAGAGGGCAATCTGGAGGCTGGAATGCTAATTCCCTGAGAGACCAGCAGGAAGTGCTGCAGGGTGAGTCCCGCACCGTGACACAGGCTTATCTGGGTGGCAAGATAGAGAGTACCCAAGGGGACTGTCTGTGACTCCATATAAGGTGGAGTAGTACGTGAGGCATTAACACTTGATGGGTGAAATCTAAATATAGAACTCTCAGCCAATTTGGGGTGTGTGCTCTGCTTCCTAACAGTCTGCCCTGAGATTGGTACTCTTGCTCTGGAGCCATGCCAAACAGCTTAACATATCTGAATACGCTTTTTTAAAGATATCTCCAGAACTACTAGTGAAAAAATCATTGAATCAAATCCTGAAGTCCTTACTCAGGCAAAACTCCCATTGACTTCAGAAATTAGCTCAATATAAACCAGTGTCCCAGATCAGGGAGCTGCACCTGTACTTCCCGTCCATGGCCCAAGAAGGGCACCCAATCTAGGCTCCCAGCTCCTCAGATGTTGCCTCTTTCTTACACCTGACTGGGTTTTTCCAGGCTTCACTCTTCCCTCCCTATACTGCGATATTCCTTGCAAGGCAAACTGCCTAAGCAGGCCACTGTGTGTGCTTTGCTTTCTCTCCAAAGGCTATGAACAGCTGTAATAGTCAGCAGTTGTAAGTTACCACACAACACTTTAAGGTGAAAGCATTACAGAGGAAACATATTAAAATATAAAAATAATCTGCGCACACACTGAGAAATTTACCAGAGATTATCCTCCTTAAACTCTAGGAGTCTGACTCCAACAAGGGCTTTGGTAGGAGTCAATCCTTCAAACCCCACTCTAAGAGTTTTTTCTGTGGTTACAAGTTCATGACAGCCTTAGCATGGAACTAGCCTACCTCCCATGAATAGATGATTCTTTCTTTTATACAGGTTGGGCGTTTGATCTTGAGACTCCAAGAACAGGTAATAAACAGGTAATGGTCTTCCTCTCAGGCTGGGTTATGTATAACTGGAGGTGGGGAATTTGCAACCCCACCCCCAACCTCCCTTGAGAGATTGTAGGCAGGGATTGTATGCAATAATACATAAGCCGTTCATTTAATACAATGGACCGCAAAGCTACTTAAACTTCATTCAATAAGGTCTCCCAAGGATATGGCTGAAAACTGCCCTATCTATTACAACCGGTTCCACAGGTGGATCTGTATCTATCTAGTTGTATTTTTAATATCGTTACTTTTGCATTTACATTGCTTAGGACAAACTCCATTCTTGGTTATTATAGTGTAAATCCAGAGGACTCCACTGACATCAGTAGAGTTACTCAGGATTAACACTGGTATAACGAACAAAAATCAGTCCATCTTTTTAAGAAGGAAAAAAGAGTATTCTGTTATATTTGTGCCCATAAAATAATTACAATTACTGTACCTGATAGCAAGGTAAATATCATTTTTAAAAACTTCAGCACAGAGAACAAAGATACAAAGCGTGTTTGAAGCTGTTTGTTTCCTACATTGTACTAAATGACACTGCCAGTAACACACACACCCACTAGTAAATAAGCAAAGAAAATGTGCTTGTGTGAGTGGCATAATGGCAGACCTGTGTCTATATGTTCCTCCCAAGATGTACTTGTGACTCTGTTGTACTTTTTCAGGAACATGTTTCTGCCATTATCTTTAGAGCTATGTAGCTATCCTGTTCCCACTGAATGCAATGAGTTTTACTAGGGACTTTATTAGGAATGGGTTTGGGTCCCAAGTAAGTATTCCAGAGTTTATTGGATGTCAGGAGCAACATCTGAAGATCCAGGTAGAAGACCACCGCTGTACTCCAGGCAGAGTTTAGTTTTTCCAGTGTTCCTGGTCCTGGTTCACCCCTGGGTTAAGCAAACTTCTGCCAGCTTGACCCTAGGGGATCTGAAGTAGAGGAAAGCCCACCCAGAGGGGACTGAAGTGACACAATCAGCATATTTCCCAAATGTGGCAGACATGGTGTAGCCAGAGTGTCTGGACAAAGTGCTGATTCAGGACCTCGCCGGAGCAGCTTCCACTGTGGGGCCTAACCTCAAGCTACCCTTCCCTAGTGATATCCCTAGGACAGCACAGCCATGCAAAGACCACTATAACTTCTTGGGAGTGCATCTCCCTGAAGCACAGTAATGGGGGAACAATAAAACCCCCTTCCAAGTGTGCATCATTTAAACCCATATCTGCTTGATATGCTTGCCTTTTTTATGGACAAAGCCCAGCTATTAAGAACAGCCACACAAGGTCAAACCAATGGTCCATCTAGCCCAGTGTCCTGTCTTCTGGTAGGGCTCAATGCCCAATGCATCAAAGGGAGTGAACAGAATATGGCAATTATCAAGTTATCCCCACCCTGTCATCCAGTCGTAGCATCTGGCAGTCAGAGGCTTAGGGACACCCCAGAGCATGGGGTTGCATTCCTGACCATCTTGGTTAATAGCCTCTGATGGATCAAACTTCCATGAATTTATCTAATTCTTTTTTTGAACAGTGTTATATTTTTGGCCTTCACAACATGTCCTGGTAATGAGTTCCATAGATTACTTCCTTTTCTTTGTTTTAAACCTGCTGTCTATTAATTTCATTGGGTGACCCCTGGTTCTTGTGTTATGTGAAGGGGTAAATAACACTTCCTATTCACTTTCTTCACACTGTTGTTTTTATATCATATTCCCCCCCCTTAGTCATCTCTTTTCCAAGATGAACAGTCCCATTCTTTTTAATCTTTCCTCATACGGAAGCTGTTTCATGCCCCTAGTCATTTTTGTTTCCCTTCTCTGTACCTTTTCCAATTCTAATATATCTTTTTTGAGAGGGTTAAGTAGAACTGCATGCGGTATTCAAGGTCTGGGTATACCATCGATTTATATAGTAGCATTATGGCCATTTCAGTCTTATTCTCCATCCCTTTCCTAATGGTTCCTAACATTCTGTTAACTTTTTTGACTGCTGCTACACATTGAGTGGATGTTTTTAGAGAACTATCCATGAGGACTCCAAGATCTCTTCCTGGAGTGACAACAGCTAATTTAGACCTCATAATTTTGTATGTTTGGAGAACATAATCCCAACTAATATGCATTACTTTGTATTTAGCAACATTGAGTTTCATCTGCAATTTTGTTGCTTGGTCACCCAGTTTTGTGAGATGTCTTTGTAACTCTTTGCAGTCAGCTGTTGATTTAACTACCTTGACTAATTTTGTATCATCTGCAAACTTTGTCACTTTCTCCACTGTGAAGACTGACCATTTATTCCAACTCTTTCCCACCCCCGTTTTATAAGCAGCTACTGATCCATGAGATCCCTCTTATCCCATGATGGTTTATGAATCATTGATGAGGGACCTTTGCAAAGGCTTTCTGAAAGTCCAAGTACAATATATCCACTGGATCACCCTTGTCCACATGTTTGTTGACTCTCTCAAAGACTGCTAGTAGATTGGTGAGGCATGATTTCCCTTTACAAAAGCCATGTTGACTCTTCCTCAACAAATTATGTTCATCTGTGTCTGATAATTCTGTTCTTTACTATAGTTTCAACCAATTCGCCTGGTCTTGAAGTAGGCTTACTGGCCTGTAATAGCCAAGATTGCCTCTGGAGCCTTTTTTTAAAATTGGCATTACATTAGCTCTCCTCCAGTCATCTGGTACAGAGGCTGATTTAAATGATCGATTACATACAATAGTTAGTAGTTCTGCAATTTCATATTTGAGTTCCTTCAGAACTCTTGGGTGGGAATATCATCTGATTCTGGTGACTTATTACTGCTTAATTTATCAATTTGTTAAAAAACCTCCTATGTCAACAACTCAATCTGGGATACTTCCTCAGATTTGTCATCTAAAAAGAATGGCTCAGGTGTGAGAATCTCCCTGTAATCCTCTGCAGTGAAGACTGATGCAAAGAAGTCATTTAGCTTCTCTGCAGCAGCCTTGTCTTCCTTGAGTGCTCCTTTAGCACTTAGATAATCCAGTGGCTTTACTGGTGGTTTGGCAGGCTTCCTGCTTCTGATGTACTTAAAAATTTTGTTACTGTTAATGTTTTTCTTTTGCTAGTTGCTCTTCAAATTCTTTTTTGGCCTGCCATTTGACTTGCCAGAGTTTATGCTCCTTTCTATTTTCCTCATCAGGATTTCATTTCCAGTTTTTAAAGGATGCCTTTTTGCCTCTAAGCACCTCTTTCACTCTGTTTAGCCATGGTAGCATGGGGGGGGGCTCTTACTTTTTTTTAATTTGGGGTATACATTTAATTTGAGTATCTCTTCTGGAGTTTTTAAAAAGTTTCCATGCAGCTTGCAGACATTTCACTCTTGTGACGGCTCCTTTTAATTTCTATTTAACTAGTTTCTCCATATTTTTTTTTGGTGTAGTTTCCCTTTTTTATGTTAAATGCTACTGAGGTGGGATGCTTTGATATTTTCCCCCCTGCTCCCCCACAAGGGTGTTAAAATTTATTATATGATGGTCACTATTACCAAGCAGTTCAGTTATATTCATCTCTTGGATCAGACCCTACGCACCACTTAGGACTAAATCAAGAATTGCCTCACCCTTTGTATTGTATTTAAGCCAACATATTAATGGGGTTTATAGCTATGAACAGAAAACTTCATTTTCACAGACAGTCAATTAACACATTACATTGCCAGTTAATATCATATTGTTATGCAGCTCTAATAAAGTCACAGCAACTGCCGTCTGTCAATAACAGAAAATAAATAGGGATATGAATATTTGCCATGACATTTTCTAGTTGTCTGTCTAATGGGAATTCAAGGACATCACATGTAATATTTTAATTTATTGTATAAACTAAGATATAAAACCTTCTGAAACTGATAGGAGGGGAAAAGCAGCCAGAATATTGTTCAGTCTCTTCCCCTGTTGTATTAATATCTATCAGGTACTTCAGAGCAAGTCAGCAAGAAATGACAGTAATGGAAAAGTAAGCAGCTCATTAGAATTGTCTGTAAATACATCTAAGAGCATCTGGCAGAGAGATAGAGGAGGTTTATTTGAAAACACCATTTTTAACATAATATATGTTCCTCTGATTTGAGAATATTTCAGAATTTTCTATTAAAGGTGAATTTGGCAATTTCCATTAAGTTGTAACTACTCCTAATGCCAAAAACCTAGATACATCCCAGACTTTCAACTCTATTATCCAAGGGCTATGTGAGTGACACGAAAGAGCTGGTAAAAGTATTTTCTTGCAAGTAGTCCTCTGTAATGAGAGAATTACTGTGTGTGAAAGATTTCCATTGGTGGGAAGGTAATGTGTGTGCGCCACTACCCTCTGCTGTATGGAATTTTTGAATGGTCACCCGCTAGAGGCTGGACTATAAAAAGACAGATAAGCCATGCGACTGTAAACTGAAGCAGATTCTTCTTTAACTTAGACTATGTCTACGCTACAGGTCTGTTGGCCTAGCTATGTCAGCCTGGGGTGTGATGAGGGTTGATCCCAGACCAATGTAGCTGTGCCAGCAAAAACCTTTATTGCAAACAAAGCCATACCAGCAAAATTGTGCTTTTGCTGATGTAGCTAAGGCTTTATCTACATTGGCATTTTTGTCGGTCAGGGTGTGAAAAAATACGCCTCTACAAGACAAAAGTTTCACCAATGAAAGTGCCAGTGTGGACAGCACAATGTTGGCAGGAGATGCTTTCCTGCTGACCTAGCTACCACCATTCGTTAGGGGTGGTTTAATTATGCTGGTAGGAGCGCTCTGTCCCATCAGCATAAAGTGGCTATGTGAGAGACCTTACAGCAGTACAGCTGCTGCAATATAGCTGTGCCCCTGTAAGGTCTATAGTGTAGACATAGCCTTATTTCACTCAGCATAGCTAGAATAAACTATACGAGCAAAAGCACAGTTTTGCCAATATAAGGTGCAGCCCCACTAGAATCACTTTGCCAGTATGGAAGTTTGTGGTGTGGGCAGAGGCCAGGAACGTTTATCACAGAAGGTCATAAACTGTAATTCCCCAGTTTGGTTCTCTATTGTTGTGCCTGTATGTAGGTGACCATGACTGGTGAGTCACCGATGCTAAAATATCTCCCTAAAAATACTGTCTCTGCATCCCAGTCTCTATTGCCAAGAAATGAAGCTCATGAGCCTTTCTAGAGAAAATATTCCATTTCTGAAACGCATTACATTCCCCAGGCACATTGGTGGGCACCACTGCATTCAGGTAACCTACCTGCTGCTGGCTACTACAGCAATACAATGCTAAACAAAGAGAGGGACAAAGGGAAATAGCTCTGAACTGACAATCGGGGTAGGACAATAAACATCCTGGTTACCAGGTCACCTATAGTATTCATAAATTATTACAGAGAATATCCATGTCCCGCATACCAGGATTACATTGTAAGGACCCCCATTGGGGCAGGATATAATTGACCTGTATGTTTATGTATGATGTGGGAGGAGTTATGGCAGAGCCCCCCCTGTGAATGTGTCTTCTAGGGAAGGGTCAAGAGAATGTGTCTCCTACAGGGAACGGTCAAGAGATATAACCTGAATTGTCTCTGGCTAAATAAATGGCCCCTCTCCAGCACTGAGAACCCCCAGTCCCATTCTTCTCATTTTGCCAATCCCAGTTTCCACTACTCAGGCTTCTCATCCCTGTCCCAGGCTGCTTGTCCAGCAAGTGCTAGTTTCACCCCTCTGGTTCCCTCCACAGTCTCCCTCCCCACTCCCAGTCTCCCCCTCCCTGTCCCAGTCTCCTTGCCCAACCATTCCCAGTTCCCCCCTCCCAGCTTCTCATCTGATCTGTTGCTCCCACCCTGGCCTCCAGTTGCCCTTGCTCTTCCATCTCTGCCCACATTCCCAATCCCCACTGGCTCCTAGCTTCAACCTCTCGTCTGGGCTCCTTATCCTAACCCGGTGTTCCCTCCCCTGCTCCTTGTCCCAGTATCATTGCCCAGCTAGACCAGTTCTCCTCTCGCACCCTGGCTCTTCATCAGATTTATCTTCCCACCCCCACAGTGGTTCCCAGTCTTCCTCTGGCTCCTCATGCAAACTCAGTCTCCCCACCAGCCACTGGCTTCTTATCGCTCTTCCCCAGCTCCCAGTCACATTCCCCTTGCCCTCCAGTCCCAGCCTACCCAAACTCCCGATCCCAATTTTTTCTCTCCCCAACTTCCAGCCTTCAGTCCCAGGCTCTTCCCAGTGTACTACCCCATATGTATTCTGATCAGGCAACTTCTTTCTTGTCTCTTTCCTGGCCACCACAGGTGGTGGTTGGGGGATAGGGGTTTAAAGGGCATTGAGAGCACAAGTGAGCCTGTCTCCCTATTCTCTGGTCCAGTGCCCGTCCCTGCCTGTCTCAACTTGGCTCACAGAAGTCCGGACCTGCAATTGCAGGACAAGTCCTGCTCAGGCCCCTACAGCCCTAGGCTGGAACAGGTCCAGTGCAAACAGAATATTTGGGGAATTTAATCACAAAGCTCTAGCAAGTCTCTACTGAGAATATGCAAGTTGCGGTTTTTCAGAGGTTTATAATTTGGCCAAATTTGGGCAGATTTTTCATGATCCCAGAGACACAGGCCACCTCCCTGCCAAAAATCAAATTCTGCTCCAAAGCATGAAGGGTCTAGAACAGTGATTCTCAAACTTTTGTACTGGTGACCCCTTTTACATAGCAAGCCTCTGAGTGCAATCACCCACCCCCCTTATAAATTAAAAACACTTTTTTTTACATATTTAACACCATTATAAATGCTGGAGACAAAATGGGGTTTGGAGTGGAGGATGACAGCTTGTGACCCCTCACATAATAACCTTATGACTCCCTGAGGGGTCCTGACCCCCAGTTTGAGAACCCCTGGTCTAGAGCTTCTCAAAGCAAAGGTGGCTAGAATTATTTAACGTAGGCAAAACAATGTATTTTTCCTTAGCCTGATCCTCGGAAATAGCTGAAATGCTTTGGTAGACATTTTCCTAAAATTTCAACCTTAGGTTGACATACAGTGTAGAAAATTTTAGCCCAAATGATTAAAGTTTGGCAAAGTTATAAGCAATTGAAATGGGGTCTTATAAGGGGAAGTTTTGGGCAGTCTTAACAGTAGGCAGTGCTACCTATAACAGACAGACAGACAGTGGAAGAAAGTCACTTAGTTCTCTAAGCTGAATCCTGAAGTTCTTAATCATTACTCAGGCAGAACTAAGAGTCAGTCAGCATTTTGCCTGAGTAAGTATTCCTGGATTTGGCTCCAAGTCTGTCAATCTATCTTTCTCTCTCCTGTGAGTCACATGCTAACACTTCTCATCTTTTTTTCATAAGAAAACTCCATCAGACATGAAGGACAGAAGCTGGGAATGGGCGACAGGGGATGGATCACTTGATGATTACCTGTTCTGTTCATTCCCTCTGGGGCACCTGGCATTGGCCACTGTTGGAAGAGAGGATACTGGTCTAGATGGACTATTTGTCTGATCCAGTCTGGCCATTCTTATGTTCTTATGGCAGCCTGCTTTGCAAAGTGATTTCTACTGCAGAATAAGGAAACTGCTCTGACAACTCTCGGGCAGATAAAACATGAGAAAAGGAAAAGTACATTTACTCCTGGCCTTTTATATATCGGATGCAAGCGGTTCTGTTAGCAAAACAAATGTAATTTGAATAGTGTCTAGATCTTGTGGAAATCTGTTTAGAAAAATCTGTGGCTTTGTTTGTGGTTCTGCTGATTTCTTTTAGTCCAAGTGGCACAATAGAAGAACATGTATTTGTTTGCCTTCTGTTTCTGGAATATCTCTGCTATATCCAACAATGGTGACCCATATGACATTTATAATACTAGTTCACCTTTGTATACCAGTTTTCAATACAAACTGCCTCCAGTGCATTAAATATACAGATTGTTTCACCAAACTGCTGTCACTTGGCAGGTGGAACAAAGTGAGTTGTGGCACAACACAACAGTTTAGGACAGGAAACAAGTAAGTATACCAAGCCCAACTGAAACTATACAAGGGGAGGAATACAGTGAGGCAGGATAGACAGGGCCAACACTTCTCTTTTGAAAATTGCTTCACTATCCTTAATGACCATGAATGATCGATATTTTATTGTTGTGTATTATCCTAAAGTTAACAGGTATAGTGCCCTTTAGTACTATGCTGGCACATTTGTTCAGTTTGGGTCTAGTGGAAAGAATCCTTCTCACTGAATTACTGTAACACAATGGTGGTTCCCTGATGTTCTCCCCAGCCAAGTACTGACCAACCTGAAGTTCTATCAAAAAGTGTGTGGATGTCTGAGGTGTTTCTTTAAATCTCTGATAAGTGGTGTACACTATCTCCTTTACAGAAGGGGCTAGCTAGCTCTTCCCCATTTCCTTCTTTCTGAGGTCATTCCCTTCCTTTGTTTCAGTCTATGCTCCCCTGTTTTGCAGCTCTCTATTCCTTTTAGGGATGTGTTTCTGAGTTCCTCCAAGTGCCCCCATCTTCTTCCTCCCCCTCTGTCAAAGGCCCCTGTCATAAATATAAAGGGAAGGGTAAACACCTTTAAATCCCTCCTGGCCAGAGGGAAAAACCCTTTCACCTGTAAAGGGGTAAGAAGCTAGGATAACCTCGCTGGCACCTGACCAAAACGACCAAGAGGAGACAAGATACTTTCAAAGCTGGAGGCGGGGAAGATACAAAGGTTCTCTCTGTCTGTGTGATGCTTTTGCTGGGAACAGAAAAGGAATGGAGTCTTAGAACTTAGTAAGTAATCTAGCTAGGTATACGTTAGATTCTGTTTTGTTTAAATGGCTGATAAAATAGCTGTGCTGAATGGAATGTATATTCCTGTTTTTGTGTCTTTTTGTAACTTAAGGTTTTGCCTAGAAGGATTCTCTATGTTTTGAATCTGATTACCCTGTAAGGTATTTACCATCCTGATTTTACAGAGGTGATTCCTTTACTTTTTTTCTTCAATTAAAATTCTTCTTCTAAGAACCTGATTGCTTTTTCATTGTTCTTAAGATCCAAGGGTTTGGGTCTGTGTTCACCTATGCAAATTGGTGAGGATTTTTATCAAGCCTTCCCCAGGAAAGGGGGTGTAGGGTTTGGGGAAGATTTGGGGGGGGGGGGGAAGATGTTTCCAAACAGGCTCTTTCCCTGTTATGTATCTGTTAGACACTTGGTGGTAGCAGCAATAAAGTCCAAGGGCAAAAGGTAAAATAGTTTGTACCTTGGGGAAGTTTTAACCTAAGCTGGTAAAAATAAGCTTAGGGGGGTTTCATGCAGGTCCCCACATCTGTACCCTAGAGTTCAGAGTGGGGAAGGAACCTTGACAGCCCCACATGGCATTGGCAGAAACCTTTTACAGTCTGTATACCATGACCTGTGACAGTCATGTAGTCCAGGATCTGCTCGCTGATCCTCAGCTCTATGGCTCTATACACTCTCTTTCAAGAAAGCTTAAACTGCTTATCTGCAAACACAACTATGCAGTTTAAAAAAAAAAGTCTAAAGGAGAAACTATATAATGGAACTAAGTGAATAATGGAAAAAATATATGTACATGCTCATTTGAATTCATAAGCAAATTTCTATTTGACTGTATTTGTAACCTGTTCATATTCACTTTCCATTAGCATTAGAGCTCTTCAGTTTTACTTCCATAATAATGAAAAACAAACATATTTTAAGCTTGCACGATCTCACATTCTCTGAAAAAGAATTGTATATTCAGTTTTAAACTAACCAACACAGGGTGCAGTGTGAATTTATCTAAATCATTGAATCCGGCAATGTGATTCAAGTAACTAACCAACATGATAAGAATTGTAAATTGCAAATATCCACAATGATCTGTCTGCCTCGGTTCTAATATATCACCCATTACCAGTGTGTATCTGTTCATGTATGGTCTTCAGTTCAACAATTATTTGAAGAAAGGCACCAGTAATTTCAAATAAAAAAATGTTGCAGTCTAAAAGAGGCAAAATTCATCATATACATTATTTTCTCTGAATTATTCACCCAGCACTGTTAGAGTCCATGGTTCCTTTGCTCTGCTTCTAAAAAAAACTCTCCCTGGAAACTGAAGACCAGGCCTGAAGATTTTTGGCAAGGAGCAATCCAGTTGTGTGAATCATTTCCACCATGACAAAGAATACTGTTTTTAATGCACTCCAAAGTTTCCTTTATGGTCACTAGCACTAAATAGCAGGGTCTCCTGACATTGAAGATATTATTTTGCATAGTGAAGTGTTGTACATCAGCATTTCTTTGTGCACTATGGACTAGTATAATAGTATCAAATGGAAATGTTTTCCTGTCTGATATTCAGGTAGATCAAATCCATCACACACGCATGCACAGGCACACCTCCAGTTGAAACTTTAGCTCATTTGTACTTCTGCTTTCTGTTAATTGTAGCCTCTGCCCCATCATGGTTTTTGGTGAAAGTAGCTGGAATATATAATATATGTAGATGGTGTAAAGGAGGAATAGAGAGATTTAGAACCTGTGTGACAGAGGAGTTGAGCATCCACATTCCAGTTAAAGTCAATGGGAGCTGCAGGTGTGAAAATCAGTCCCTATGTGACTTGGTGACTATCACGGTGAGATTAAAACCAGACCTAGGATTAGAACCCAGATTTCCCAGTCCTGTGCTCTCTAAACCACTCAACTATGCTGTTAGATGTTTTTTCTTAGTCATCTCTGACTATACTAGAACTTGAAGATTGCCTTACACTAAAAAGTTGGATCAAGGACGCCGCCTCAAGTCGACCTTTTAATGTATGTGTCTACGCTACTAGGTCAGCGTAAAGGACCCAAGTCACCTCTAATGTCGCCTTCTGAGAGAGGCGTAGCACTTAATTCGATTTTTCATAGGTCGACTGCGAGGTAGTGTAGACGCAGCGTTGTGTAATTCAATCTAATTGGCCTCCAGGTGGTGTCCCACAATGCTCGTCTGTGACCACTCTGGAGATCATTCCAACTCTGCTGCACTGCAGCCAGGTACACAGGAAACAGCCTCTCCCCTGCTAAAGCCCCTGGGAATTTTTGATTTCCTATTTCCTGTTTGATCAGCATTGGGAGCATTTCAGCTTGAGCACAGCTGATCATGGAGACTACACGCCCCAAACATGCTCCAGCCTGGTCTTCACAGGAGGTGGTGGATCTCATCGCTGTATGGGGAGAAGAGTCTGTGCAGGCAGAGCTCCGATCCAGCAGAAGAAACACTGACATCCATGCAAAGACCACTCGTGGAATGGGGGAGAAGGGCTACACGAGGGACACACAGCAGTGCCATGTGAAAATAAAAACTTTGCCAAGCATACCAGAAGGCAAGGGAGGCGAACAGTCATTCTGGTGCTGAATCCCACACATGCTGATTTTACAATGAGCTGCATGCAATTCTCAGGGGTGACTCTACCAGCACCCCCACAAGCAATGTGGACACCTCACAAATGTGTGAGTCTAGGGACAATAAGGAGGACGATATGGTGGAGGAGGAGGAGGAGAATGGGAAACGGGCGAGTGGTGGATCCATTCTCCCGAGAGCCAGGAAATATTTTTAACCCTGGAGCCCTATGGGTCGCAGGACATCACGGTGGCCAACCATGGAAGGCACCTCTGGTGAGTATACAGTTACAATCAGAGTCTAGTTAAACTTTAATGGGCGCACACATTCGGTGGTATTGCATGTTTACTGTGAAGAAAAAGGGAGGTGCTTTGGTTCTCTGCTTACAAGAGGCTGCTCCAGCTACTCAGAGGGTAGCCCCCGGAAAAGACTGTTTATGTGGACTGGGATAGCCCAGGAATCTTTCATGGAGGTACTCTGAGTAGGGCAGAAGGTTTCTGGGCAGGGCAGTCGTATTTCTTCCACCATGGTAGGACACTTTCCCATGCAACTCCTGAATTAATTCTAATGGCATCATTGCGGTACACAGCATAGCAACATAAGGACCAGGTCTATACCCAGACACTTACAGCATCTCCTTCCTTTCCACCTCTGTTAACCTCAGGAGCCTGATATCATATGGGGTCGCCTAGGAGAAATGGGGGAAGTTCTCATTAAAAGTGCTCTACACAAGAAAAAAAAGACCCACCCCATCCCCACACATTCCAGATCGCCAAACCACGCAGCTGCTAACGTGCCTTTATTGTGCTCAGCATGGCTCAGCAAGTAGTTTAAAGTAGCTGATGGGGGAGATTCCACATGGGAGATTCTGCAATTTGGGAGTGAAAACATTCCCTCCCCCACACTGTTCGTAAATGGCCTCCCATGGTGCTATGGGGAAGGGCCATTGTTCAACTACTATCTCTGCTCCTGACAAGAGCCTGCCATAAACTTCATTAAAAGTGTGGTCACCCATGACCCAAGGGGGCCTACTCACCATGGCAGGAGCAGCAAAACAGCACAGTGAACGGTTATGGATTCTGATTGTTATGTCTTTCACCTAGTGTAATAAGGGGTGGCTGTTTTTTATGAAAATGGCCTTGCTATGGAAACATTTTATTGATGTAAATGGCTCCTTTATTTTTTCCCATGACTGACAACTGGAAATGTGTCCTTCAGCGTGTCAACACCTGAAAGCAGAGTTTTGCTGATTAGAAGGAGGAGAAAGAGAATGTGGGAGGACATGTTCACCAAGATAATGAACGCCTCCAGGACAGCTGACACACAGCTGTCCGAGAAGTTAGACATGGACATGGAGAGCAGGAAAGCTTCCAATGAGCAAAAGCGTGCAGCACAGGATGAGACGCTTCGGATTATGAGGACCAAGCAGACTGTTGAGGCATCTGGTTGAACTGCAGGAACAGAAGCAGGAGGCTAGAGTCCCTCTACAGACCCTGGTGGACAGCCAGCCAGCATCCCCTGGCACAGAATCACCCTCCTGCAAGCGTTCCCTGAGGTGTGAGCAAAAAGTCCATTATCGCTTTCACTTAACTCAGGGGGATGGTCCAAGGAACAGACCTTTGATGATCTGGAATGCAGTATTATGTTACACAGCTGAAAATGTTTCTCCCATTCCAACTTTACAACCTCTTTTCCCCAAGATTACCTTTTTTTTCTGTTCTCCCTCTTTAATTATGTTTTGTTAAAGTAAATGGATTTGAGAAATAAATGTTCTTTGAGTAGAAGCACTGGGCTTGGGTTGGGGGTTGGCTTTACAGGGACAGTGATACAAGGCAGGTGAAAGTTTGGGAAAGCACAATGCAGACAAGCAGCTCACATTACTGTGACTCATTATTGAAATGGCTTTTCAAAGCCTCACAGATACACAGCACCCCTTGCTGTACTTTTCTTATTGCACTGGTGTCTGGCTTATCAAAATGGCTGCCGTGCAATCTGTCTCAACTGCCCACCCCTGCGTAAAATTTTCCCCCTTTTTTTCACAGGTATTATGGAGCACATAGCAGGCAGCTATAACCATGGGGATGGTCTCTTCACTAATGTCCAAACTTGTTAGTAAACTTCTCCAGCACCCTTTTAAACAACCAAAGGCACATTCAACCACCATTCTGCACTTGCTGAGCCTATAGTTTAACTGTTCCTTACTGCTGTCCAGCTGGCCGGTGTATGGCTTCTTGAGCCATAGGAGCAAGGGGTAGGCTGGGTTCCCCAGGATAACTATAGGCATCTCAACATCGCTAATGTTCATTTTGTTGTCTGGAAAGAAAGTCCAGGATTGCAGCTTTTTGAACAGACCCAAGTTCCTAAAGATGCACGCATCATGAACCTTTCCCAACCATCCTACATTAATGTTGGTGAAACGCCCTCTGTGATCCACCAGCACTTGCAACACCACTGAAAAGTATCCCTTTTGATTTACGTACTCTTTGGCAAGGTGGTCTGGTGCTAAGATGGGGATATGCATGCCATCTATCACCCCACCACAATTAGGAAACTCCATCATGGCAAAACCATCCACTATGTCCTGCACATTTCCCAGACTCACTATCCTTTGCAGCAGAAGTCAATTAATGGCCCTGCACACTTGGAGCACAGCAGCTCCCATGATTGATTTACTTACTACAAATTGATTCCCCACTGACAGGTAACTGTCTGGCATTACAAGCTTCCAAATAGCAATCACCACTCACTTCTCCACTGTCAGAGCGGCTCTCATTTTTGTGTTGCTGAGCTGCAGGGCAGGGGAAAGCTCTACACACAGTTTCTGGAAGGTGGCCTTCTGCATTCAAAAGCTCTGCAGCCACTGCTTGTCATCCCATACCTGCAAAACGATGCGGTCCCACCAGCTTGTTTCACGGGACCAGAAACCGCTCTCAACAGAGTGCAGCTGCTCTGTGACTGCCAGCAGCAACTGTGCATTGGTTTTTTTTCAGTGGTTTGCACCAGGGCTCCTTGCAGAACATCACTATGTTCTGCACGGCAGACTCTACTTCAACTCTGGAAATATTGCAGGAGAAGGCTTGAGGTGTTTGAGATGCTCACAGCAAGAGTGCACAACTGAGCAGGCTTCATGCTTCTGGGGTTATGGCATGCAAACAGCTGTTTTAAGGTGCAAAAACCACTGGGTTGTTTGCTATTGAGCACAGTGCATCATGGGATGCCAACGCAATGTTCCCATTCTCCCCTGCGACAATGTTTTGGTCTCATGAGGCATTGCACAAACTTCCTAAAACACATTGCGGCAAGTTGCACTTTGGGATAGCTACCCACAATGCACTGCTTTGTGCATCAATGCAGGCACTGCTAGTGAGGACGCACTCCGTCGAGACAATGAGCATAGTGTGGCCATGCACAATTGACTTATTAATTCGGAGACTCGAGGTTGAATTAGATAAAGTCGACTTAATTTTGTAGTGTAGACAAGCCCTAAGGGCATAGCTACAGTTGCAGATGTAGAGCACTTTGAGTTAAAGCAAACTTTGTAGAGCGCAGTAGGGAAAGCACTGCAATCTGTCCACACTGACAGCTACAAGTGCACTGGCATGGCAACATTAGCAGCTCTTGCAACGGTCACAGAGAGCAGTGCATTGTGGTAGCTATCCCAGCATATAAGTGGCTGCAATGCGCTTTCCAAATGGAGCGGGGGTGGAGTGTGACAGGGAGTGTGAAGTGGGTTTTTGGGGGGCTGAGAGCATGTCAGCATGCTGTCTTGTAAGTTCAGACAGCAGCACACACTCACCCCGCACCCCTCTCTCTCTCTCTCTCTCTCTCTCTCAGCATTCCACAGTAATGGTTGCTTTGTCTCGGAGCAGATAAGCAGCCAGCTGTCAGAAACAGAGCTTTCAAAGGGCATATTCACACTCCTACAGTGTGTTCAAAACAATGAGAAGAATGGCCACTTGACTTAAGGGGATTATGGGACATTTCCCAAGGCTGATCAAAGCGCAGAAATGCAACACCTCGTTCACACTGGCGCCCGGGCGTTTCAGCCAAGGCGCAACAAGTGTTAATCTTCTCGCTGAGGTAGAATACCAGGACGCTCTAGCCGTGGAGTCAGAGCACTCTACGTGCCTTGCCAGTGTGGACGGGTAGTGAGCTAGGGCACCCGGGGCTGCTTTAATGCACTCTAACTCGCAAGAGTAGCCAAGCCCTTAGACTTTGCTGTTAGTTATGCATTTAACTATCCACTTACATATGCATACCTAGTTATGCATTTAACTGCCCAATTGTGGCAACAGTGTGTTCAAACTGGGCACGCCTTTGTACTCACAGTTTTGCACGTGCATATGCAGATGAAACTCAGGCCCTCTCTGATTTTTTGTGGATGCACATGCAAGTTTAACTTTTTTCCTTCAGCAAGTGTATATTTTGAGAGGGAGTTGAGGGGGACCAAGGAAGAAAAAAGAAAAGATGGAAATAAATTGCCAGAGTCAAACAAAGAGTTCAATAAATATTAGGCCCATTCAAAAAACAAAAGGGAAAAATGTGTTCACCTGCTTTGGCAATTTTAGATTAAAAATATTTGTCAGCCTCTCATTTCTTTTAAAAAGAAAGGGAAAAGCTGTTTGTTGGTTAGATTATGTCCCTTTAAAAAAAAGCAAATGCCCTGTTGATTGACAAAACCTTTAAAATTTCAGCAAAAAATTACATACATCAAAGGATGTGTGTCTGTGTCAGCATATTAGGGATGACGTGAATATTTTTAACTAATTTGGGGAGCACATATTGTATATGCATACAGTATTTTGAAATAATATGAGATATAGGAATTGGTAATACAGTATATGTATTTGGAGACGCATTTGGGAATTAGGGATTGTGCATGTATATGTGGTGTAAAAGATTATTGGAGATTAGGGATTATATACATTTGTAGGTTTCAGAGTAGCAGCCGTGTTAATCTGTATCCACAAAAAGAAAAGGAGTACTTATGGCACCTTAGAGACTCAGAAATTTATTTGAGCTGCAGCTCACTTCATCGGATGCATGCAGTAGAAAATACAGTGGGGAGATTTATATACACAGAGAACATGAAACAATGGGTGTTACCATACACACTGTAACCAGAGTGATCACTTGAGGTGAGCTATTACCAGCAGGAGAGTGGGGGGCGGGGGGGGAACCTTTTGTAGTGATAATCAAGGTTGGCCATTTCCAGCAGTTGACAAGAACATCTGAGTAACGGTGGGGGTGGGGAATAAACATGGGGAAATAGTTTTACTTTGTGTAATGACACATCCACTCCCAGTCTTTATTCAAGCCTAAATTAATTGTATCCAGTTTGCAAATTAATTCCAATTCAGCAGTCTCTCATTGGAGTCTGTTTTTGAAGCTTTTTTGTTGAAGAATTGCCACTTTTAGGTCTGTAATCGAGTGACCAAAGAGATTGAAGTGTTCTCCAGCTGGTTTTTGAATGTTATAATTCTTGATGTCTGATTTGTGTCCATTTATTCTTTTACGTAGAGACTGTCCAGTTTGACCAATGTACATGGCAGAGGGGCATTGCTGGCACATGATGGCATATATCACATTGGTAGATGTGCAGGTGAAAGTCACCTTGCACCAAAAGCTATGGTGCATCAGTTGGCGTCCCTGACATACACCTCAATGAGAGGGCCTATCCCCAGTAGAGCTGAGTTCATTTTTCTCATCTTGTTGCCATAAACCCAGTAAACCTGCCGCTGCTCAACGTGCCAGAGTGAACTGAGAATACCCATTTCATTTTCAGCAGAGGATCCTGTGACCATAACTGATAATGCTAGAGCCTGTTGCCAATTTGCGGGATCCACAGTGCCCAGGCATCCCTGTTAGCCTTTAGTCCAGTTGGGAGGAGGCAGGATTAAACAGGTTATCATTAAAATGTCCTGGACTCGTATTCTTTTCTTTGGAGCCTTTGAATATTGTTTTTGTTTTTTCTCTGTAGCTTGTGACACCTACTATCATCTGGAGTTTTTTGGTTCCGGATCTCAGAACCCTGAAGAAACTTACTGCTACTAAAATCCTTTTACGTGTTTGCAGATTTCCTTGAACAGATTTTTCACAGCCTACTCTAATAGCATCACGCCCAAACATTTATTCTCAGACAAAATCTTTGTTCAGATAGTGTTAGAATTCTACAGAATTTACTTCAGAAAATAACCTCATGAGAATATGTTATAAAAAACAAACATCTGAAAGCCAGGGCATTCAATTAACGTTGGAAAAAGAAACATTTGACCATTCAGAGTTGAGGTTTTACATATAAGCTTAACTCTGTCCTTGCTACACTATACACTAAGTACATGAAATAGCCTTGCATGTGTGGTAAGTATTACCACTCTTTTCATTGTTTAAAAATAATAAATAATGAAAAAATAACAGGGACCAATGGGAATGATCACATGAATAAGGTTGCAGGATCTATTCAATGTATTTGCATGTGAACTCCCTTTTGTCCCCTCTGTGCCATAGCATAAAATCGGCATCTCCCTAGCCTATTTACTGTTTTGTAGCCATGAAAAATGTGTCACGGACTGTGAAATCTGGTCTTTTGTATGCTTTTACCCTATACCAGAGGTGGGCAAACTATGGCCCGCAGGCCACATCTGGCCTGTGAGACCGTTCTGCCCGGCCCCTGAGCTCCCAGCCAGGGAGGCTAGTCCCCGGCCCCTCCCCACTGTCCTCCCTCCCCTGCAGCCTCAGCATGACGCAACGCCAGCGCTCTGGCCCACCACTCCTGCCAGGCAGTGTGGCGGCAGTGTGGCTGGCTCTGGCCGGGCGGCAGGGCTTTGCTGCTCTGAGCAGCATGGTAAGGGGTCCCAAAGGTCAGTCAGGGGACAGGGAGCAGGGGGCAGTTGGATGGGGTGGAGGTTCTGGGGGGGCAGTCAGGGGACCAGGAACAGGGGGATTTGGATAGGCGTGGGAGTCCTGGGGGAGCCTCTCTGGGGGTGGGGGTGTGAATAGGGGTCGGGGAAGTCAGGGGACAGGGAGCATTGGATGGGTCAGGGGTCCTGGGGGTGGGGGTCAGAAAGTGGGAGGGGCAGATAGGGGGTGGGGGCCGGGCTCTTTGGGGTGGCACAACCTTCCCTACCCAGCCCTCCATACAGTTTCACAACACCAATGTGGCTCTCAGGCCAAAAAGTTTGCCCACCCGTGCCCTATACTATACAGATTTCATGGGGGGGTGGGGGGGGGAGACCAGCATTTCTCAGATTGAGGGTCCTGACCCAAAAGCAAGTTGCAGGGGGGGTCACAAGGTTATTTTAGGGGGGGTTGCAGTATTGCCACCCTTACTTCTGCGCTGCCTTCAGAGCTGGGTGGCTGGAGGACGGCAGCAGTTGGATTGGCACCCAGCTCTGAAGGCGGCGCCCCACCAGCAGCAGTGCAGAAGTGAGGGTAGCAATACCACAACGCCCACTACAATAACTTTGCCAACAGCTGCCGCTCTCCGGCCACAGCACCTTTTTGGGTCAGGACCCCCTCCAATTACAATACCACGAACTTTCAGAGTTAAATAGCTGAAACCATGAAATTTATTATTTTTAAAATCCTATGACCATGAAATTGACCAAAATGAACCATGAATTTGGTAGGGTCCTAGTAATGATCTAGTGGATGGGGTCAGGAGAGAGAATAAAGTAACTCAAGCGTTGGTGGTTTCTTTTGCTAGAGGGGTGGACAGAAGTGTTCCTGTTTGGTTACCTTGTCTTTGTGGCTTATGGTGAAGTTTGTGGTGGTGATTTGAGGACTGCATGGGCAAAAAGTAACAATGCGGTCCCTTTGCTATAGTGGGAGGCTGCATGGGGGAAGGGAAACTGTTGTATCTGTATATGGAGGGTAAGAGGAGTGATACTGGTTCAGCAGTCTCTGGAAGTGAAGGAAAATCTATGGCTGCGATGGTAGTTCATATGTTTATTTTCTAAATTTCCACTTGGCCGAAGGCCACTGCTGGATCCAGGACTGCTGTATATTTTATAAAATCCACAGGACCTGTAAGCTCTTAGCCCCAGAGGATCTCTCTGGTCATAAGGAACTTATAGGCTCTGTAGGCACTTTAAAGGCCATGGTTCTCCGCTCCTGTGGAATTCATAATCTCTGTAGTAGATGCCACTTGACCATGGTTAGGCAGCTGATGTGCTGTGACTGCTTCTTCTTATACTAATCATAACTGTCTCACTGTTACATTGTGCTCCTGCCATCTGTTTGTTGTGTCCACCCGTTGCCTCTCATATACTTTGATTGCAAAGTCTTTTGGGCAGGGACCATCTTTTCATAATATATGGCAAATACAAGTGACCAGAATGTAATTCTGATTGGGCGTCTAAGCATTATTGACATAAATAATTAATAATAGTCTGAGACCCACATGCTTTCTCTAGTCCTGCTGAATTTAGACATGCTGCAGCCTCTTGGGCCCTGCGTTCTTATTGGCCCTGGGTAGATTACAAAATCCACAAGTTCCTCAGTCTCAATGCTTCTCTTTGTTTTTATGGAGAGTATAAACTGGGCAGGCAACACTGCAGGTCTCACTGATGCGCTCTGCAGGAATCCAGCTCAGGCAGCTCACTGCTCTTAACAGAGTTGATAACTTTGCTAGGGAACCTAGAGAGTCAGAGTTTATCAAAGGGGTCAGATACTGTAGAATCTGTAAACTCCACTGAGACCCTGCTTAGTTTATAAACTCCCCAGGTTCCATGGTGAAGTTCTCAGACAATCTAAATAATCAGAACAAGTAACTCCAAATTTCCTTTTCCCAGCTTCCCCACAATATTCAAAAGCTCCAGTACTCTGAGAACTGACAGGTTTCAGAGTAGCAGCCATGTTAGTCTGTATTCGCAAAAAGAAAAGGAGTATTTGTGGCACCTTAGAGACTAACAAATTTATCTGAGCATAAGCTTTTGTGAGCTACAGCTCACTTCAATCGAATGCATCTGATGAAGTGAGCTGTAGCTCATGAAAGCTTATGCTCAAATAAATTGGTTAGTCTCTAAGGTGCCACAAGTACTCCTTTTCTTTCTGAGAACTGAATACATCAAATGTAGAGCTTGCAAATCAGGATGGCTCTACGGTGTCGCTTTTTTAAAAAGAGAACTTTCACAAAAGTGAAGCACAGTATCTGTAATTTTCAAATTCTCAGATCTAATAAACAACCTTTCCAATTACCCACAAACATCACCAAAATATTCTCTTCTGGCAGAAAGACATAAAATGTTTACTTCCTTTTTATTTCTCTATAGGTAATTTTTCTGAGGGTTTTTGCTTGTTTGTTTTGTTTTTGAGGGAAGGGGGAAGGCTTTTCCTGGGATGTGCTGGGGAGGTTCTTTTTCCATTTTCCACACCTTATCCTGTTCAAAGTGTAGAGCTTTTGTCCTGAAACTGTCTTCTAATGAATTCATGCTCCCTTAAAGATTCCAAGATGGATCAGGACATGAAGTGGCCCAGATAGACTAGAAGACTCCCAGGTCTGGAAGACAAACTTCAGTTTTCAGCTCAAGTCCCAGATAGGCAGATTAGCCAAAAATTCCCACTCCGAGACAGTTGAGGGGTCTCGCTGAAGAACAGATGGTGATTGGCCCATCTTTTTTTTATCCAAAGTTAACAAGCAGCTATGATGATTCTGCCCACACAAAAACTGATGTATAGTCCCATAGCCTGGTGTAGAAACTCTAGATGTAGGGAAGAAAACAAAAACCTAGCCACCAAAGGAGAAATGAACATTGTTTAAAGAGACATCATCAAGGTTGCTGTAGTCCCAAAATATGACTGGCCTTGATAGATTAGATCAGATCTTCTGTATTTTTATGAGTGAATTCTTCAGGAAATAACAGCAGCCCTTCACTGCTATGCAACCCTACACTAACAAAAGAAACATAGGCATTGGACAGGGGGGAAATTGTAAGCAAACAGGTTTTATTGTGAAGCCAACTTGCTTGTGTATGTAATTATCTGTTGGTGTGATTACCAACAGTGTCCTCCGGAATCTCAATAGTTTTATGGCCAGTGTGTGTGCGGAGGGGTGTATAAAAAAAAGAGAGATTTGTGTGTGTAAAAGAGAGGGTTTCTTTTTTTTCTTTCCCCTGCCAGTAATTACCAACACATAGAGCCAGAGAAAACAGGGAGAGCAGAAAGGGGGGCTTGCACCAATTCAATAGCGCTTTGATTTAACAGCTCCAAGTCCTTTGAAAACATTTTGCCAAGAAAAGCTTGCCATCAACACGTATAATCTCTTATCAGAGTCCATTGAAAGGCTGGGCTCCGAGGTTAATTCTCCCATCGCAACGAGTTTGAATCAGCTCTGAACTCACATTGAGATGAAAGCCGCGAAGCCCCTCGCCCGGCCTGGCCCGCAAAACCCACTGAGATCAACCGACTGGGGAGGATTAGGGCATGTTCATCTGCTGGCTCTCCAGCAGGACGGGCAGACTCAAAAGAAAAACAATAATTAGGGATAATTGCTTGTGTCCAAACACAATCATTAAAGCCCCTTTCCCCTTTGGTACTTTGTGAGCTGGAATGAAAGAGACACCCCCTGTTTTGACAGCTGGGCAGGCGAACAGAATTGGTGACAGATGAAGTGAGACGTCTTCAGACATTAGCAGCCCATGCAGGGCTGGGCAGAGAGAGCCCGGAGGAGAAAAGGGGGAGTGGGACAGGGGGAAGCTTCAAGCAACCAGCCTAGATCCTCCCCCTCCAGCTAACAGAGCAGGCAGATCCTGCCTGATCCCCTCCTTGCCTTTCCCACCTTACAGAGATCCCCGTCTCCAGGCAGCCATGTCAATGGCCTACCCAAGAAACAACCCACCCCGGGGCGGCTTCAGCCTCAAGGGATGTGGGTTTTCTTTGTGCAGTTGTGGGGACGGGGGGAGGTTTGCAATGCAGTTTGTCTTGATTTTGCTCACACTGTTTTTCAGGCTGCACCCATAATACCCAAAGAAGCTAAAAGGTTGTGTTTAAAACAAGGGCCAAGAGAAAGAGAGCGATAAACGTTGGGCCTGATTCAGATCTCGCTTACACCGGTGTAAATCGAGAGTGAGTCAGACCACTTGCAGCGCCAAGTCACTTAAGGGCGGGGAGGTCTCGGTAGCTTCAAAGTGCAACCTCCGAAGAAAACCCAGTCCTGAATGACAAGGTGGGGGGACGCGTTTCCAAGATAAATGCCCGGAGCTGTGTGCACTTGTGTGTTGTGTGAGAAGGGGGGTACTAACGCCTGATTGTTTTCATTATGGGCACTTTCTAGAATAACTAAAAGTGGAAAATAACAGGTGACAAGCACATTATGAGGCAGTAAAACGAAGGTGATCTCCATCCAAAGAGGAGCAAATAGAGCCAGCTAAATCCGTAGTTTGTGTCCCAGGAAGAAAGAAAGAGAAAATTCAGTTCCGTATCTAGCACAGAAGATTAAAACAGAAAAAAATGGATTTAAATCTTTGTGGTAGCGTTTAAGTAAATGCGATGCTTTAAAGGTAGGAAAACATTGCCCCGAAAACGAAGGGAGACGCTGGGTGTTTCTGGGGCTCCCTGGGAAGTGGTTGGCTGACAGCCGATCCCGAACATGGGGACCGGTGCCTGAGTGCCTCTCCCGGTTGGGGGTGAGGATGACGGTGGTGGTGTGGTGCCTGGTGACCGAGCCGGCTGCTGTCCCGACCAGAACTGATCTGTTGGTCCAGGCGCTTCCGGATCGCCAGGCGCTGCCCAGCTGCCGCGTGAGACGAAGTAAAAAGGTTAGAGATGGTCAAGGCTCAGTCTGAACTGTAGTCAAGTGCGTTCGTGCAAAGGGAAACGTCACATGCCATAATCTCTCTCCAGGCTCTGACGTCTACATCGGGGACATCCCGTGGGAAAAGGGAGACGAGAGAGCCAGCCGGGAAAGGTAGAAGGAACATAAGCGAATCTGACTTTTCAACGAAGCCTCTCTGCCTCGTGCTTTTCCCCTGTCCTCGGGCATTTTCTTCTGCTCCATGCCCAGGTTCTTCGGCAGGGGACCCTGCCAGTTATTGGTAGGAGGGAAAGGCAGGACCTTCCTTAAAATCAGGGACACAAGCAAGGTGCAGCATAAAGGGAAGGTGAAGGAAGATCCTCTGAGCCCTCCCTCTTCCTCAAATCAGATAGCTGAGAATATTAAATTAAATTAAATATAAGAACTTTATTTCCAAGGGTTACATTTCTTGTATACTTAATCTACAAATACAAATCAGATGGGAACAGTGAAATTCATCAAAACAACCGACTAAAATTATATTAGGGAACTGCAATGTATACAATGGCATGAGTGATTAATTAGAAAAGCCCACATCCGACAAGAAAGGTTTTTGAAAGGAAAGCGTTACAAATACAGCTGGAATCCAGATTAATATAGTTATCAAATAAAGCTCTCTCCCATCTCCCCTCCCCTCCTTCTGCCTCACATTACCGCAGACCCAGACATAACCATTTTTCTAACATGTTTAGCAAAGGATTATATTGGTAAGCTTTTTTCCGAAATGGCCAATGTGTTGCTATAAAGAGTTGGACATTGGGAGATCCAAGCAATCAGGTGGATTAGTAAAGATTGTGTTTCTAGTTCACTAAAGCAATGCAGAGGCTCAGCTGAAAATGGGCATTTAACTGTTTTCTCCCAAAGTATCCGTGTGACATATACGTTCATTTTACACACCTGAGCTTTCGTATCACCTTTACTAACGTGGCACCGCTGCTTGCTTGTGTGTTTCAGAATGGGTTTTTGGACTGTACTAATTTCGTTGGGGTGGTATTAGTGCGGGCTAAACTATATCAGAGATTATCATAAAATATGGTTGGAAAGGCATAACCAACCGGACCGTGCAAATAACATCTTGATGACAACGATGGTGTGTATAGTCCCTCCAGAACGTACACCTCTGCGGTGCCTGCTGGACGGCTTTACAAACAGAGTAGCGGCAGCGGATGTTACTTTAATGCTGCACATTGAGATGGGAAATCGGTAGCATTTTCTCTTTCCCTTTATATTCTACAGAGGCATGTAGGTCTTAATACTAAACACCCGAAAAGCCTTTTATTTTTCTTGTTCTAAGGCTTTAAGCAGTTTCAGACGATAAACTCTGTTTTTGGTGCCGGATAAAAACGGTTGCAATGTCTCCGGAATATAGGGTTCCTCAATTGCCCAGACCAATGTTCTGATTTCTTTCAAACACAGGACAGACAAAACACGAGGTTAAGCAAAATTTGTAACTTCTCTTATTTTGGCTACGCGTTCTCCCGCAGGAATACAGGGGACATATTAAGGGAAATAGGAAGATCACAAATAACAAACAACCAAGCAAATGAAGCGCAGACGGAGAAAATACGGTACCTTAGTAAATGTCACAGTGACAGTGCCCTCAAGACTCCCTTTATTTTTCCCAAGCTAATGGAAATTTAATAAAAGTGCCACGAACATCTTAAATCATTATCAGGCCATTTGTTTTAATGTAGAAAATGTAGCAATAAGCCCATCCAGGGTTAAAATTGAGCACGTCTTGTAGAGTCTCGACCTATTTGGTTATAATTGTGACACCCTTCCTAAAGGAATTTTTGTTTCTCTGGTGTGGCGTAAACGAACGACAAAACAAGTAGGATGTTCTGTTTTAAATATACTTTCACCGAACAATAATCAATTCTAAATAACTAAGCCATAAAAATGTTTGAGAGACTCCCTCGTAGAGCAGCAGCAGGGTGATTCAAAGGTTTAAAAAGGCATCCAAGATATATTTGTTTTAGGGGGTGAAAAAAGTGAAATATCAATAGCTTCTCTCACTTGAGAATATTTTATGTAATTTTATAGAAACAAAAGCTAAACTAAAGTAATCGTTTCTTGTCGAACTTTAGCATTTCAGTTGTGAATTGTAATTCTATCAACGCTATAAAATAGGAAACACTACTTAGAACTCCCCCTAGCCCATTATCCATTTAACATAATACTTGGGCAAAATGACATTTATTTTGTTTCATTTTTACTTCCACAAGCTGCAAAACCCTATTAGAGATCCTAGCCTGCACAGGAGAGCTATTGTAGTTGTCTTTTATTTTTAATATCTATATATCTGGAGTATTTTGCATTGCAATGTCTTTGTAACTAAATATACATTCGCTAATGTTCGATTACTATTAGCAACCGTAATATTAATTTTATTAAATAATTATTCTTTCCAATTTTGTTAAAGTCCATAATTATTTTTATAAGTTCCCAGAATCACAAATATTATAATTCTGGAAAACGTGGAGGGAAACAAAACACATAAAAGGAGAATAACGGGCTAATCTACTACCTATTCTCAGGCCCTCCTGACCTTGTACTGAGCTTTCGTATCGAATGCACAGCTGAGACCAAAACAATAAACACGGAGAAGGACTAGACTTCTAGGTAGATGTTACTGTACTCTGTTTAATATCAAACTAAAGAGAGAACTAGGCACTGACAAATGAAAACGCTATCAAGGAGCTTGTATTATTGCGGTCAGATTTGTCTTGACTATATTTTGCAGATAATAATTCTCTCCCCTTCAGCTATTCTCATATATTTAATACATTGTAATTAAATATGGGGAGGGGGGACGAAAGAAAACACTTTTAAAACTAGTTTAAAATAGTATTTGGAGGTTTTATATTAATGATTTAAATTAAGTTACTCCTTCTTTGGCATCTAGGGCATTAAAATTGTGTGATGCCTAAAACTGGGTTTCAGCCTGTATAATTGGGTATAAATATGCAAATAAGACATTTACCTGAGTGCTAATATCAGAGTTCTAAAGATTTCATTCGGAATGTTACACTCAAATTTGCAACTCTGTTTGCCTAAATCAATTCTTGCATGAATCAGTTTCTTTCAATTCAAGGAAGCAACACCAGACATTGTAATAATTCAGCCTGTGTCAATTTGCCCCTTAGGTTTTTGGTGGAAAACCGAGTTTGACACTGCTAAATTGGTACATTTCAACAGCCATTTACCGTTAAAAAGAACAGCTTTCACACTTACATACCTTGCAATGCTTGATTTATGGTGAAACAGATTGCTGCATTTGATGGCTCTGGCTCTCCCAGCTGCCAAGACTTTGATTGCAACAAGTGGGATTTACGGCGAGTGAAATCAGCATTACCAAGGTATAGAAAGTTTCTTGTTATTCTCAGTCAATAGGCAACGCAAAACTCAGCAATGCATAAACACACACGTTTATAATCAATTTCCTGGCAGCTGCCCAGTCAAATGGTACAAACAGAAGAACAGTCTCCATATTCCCCCGGTTTGCATTCTTTTATCGACGTGTTTAAACTGCCCCTTTAAAGCAGTAAATAACAGCTGAAATATAACAGCGACATGGGCTCTGGCTTTGACCAACAACCTGACAAGGGTAAATTTTGCTTTGAATCCAGGGGTTGCACAAGAAGCTGCTTTGGATAAAATGGTTACAGTCAAAAGTAAAGTAATGCAAACTATTCATTACAATGTGAAAACAGAGTAATGTGTTAACACGATTCCAGATCCTGCCATGTAGGTGCAAGTGGGTAGCTAAGGGCAAAATTTGGTCTTTGGATTTCCCCGAACAAATATTGTTCTTAGTTACACCGATGCGAGTTGAGTTAATGGATTTGCACCGTTGTAGTTCAGGGAAGAATGTGACTCTAATTTTGGTATTTTAATATTGATGCATAAAATAAACTGTCAACGTTCTCTCCTAATCTATTAGATTTTAATTTATACCCTAACCATTACCGAGCAGTGTCAAGTCATGACCCTTCATAAGGTATTTGCCAACACAAGTGTAGGATTTTACTATTAGAAACGGGAACCAAAATGCTATTTAAAGAAAAGTCATTAAAAAAGTTTAAAATCCCAAACCAGTCTCAAAGTACGTGTGTAGAATTAAAAATACAGACTGGGTAAAATCAAAATATTTGAAAGCCCGTTTCGGCTTTCGTTTACCTGCCAAGACCTGCAGTCACGGTCTTCGCCTCCCCGCAACAGCTGGCGAAGCAGAGGAAGGGATCTGTGCCTAGAGGCAGGTGTTGCTGAGGAACTGTTAGCGGAGACCAGATCCCTGAGTCTAGACCTTGCCAGCTAGAAACACCTCCCTTCGCTTAGTTCAAACACTCACTCCCGGCGCGTTCGCTCGCCTTCCAGCACCCCGACTGCTTTTCTAGCTTGATTTCTAGGGCATGATGGACAGACCGCCCCACTTTTCGCACCTTTTCGAAGGTGGATTCGTTCCTTCGGCCAGCCCATGTAACCCTGACCTGCCTGCTGCGGCACCATGCGAAAGAACCGTCAAAGGGCATCTCAAATGACACACTGCCTCCCTTGGCTCTCAGTTATTGGGAGACGCTCCGGGTTTCCATCCAGGGTGTCTACTGAGCTCCTCTGATCCACCACCTGAAACTCTCTAGCCTGCCATGAGGAACCCAGGGCCACCACAAGCAGCGGGTGCCCCTCCTTTCACTCAGCAGATCTGCATCTATCAGGTAACCTCTTTCTACCCAACAGTACTACCTGCGTCTGAGTGGCGCTGGACAGTCTGTGATGACAACTAGTTTCCAAGGTTCTCCTGGCCCGCTGCTGTGCTCCAGGGCCCTCCCCAGCCCTGTTCCTCACCAATTCTCCCAGCTCAGAGAGCTACATTGAGGGGGCTTTTTGAGTTGGATGGTTTTTATACTTTTGTAGGGAGGAACATGTTGTGGGGTGGAAATTTGGGGCTCGCACAACATCAGTTCTGGGGAGGGAGCACTTGCACTTGTATGTGCAGAACTGTATCGTGCCAAGGTGATGATTGGGAAAATGGTTCCTCAGACCATGTTTTCTGTTAGATTTTATTCTTCTGGTACAGTGACAAATTCATGTAAGCTTTCAACAGCTCAGCTCGTCAGAGTTTCCATCGCTCACCCAAAAAGCCACTGATCTGAGTTGCTTGTGGCTATGGTTATTTAGAGACAATTACAGGCTAGGGATATGTTACCAAACAGCAAGAACCAGTGCGGTATTTGATCCTTTCCTCCTCTCTGCATTTAATCAAGCTGTTCTCTCTGTTCATACACACCATCTTTTTCAATCTGTCTCCAGTGGACCTTACTTTAAGAAACAATTTTGCTTATACAAAGTGACGTGTGGAGCTCAAAGAATGGGTGTTTGGGTTCATTTTTAAAAAAGATTTCGATTTCTGCCAGGCTAGTGTTGAGACTAAATAAAAGTTGATGATATCACTTTATAAGTATTCAAATATTGGCAGATGTAGCAAATAATTAGAGAGGCGTTTGATTGCACAGATTCCAGCATGAGGATTTGGGGCCCCAAAGCACAGGGAGTTTTGTCTCTGTAACAACTCCAGAATCTAGTCCGTACCAGCGTTTCGCAAATGTTAATCAAACCTTGAGATTCCTTACCTACCTCACAGGAGTGTTGGGAAGGTTAATGGTAGAATGTTTGTGAGGTGCTTTGAGATCCTAGGAGGGAAGTTACTACAGAAGTGCTAAGTAGTAGTAAGTATTATTATAAAACACACTGAAAAATAATAATACAAATTAACATCAATACTAAGAAACGCACAGAGAGTGTGTCTAGTGTTATATAGATGTTTCTGCCACATCTGTGGTTTTTATATCATTGTTCTGATATTTTAATGGCTTGTAAATGTTTAATTGCATGTAAATATATGCACCAGTAAGAAAACTGAGTTGGTAAACCATGGAGCCAACGGGCAGGAGGCAATGGTATCACGGACTATGGCTCCTTTGGTGAGAAATAATATCTGAGCACACTGTAAATCCAAATTTATCTCATTGGCAGTTTTAATTCATTGTCTCTAGTGTGCTAAATAGAGTAGAGAAGTGTTAGAAACAGGAGAAGAGTACAGAAGGAAAATATTAGGATGAGATTTTGTTTAAAAATTCCTAAGTAACAAAGCTGACCATGTTTACTTCAAATGGCTGCAGAGAGCTCTCCATCAATGTAGCTTTGTTTTTTTGTTTTTTTTAGTTTGGTACGTGGATTTAATAAAAAAAAGCAAACTGGATTTTAAAAAGAATCAATGGTACACCTTTGAAAGTAAACTTTGTGAATTGAAATTATCTGATTTTTTAAAAATTAAAAAACCTATAGGCATAATTTTCCTCTCACTGACAAGGGTGTAACTTCATTGAATTCCACAGAGTTACTCCTGACTTACAATGTGGAAAATGAGAGGAAAATCAGCCCCTGTACTATTATGTGGGTGAGGCATGGAGCTCAAAGAGTTGATGCTTTTGTTCTGTTTGGAGTTTATCTGAATCTCAGTGATCCTTCTGTTCTCTCAGTCCTTTCCCACTTTTCCACCTCCCATCCGTTCTTCTTCGTGATCTTCCTCCTAACCCCAACATGCCATTCTCTTTTCCTGACCCCAAACTCCCTGTCCTTGACCTCCAACAAGCTCCCAGGGCCCCACCACTTCCTCTGTCTAACCACCTACAGGGCTCCTGATCTGCACCAACTACCTCTCTCTGACTCCCCAAACACCCCCTACATTTCCTATCAGGTTGTCTCAACAGGTCTGACATTTTCTGGTGGGCTCTAGCAGTCTGCTCTGTTCAAATCTCACCTATTATGACAAGGCTTCTTTAGTGAGAGGCACCACAGATAGGCCCAGATCCTCAAAGGTATTTAGGCACCTAACTCCCATTGTTTTTTCAGGACCTTTAAGGATCTGGGCTAGAGTGCTTCCTCATCCACCTAGCATTTGTGGGTGTTGAAGACACTGGGCCAGCCCAAGCTCACTCCATTAACTTCAGTTGGTGCTACTCTAGCTTACAACAACTGAAGATCTGCATTCCAGTCAATAGTCAGTCTAGCAGAGACTGCTAGAGGTTGGAATCTTGATGTGCACTTCAGCAAAGCACAGGGCACTGTTAAGGGTAGGGGAAAGGGAGACTGGATATTGAGTGGAACATTTTCTAAGCTAAGAAAGACATGGATCTGAACAATTAGAGGTTTGTGCCAATTCTTATTTTACCCTTGGGGTTCACCCATTCTTCATTATAAGGAATAAGACACTTTCCACATAATTCAATGTTACAGACATTAAAATGAGTAAACATGTTCTCTATATGTAATTACAACTCCACCTTAAAAGCAAGTGCCTGCTGTGTAACAATCACAAGATGATGTGGTACTATTGTTCTGTGGCTTTGAAAACCTGATGGAGTATGTGCCAGTATAATATAGGGCAATTCCTGGGTTATTTGCCATCAGTGTCTCTGTGGATCTAGGCTTTTGCCTTTGTTAGTGATCTGTCAAGTGATTCATGAAAAGGACAGCCTTGTAACAACATTATTTCAGGAGGATAATAACTAGCCATCATAAATTCCTTTTTAAATAGTTTATTGCAGGTTGTAGTCTATTGACAGTGTCTGTTTTACAGCATGGAAGAAAACAGTTCCTTGTTGGTACTAGTCACTAAAACCACTTAATAGCTACAGCCCTTTTTAGTGCTCTCAGAGAAAACCTAGTCTTTCATGAAATGAATCATAAATAGTTGAGTCAAGGAAGTTACTCTAAAGGGGGGAAAGAGCGAAAAGAGATCAGTGTCTCACAGTTATTGAAATGTGTTTGCTTTTAGACAATTCTCCATTAAATACTATTTAACAAATATAGGTTAGGATAGAGCTGGTTGGGAATTTTTTGACTAAAATTTTTTCATCTGAAAATGCTGATAAATCAAATGAAACTTTTTTTCATGAAAACTTACTGGTTTTGATAAACTTTCCTTGGAAGGTTTTTCAGGTTCAGAATGGAATTTCAGGAGAGAGACCCAGCCCAGAATAGCCAAAGCCTAGAGCAAACATTGGGGATGTAGAAGACTTTCAGAGCAGGGATTTGAACCTGGATTTACTACACCCAGCTCAGTGCCCCAACCACCAAGCTACTGGCTAATGGGAGGTTGCTCTTTTGTCTGTGTTTTTTCATTAAAAATTTCAAAAGGTCTCTCTCTTTTTTTTTTTTGTTTTTTTTGTTTGTTTGTTCTGCTCTGGAACTAAAACAAATTTCGAAACCTCTGTTTTTGCAAAACAGAATTCCAGCCCTGGTTTAGGGCCCAATCCTGCAGTCTTACTTGGGAAAAACGGCATTAACTTCAGCAGAAGCTTTGTCTTTATCAGGTCTGTGGCTCAAGCCCTTAGATAGGGAACTATTTAGCAATTTTCTCTCTTTCAGGTTTCTGTTCTCTGTAGTGGAGTGTGAAAAACTTTAGTTGGATCTCATCTTTCTGGAAACAGAGAGCCAATGGGTCTAATGATTAGAGCAGGTGACTAGGACGCCACCATTCTCTTGCTGCGTGAGCTTGGGCAAGTGACATAACCTTTGTGGCTTTGACAACGCATCTTGCTTGAGATGTTGTGACCTTTTCTTACAGATGCAGACAACTCTATAGTTATCCATTCCTTGTTCACTTCAACAGTGGATGACTGCAGTGCTCACTTTATGGGGCTTCACCTAAACATCACCAACTTAGCTGTGCTTCTCGCTGGAAAACCATCACACCTGCACACTGTGATGAGCAGTAGCTGATCCAATTCATTCCCAGGAGCAATTCAAAGTATTTGTCTTGGCCTATAAAGCTGTAAATGGTTTGATATCTTCTTGGCTTAATAACTACCTCTCACCTTATGTGAGATCTTGGCAGTTAAGCTCAGCCAAGGCACATGCTAACAGCCCCCTGTTTTTAAGGGGAGAGAGATGGCATTTTCAATGAGGGGCACTTGATGCTGGAACTCACTTCCCCTGTGGTCTGACAGGTTCCAAATCTGTTAACCTTTAGGGGAATCTACAAGGCCTGTCTGTTCTCCAAGGTGGTAAGAGGATGTAGGTACACTAAAGGGTATGATAGCCTGGTTGAGTGAGGAAGAATTAACCATTAATATTGATTACTTCTGTCATTTTTTGCAACTGCTTTTATATTGTCTATGTGCCTGGAGCAAGAGAAAAGTGCATTTTACATGTACAGTAATTCCCTGCCTCACAGGATGCTGAGATAGCTGTTATTCATAAGTCATTTGAGATTGGAGATGGAAAGGCGCTGTTCTAGTGAAAAATATTACTACTGTTGTATTTCTTTATTGAATTGAACACACAAGAGTATCCTCCATCTTCCCACTACATCTGGCAGGACTTCTACTTTTACAAATATTGGCCCAGCTTCTGCAAGGAGAATAACATGGATGGATCCATACAGAGCCCCAATGAAATCACTAGGCCTCTGCATAGATGCAGGAGTCTGCTGGTGTGCAACAAGCCACAGGGTGAGGGCCACAGGTCCCAATCCTGCAAATAATTATGTACATGAGTAACTTTATACATGGGAGTAGTCCCATTGATTTTTAGGGGGCTATTCACACGTCTAAAGTTATTTATATACTTAAGTGTTTGCAGGACCAGGCCCACAGTGAGTACAATAAAATAAACAATTTATTTTACGCCACTGTATAGTGAAGTCTCGTCTTGTCCATAAACCACTTCTTCATCGGTGCTCAGACTGGGAAACTTCCAAATCCCATTAATTTGGTAGAGTTAGGACATTTCTTCTTTCCTTTGACATGTGGCACATCAAATTACTTAGGAGCATACATAAATGTCTGTGAGAAGGAGTTGTCATCTTCTGGAGGGATAGTCAACATCATCAGCCTTGGATCCAACACTGAATGTTCTTCCTTTACCAGCAGATCATTCACCATTAGTTGAAAAAGGGGCAAGCATTGATCTTCTCCAACATGCTTTTTAATATACCCCAAACTTAGTAAAGTGCAGAAAGACTGTGTATCCCTGACCCCTGCCAATGCTTGTCTATACAGATCTAGCCATCCTACAGAGTTTACTAATGGAGTGCACATTATACAAAAGAAAATCCTAGTGTGTCAGGCAATACTCTGAAAAGATAGAGTGGAGAGACTGGGTCTTCTGCCCTTTCCTCTGAAATCTCTGTTTTTTCAACTGGAAAAAGAATAATGATAATAATTTTTTTAAAAACCCTCCAAAATATACAGAGTTAGAACCGTGTAAGTAAAATACATATGTGCCCAATCATTTTGGTGATATATTACTTTGCCTAATCATTAACTGGAAATGCCATATAAGAATTTGTAAACCACAGTAAATCATTTTGTAGGAATGATTTAAATGTACTGCTGACTAATGTAAAACAGTCTAGTTTCCAGAGTCAGTAGGCTGCCAAATATTGTTTAAAAAAAAAAGGATTTGTGATCTAAGTTGACATAAATTATAGTAGATATATATCTTTAAAACAGCAGTGGTGGTTTGCAGATTATTGGGTTTAAGAGATAGGAAGATGACATATTAACTAACATGAAGATTGCCAAGACTTTTGTGTGTTTTAATTAGGATGCTTTGCAAGAAGATGTTTAATTTCTTTTTAAAGCTCTCCCTTGGAAAGATCTTTATGACCATCTTGTTTGCAGGGATACAGGAGAAGTCAGAACATGACCTTGAAATTCCAGTTTATTGAATAGATACACAAGTGAAGTAAAGAGACTACATCCGTACCAGGTCCATGGGTTTGCTCTTCACACTATAGAGATGGGAACAGAAGGGTAAAAATAATGGCTGGCTTAAAAAAAATAGCAGCATGTGGGTGAAATCAAGCATACTCAATGCTACAACACAGATAGAAACAAACAAACCAAAAAAGCAGTGACAAGAAACATCTCAAGTGGTAGCAGTGCTGAGAAGGAAAGCTGTCCGTGTGCTTTAAAAAGCAAACTAGTCTTGAAGTGAGGAAGTGGGGGCAGTTGATCTGTGTTCACATTCCATGTTGTTTTTCCTATGTCTACTCAGACTGGAAGATATCCTTGGATGAGGGACTTGTGATCCTAAGGCATGTAGGGTGAGATCTATTAAGGGTGTTAGGCGTTGCAATGCAAAGTGTCATGGAGCCTGACTTTTGGATGCCTAGAAAATCGCACAAATACCCCTGCAATCCACAAAGTCTCAGTTAGGTGCGTAGACTCCCTATACAATCGATGGAGAGAGATAGGCACCTTAGACTGTGATCCACAAAGCCCACTTTTTGTGGGGGAACCACCTAAAATAGCCAGTAGGAGACGTTGACCAGAGGAGAGTGTACTAAGTCTTGCCCTCTCGCAGATTGTACACCTAAATCCGGGCTGCACAGCAGCACCTAGCTCTGCTAGTGATCCATGAACTAGGGGAAGATAGGTGCTCAACTGCCTAAGTTGCATGTGGGAGCTGAAACAAAACAGCCTCAAGGGGGTGCAGGGGAAGGTGGCTATCGGATCAAGCTCCCGTACATGACTTGAGCAGCTGCATGTCTATCTTTCCTAAACAGTCAATCACTTTGGGGCTTAGGTAGGAGATAGGTGACTGGGTGTCTATCGTGAGGCAGTAGTGTACATGCTTAAGTGCCTAAGTCAAGGCTGCAGTGTGCATGCCTGAGGAAAAAACATAAATGCCAAGTGAGTTTAGGCACCTAAAGGGTTAGGCAGCAGCCAAGCAGGAGTTTTGTAGATTTCTGTGGTGCCTAAAAACAGGATGTAGTACCGTCATGGAGTCCACCCTTAGGTACCTTTGAAAATTCCACTCCATGTCCTGTTTACAAAGAATCCAGCACATTTTTGCTACTCCATAAATTAAAACAACACATTTCAAAGAGAACCATCAGGGGAAAATCTAGCTCAATCTATATGGCCAAGGTGCAGCTCCAGCAAATGGGAATGCATGCGACACTCCCTCCTAAAGTAGAAGCACAAGTGATCATGGTAGGGAATAATGCTTTTAGACACTGTCTGTAAACAGAACAGCCCTTCAGATCTACTCTCTAAAAGTCTTCATGCTGCAGGTGTAATGAGATGGATTTATAAAAAAGTGGAGATTAAATGTATCAAATACACTATATGTTAGAGGGGGCAAAAAAGATGAACTTCCTAGGTATCAGATAATTTCTTTTCATCACCTAATTTTCCAAAGGTGACAATTTTTGACATCTCAGTTTTCAGAGAATAGGTGCTCAGCACTTGCTGAAAATCTGGCCCCTTTAAGGTGTCTCAAGATGAGGTGCCAAAAGCTGAGGGACCTAAAATCACTGAGTGACCTTTGAAGTTGTAGATGTAGGCCTGTTGTTATTATTTTACCTAGCAAAGTCTTCCCAGGGCAGTTCCCAGGGCACAGGTGCCCACATGCTAAAATCCATCTTCCCAACTGGCTGTAATTCACACACTGATGATAGTCTGCGCAGAGAGGCCGGAGAGTGAATGAGGATGGAGACTGAACTATCCTGTCACTTGTGATCTTCCCAGAGGCACTGAAAATTAGTGGACACTTTTGAAAAATTGGCCTTTTTGTCCTTGTCTGCACTGGAATTTAGCCCTAGTTACAGCCACTGGCAGACACAGAGCCATTGTAAGCCATAGTATTGCACAGGTGCAGTTTATCCCTAGTTTGACACCAGGACAAAGGGCACTGATGTAAAGAGTAGATTATAATAACTCATTCTACTTGTTTACACACGGGTTGAATCACTGCAGCTACATAAAAGGGGTAATCCCCAGTTTAGACAAGGCCTAAATTTCACCTCTGTAAAATGGGGCTAATAATACTTGCTTACATACCTATGGTGTCATGACTGATGATCGTTAATACAGCACTTTGAAGACGTAAAGCACTTTCAGGAGAGGAGTGTTATTACTGTAGTACAAACCATTGCGGGCGGGGAAGGGGATGATGTAACCGGGTCCCCGACCGGGCTGTTTTTGCAGTGTCATCAGCCAAACACGGTCTCACACCATACATAGCCCTGCCCATAAACCATGTAATTGCCCTAGCTTGTAGCCTGACTGTGAGATCTCCGGTATCCCCCTCCCTGCAGCCTCCGACTCCTCCTCGCTCACCCCGACTCTGCCTTGAAGGTCAACCAGTAGCCCAGCTGCTCCCGGGCGGAGCGCTGCTGGGGGCCCGCCCCCGGGCGTGGGCTCAGCCAATCCAGCCGGGCTTGGAGCGCGGCGGCGCTCGCCGGGCAGGCCCGAGTCAGGGGGGCGGAGCTGTGCGGACAGACACAGGAGTGGCTGAGGGAGGGCGGGACTGGAAATGGCGGTGGGAGCCCAGCGGCCCCCGGGCTGCAAGGAAACTGGACGCAGCAGCTGTTCCGGTGTGACCAGCTGGGATGCTTGGCCGCGCTACCTCCTGCCCCCAGCGCTGCAGCTAGCCGGGTGGCGGGGGCTGGGGTGAAAGCCCTGCGGGGGTTCGCCGCCACGTTCACCCGTGGAAGGGCTCCAAGGCTATCTGCAGGGCAGCGGGGCGGTGGCCAGGGCCGGAGAGGGAGAGGGGCGCCCTGGGGAAGCAGCGGCTGCAGCAGCGTCCACGGCCAGGGCTGAGCTCGAGCAGCTGCCCTGCGGGAGGAGAGGGAACCACGATACGGCGGCGCAGCCCGCGGTCTGACCCGCCCGGGGCTGTGCAGAGCAGGGCTGCGTGCCCGGTCCCCAGGGATCAGAAACTGGGCACCACCCGGCTCTCGAGGGGTGCAGGCTTTCCCCCAAGGGGGAAAAGCACGAGGTGCATTTACAGCTTGGACAGTATCAGAGGGGAGACCCGAGACGTTGCCAGGATTGGGGAGGGACTCATGTCCCAGGGCGAGTTGGGCGAATTAATTTGATCCTTCAGTTTCCCGACGGGCGGCAAGTTAAAGAAATGGTTTCAAGTCGATCTGAAAAGGAAGATTTTTCTGCAAATTAAAAAGTACAAAGGGGAAAAGAAAAACGAATTGTTTGTGGGGGAGCAAAATGTTTCGTTCTACCCCGAACACTTCCTGTTGTGAGTAGTTTTAAACCGCTTACAAATAAAGTGGAAGCGACTTTGCAAAGGAGGCCGTTCAGAATCAAGAAATCAAAATGTTTCATTGTGGCAATGAAAAATGTCACCCAGCTCTAGTTGTAAGTGTCTCCCTCTGGTGACGGGATGGGTGGCTGGGGAAATGTAGATTCCTCCCACATCTGGACCTGCTCCTAAGAGGGAAATGATTAGAACACTTAGCTGGTTTATAGCACTTGATAATGATCAATCTGCACCCCCTCAGCCTCCCTGTGTTTTTTTTTCTCAGCTCTTCTCTTGTCTTCTCACCAGACATCCAAGCAGTCACTGAATCCTGCTGGTTCTTTTTCAACCTCCTCTTATGAATATAAAAAGAAAAGGAGTACATGTGGCACCTTAGAGACTAACAAATTTATTTGAGCATAAGCCTTTATGAGCTACAGCTCACTTCATCGGTTGCATTCAGTGGAAAATACTGACCTACTGACCGCTATTCCTACCTACATGCCTCCAGCTTTCATCCAGACCACACCACACGATCCATTGTCTACAGCCAAGCTCTGCGATACAACCACATTTGCTCCAACCCCTCAGACAGAGACAAACACCTACAAGATCTCTATCAAGCATTCTTACAACTACAATACCCACCTGCTGAAGTGAAGGAAAAAAGGTATTTTCCACTGAATGCATCCGATGAAGTGAGCTGTAGCTCATGAAAGCTTATGCTCAAATAAATTGGTTAGTCTCTAAGGTGCCACAATTACTCCTTTTCTTTTTGCGAATACAGACTAACACGGCTGCTACTCTGAAACCTCTCATGAATATGACTCTTCCTGTTTGCCTACTACTAAAATGCACTGGCCTTCACAATTCCTGTGCCACCTCTCTCCAGTTCTGCAGAAGCTAAAATAATTTCCCTCACTGCCTGCTCACGCCATGTAAGTCATCTCTCTGAATGTCTCCTCTGGCTCCTATATCAAGCCGAAGCCACCCATATCTTCAAGGCTCAGCACAGGTCTGCTCCCTTCTATATCTCTGCTTTCATTTCTTGCCATTCCTATTGTACCCACCCCTTTCACTTCACCAATAAATCCCTCCTCACCTCTTCTTCTGTCTCCCATTTCTGTGCCTTCTTCCATGCCCCCTCTCCATCCTATTATCCCAGCCCAAGCACCCATCCTTTCCTGAAAACACACTTCTTTTATGAAATTGTCAGTAGAGAGCTCACTTCAGCTAACCTGTGGTCACCCACTCATTATTGGGAAATAAAAGACTCTAAATTAGTACGTTTCTCTAGCTCCCTTGCCATGTTCTGTCTGTTTAGACTACAGCCTCCTCAATATGGAGACTGTTATGTAGGTGTGATATAAAAGTTATAGGTGCAGATATGCATATATGCAGATATTGCATACAAACAGTGCCACCTACTGGCACAGAATTTGTACTGTTGTTTATAAATTAGTAGGTTCAATAAAGTTGTTGTTGTACATTGCAAATGACTTCCGGAAGGCAGCTTTTAACCAGGATCATGTATTTTTCTGTGTCATATAGTGCCAAGCATGGTGTCAACACTTAACAACTATTAATAATGCAGGAGAAGTATAGGAATTGCACACCTTGCATGTTATAGGGTAAGGTTTGCATAAAGGCAGAGTGCCAAGTGGTTGCTTGGGTTTGGTTGCATGTAAGCCTGGTATATCCAAGATCATAAAGCTACAATTACAAACTTAATGTAGTGCTGAGTTTGAAGACTTGCCAAACCTTAACTGCTAGGAAAGACTAGTGTTGTAAACAAAATGCACATTCCACAGCAACATTCAGTTCAGCTTTTAACTCTGACTTTATGGGGAGGTGGGATTTAATGTATAATTTTCTCCAGCTAATTTAAAGTGGTTTGTAAAAGCAACAGTGATGGTCTGGATTGGGCATTTTCTGGAAGCTATTGCCTATCTGGCCAAAAAAACATCACCTCAGGCCCTTAGCTCCTCCAGGCAGTCATTATCTGGCAGGAAACACCTGACGTAAAGGTAATTCAGGCACATTGGACCGATTCAGCCCCAAAATAATTGGGTGCAACTCCCATTAATGTAAATAGTTGAACTCAATGTCGAACAAATTCAGCCCTAGTATCACAGTATTTCAGGTAACAAATATCTAAGGAGTTTTGATAGAGGTTCAGAAAAACGTATCCATGCTGGACTTCAGAAGCAAAAGGTAATTGGAATCCTCCACTAAACTATGCCCAGATTTCTCCTAATCCAGTGTGCCAGGTTAAGCAAAATTATTCTTGGTTATAAGATTATTATGTTGAATATTTTTAAACTGGAGTTAAGTGACACTTTAGTACATGGAAGATATATATTTTATATTCTAGACATTTACTCTCACACAGATTTTGAAATATTATCATACAGTGGATCGTATTGACTGTGGCATAACTCAGCCTAGAACATTTTTGGGCACTCAAAAATAATACATAATACTGACTTAAGTGAAAATACATAATGGATAGATTTGGCCTATTATGTCTGTTTTTTTGTTTCCAGCCTACTGACATTTAAAATAGAAATTAACAAATAAGGTTAAAATAACTTGTGTGAATTTTATGTATATTATATACTTCTGTGTGTGTATAAGTATATGCACTCACACACATCAAAACATTCAAGATTGGTACATAACATACCTTAATAACCTCATATTCTTACTTTGAAACCCTATTCTCCCTTCCACTTTTCTATTGTGCACACTCATTACAGTATATTTTATCTAAAATGAAGGACTCGGTCCTGCAAAGAACCTGGTCACTCAGCAAATCCTTTTCAGGATGCATGCTTCTTAGACCATAAGCTCTTCAGGGCACAGGGTTTCTCTTTTATATTTGCATAGTACACTTTTATATGCTGTTGAAATAATAATACATAATAACAGCTAGTCCAAAAATGCCACGTGACATAATGTCTCCTCAGTTCAATCACCATCCATTTGCTAGATTTTTAAGAGAATGCTATGTATTCTGGCAGCCATTTATTTAGACAGCTTCATAAAAAATTCACATCAGGTGTTTTATGGACTTTAAGATAAACTTCTGATTTTACATTGCTCTGTGGCAGTTTACTGGTATTGCCTGGTACAAAAAATTGGAGGATATTATGCTCCTGACACCAATTTGAGCAACTAAATGTCAGATAAATCTAGTCTGAATTCTTTAAATTACACCTGCATCAACAACCGTGAAGACACATATTCATTTTGAGTTGAAGAGATTAGAAGTGAGGTATCATCAAATTAGATCATAAGCCTGGCTCTGATTATGAAGATATGTTTATTCAGAATAAAGTGTCATTTGTTTCAGAGTGAGGAACACAGTTTTTCAGTATATTCATTTTGTTTGTTTGTTTGTTCGTTCACCAGACAGAAGCAGATGTTCTTGTTTTTCATGAAAGTAAAGGAAAGACAACATAAAAATAGATACGACTAAGGTGCAAAGTAAAACAATACCATAAAGATGCTACCCTGTTGGTCATTACATCATTTATTTCCTGAAAGGCTATGTTCTATCTTAGTAAATAGGCAAGTATGATAAGGTTAATCAGGATTTTTACTATTTAAACAAATTCTAATTGCTGTAACAGTTAAGTACAGTATATAGACCCAATGCTGAGAAGATGGAGGCATTAGAAAGAGACACCCACATTAAGTAAGAAGGAATTTTTATACCTTCCCCAGTATTTGCCCTCTTGTCTTATGTTAGGCCTAATCCTGCACAGGGCTGATACCCTCAAGTGGGGTGCTGAATACTTTCAGTTCCCACTGATAGCACCTCACCGCAGCAGACCTTTTCAACTGATATTTTATACAAATTGTGTATGTATGTGTGCATAGATAATATACCCCCACCTTTTAATTTTATTTATTTGTTCCTATTTAATAGAGCTAGTCAAAATGGGGGTGGGGGGAGGGAAATAACCAGCTAACTTTCTCATTTTCTGATTTCATTGAAAAAAACATTTAATGTCATTTTCTGTTTTGAAAGAAGGCCATTTTTCAAACAATAAATGTTTGTGCTGAAAAATGTGTCTCTTTTATATAAAATAATGACATGACACTAGAAGACAACAAAGGAAATAATTGAAAAGGAAAGAATTACTTGAGTGTGTGTGATGGGGATGTATCAGCTGTCTCTGACTTTGGTTGTTGCTTCAGGAATAAAACAGACTGATGGTGGCTGCTGATATGTTGTTAGACAGGAATCCACTTAAATTCACCCGTATCACATGATATACAATTTCGCCAAAGAAAACATTTCCTCATCACTATTATGCAAATAAATCATATACTAGGAATTTACTCGGTACACCTACAAATCACTGCTATGTCTAATACAAAATTTCAGGCTAACAGTATGACCTGCAGCTTTATTCCCATGTATGGGCAAAATTAGGTATGACCCACTCAGTGAGCACAAGCTGTATTTGTTTCATTCTTACCTTCATATTTCAAAAGAATTCAATTTTGATCATTCAGATCAAACAATGATGGTCTCTGCTAGGTTGTATTTTTCTTTTTACTTCTGACATTCCCTTACTGTTCAGAATAATGGCATTTTATTACTATTATTGTTATTATTTGTGTTATCGCAGTGCCCAGGAACCCCATTTAAGGACCAGGGCCCCCTTGTGCTAGGTACTGTCCAAACACAGAACAAAAAAACAGTCCATCCATGCCCCAAACAGCTTTCAATCTAAGTGTAGTTGCAGAATTTTTCAGATACTGGGGAAAATGATTTCTCTTTCCTATTCCCAACTCCTTCAAAATATTCCCTTAAACCTTTCCTTTTTCCTTTTTCCTTTTTCACAATTCCTTTTTCACAATCATCTCTGCATTCATTTTACACCAATTTCTGAAAGTCTGTGTTCCAGAAACAGGTAGGTTTTTGCAGAAGCTGATCCACTCTTCTGCAGATCCTGTGACTGAAGATACTTCCTGAGTGAGACATAGAAATTTTGGTCTTGATACTACAACTGGATCTGTGCCGTTTAGCCTTTGTACTCAGCTCACATGAAGCCCTCTTGAAGTCATTGGTACTGGGTCCACCTGTGTGCATCCAGTTACGTCTATGGGACCTTTCAACATCCTGCTGTGAATGACAAACCAACTGCTATGTAAACTCTGGGGGAGGAGACAAATATTTAATAAAAGAGTCTTCTATTTCTACCCTGGCTCTTCCAACCCCCACCCCCCTTGTTCCCCATAACTCAATTGATATCATTCCAATTAACTGAATGGGAAGATGCCTGGCTCTCTCCAGCCGCAGGTGCTAGCCTGCTAATACCAGGCCCGCTGTTCCTAAGACCAACATGCCCCGTGATTCTTTATTATTTTATTTAGCGTGTGCATAGTCATCTAGCCAAGCAATGGCATCTTCAGCGGCGTGATACTGTTCTTCTAGGCCATCGCTGAGCCTAGTCAACAGGCATTCCTTGATAATGTGCATCATTGTCTGTGTTGCGTCACAGCTACACAAAGGGCTGTCACAAAGGCCCCAGCGATACTGGTTGGCTGCACAGAGACCTTGCCCGGTCCGGAACCTGTTCAACAGGAACCATTGGCGACAGGGCAGATCAAAACCAGGCGGATGGATTGTGGGGTTGGCAACGAGGGACTGGTTGGAAATTATAACAGACATCCATTCCTCTTGCCAGAGTGTTTCCACCCTAACATCCTGGCGTGGCAGATGAGACCATAATGGGTGACATGACGGTAAACATGCTGCTGGTGGTTTAAAAAGGTCATTGTACAGCAGCGGGCTTGAGTTGGCACGTACTTTCTCCAGTAACCTGCCAGTGGCAACCTCTCGTCTGATATGAGGAGGAGCAATATTGCTCAGAACTGGAAGCCAGGGGAGCGGAGTTGGACACCGGATGCCGGAGATGATACGCATGGCTGCACGTAACTGCGTATCCACCAGTTTGGTGTGTAATTCTTTTAAGGAGCATGACTCAGACTTGGTACAGATCCCTGTCTGGCAGCTGGTGCTACGGACCCACTTTTGTATCAACTTTTGCCAGTTTAATTCTGAGTGAGCTACCAACCCAGGTATGGACAGAAGTATATTGGGGAACCCAGGCTGAGGTGCATAGCATTTATTTTAACACTTGGTCTCCTGAACGGTAGTCTCTTGATTTTAGGAGCGGCTTTAGTACAAATGAGGGATGCTGTGATAAGTCTTGGACCAGGGCCACTTTAAACTCAGGGGTGTCACTTACAGCAATTCCATTTATTATGGGGGGACATACCAGCCAACCAATAAAGTAATCTTTTTCGAGCCAGATGTTTTTCTGGTCTCTCCCCCATCTTTGTTTCTCAGAATAGAACTTGCCAATAATATTTTCATGTGGATAATATAGATGGAACACAGCATCATATACCTCCCCAATGTCCCTGGCATTTGCCATTTGCACATCTCCTGGCAATGCCTCAAAGTCGTCACCATTCATGTACTCTCGTATTAAGGAGACTGTCCCCTCCTTGCTCAGAGTTGATATACTGCTGTTCTTAGTGAGCCAGTCAAGAGCAGACTCCCTGTTGAGAGCTCCCAATTTTTACCCAAGGCCCAGACCTGTTCCGGCCCAAAAGGTTTTGTTTCATACAGGTCTCCGGGGCTTTGTTTGTACCGTATTATACGACCATAGTTGCTGTTGGGGCCAGTGGAGGATATAATTTCCTCTCCTCCTTTTCCCCATACGGTACCATTTCTAGATCTTGCTGCGGAGCAGAAGGCTATACTGATTTCACCGGTCTTTTATTTTCCTCCCAAGCATCCATGCTGTCAACGGACGCTGCCCCATCTGAGTCCATATCACTGGTGATTTGGGACTCATATCCCTTCAAGGGATCCATCTGGATGGCACTCAGCACCCCCTGGGTTTTGCTCAGCCTCTCTTTTAATAAATTGATTTTAAAATTACAGGAGGCATGATTACTGGAGCTTTCTTTGGCGATCTTAGCCTCTCTAACCATGTCTCTCAAGGCTGCCTGTGAATCTGCCAATTTGGTTGCTAGCACAAAATTATCTTTGTCTTTCTTTGCTAAACACATATTAAGATCTTTCACCTGTTGCTCCAGTTGATTAATCTGCATGGTCTGGTTACAGACCTGAGCAGACAGTGTATTGACATGTACTGTTAATTTCTCCATTTCAGAGTTTTTTTGTGTCATTTGTTGCTTAACCTCTGAAATGGCACCTTGCTGAGACTTGATATATTTGTCCAGCTCCTTCGCTACCATTGCAAACCCATATATTAATACCCTTTTCTTAGCTTCTTGCTAGGTTTCGGCTTGGCTGTCACAAAGGCTTTCCACTTAATGCTTAATCTTTTTAGATCATTGTCTCCAGCAAACAAATCCTCCTCCCTTGGGTTCTTCTCTTTTCCAAACAAATTTACACTGTGTTCCAGCGAGATTTTATTGCACTGCTTTTTCCATCCATGGGATCCATACTTCTTGTTTGGTGTTCATGATTCTGCTTCTGATGTTACAGTAGAATAAAACAGAGTGTGTGCCTGTCTTTAGCAAGATGTGTTCTATGGACCGTGAAGGTCAGACAGTTGCTGCTTAACTACTGGACTGGACTGAGGAGTCAGAGCTAGCAATAGAGTGAATATGTTGCTCATTGGGTCTTACTAAAGACGAGAGCAGAATGCAGCTTCCCAGACCACGTATGCTGGAGCAGAAGCTATGGCTACCAGCCGCAGGGTCCAAGCTGATTCTATATTAATTCTCCACGGGCAAAGGCCTGGAACAATATATCGCATCATCTCTGGGTCCTATTGACCAGAATGGGCTATGGCCCACTGACTACAGCCAGAGCCTTACACTGAACTTGCTGGACCGCTGTGTCGGAGCAGAAACCTTGGCTCCTAACCACAGGGTCAGAGTCAGCGGATTGCTTCCCTGGGCTTTTACAGCCTGAGCAAAAAGCAGCAGCTCTCTGGGCCCTATTGGCCAGAGCTTCCAAAATCCAATTAGTGGCTTCCACAGGTCTTACGACCTGAGCCCCAAACCTCATGGCTTCCACGGACCCTTCGGTCTGAGCCGGAATTGCCTTCCGATCGCCACTGAGAGAGCGGCTCACCTCCTGCAAGGTCAATGGACCTTTAGCAAGTCTTAGCTAAGTAAATTATAATTAATTAACACTGCGACCAAAATCAGGAGTCCTGCCACGGTCACCAATTGTTACAACGTATCAATGTGGGGGAAGAAATTAAGGATGTTATGGATCCCTGCTAAGAAGTCACAAGTATGGCTGTCCCTGAATTAGGATCTATCACCTAATTGCTCTAAGTGCAAATAAGGATAAAAGACAAGAAAAGGTAAACTAAAAAGGTGCTTTATTTAACATAAGGTGAGTATATGGACAAAATATCTCAGTGGCTTGCATGGGCATGAAGCCCAGAACCCTCTCCCTCTACAGATGACAGACAAAGGTATTTATACTTTACAGATCAACGTTTGTCTGCCTCGGCCTTGAGATGTTGGATCCAGACCTATCGCTGTGCTTGGGGATGACAGGCGGCGCAGGAGAGACTCAGACCTTTGATGACTGTTGAACCAGAATTAGGATTAGGATCAGGATCAGGATTACTTCTCAGGTAAGTAGTTGTGGTGGTTTCTCTCAGAGATCTTCTGGTGGTTCTAGGGAGGACAGCCTATGTGTGGGTCTTTTATATCCTCTAGTCTCTAGGCAGTTTAGTGACCACCTGACCAGTCCTTTTCCCGCCTTTCCACAAAAGAGTGCCAAACTCAAACAAAAGTTCCAAAGATAAGGGTAGCCAATATGCCTGCCAAACAACTACTAGACACCATTCAAGATGGCGATTTTAACAAACTTTTGACATTACCATTTCCCAGGTAAATTATACAAGATACCACATAGACATAAATCAGAGCACGCATATTAAAATATAAATACATGAATAATGCTGTACACAAAAAGCACCACAACATTGGGGTTCAATAACAGTTGACTGGATAACAATACTACATAGCACTAATAATAACAATACTACTTAGTGCTCATGAAGTGCTTTAAAATTTCAAATAACTATATCCATATTAACTAATAAACATTTTGACCTCTCATCTCTTGTGTCTGCTACCAGGTAAACAGGGTAGTTTTCATTTTCAGTAATAGCTGGGTTATCCAGAGAATGGACAGTATGAGAGTTTGAGTACAGAGGAGAGGTTGGGGAAGGAATTGTTGATCGACTGGATGAAGCAACACCACAGTAACTGAGCACTGGATGCACAGCAATGCCTTCCTGGGCTGGATGAGGAAGAGGGATATACAGTATCACTGTAGCACCATGAAATGTTATAGGTTGGTTAATTCTAGTGAAAACAAAGGATTGTCCACTTGGAGACTGGTCTGTAGCTGATGCATTTTCATCACGTTCTTTGCAAGAATTACATGTCAGAATGTTAAATTTGCACATGAAAATCAGAACAAAAGCCACACCAACAGAGAGCAGAATAGGCCCTAATAACTGAGTCCACTCAAAGTGAATAATGCCAGCATATTTGATCCATCCCATCACTGTGAAAGTGATCCCACCATCCCTAAAAAAACACCTGAAAAGAGTAAAGTGGCACCAGCTTTGTCATCATCTGACACCAGGACATCAGATCTGTTGGGCTGATATGGAGTGACAGAAAATACATTGAAAGAGAAATATTTTACACTGTTGTTGTTCTGCTCCATTGCTACACACCAATTCACTTTGGTCTCAAGTGAGATGGAATTTGTAAGAGATCTTAGATAGCATTTGAAGTCAAAGGGTCAGATTAGTTATATAAGAACTTTGCATGTGTATGGTTAACAGAGTGCATCATGTGAAGGAATAAACTTTGCTTGGAGGAATAAAGGTCTGGGAAGTGAAGCCTGAAGTGGTTCACTTAAAATGCCTTGAATTATCTATTGCTATGGTGCTTGCTTCTGGAAACTGCTTTAATATTTCATGGCTGTTTGTCCCTCTATTTATCCTATTCTTTAACTTTGGCTGTTCCTCATAGCGTCAGTGCTTACTGGGAAAGACATACAGCTGCCATATCTCAACTGCAGTTGATGCTTCCAACATACATTTAGTCACCAGCACTGTGATGACTTACTTAATCTCCTGGGGGCAATCACTCCCACAACCAAAATCTGCAGGGTCATATCTCAGAAAAATACACCACAAGTAGAACATCTTTAGTCTGAATGCTTCACAACACTCAGTAGTGTGATACTTATAGCTAAGGCTGGACTTCTATCACACCTTTGCCTGGAGTCCAGAACTTCCATGATTTAAAAAAAAACTGTTAAAGATTTTTGATTTTTAGGCCCCAAAGGGGCCATGATGATCATCTAAGCTGACCACCTGCATAACACAGGCCATAGGACTTCACTCACTTATCTCTGTTTTAATCCTATTAAATTTGTTGTTGACCAAGAGCATTATCTTAGAGACTCAAAGTGATGAGGAATCTACCACAGCCCTCAAGAAGCTGTTCCAATATTCAATCGCTGTCTGTGGGAAAAACATGTATTTTTTTCCTAGTTTGAGCTCTGACAATTTCTAATCTACATAGGGTCTCTACAGCAGAGTTTCTCAACCTTTTTGATACCGGGGACTAGCTTGCTGCCTTCCTAAACTGTGTCAGGGAGATCTCAGGGATCGGTGCCACTCCACAGACCGGTTGTTGAGAAACACCGCTCTACTGTACTCATCACTGTTATATATGAGCGCCTGCCAGTAGTCCATTAAGCAATGTGACTACACAACGTCCTACCACAGGATCTTTCTGAAAGATTAAAGAGCCCTGAAGTATCAGATTTCTTCTTCCTGTGTAGGTAATTATAGATTGAGATTGTCAGCTTTTAACTTTATCTTCAATAAACTAAATGGAGTAAATTCTTTTAATCTCTTACGTTTTCCAGACCGTAAACCATTCTTGCAGATCATCTCTGAACTCTCTCCAATTTTTCCAACATTCCTTTTAAAATGTAGATGCTAGAATTAGATACATTATTATCGCTGATGTAGACAGATGTAATGTCACATCTCTATTCCTAGCTGATATTCCCATTTATACATTCAAGGATCAGGTAAACCCTTTTTCCTGTGAGTGCTTCTTCACTTAGTTATTTACAATGACCCTACATTTATTTTAGTTACTGTGTACCCGGATACATGATCTACCATCCTGTAAGTATCACCTATATTCTATGACCCATCTTACTAATAGCTACACAAGAGGTGGAACTGAACAGTACAATTGACTTCTTTCTTGGTCATTGCTAGCTTGACTTTCTTAAAATGAGCTAGAGCAGCATTCTGCTGTTTGGGGTGGATGGTAGAATTTGAAGTATTTAAGTTAAAACTCCAACTGTCCTCCGTAAACTAACCCCCGTTTTCTGTTTCTAGGTTGAAATTTATATATAGTATAATTTAATATATAAGTGCAGCATCATGGACTCACAGAACCATAGAGATGTAGGGTTGGAAGGGACAGCAAGAAGTCAGCAAGTCCAGTCCCCTGCACTGAGGCAGGACCAAGTAAACCTAGACAATGCGTGACAGTGTTGTCCAACCTGTTCTTAAAATCCTCCAGTGGTGGGTATTCCACTCCCTCCCTTGCAAGGCTATTGCAGAGTTTAACTACACTTAGAGTTAGAAAGTTTTTCCTAATATCGGACCTAAAACTCCCTTGCTGCAGTCTAAGCCCATTACTTTTTGTCCTACCTTCAGTAGACAGAGAACGATAGATCATAGCCCTCTTTATAATAGCCTTTTAACATATTTGAAGACTGCTATCAAGTCGAAGATTATCAGGTTTTGGGGTAGGTTTTTTTTTTTGTTCCCCCCTCCTCCAAGACTAAACATTTTTAACTTTTTCTCCTGTGTCAGGTTTTCTAAACCTTTTATTATTTTTGTTGCTGTCCTCTGGACTCCCTCCACATCTTTCCAAAACTGGGGTGCCCAGAATTGGGCACAGTACTTCAGCTGAGGCTTCACCAGTGCCAAGTAAAGCGGGATAATTACCTCCCCATCTTACGTCGAACACTGCTGTTACTACACCTTGCAGTGATACTATCCTTTGTCACAACTACATCACATTGTTGACTCATATTCAGGTTGTGCTCCACTATAATCCCCAGAGTACTACAGTACTACTGCCTGGCCAGTTATTCCCCATTTTGTTGTTGTGCCTTTGATTTTTTCCTTCCAAAGTGAAGTACTTTTTCCTTCCAAAGTGAAGTACTTGTTGCAGTTCATCTTGTTGAATTCAGACCAATTCTCCAATTTGTCAAGGCCATTTTGAATTCTAATCCTGTCCTCCAAAGTGCTTGCAACCCCTCCCAGCTTGCTGTCATCAGCAAATTTTATAAGCATACTCTCTGCTCCAGCAGCCAAATCATTAATGAAAATATTGAATAGTTCCAGACCCAGGACTGACCCCTGTGGGACATTACTAGATATGCCCTCCCACTTTGACAGCAAACCACTGATAAGTACTCTTTGAGTACAGTCCTTGAACCAATTTTTCACCTGCCTTTTAGTAATTTCATTTAGACTGAATTTGCTTATGAGAATGTCATGTGGGAATGTATCAAAAACCTTACTATAAAAGCTGTGATAACTGAAGGGGCGGGGGGTAGCTCTCTTATGGACACTCAGGCAGCCAGTTAGCTATAAAATCCCTCTTGGTGTCTGTTCTCTGCTTGCTTTACCTGTAAAGGGTTAACAAGCCCACAGGTAAAAGAAAAGGAGTGGGCACCTCATCAAAAGAGCCAATGGGAAGGTAGAACTTTTTAAATTGGGAAAGAAACTTTCCCTTTGTCTGTTGTTCTCCGAGACACGGAGCAGCAATGCTATAAGCAGCAATGCTGTGAAAGGCTTGAACAAGGTATGAAAATTAATCAGATCATACCTAGAATTACTTATTTGAAACCCCCCAAATATGTAAGTAAATTAGGAATGTTTAGTTAGACGAGACCAGGTTTATTTCTTTATTTGGCTTGTGGATCTCCTCTGTGGTAACCCCAGATGCTTTTGTTTGCTTGTAACCTTTAAACTGAATTCCCAAGAAAGCTAGTTTGGGTGCTTAATTTTTGGAATTGCTCTTTTAAAATCTAGCAAAAGCCTAAGTTCCAGATGTATTTTTTCCTTTTTGTTTTTGATAAAATTTACCTTTTTTAAGAACAGGATTGGATTTTTGGTGTCCTAAGAGGTTTCTGCATGTTGTTTGATTAGCTGATAGCACAGCTAATTTTCTTTGTTTTCTTTCTCAGCTCTTCCCCAGAGGGGGGCATGAAAGGGCTTGAGGGTACCCAACAGAGAGGAATTCCCAAGTATTCCTTCCTGGGTCCAAAGGGGTTTGGTTTTTTTTTGCATTTAGGTGGTAGCATCATGTACCAAGCCACGGTCAGAGAAAAGCTGTAACCTTGGGAGTTTAATACAAGCCTGGAGTGGCCAGTATTAATTTTTTAAATCCTTGCAGCCCGAACCTTCTGCACTGGAAGTGCCGGAGTGGGGATTCAACCTTGACAAAAGCTATATCATGTCTACTGATTTCCCCCTTCCCACCCCTCACTAGGCCAATAACCCCAGTAAAAAAAGAAATGTGGTTGGTTTGGCATGATTTGTTCTTGACAAATCCATTCTGGTTATTTTTTATAACTAGGGCCCTACCAAATTCAAGGTCCATTTTGGTCAGTTTCACAGTCATAGGATTTTAAAAATAGCAAATTTCATGATTTCAGCTATTTAAATCTGAAATTTCATGGTGTTGTAATTGTATGGGTCCTAATCCAAATCGAGTTGTGGGAGAGTCGCAAGGTTATGGGGGGTTGGGGGGTGCAGTACTGTTACCCTCACTTCTGTGCTGCTGCTGGGCAGCTGGAGAGTGGCAGCTGCTGGCCAGGAGCCCAGCTCTGAAGGCCAAGCCACTGGCCGCAGCAGCTTAGAAGTAAGGACGGCATGGTATGATATTGCCAACCTTTCTTCTGTGCTGCTGCCCCCCTACTTGCTCCTCTCCACCCATCACTCACCCTAATAACCGGTAAAAAGTGGGAGGGCATAGCCCTCCCACCTTTAAAAGTGATGGGGCCATGGCTGCTTGACCCCCTCCCCTGTTCTGGTGCCTCTGCTCTTGCTAGTCTACCAGTGCCAGGAGCTCTGGTGGATCTAGCCTGCCAGCATTTTAGTCACCACATTGTCTAACTCTGTTAAAAACAGGGTTAGACAACTTGGTATGGGGATTAAACACCAAGGGCCTGCCTACACTAGCATGCCCACCATTGCTGCCATTGATGGAGCTATACTAATGGCAACACATGAGCAATTTTGGGAAAAGTCTAGTGTGGATGTGGCCTTGAAAGTCATTACAAACTTAAACACTCAAAAATAGGGTTAGTGATTATTGCAGCCCTGTAATCGATGTTGTACAGAGCCAAACTATACCGGCCTGATTTTCAGAGGCACTGAACACCTACATGGTCCATTCATTTCACTTGGAGAGTTGTAAGGGTGGACGTCACAAAGGTAATTAGGCACCTACATCCCAGTTTTAGTCGCCACTATATCACCCTGTCCCCCTGATACACAGTAGGCACCTAAACTTGCTCAGCACTTAAGTTTTTAGGATAAAAGGTCCCTTGGTGCCTATGTTTCTGTCTCCGGGCCTATACACTGCTGCCTCCATCTAGCTGTCTAGATACCTATCACTGGAGCCTACTGGCTAGGGCACTGCCCCACCCACAGGGCGCTAGCAGTCACAGGGTCCAGTCCTCCTGCTCCAATGACACTCTCATTATTTATTGCAGTGGGACAGGTTCAAGGGGAGAGACTGTGGGGGCCCCACATCAGATGAACCACTGACATACAGGATAGGGCACTCTTCTGCCAGGTGGGAGACTCCCACCCCATTCAAATCCTTTCTTCCTTCAGGCAGAGGGGGTGGAAATTGAACCTGGGTCACTCACAACCCAGGAGAGTGCTCTAACCATTGAGCTAAATTTTGTAAGATGAGCTTTGCCGCCAGCCATTTTGTGGGGAATGAGGCAGGAGAGGAACTCAAGTTAACAGGAAATGATGTAGGCACCCAGCGCTCAGTGGCGGGTTACCGCATGTGCCCGTGCCCTGGGGCCCCGGCCAATTTGGGGGCCTCCAGGAGCACTGGAACTGTGGCCCCACCCCCAGCTTCTCTTCTCCTCCGCTCAGGGCCCCTCCACCCTACTCCTCCTCTTCCCCCGAGCTCTTGTCCCCTAGCCAGCCTGGAAGCTGGAGCCGGGCCAGAGCCACCCAGGAAGCTCGGCTCTCTGTGGTGGGGGGCCCAGGGGCAGGTGGAGACTCTGGGGGCCCAGAAGCACTGGAACTGGGGGGAGTCCAGCAGGGCTGGATTAACTTTTTGTGGACCTGTCCCCAAACATATTTGTGGGCCCCCACGGGGCAAAGTGCAGGGGAGTGGGATGATCAGTCTCCAGACTGAAGGGGAATGAGGCACAGTGTGGCGGGAGCAGCCCCACTCTGCACAGCCCAGCAGGATGGCACTGTTTACAAACCTGCAGCTGCCAGACGCACACTGGCCTGACCAGCCCTGTGCTGCCAGCATGCCCCTTCCCCTTGCGGGCGGGCCTGCACCACACCACCCCAGGGCCCAGTGCCCCACCCTTATGCCCAGCCCCCACCCCTCCCACATACCTCCCCCACTGGCCTCCCACCACAACTGCACAGTACCCTGCACACCACACCTCTCGCCCAGAGCCCCCCCGCCCAGAGACCTCCCCACTGCCCACCACCTTCCTCACAGTCCTACCATCACAGCTGCACAGCACCTCATATTCCTGAGGGGATTCTTCACCAAACAATTAAAAATTCTGCACACAATATTTTAAAATTCTGCAAATTTTATTTGTGAGTAAATAAATGTGGAGGCTTCAACATGGCAGTGGGGAGCACAGGCCACTGGTTGCATGGAGGTGGGAGATTACCCTGCACCCCTCCCCCACCCCACCCCGGGACAGGGGCTCGGCAGTGAGGCTGCATCCGACCCTGACACAGTGCGAGGGCCAGGCCTGCCCCAGAAACACCCTGGGGCCCTGCCCCTCTGAGCCAGGCGCACCAGGTGCGGGTGAGCAGGCTCAGCCCAGCAGCAGGATCCAAGTGCAGAGGGACTTAGGTGGGGGTAAGAGCGTTCTATGTGGGGCAGTCTGTGGGGGCACTTCCCCCCCCCAAAACAGGGATGATGTGTGGGGGCACATGCCACTGCCTCCCCCCATTTATGCGAGCGCTGAGCACAGTGGGAGATTACTGTATTGGCCCATGGGGGGGCCGTGCCCAGCTGCCCCAGCTAATTTGGGGGCCCCTGTAGGAGCGCCAGCAATCTGGCCCTGCTCCTCCTCTTCCCCCTGCCCCATTCCTCCTCTTCCCCCTCAAGCCCTGCCTCCGGCCAGGCCGGAAGACACAGCTGTAGGAGGGTGTATTGTCCTCACCCTAGCCCTGGGCAAAGGTAGGTGAGCCGCTCGCCCAAGCTCCCTCTTCCACTGCCCTGCCAGGAGCTGGCCCAAGCCCCCTCTCCCTTCCCCCCTGCCCCCACTGCCTGGAGCTGGCATAAGTTGTGCCCCCCCTTAACCAGCTTGTGCTCGCCCCCGGGAGCTGGGGCTGGCGGGATGGGCAGAGAAGGGAGCCGGTGACTGCTGTGGGGCAAGAGGCCATGGTTGGGAGCAGGACCGGAGGTGTGGCTGGGGCCCCAGCCAGGAGCGGAGCTGGGGCCTGGAGCAGAGCCATGTGTGGTGTTGGGGACGGGGCCAGAGTGGAGCTGGGGGCACAGCAGGGCTGGGTGGCGCACCCTGCCCATCCCCCTCGGCGGGCTGACCCGGGCCCCACCGCATCCCACCACAGTTTTGGGACTACTGCCTTAGGCTATGATAAGAGCCACCTAGGCAGCTGTGGGTAGTCCTGGGGCCTTCACCTGCCTGAGAGCAGCCCCTGGCCTATATCCCTGCCCCCTAGGTTGTACCACCCCTTGGGGGAAGGGGAGGAGTTGTGGGCAGGGCCCCATGGCAGGGGGAAGGATGTGGGGGCCCAAATGTTCTTTATGCCCAGGGCCCCAACAAATCTTAATCCGCCGCTGGCCAAGCAGCTCTGCTCAGTCTGTTGGGGGTGGGGAGGAATGGGGGAAAGGAAGTGGGGGAAGAGAGGTGTGGTTGGAGAGGAAGTGGGGAAGGGAGGTGGTGTTGGGGGGGCGAGGCAATGGGGAATGGGGGAGTTGGAGGATGGAAATGGGAGGGGGCAGAATTGGGGAAGGGAGTGGGGGAAGAGGCAGTGGGGGGGGAAGAGAAGGAGAGTGGGGGGGATAATGAGGGAGTGGGGTAAGAATGGGGGAAGGAGGGTGGGGTAGGGTGAGGGGAAGAGGCCATGGGGTAAGGGGTTGTGGGGGGATTAGGGGCAAAGGACAGTTGGGAGAGGAAGCGTGGGGAGAGGCACTGTGCATCTGACTTTCCTGAGTAACTGCAGCACCCAAACTCCCCACTCCCAATGAAGCTGCCCCCCACAGCACTGCCCAGGTTCCACTCCAGGCTTGGGGAGAGAGCCAGTGAGCCAGGGGAACTGGCTTCAGCATGCACATGCTCCCCTTCCCCGCCCCCACCCCAGATATAGCAGTCAAACTATGCTTATGGGGGGGCACACCTGCCCCCGGGGCCCATGTCTGCTCTCGCAGCCCTTTCAGCAGTGTTTAAATCTGTGGCTCAGCCAAGCCCCATCCCAGCAGACTCTGGCATCCCCAGGGTGCTCCCAGATACCTGCTCTCTCGCTCTGCTCCAGGCGCTGCAGCTCCCCTGGGCTTTTCTCACTGCGGCAGCTGGGATGGGACTTTACAACTTTTGGCCGCAGATTGCGGCAGCTGCGGTGCTGAATGCAGGGCCTGGAGTGCAGTGACTCTGGTAGCCTCTGCCTTGCCTCCCTCTGTGCCCACCCCTCATGGTGCACCACTGCACAGAGCCCAGTATCCCCCGGGCCATCTGCCCCCATAGCCTGGGATCCTCCCGCTCCAGAGGCTATATCCTCTACAGACCTGGGATCCCCCTGGGACACACCCAAAGCCCCCCACTCACCTGGGTCTCCTCTCTTCCTGGGACACGTCCCTGTTGCGGTTTAAATTGTCTGCAAGAAGCCAAGCATCTCTGCATCCCTCCCCATTTACGTCCTCTCTCCAGAGCTCAAGGTGCAACACCCTTCTCCCTCCACCCTCTGGTGAAACAGACACCTCCCCACCAAGACCGTGGAGGTGAGGGTCTCCTTTGGCTGGGGCTGGTGTGCAGCTCTCACACTGAGACTGTTACCCTGCTCTGCACAAACCGGTGCTCCGAGTAACAGGACAAAATTAAGAGGGGGAAACTCAAATCTATCAAGGGAAACCTTCCTGGCAGTGTGATCTCTGCCTTAGGCTGCGGAACTGTTTCCCCAGGGAATGACTGGAAACCCCAAGGGCTTGTCTTCACTACCACGCTACATCAGCACAGGTGTATTGCTGCAGCCGCACTGATGTAGCGTGTCGGGTGAAGACGTGACCCGTCGCTGGGAGAGCGCTCACCCATCAGTGTGATTACTCCATCTCAACGAGCACTGGAAGCTCTGTCAGTGGGCGCGGTGTAGACAGCTCTTTAACTTACGTCGCTCGGGGGAATGTGGCTTTTTCATCGACATAAGCGGTCAAGTAGACAAGCCAAAAGGGGACAGGACAAAACATGCTGTAAGGAGCAGCCCTGCATGGGCAGGGAGCTAGACCAAGATGGGATGAGCACAGAGGGCTTTTTCTCCTCCAACTTCTATAATTCCCTCCCACTATTCTGGCAGTACAAAGTCTGGTCCGAAAGACCTAGTGCTTGGATCCAATTGCATTGGGATTGTGAATTAGTGCCCTGCCATGCAACTCCTACTGGGCCACTAGTGTAGATCCTGCTGTTACTACAGCTGTTTGCAGGAACCCTTGCACTCAGGGATGGCATGCAGCTCCACTGTACTGTGCACATGCCCTCCAACCCTGCTATCCTGCTGTGCGGATCCCAGTGTGCATGTATTGTGTATTTTTGGCACTCACACCCTGCTATAAGAATTTTATTATGCTGGTAACACTCATGCCCTGGTGCAAAGACAACATTATGCTAGAAATATGAATCCTGAACATAGTGCCCTGGTGTGATGGTCACTCTGGGCTCGTAATGTGAATCCTCCATTTTTGTATGCAGTATTGTTGAAGCCCTGTTGGGCCCAGGGTATTAGAGACAAGATGGGTGAGGTCACATCTTTTATTGGAGCAACTTCTGTTGGTGAGAGACAAGTGTCCGAGCTTCCACAGAGCTCTCTTCAGGGCTGTAAGTGCAAAAGCTTGTCTCACTCAGCAACAGAAGCTGGTCTAATAAAAACTATTACATCACCCACCTTGTCTCGTGAATGTGAATCCAGTCATTGTGGCCCTATTGTATACAGCCTAATATACTGAAAGCATGAATCTCGGCCACTAGAGGAGAGGGTTTAAATCTTAATGCTAGTAGCCTACTAGAGCTTATGCCACTCAGTCTAGGAGTTTTACTTTTGGCAGGTGTATCCTGATGCCAATAATCCATGAAGGCAGTGGAGTTTGGAAATAATAGGGCTGGCCTTACGGTTGGGCGCCATGGATATGTGTGCATGTGTGTCTGCTGTGGTCAAGATACAAGGAGCAGGGTGGGCCTGTGATGCAAGGCCATGAAAGGGACCTCAGGACAATGGAGGGAGGCAGCAGGGCGCAGGGTGATGTGGGGGGATTCCTCTGCCACTTTGGTCTTGGCCTCCTCACAGTGACCCATCTCCCTGGGTGGCTGGGGCGGCTCTTACCACAGACCAGCTTCGGCTTGTGGGGCCTGGCCAAGGGGCGCGGCCTTGGGGGAAGAGGAGGAGCAGGGGGCGTGGCCCCCATGGAGCTGGGGAGGTGAGGGATCCAAAAATTCTTTGTGCCCAGGGCTCCAGTAAATCTTAATCCATCTCTGCTAACACCAGGAGAGGGATTCCCCTTCATGGACTGGTACAAAGACACGTCTCTCGAGAAAGGGGTGGGGCTTTATGCACACCCTCCTCACCCAATCAGCATCTCCCATTGGCTAGCTTAGGTGGCTTCTTGCCTAGTGTGCTGGCTTTTGTGGATCATATTATAAGGTGCCTAACTCAGACCCATCCATATAGGGAACCTAGGCACCTAACTTCGGATAGCAGTGGTGGGCCTCTGATGTTCTAGGTGCCTAGAAGTTAGGCAAGACAGCACTGAGTGTTGCAGTGCCTCAGTCCCAAGTGCTCAGCCCCCTCTGAAAGAAATCTGGCCTATGGCTTCTCTTAAAAGCATGCTCGCACCCAGGTTGTTTTTAGGTTAAGCAGCGTATAGGACCACACTGGAGACCAAAGGTTTAGCAATGCTTTAGCAAATAAGTCATGCTAATTTTTGCTGTAAAACATGGAACTATAGTGACATTATAGAAGAATAAAGAGCTACTTGTTTTAATTAATACATGATTACCTTGCTTATATTGAAGAGAATTTTTTTAAAAAGTGGACACTCTTGGAAGGGCGGGGACCAGAGCTATACTATGTTGCAGGCTCTTTACATTGCTCTGCACCACTGGCAAAACATATATTGTCCCCTGGTATAACAATGTTCCCTAGGTAAAATGATCTAGCATAAGAGGTCCACAGTGCCTCCCCCACTGTGGAAGGTATGGCAGAGGCAGACTGGGTGCTGGTTGCTTTCTTCTGCCAAAACTGTTACTTGGGGGCTGCTGAAATCTAGCTTAAATTTAGAGCAGCCCTGAGGCTGCTCCACCTTACCTCAGGTGTCCAAATGGAGAAGAATAGGGGGAGGTGCAAAAGCCAGGTTAAAGTACCTTTGGCCCCTGCCCATTTCCTGCCTCAGTCATAGCTTGACTAGACCAAAGATGCAGGCTGTACATCCCTCTGTTCAGCCTCAGACCAGGTAGAGCACATGTTGCAGAAGTACAAGCGGCTCTATACTAGTCCAGCAAATTAATTCTCACATGTGCTAGACAAGCTGCCGCTGGGAATGATAGGGTAGCTTAGGGCTGGGCTACGCTAGGAACTGACGTTGGTATAGCTGTTTCTCTAGGTATAAAAAATCCACATCTCTGAGAGATGTAACGAAGCCAACCACATCCTTGGTATAGCTTGTGCTAGAACAATGGAAGACGTCGTCCATTGATCTAGCTACCACCTCTCACCGAAGTGGATTACCTATACTGATGCAAGAACCCCTCCCAACGGCATACGTATCTACACTGAAGAGCTACTGCTGTGCAGCTGTAGCATTTTAAGTGTAGGCATACCCCTAGTCTCTAGCAGCGTTCAAGCTTTGGGCCTGTTGGCTGAATCTGCGATTTTAATTTAATTTTGTCCCCTAGGGGCTGGAGTGAGACCACAATTATAGACCGTCAGACTATGAAGTAGCAGCACAGCGGATGTTGACTACATTTGAAAAAGTGTACGGTGGCTTGATGCAAATTAATACTGGTTCTCTTTCTGAGCATGTCACCTTGGTATCCAAGTCCGGTTCTGCCTCCAATACTGGAAGTCTCCAAGTCTGCATTTTCTGACTAGCGGACACTGTTATTTGCAGTACTGATGTAGCTGTGTTGGTCCCAGGATTTTAGAGACAAGATGGATGAGGTAATATCTTTTATTGGATCAACTTCTGTTGGTGAAAGAGACGAACTTACATAGAGCTCTTTTTCAGGTCTGGGAAACGTACTCAGAGTGTCACAGCTAAATACAAGGTGGCATAAATTGTTTAGTATAAGTAGTTAACATGTATTTTAAGAGACCATTCAAGGTGAAGTGGCCACATAACACTGCTGTACTCATAGGACAAAAAGGGGGAGGCGATAGTGGACTGCAGTTTGTTGAAATAAACCATAAATCCAGTGTCTTTATTATGTCCATGATTTTTAGTGTCTAGCAATATTATGAATTTAAGCTCTCAAACTCATGTTTTCAGGGTGGTGTGCAGGTTTCCTTTCAGGATGAAAAGACCTGAGATGGCAGATGTGGAGTATTCCTTTGTGAAAAGGGTTCACCTCTGAGTGTTGGATGAATTTGTCTTTTATCAGTTTTTTGTGTGAGTTCATTCAAGAGCATAGCAAGGGTCTCATTTTATCCACATCAATGTTACTGTGCACTTAAAACTCTTGTAGAGAAACCTGGTAATTTTGCTATGAGGCTAGCTAGTATTTTGACAGCTTAGCTGTTTTTACTATTTCTTTTGGATATGCTTGATGCTTTGTCTGGGCACGTTCTGAGGGATATGACTGAGTGGAACTTAGTGTTTCCACAGTTTCTGATTTTTCAGGTTGCCTTACCTCTTGCCTCCCACAGCCCCATTGGAGGCACAGACCAGCTGTAATCACTAACCCCATAACAAAATAAGTATGTTAATTTTTTACTTCCTCTGAACAGGTTATTTCTAATCCGGTGAACCATCATCTAGACCTGCTTTGAGGCAAAGAACTCTGGGGTGAAGGATCTTCCCATCATTCTGGGAGAGAAAATGAGGGGTGACCTGGAGAATGATTGGTGAGTACATGACCAACTGTATCAGGTAGAGAAACCATATCTGTCTGGACCAGGTCGGAACTATTAACTCTGGCTTTGTCCTTTTTTATTTTGAGTAGAATTTTTTATATTAGAGGTGTCGGGGGGAAATGCAAACATTAGACCCAACAACCACTGAAGGTAAAAGGCATCCCTCATGGACTGGTGACCCAGCTTGCCTCTGGAGCAGAATTGGACGCATTTCTTGTTCATGGCCATAGCAAACATATTTATCTGAGAGGTGCCCATTGTTGAAATATGTTGTGAATTATGATGGAATCTGTCTCCCATTCGTTGTCTTGAGAAAAGTGCCTGCTGACTGCATCCGCAGAAGGTAAGCTGTTGTGATGATGATCTGATTGTGTATGCACCAATTCCAAAGCTTGACAGCTTTGTAGCAAAGGGAGGGGGATCTCACCCCTCCTTGTCGGTTGCTACAGAACATGCATGACATGTTGTCATAATGACCTTTATATGTTTGCCCCCAATCAATTGGAGACAAGCATATCTGACTCTCCTGAGTTCTAGGAGGTTGATATGCACAGTCGCCTCTGGAGGTGTCCATTTGCTCTGACCATAGGGGTGTCCAGATGCGCTCCCCAACTTAGGAGGCATGTATCCATTGTTATAACAACTGTCAAGGGAAGGGCAGGTAAAAGGGACTCCTGCGCAGACATTGGGAGGGTATTTGCACCAATTGAGAGATTCCTTTACAAAGGTGGATATGGGCATTAGTGTGGCTAGACTGTGTCTGCTCAGTGAATAAACAGTCCTGGGCCATCTTTGTGTAACCCTTCTGCCCGTCAGAGTTGGCAGCAACAAGGGCCGGGTTCAATATCTAGGGGATCCATTCCAATAACACCATGCAGACTGGCTTGAGCCCCCACCCAGTGACCTGGGACAAATATATACCACCCCTGCTGGGCGCCTCCAAGAGGCAATACTTCCCCTCTCGCAAGCACATAGTCTGAGTGTAGCAAAAGCCTTTTAATAACAGAGAGAAACAATGTGGCATTATGCTGGGGAAACACCACCAACAGGATTCATAACACAACCCATGAGCAAAAAACCCACCCCAAGCAAATTGGGTGATTTGGGGTTGCTGGACTCAAGAACCAAAGGGAAAGGGCATGCCCCAAAGTCCCAAAAGTCCAGTGACCCAAAAGTCTCTGTCCCTGGTCAGGGCAGCCCCAGAGTTTGAAAGTTTATCTGCAGAGCTTTACCTCCCAACCTGGGTGGAGATGGGGGCGGGGGTAAGAGGCACCTTACATGATCTGAAGCTGACTGCCCCACAGCTCCATTAGCCTTCGCTCCACTCCACCAGCCGCCCCACAAACTGCTTCACTCAGCTCCCGCCAGCCGACAAACTGCTCCGCGTCCCACCAGCAGCTCCCGCCGTCCTATGAACTGCTCCCCCAGCCATCCCGCAAACTGCTCCACAATAGATCTTCAGGCTCCCCCACTACTTAACACAACGCTCAGTGATTTCAGCTCTTAGTCAGTTCAGCTCTTTGGTGAATTCAGCTTGTAGTAGGGGAGCCTCAGTGCTGGTGCACTATTAGCCCAAAGTGAGCTCAGCAGCCTGTAACTAGACTTCTAATGAAATCAAAATTAGCTCTGATATTCCACAGTGGAGAGGAGGCAGTACAATTAGCATGTAAGGCCCTCACCAAGAGGCCCATGCCACCAAGTATTAATACTTGTCCCCAACCTCTCTCAAGTCACAGAGTTTTGGAACCCATGACCCTTGCCTAGCGAGTGCTACTTAGTTGATGGTGAGTCCCTCCATCATAACAAAAGGCCAAGTACAGTTCCAAGCACAGTTCCCATAATCAGGGTAATAACAATTTATTCTTCCTGCCCCAATAACAGAGACACTGGGGATCCCACAGCAGCCAAAGTGACCATTTGGGCAGCTATGGCCTCATTCTAGGCGAGGTGGGTGTGCCTATGCAAATGAGATAAGCCCCTGAAGTTCTTTTCCACAACTTGCCACACCTCACCACCAGATGTCAGGGTGGAGCTCATCCTGACACTGCTTACATCTGGAAGCAAAGCACCTGCAGTCTTGCACTGTCTATAATGAAAGTACCAGCTGCCATATATCTCAACAGCCAAAGACAATTCTTGACAGGTGTCTGAGGGCTTCTCTTGGATAGCTTGACTACATTGGAAAGGGCCACAAATCTTGCATCAGGAGATAAGCTCCTATGAATTCTAACCTTTGTAAGGGATCAAGGTGGATTTTTGAATGTTCAGTTGTAGGTCCAGTGCGAGGAAGAGGTGTATGGGTTGGCAAGTTGCCCTTACAGTTTTATCCTGGGAGCAAACTTTTAGAAGCCAATTGTCTAGGTAAGGAAACACCAGAATTGCTTTTCTGTGGAGGTGTGCCTCTACTAAAGACATGACCTTTGAAAAGATCTTTGGAGCAGATGAGAGGTCCCTGGAGAGGGATGGGGAAGGGGAGTTGGCAGGCAAAAGTGAAGTGGATGGAGTACCCTGTGGAGATGATCTCCTAAACCCACTTGTCTGTAGTAACCGATTTGCAAGCAGGCTGCAAGTGGTAAAGAGTTGCTGAAAGGAGGAAGGCAGGTGAAACGCTGCAGTTGGTATGAAAAGGGATGGCAGCTCAGGACCTCCACCTCTCCATCAAAACTGGTGTTTTGAAGCAGAGGTTTGTGAGGTTGGGAAGTGGATGGTTTTTTCTCTCTGGAACCTCTGTCTCTTGAATTGAGGTTCATATGATCTCTGGGAACCTGAGAATTGAGTGGGATCTCTGATGTCTGGGACCTATTAACTTTTCTCTTTTGGATGTGCGTATAGCTCTCCAGAGAACGTAAAGTGGCCCTCGACTGCTTACATATGCAGAAACTTGTCTATGGTGTCAGTGAATAGTTTAGTGCCCTCAAAAGGAAGGTCTTCAACAGTATTCTGGACCTTCTTTGGAAATCCTGAGAGCTGAAGCCAGGAGGCCCTCTTCATAACTATTGATGTAGAAATCAAATGAGCAGCGGTATCAGCAGCGTTCAGAGAGGCCTGCAGAGATGTTCTGGTGAACAGCTGGCCTTCTGCACTAATTGCCTTCTGTGTTCTTCTGGTAGAGGCTCAATAAGGAGTTCAGCCTGGTAGTTAGTAATTCTGAACTGTAAAGTAGCTAACAAATATGACTTTCTACCAAGTAGTTGAGGTGCTTATGATCTTTATCACTGGGTGTAGATTTAGCATGGTGTTGCCCTTCATGTTCATTAACCTCCTCGACCATCAAGGAGCTGGGAGAAGGATAAGAAAATAAAAATTCTGAGTCATTAGAGGGACCATAATATTTTTTGTCTGGTCTCTTGCATGTGGGTGGAGTTGAGGCCAGGCTGTGCCAGATAAGCTTTATAGGTCCAGGAAGACCTCGTTAACAGGCAGGGTGATGCGGGCAGATAAAGCTGTATGAAAGATGTCAATCAACTTATGATGTGGTTCTTTAACTTTATCAAGAGGGATCTGTGAAGAAACCGCGACCTTCTTAATAAGGTCCTAAAATTGTTTAAAATCATAAGCCTAGGATGGTGGAGGTGGCATAATCGCTTCATCTTGGGATAAAGAAGAGATGTTGGCTGATGCAGGGGTCTCTTCATCAGCCCTATCTTCTTGTTCCTCAGAGGTTCTTCCTGAGGTTTCTGTTTCCTAGAGAGAGAGGGTGATAAAAGTTGTCTCTCTCAGCCCTAGAGAATTGCTGACAGTAGGCCACATAGGGGTCCCAGTATGGTCAAGGGGGTGGCGCATATGGCATAGGTGGAGGAATCTATGGGTGCTCGTATCAGCAAGATGGTGGCTGTAGCTACATCGGTTATGAGTGAGATCAACTTCCTTAGAGACGTCTGGAAAAGCGCCTCTATGGGAATGGATTGGAGTGCTATGGCCAGATATTAGAGCGTCCAAAGCAAGATTTTCATCAGAATCCTCCTCTCCCAAGTCATGCTGAAGTGGTGGAGCAGCAGAAGAAACTTGAGGTACAATTCTCAGCACCAGATGCATGTCTGGGAATCTAGAGGGCTTCAGTACCAAGAACTGTGAGTCAGGTGTCTTGGACACAGCCAAGGCTTGCGGAAAATGAAACTCCTGCAGTACTGAGTGTGTTGTCGGTACCGTATCCATGACCTGAGCTGAAATAATGGTAGCTGAGGGAGTTGATAGTACTGTGAATCTTGAGTGGTCCAAGGGGAGTTGAGCCAGAGTGGTCTTTTTCGATAGCGAGTGTGAAGGGGTAGAGCCTTTTTTGCCGCGTTGCTCCTTACAGTACCAATGGTCTATCAGAGCCTGACATTTTGGAGTCTCTAGATTTAACACTGCCCTTGGTACTGAGGAACCAGCAGTCTCATGCATACAGTGTCAGAGACTGATGGGAGCCAAAGTGGCTGGAGTCACTGTTGACCTCATCTTCTTTGAGGTAGATTCCCTGCTTGGAGAACTCGGGGCACGGTCTTTGGAAGTCTTATGACAGGAATCTTAGGCCTTCTTCTTAAATGCCCTTGAGGAGTATGGCTTGGAGATAGTAGAGGTGGCCAACTTATTCAGAGACTGACAAACTGTAGGGTCTCCTGGCCTGGATCAAAGTCTGGGATCAGCAAGCTCTCCATCCTAAGGGAGTCAAAGTTTGATCTCCGTGTTTTTTCTGGCTCTAGATTTTAATGCCAGACTGAAGTTTTCCTTTGAGATTCCCCAAGGCAACGGATGCACCAGGAGTGTCAGTCACTCACCACGACTGTCTCCTGGAACAACAGGCAGCATTTGAAACCTGTCAGAGCCAGGCATGCCCTTCTAGGAGTGTAAAACTCCCAGGAAGGAAGAAACTATATGACAATTTTTTTTTGAAACAACTATAATAAACTACTGTAAGAGCTAAGGGGTCACGGCTAAAGTAAAATTCAACACAGACAATTGTGAAGGCTCCATCTCAGGCCAAGGCAGTTGAGAAGGAACTGAGGGCACTTTGCCTGCACAACACTATATAGCAACAATGCAGAGTACAAGACTGAGTAACCCGTATGCGTGGGCCGAACAGACACTATGAAATTTCTGATCAAAAGCACAGGAGCTGCAAACACACCTAGAATGGAGCACCCATACGGACACTACTTGGAGAAGAATGGTTACTTATGCATGCTGACCTACTTATATGCGCACAGACTTACTATGATACATATCTGGCACCACGCTAATGTGTACATATATGCATCACCTATGAGCTTGTAATGTAATTTGTGGACTACCTGTGTCTGTATGCTAATTGATATTTAAGAGCTATGTGCTCATTTACAACATCTGTAGATCTATACTTGTACAGCTAATGCTGTACTTAATTGTGGGGCAGATTCTATAATCTTTATTCAAGTGGAGTATCACTTATGTGATTTGTGTTACTTACATCAATGGGACTATACATATGCCTGCTACTTAGGAAGTGACAGAATATGTCCTGTGGCTCTAAGGTAAGCCTTTGTAAAACAAGTACTTACAGAGAAAATAAAACCAAGTGATGTGTAAGACGACTACTGAAAATATTATCATTTAAGAATGGCTACCACCACATACCTCTGACTCAGTTCATCCAGAGGCCTGTGGTATGATACAATTAGGCTCTCATTTTCAGTGGGTGAAGATTTGGGAGTTCAGCAAGAAAAACCTCATGGAGGGGCCTAATTTTGCCATCCTTAAACTGTGATCAGTCCCATTGATTTCAGAGCGCCTACTCTCAGAGCAAGGTGGTATTCAGTGCAAAGGTGGCAGAATCAGGGCCTAGTATCACAGGAACATAATTTGTGTGCAAATTAAGGAGGAAATGGATGAGATGTAGCTAAATTTAAAAAACCACCTTGCTGGAGTTAAAATAAAATTCTAGGACTCTTGCTTTTTAGATAAGGCCTTATGCTCCAAATTTCTTTTAAAATTAAGTTTTAATCTGAGAATTAAAAAGTCCTGCAGGATTTAGCACTTAAATTCCTGTATGCAAGGTGCTGAGCTTTCTTGCAAGGTACTTTGAAGTCAATAAGAGGAGAGGGAGCTGTGCATCTCAAAGAAGTCTTAATAGCTGTGCCACGCTTGCTCTCTGAACTTGCCAGTTAAAGGTACATCTCCATATCTTAGAATCTAGCTACGATATCCTTTCTTGCAATTGTAGATGAGAAATCTCTGCTCCTGGAAAATACTGATTTTTAAATGTAGTTCAGCCACACAAGAGAGCCCAACTCAAAAATAAATTGATCCTGCTGCTATAAATCAGTCTCTGATTTATATAAGTATTTCTTATAGAAACAGTCATTCCTCTGTTAAAAGTGTTAGAGCATTAACTATCCTCAGCTTTGAGTTAGGGCTCTTAATTGCTGGCTAAAACTGATTTTTGTGGGGATTACTACTATGAACATAAATGTTCCAAATTAAACTATATGGCATTTGTTATCAGGCAGACTAAAATGAAACACTGTTAATATGTTCAGACTATATCTAAGCTAAGTAAATAAATGGGAATTTTGCAAACTTATTGTACAAGTACTTTCCAGAGAACAACAAATATTTATAAAGCCACTTTCTAATTGTTTCTTTGTCATAACCCTGAAACAAATTGATCTGAGTAGATCAAAATACACTGAAAAAAGTTGGTGTCCTACTTAGTTTCTCTGTTATAAAAGAAAGCTAAAAACAGACACTATACCCATAACAAGACACAAACATCTAACGCTGTTGCAGTTCACCAAACCGTTGAGTACTGTTGTCCTAAAAAACCTAGGATTATATAATATTTCTCTAAACCCAAACTGGTAATTTATGTTTTGTTGTCTTAAGGTTATAGATGCAACCATTACAATTTTTATTATAAAAATAAATTTAAAACATTAAAATTGAAGTGTACAATTCCATAGAAAAATGAACTTTAGTTCACAGTTCTTTGTGGGGAAGGCTCAGAAGAGGCTAAGCCATGGAGGAGCCAGAGGAATATTCAGTATTTACTGTTGCTTCTTTTTCTTCATATCTTGGCGGTAATTCAGATGAAAGATGCAGAGTAGGTAAGATGTCTGAAGATGAACTGCTCCCAGGAATTGCATATGGCGGTTCGTACTCTCTAACGGAAACCATTCCTTGAACATGTTCAAGTTGTGCCCTGTAAAACATTACACATTAGTACATTCCAATCTCATTTATACACTGAGCCAAATCATACTTGAGTTTTACACATGCACACGCAGTGTGGGTGAAGCCGGTCTTTAAGCTGCCTTTTTTTTTAAATTGGTTCACCACAAATACACATCTGTTTGTTATACAGATGGCATGGTTTACTAGTGTGGCCTTTCCACATTTACTAAAGAAGAGGTCTTTTTATATTCCCCTGACAACACTGCATAGAGCAGAATTGCCACTTGGGAATGGGAGAGATTTTCTCATCTCTTCTCCTTTGTTCCTTTGCCCCCCTGCCTTTTCATAATCTACTATGGCCCTACTTTCCCCTTCCTTATAATAGTTATGAGTTCTAAAACCCCAATTACTGAAATGACAATACTTTGTACTCTGAGATCCTCAGATGAAAGGTGACTTACAACTTTTAATTAAGCCTCCCAAAAGCCTTTGAAGTAGTTAAATAAATAGTAGTATTCTCATTTGACAGCCAGGGAAACGGAAGCAGAGAAAGGTCTCTGGATTGTTCAAGTTCACACAAGTCAGCAAGTCAAAAATAGAACACAGGCATCCAAGTCCCTTGCTGCAATCAAGGTAAGAATATTTTAAAATTAAGGTAAAATATCAGAAGGAAGAAATTCAGTGAGTTACTAGAAAATTTTGTAGATGTCAGACATAAAATCAATGATGGTTAAGAGAGTGTTTTCCTAGCTACACTTCAACCCATGAATTAAACATCGCAGATTCTAGAAAATAAACATGAAGACTATCTTACCCATTATTTACAATACTGTCGTACGAGGGAGGATTTTCACTGATAGGCAGCTCTGTGGCAAGTGGCTTATGAGTTACATGTGGTGATAGAGAGTCAGCAAAATAAGGTGGTGGGAGGGGTGGGAATGTCATTGCAGCATCACCTAAAGAGAAAAAAAATTAATTAGTGACATGAAAATTCAACTCATTTCCTGATCCTCATTGTAACCTAAGAGATATTCATACTAGTGTAGTATAGTATTTGTGCTTATCTTCTTTATAGATACAGGCACCATGTTCATGCATACTTTAACTGTTCTGACATTCCTTGGTGTAGAGGACAATTTTATGTACACATTCTGGGAGGATTTTTACAATGTAAGAGATTCATCTTACTAAAAAAAAAGCAGCCATAAAAAAAAAGTTCCGTCTCGCTACAGGACACAAATCCCTTTACTGTTGGCTGCAGAACCTACCAGCAGACAGGCTCACGTGTGTTCTCTAAATACAGAACAAGAGCTATTAGCACACTTTCTATCTGAGATTTTATACCATGCTCATCACTATGGTACACATGCGCCTAGTTCTCCGTGCCTGCCTAAAATGTTGGTTTTATAAAGTTCTGTGCATATCTGTAACGATGCTATAAATAAAAATGTTCAATGCTCTGCTTAACAATTCATATTGATTTAATTTTTTCTTCAAATGTGCAGTATTTCCTCTGTTAACAAATTATCAGGAAGTTCCTTGCTTTCTACGATTTATATGTTCTTAAGTGCTTATTTATACAAAGAGGTAATAACTGCACTTATACCATTACTATATCTTGCAACTTGATTGCCTGTTAAGGAGCAACATGCCATTATTAAATGAAATGATTTTATAACTGTCAGCACAAATGGTGATTTCTAACTGATTGTTACAATTTCAGAACAATCAAACCAGTGTACCTATAGCTGCATAACTAATAAAGACATTTTAGATAACATTTTCATAGTTGAAGGCACAATACTAATAGAATTCATATTATAAGAAAGCAGTACATATTATATACTAAACTGTAATTATGCAGTGCTTAATCTGAACACTAATTAGTGATAATGTTATGAAGTTGGACAATGAGTATGGTCTCTCTTATTTAGAACTTTGCATTTTGTGGGGGTTTTAGTGTTTTTAATGGACAGCCAACAGTCAGCTAGTTCTCATAATTAAACAGGTGCAACAACTACTTCCCCTCTTCCCACTCCACTTTTTGTGTCTTTGCCTCTTAAGTTTTCTATGTAAAACTCAACCTCTGTTCTTGGAAGGTGTTTCAATCTTTTGATCCATCCATCACCTCCCCAGAAATCACAGTGTTTAGGCAACACCTGCCTACCCAACATTAACATTGATGTTATTACATGACCTTGCTTTGCACACAGGGTGCTCCTCATATGTTTGTTTTGTCAGCTTATTTTGAAAGTAGTGCACTTAAGGAAGACAACAGAATTTAGATCTTTTCAAACAGGTTGTAGGAGAGGAAGTGATTGTTGGCTTACTAAACACACACACAAGGAGCATCTTGCAAAGACAGTTCATACAGCAAATTAATACTGAAGTTGAGCAGGGCACGTGTTGCCAAATACAATGATTCTGGTAAAGTGATGGAACCAACAGACTTGCGCACCATGATCCTGCAGCAATCCACATTTTAAGTCTAGGCTTGATCCTACAGTGTTTGTATATTTTACTTTTCTTAGAACTCTCCACATATAAGAGTGTGTGTACTAGTTTTGCTTTCTCCCCTTCAAAGACTATTTTCTTAAATTGCAATTCTTCTACAACTCTCTCACTCATATACCCCAATATCTGGTGTTAGCCTCTCAAACCTTCACTTTTTCCTATTAAGCATCAGGTTAAATAGTCCTTATGTCAGGATGACGAAGGCAGGATTTTGTGTGCAATGGACTTTAGTTCTGATCAATCAGGTAGCAGTTGAGCAGCATAGTGGTTAATTTGTCACCCATTCCTTCTGACCACTAAAAATGTAGTTTAAAACTTACAAACTGTATTCATCCAGAATTAAAATGGTGACACAAACAGTACAAGCAGTACCCTCTGCATCTGAATCATTGCAGTCCTATTTCAGGGGACAAGACGACAGGCCAGAATTCAAAGCTAAACTGCATTTTCAATATAGTAATAAAAAAAGCCATGACACCTACAATTTACAATGCCTATTCCATTCTCTGGAAAAGGAAGTAGGATTGGAATTACTTATGCCAGATAGTGTGATTTCTTCCACATTTGCCTTTGGAGGTTTTTTGTAAGTCAAAAGGCAGTTTGCCCCTGAAGAAAGAAGACTGAATTAACTACACTTTGAATGTTTCAGATGTAAAAGGCAACATGTTTCTCATCTGGTATGTTAAACCACACACACAAAATAGGAACTAGCGTACAGGTTAGTAAAACTAGCTTTCAAATTTAAAATATATGCAAATCATTTACCTACCTGCTGTAACTTGAAATGATTCTGGACTCTGAGGCTGTTCTCCATTTTCAGAGGATTCTTGGCTGAGATTTAAATTGGTTTTCTTTTTAATATGAGCTATTACGAAGAAACTTAATCCAATAAGCACAATCAAAGGACCCATGATTTGAAGAGGCAGGAATCCACAGCCTGAGAGTTCAACATCCGAAGTGCTGGTTTGATTATACTGTAGGCTGTGCCTTCCTGGGCTACATCCAGGAACCCAAATGCCCAGGAAACTAATTAGCACTCCACTAGTTAAAAACAAAAACCCAAAGATAAGAAACTGGGCAACCTGACAGTTCCCTTGACAAAAAATGAGGCCGTACACCTGCTCACCTTGCATCTGTCTCTGACTTAGGTACAGCCTAGCTCTTGATTGTGCCAGTAAGACACAAACTAATCCAACAACCACCACCACAGGCCCAGCAATCTTAAGGGCCCTGTTGCAATCACTGAAGGTTCCAGATGGGCAAGTCTGTAAAATAAAGACTGAAAGCAGAAATCCAGTGCATAGCAATGCAACTCCAAAAACAAAAAGGAAAAAAAACTTCCTATGATGTCCATTATTTCCTTCCCCACCAGGTCTGGGAACAGCAACTGCACACATTACAAAAACGTCTCTTCATGCAAAGGAGAAATATATCGTCTCCTGATAGTGTTCAGAGAGGAAGAAAACTTCTGCAGACCTGTGAACACAAATATATAATTGAAATGAGAGAATATGTAAGTAACTACATTGTGTACTTTTCTTCTGCACTTATTACTCAGCCTATCCAATGGTTTAAAGCCAGTATATCCCCAAACAACTTCATTTTAGAATAAAAGCTTCATGGAAATGGACATGGGTTATAAGACAGATAAAGGGAGATCACTGACTTAATATTTATACCAAAAGCAATTGTAATAGCTCAGTAAATAAAAGATTATTATTAAGGGAACAATTAATAATATTTATCCAATTCTAGTTCAAAATGAGGTCACTCTGTGAGGGATGTACCCTTAGAAGAAAAAATCACCAAGTTTCCCTCCAACCTGCAGAAGCCCCTGAGGTAGGGGCTGATGAGACACACTTAGAAAGTCATCGGTATAAGAAAGGGAGACATAATGAGAAGGGAGGGTTGGGAGAAAGTCCGGCCTTTGTGGGCAACTAGGGAGCTGAACATCACACTGAGGATTGGAGCTATCATTCAAGAGAAAGAATTGGGACGGAATGCAGGGGTGGTCCTTCCCCGCTTGCTAGAAGAGAGCTCTGACTGGAGGGAATTTTGCTGGATAGAGGACATTTACCAATAAAGCTTCAAATGTATTACCTACTTAAAGCATGTGGATTTGTTGCTCCTCCTTCAGCCAGCTGACAGACATGTCAGCTCTTTTCCCTAAAAGTATTTCCTGTCCCAATATAACTGAAGGAGCTAGGACTTTTCCTTTAGCATCGTCCATAGGGTCAGCCTGCACGCCCCCTGGAGTCATACCTTTATGGCACCCAATATAGAGCCCTGCCAACCCCTCACCCCCTCAGTTCCTTCCTACCACCGGTGATGGCTAGCTGGAACAACTGTTGCTCTTGCTTTGCAAGCGCGTTTGACAGTGTCCTCTTCACTTTTCTTTCTTAAATAGTTGTAAATTGTTCATTAGTTATTAGTTACAATTAGTAGGTAGTTGTGACTCTTGGGGGGCCCCCCCGATAACATTTCCCCCCAGTTCTGGGGTATGCCCTGGTCTCCAGTGTTCAAACTCTGCGAGGACTGTGGCAAGTTTATGCTGAAGAGTGACCCGCACTCTTCTTGTCTACGGTGCCTTGGGGAGAGGCACCAAAAGGACAAGTGCAGGATCTGCAAGGGTTTTCGCCCTAGGACCCTTAAAAGACAGGGACCAAAGACTCAAGATCCTCCTAATGGAAGCAGCACTTTGACCGCATTCTGACCTGGGATCTGCAGAACCCACGCCGAGCACTTCCATGTCAGTCCGAAGTGCTCTGGTGCCGACAGTGCGCAAGCTGTGCTGAGCAAGGACTCTAAGGACTCCTGGCGCCGCACATAAGAAACCCTCTGCAGTGTGGCACCATGCTCAGTGCCACAAAGGAAGAAAAGGCCAGATAGGGGTCGCTCTCCCCCTTTAAAGACCAAGGGACCTGAGGCATCAAAGCACACGTTGAGCCAAGCAGCTTTGTCTCTCCAGCCTTCCAGGATCTCGTCGACTCCTGCCCCATCTGGGGTTCAGTCGAGTCTGAACCCTCAACGGTCCCTGGACTGCCAAGGTCATCACCTCCATCTCCCCTTGACTCCTGAGGCATTTGAGGCACCCAGGGACCTTATACGCCTCACTGCACCGTCCTCCCAGCAGAGGAGAGACAAGTCACCGATGACTGCATGGCCCAAAGTCCAATTAAGGGATAAACCCAGCAATGATGGCGCGCTGATCCCTATCTCCAGTGCACTTCTCTCTGGCACGGCCCACCCATACGGAGGAGCTGCACTAGTCCCCGACCTCTTGGCACTGCTTTCCAGAGGCCCAGAGTACTGCTCCTCCGTGGTCCTCCTACTCAAAGACCTCGGAATCGGAATCCTATCGGTCAGATAGGACCAGGAGGTCCAGATCCCGCCATGACCACCGCCCTACCCGGTACCATGGTCTCCGCAGTGGCAACCATCTATGCAGTGGCCCTTTTGGACACCCTGGGTGTATCACCAGTGCCAGGGACAGGTCCAGTACCCAAGGTCCAGGTCAGCATCGGTGTCCTCCTTCCTCCCCGCAGGCACAGTAGGGTCCGCTGGCAGCACCACCACCGATAGAAGCGCCACCAACACTGCTGTTGTCACCTACAGCTCTGGTGCCGACCTGCCAATCGGTGGCACTGCTGGCGGCCACAGCATTGGTACCACTGGCATCGACGATATCGGCACCGCCGGAATCAACATCTTCGGTGCTGTCTGCTTCGGCACCGATTTTTCGGCCCCCAGCAGCCCTGGCACCACAAGCTCTGGAATACCGCATGCCGCGAGACCCATGGGGTGCTGAGGGGTGAGCAGGGCCCGCTGCTAGGCTTCTCCTCCTCATCCTTCCCAGATGAAGTGGTGGCAGGGGCGGTGACGGCCCCAGCCCTGGAGGATATCAGGGTCCTCCAGCAGCTCCTACATCATGCTGCCCAGAACCTGGGCATACAGGTGGAGGTGGTCATGGAGGAATCCAACCCAGACATCGACATTCTCACACCCTCTGGTCCCTCCCACATCACCTTGCCCTTAATAAGGATGATTTCAGAGACCACAAAGACCCTATGGCAGACCCCTGCATCTCCGGTCCCTACAGCCAAGAGGAATGAGAGGTGGTACTTTGTCCTTTTTAAGGGATACAAACACTTATACACCCACCCACCCCCCGACTCCCTCGTGGTTGATGTGGCCAATAAGCGAGAGCGCCAGGGCTTCCGGGGACCCTCCCCTAAAAACAGGGAGGCAGTGGTGGAAGAGGGAAAACTGGTCTCCCGAGCTTCCCTGCAGGCAGCATTGGATGCAGCAGATGCAGCCTCATGTAGTATGGCAATGGGGGTTGTAATGAGGAGAGGTTCCTGATTGCAAGTCTCTGGTCTGCCCCATGAGGTCCAACAACAATCCAGGACCTCCCCTTTGAGGGTTCGGCCCTTTTCGCCGATAAGATGGATAAAAGACTCCATAGTCTAAAAGACTCCAGGGCCACCCTTAGATCTTTGGGCTCCATACACTGGCCACCCAACATAGGCACTTCTGGCCACAAGCTCCCTCTAGGTTCCACCAGCCTCAGAACTGCCAGGACACTCCTTGTAGGAGGAACAGGAGTTGCAGAATGACGCAACACCCCTCCTCAGGCCAGGGCTCACGCCAGCCCAAGCCAGTGCCTGGCCCCAGACCGCCCTTTTGAAGGTGCAGTTGAGGACGGTGCACCAGTACTACAGCTGGATCCAACCTCTCTTAGCTTTTTGTCCCAACTATCCCCTTTCTACTGTGCATGGTCCCGTATCACCTCGGACCACTGGGTGCTCTGCACAGGAGAGAAGGGATATTCCATTGAATTCTGTGCCCTTCCACCCTCCTTCACCATTCCTTTTCCGGGACCCCTCTAATGAGCAACTTCTTATACAGGAAGTGCACTCACTCCTCTCGGTAGGGGCAGTGGAAGAGGTTCCTCAGGAGCAAAGGGGCAAGGGCTTCTACTCTTGGTATTTCCTAATACCAAAAGCCAAGGGTGGTCTCAGGCTCATCTTGGACCTGCGGGAACTCAACAAAGTTCGTCAAGAAACTCAGGTTCCGCATGGTCTCTTTGGCCTCCATTATCCCATCATTGGATCCAGGAAACTGGTATGCCGCCCTCGATTTGAAGGATGCGGACTTTCACAAAGCGGTAATTCCACCCCCTAGAAGATACCTCAGGTTTGTGGTGAACAACAGCCACTATCAGTTTACTGTCCTCTCATTTGGCCTGTCAGCAGCACCTTGGGTGTTTACCAAGTGCATGGCAGTCATTGCGGCGTTCCTGCACAAGCAACAGGTAGAGGTGTTCCCATACCTCGACGACTGGCTGATCAAAGGCCACTCCAGACCTCAAGTGGAAGAGCAGGTCAGCTTCATACGAAGGACGTTCATTGAACTGGGTTTCCTTCTAAACGAGGCCAAATCAACACTGTCCCTGGTGCAGAGGATAGAGTTTATAAGGGCAGTGTTAGACTCAACTCAAGCCAGGGTATACCTCCCAGAAGCCAGATTTCAGTCACTGGGTGACAAATACGGGGCCTCAGGCAGTTCCCCACCACTACAGCAAGGAACTGCCTGAAACTTTTGGGGCATATGGCCGCTTGTACCTACATAGTACAGCATGCCAGACTCAGGCTTCGCCCGCTCCAGTCATGGCTAGCGTCAGTATATCGACCAGCTCAGGATGCTTTGGACAGCACCCATTCTAGACTCCCTCCTGTGGTCGCTCGACCCACAGGTAGTATGTGCAGTAGTCTCCTTCACCGGCCCCCAGCCATCCCTCTCATTAGAGACAGATGAGTCAGATCTGGGATGGGGGGCACATTTGGGAGACCTCAGGACGCAAGGTCTCTGGTCTCAGGCAGATCTCGCTCTGCATATCAATGTCAGAGAACTGAGAAAGCGGCAAAGAGTCCCGTGGCACCTTATAGACTAACAGACATTTTGGAGCATTAGCTTTTGTGGGTGAATACCCACTTCGTCGGATGCATGTGAACTGAGAGAACTGAGAGTGGCATGCCAGGCTTTCAGAGTCCATATATCAGGCAGATGCATATCCGTCCTCACGGACAACACCATGGCAATGTTTTATATCAACAAACAGGAGTGCACCCTCCTCTCCCTTGTGTCAGGAAGTCCTCATGCTGTGGGACTTCTATGTAGCACACTCAATACACCTGCAAGCATCATATCTCCCTGGGATACAGAACAAGCTGGTGGACAGTCTCAGCCACTCTTTTCATGGCCACGAGTGGTACCTCTGGCCGGACATAGGCAAGATCAATCTTCCAACAATGGGGCTTTCCCCAAATAGACCTGTTTGCCACACCACACAACAGGAAGTGTCAGCTATTCTGCTCCTTCCTGAATCACAGCCCAGGCTTGATCGTGGATCCGTTCCTACTTCCATGGAGAGGCCATCTCGTATATGCATTCCTGCCCATCCCTCTCGTTCACAAGGTGCTCCTCAAGATCAACAGGGACCGAGCCCTCGTGATATTGATAGCTCTAGCCTGGCCACACCAGCACTGGTTCACATCGCTCTTGGAAATGTCCGTGGCAACTCTGATCACCCTACCTAATCACGCAGGATCACGGCTGCCTCTGGCACCCGAACCTTGAGTCACTCCACCTCACAGCATTGAAGCTCCATGTCCAGCTCTGATCAAGTCAGGCAAGTTCTCCTTGGCAGTAGAAAGCCCTCCAGAAGGGCGACATACCTTGCCAAGTGGAGCTAGTACTCCATCTGGTCGGAGCAGCACCATCAGTCTCCAACATTCACCTCGGTGCCATTTATACTGGACTACCTCCTCCATCTTAAGCAGCAGGCACTGTCCCTGTCATCGATAAGGGTTCACTTGGCCGCCATTTCCGCCTTCCATCCAGGTGCAGACGGCTACTCAGTCTTCATGAATCCAATGGTCAGCCGTTTCTTTAAAGGTCTCGACAGACTGCGCCCACAAGTACGACAGCCTATCCTGACTTGGGACCTTAATCTAGTCCTTTCCAGACTTACGGGTCCACCATTTGAGCCACTGGTGACATGCTCCCTGCTTTCTCTCTCATACAAGGTGGCGTTTCTGGTGGCGATAACCTCATGTAGAAAAGTGTTGGAGCTCAGGGCTCTTACATCAGAACCCCCTTACACTGTATTCCATAAGGACAAGGTTCAGCTTAGGCTTTTCTCCCTAAGGTTGTCTCCCAGTTTCACATCAATCAGGACACCTTCCTCCCAGTGTTCTATCCTAAGCTGCACTCCAGCGGCAGGGAGCAGAGGCTTCACTTACTGAATGTCTGCAGGGCACTAGCCTTCTATATTGAGAGAATGAAGCTGTTCCAAAAGTCTGTCCAGTTATTCGTAGCAGTGGCAGATACAATGAAAGGCCTCCCTGTCTCATCGCAACGTATCTTGTCGTGGATCGCATCATGAATTCTTGAGTGTTATGACTTGGCGAAGGTGCTCGCTCCGCCGACCGCCGTGCACTCCACCAGGCTCAGGCCTCTTCAGCAGCATTCCTGGCACAAGTCCCCACACAGGAAATCTGCAGGGCAGCAACGTGGTCCTCTATACACACTTTCACAATGCACTATGCGATCACTCGACAGGCCAGAGGGGACGCAGCCTTTGGATGAGCTGTGCTCCAATCAGTATACAGCTCCAACCCTACCTCCTGAACTTTGGCTTGTGAGACACCTGATTGGAATGGGCCTGAACAAGCACTCGAAGAAGAAAAACCAGTTACTCACCTTCTCTTAACTGCTGTTCTTCGAGATGTGTTGTTCATAACCATTCCAATATCCACCCTCCTACCCCTCTGTCAGAGCAGTGGGCAAGAAGGAACTGACGGGTTGGGGGGTTGGCAGGGCCCTATATTGGATGCCATAAAGGCATGACTCCAGGGGGCACCCAGGCCGACCCTGCGGACGCTGCTAAGGGAAAAATCTGCTGGCTGACATGCACGCGGCTCGTACACACCTGATTGGAATGGACGTGAACACATCTCAAAGAACAACAGTTACGAGAAGGTGAGTAACCTTTTTTTCTGATCTGAAAAGTGAGTTTGTAGAGATAGCATGCTGAGGTTGCATGATTATTGATTCAAAAATCAGTGAGAAACGAATTTGCTCAGTTTATAAGTAATTTAAAAAATGTCTTTTCTAAATGTCAGCCCTTCAGACAATTTGGAAACTGAAAGTCAAGCTAGGATCTTTCTTGTTCACGAATCAACAATAAATATTTTTCAGTTGAAAGAATATTGTTGAAAACAAAGTCCATCTCACTCTCCATTACCTGTATTACCCCTACAGGGCTAAAACAAACAAAAACACACAACCCAGAGTAAATTAATATTTGTCAGTAGAATATGAAAACACAACTGGCAACAACAGGGAGCAAGTCTATTGACTAACTTGCCATTTTTACACAGCTACTTTTAAGAGTAATACCACATTTCTGAGGGAATTAAAAAATAGATACAAAGTAACCAGATTACTTATTGTAGGCTGTCAAATAATGAGAATTAGAGCAATACAAGACAGAGGCAAGGTAAAATACATGATAAGCATACGACCAAAGAAAAGCAAAGGGACTGCAGACTTCGAATGTTTCCGACGTAAGGCAACTTCAAGAGAGAAGGGGCTGTTTCTGTAGCTTATTGCAGGGAGGAACAAAGTCCAGCAGCTGTCTTGAGATACCAGAAGAAGTAGAAAAATCCAGCTAGCTGCTGTTAATTACACTGGCCAGTTAATTTGTAGACAGTCATTTCAAAGTCTGTTAAGTATTTCTTCATGATTCTGAATGTGCTCTACCTCTTTATTAAGAACAGTCTGAGCAACTGTTTGCCACCAATAGGATCCTTGGCTATGTGGAGTGCTTGAGACTTCCCTATGGATAGCAATGGACTTGGGAAAAGCTTTACAGGAAGAGAAATTAGAAGGCATTTTGACAGAACTATAAACTGAAGACCTTGATCCCTTAGTTAGGAGTAGCTTTAGTACAACCTAAGTATTGGTGAAGCTGACCATTACATTGCTGGAGTAATACAAATTGGATTCATTTTTATTAATGATCTTCCTTGATTCTGCTAATCTGCCCTTCCCTAGTAAAGCTGTTACTGATAACTGTACCATATGTTGTTTCACGATTATTGTCCAAGAGTCCTGCCGTACCCTATAATGGTGGTGTTTAGAACTAGGATTCTTATAGGTCATAGTAGGGGTTTGGTTTCCACACATCAAGATTAAGAAATCCTTTAAAATGTAATTGTATGAAGAATAGTTAATTATAAAAGGTAAAGATTATGAAGGAAAGATTATTTGCAAACATTTTCTTAGTATGAATTAGCCGAAGAATGGCAGGGCTTGTACTGGAGAAGTTCGGTACCGATTTGCTAGGTCTTGGGAAGAACTTTCTACCTTCAATAACTTAAAACTACAGTACTTTCGGAAACTAACACAGGTAAAAAGCCCCAAACCTTCGTTTAAACCTTTGGCATAATGAAAGAAGACTGCACCACAGACACATTGCAAACACTCTAAAGAACGTGCTTTCCTCACTGAAATAAGTTATTAGAACTAGTTGAGCAATACACAAAGATATTACCAGGCAAAGTAAAAAGCCAGAAATTGATTCTAATGAATGGCAATGAAGAAGGACAGGGATCAAAATAATTACAGAAGTCCAGGCAAACTAATAACATATCCCAGGCCTTTCAACACAGAAATCATTTCCAGCAATCCATTCTCTGATACACTTTTGAAAGCGTCAGCCTTAAATATGAGCAGCTAATTTTAGTTAAAACCAAACCAAACCAGACTCATATAGGAAGGAGTATCAGATGCAATTACAATGTAGAATAACTTTCCTCCATAAAAAATCTCCCCCCCCAACCCGCCAAATAACCAACTCTCTCTTCTCTCCCCTCCCTCAAACACTCATAACAAGCTAGATTTTACAAATGAAATAATTTTATAAGGCTCAGGTCCGAATCTTCAGTGCTGACTGAGGAGCCCACAGTGCAAGTCCAAGAGAGTTGCAAGAAGTGGCTTTAAGCCGCTTTTGCGCTCCTCTAATCTTATATGGGCTATGAAACCACACTGGTCCCACAGTATAACTACTCCAAATTGTGCTGTCTGCCAGCAGCCCAGCGCTCTCCCTTTTCCTAGACATACTCCCTGAGTCTGTTGTAGGGGGATTTGGCCTAGAAGCTTATGTTGGCTTTATGCCCACTGAAGATAGCCCTATTCCGGGGTGATCATCTCATGATAAGCTATATGACTGTACATCAGTGGACAAGTGCAAAGTGGCCCTAACAGAGCCAATAATCTGGGCTATGTCTAAAGTAACTGAAATGTTCTAAACTTAACCAAAAGAACACCAAGCAAAACATACTTTAAAAGTCTTTTCCTTATGTTACTAAATATTCTGGGGGGAGGGGAAGAGGTCAGCAGTGTCACACACTGGGTTGCTTCCCTAGGTCAAGTTCATTTCACACACCATTGCTTGCATTCCTCTGTTCCTCCCTACAAGTTCCCTGTGTGCCACCCTCCCATCCCCTTTTATTTCAGGGATTCCTTGTTACTCCCACTCCCCCTCCCAATAGGGGCTCTGTCTCCCACTCCCTCCTCGACTCATGGCCAGGGGTATGCATACTCCCCCTCTTCCCAGGGTCTCCGACTCCCTCATTCCCCATGGCAAGGGCTTTGTGTGCCCTGTTATATTAGTTTAGATGGAATATATGGGCTAAAAGTGTTAACATAATCCAGTCACTGTCCAAAATTAAACTGTGTTGGACAAAATTCAGGTTTGGCGTACAGAGACCTCAGCCTGCTTAGTACTACAGCAAACACACCATTCAAAACCCTTTCTTTATCTTTTGATGAAAGGTTAACAAGAAGGCAAAACAGTTAAAGCATTTGATCTATAAAGTATTAAATAAAGCTTCCATTTTAGCAACATGCCTTGCTCTTTATCTGAAGAGACTTTTCAGAAAGAAAAACAAGGGGGTGGGGTTGGGGGACAGAGAATGCAAGCAAATAGTGTGTGCAATGAACTTGACCTGCAGTCTCATAGGTGGTATTAAAGATGGTAGTAATTGTCCTCTTGGGGAAAAGAGAAGAAATTAATAGAGATGGGCTGTTAAATCCAATCCTGTTCCATCCCAAATTGTGTTTGGGACTCAGCTGGAATTGGTAGAAGTGGCAATGTCATCTGGGTTCCCAACTCTGACAGAAGCTATTCCTGGAGATTTTTTTCCCCAACATGATGTAATGTCATTTTCTTAAAATATCCTATTAAAATCTCCCAGGTTGCTTTCATTAGTCACTGGGAGATCTATGCTGATTCTGGGAGACTCCAGCTGGGAACCGTATCTGGATCCTCCTCTCTGGCCTGGTTAGGTCAGACCTCTCAGGATGACAAAGGCCTGGGGTCCCAGGCAGGGCCAGATTAACTCTCCTGTGGGCTCAGGGCTATTAGATTTTGTGGGGTCCCTGGGGGTTTGGAGTGGGGGAATGGGCTCAGGCAGGGGATTGGGGTGCGGGAGGGGGTGCAGCTCCAGCTGGGAGGTGGGCTCTGGGGTGGGACCAGGGATGGGACAGGGAGTCGGGCTGCAGCAGGAGGTTTGGGCTCTGGGTGGGAGTTTGGGTGCAGGAAGGGGCTCAGGGCTGGGACGGGGTACAGGGTCTGGGAGGGAGTTTGGGTGCAGAAGGGGGCTCCGGGCTGGAGTAGGGGTGCAGGAGGGGGTATTGGGTGCAGGCTCCGGCTGGGAGGCGCTTACCTCGGGTGGCTCCTGGTCGACAGTGCAGCAGGGCTAAGGCAGGATCCCTGCATGCCCTGGCTCCACGCTGCTTTGCTCCCCAAGGTGGCCAGCATGACCAGCCCCCAGGCAGAGGGGCCAGGCCACTCTGCGCAGTGCACGCTGTCCATGCCCACAGGCACCGCCCCTGCAGCTCCCATTGGCCTTGGTACCCAGCCAATGGGAGCTGCGGAGCAGGCGCTAGGGGGCGGGGGCAGTGTGCAGAGATTCCCTGAATGCCCCTCACCTAGGGGCCGCAGGGGCACATCAGCGAGCTGGCACTTATGGCTCTGGCCCCAGGGAGGGCATCGAGGCTCGGGGACCAGTGTTTGGCCTGTGGTGCAGAGACTTGCTGGATGAAAAGAAACATTGGGCTGAGGCCCTGCAGGGCCCCACTTAACCCGAGGCCCTGGGCTGCAGCCCCTAAAGCGCCTGCATTAATCTGGCCCTGGTCCCAGGACATGGTGGGTTATAGCCACGATGGTGAACCTTGCTCCATTAGCCAATTTTTCTCCCTAAAGTCTTTTTTAAAGGACCCGCAAAAGAGCAGAATAGCCCATTCCTTCTTTGTTTTGTCCACCCACTAGGCTTAGTTTGTGACACATCAATTTTGGTTCACTCCTTTCTGATTCCAAGCTTTTCTTGTTTACCAAGCATGATAATAACAGTCTGAATTATATCAGTATGCCTTTTCATTTAGACTAATTCACTAGTCTGTCTGGCTCCCTTTTGTACCCCCCACCCCCCCGTCAACATTTGTTGTCATAATTTATTGTGACGTCTTATGAACTTTCACTTACTTTTTACAGTTGAGCTCACAATTAGGGTAAAGTTGTAGGTCCAGTTATTACAACAGCCTCTATTATTATTTCTCTTTTTTCTGTCTGAATGATAAATCATGCAGAGTGTCAACATGTTAAACCCTATTGGGAGGATGAACAGCGATACTGTTATGCTGGAAGCTGTTAATGGGTGCCATCAATTAGTTTGATCTATAGACAATTACATGGGTGCTTGCAACTGTGTGTAAGCGCGGGAATAGTCTTGCTCTTGTGGGGAACTTTCCTGGCTTCTGCACTACCCCGGTGAAGTGGGCTAGCGAAAGGATCCGAGTCCTCGCTCCCACTTCCTTTACCCAGTGGCCTCCCTGCCCTTGAGGACTCCCCTTCCACTCTCCTGTCTGGCAGAGTCCTTGTAACCCCAACAAGGCTGGGCCCAGGATTCCTGGGGGATTCGACCCCCAACCCTGCTGTGGTCACCTAGGACAGGAGCTAGGGTGTCCCCACTCCAGGGTACTCTCTCTGCACTGGGCACTTCCCTGACCCACTGACCATTACATACAAGTTAAAGCAAATGCAAGTTATTTAATCAACAATTAATTTTAAAAAGAATAAGGAAAAATGGGAAAGGTTAAAGGAAACACATCACCCCGCTCTGTGGCAGGGAACATCACAAACAGTGTCTCTGGAATGTCAGGGCAGTTCACAGTCTGTTCCTTGTAAGTCCCAGGCCTCCTTCTCAGGCCCTAGCTTTGCTGCAGGGACGCTGTGGGTTGGACACTTGCTTTCAGGTTCTAAGTGGTAGGGCCCTTCTTCCCAGTGTCGCCCCCACCCTGTCGGGGTTATGATCCAAGCCTGGCTTGCAGAGCCTCTTGGCTGAGGCGTCTCCCTGTGCTGGGCCTGCTGCCCAGGGTCCCCCTCGCTCTCCCCACCCAGCTCTGGACTGCTCCAGCCCCAGCTGCACCACTCTGTCTCAGCACTGCTGCTGCTGCTCTGCCTCCAGCTCCCTGGGCTGCTTCTCTGGACCCTCTGGCTCTGGTTGCTACAGCTCTGCTCCCAGGACAGGTCTGCTCTGCAGGCTGCTTCTGTGACTCTGCTCCCGGCACTGACCTGCTTCCTGGGCTGCTTTTCTGGCCCCTCTGGCTCTGGTTGCTGCAGCTCTCCTCCCAGGGCAAGTCTGCTCTCTCTGGGCTGTGCCTCTAGCTTTGGGGCTGCAGCTCTGCTCCCAGGGTCTACTCTCTCTGGGCTGCTTTTCTGGTCCCTCTGGATCTGGCACAGCTCCGCTCCCCAGCTTACCTTGGGCCCCTGCTTTCTCTTTAGCTCGGCCCCACTCTGTCTGACCCAGGCAATTCCAGCTCACACAGAGGACGGGACCTCCCTGGCCTCCTGACTCCCTGATTAGCCTGCTTGCCCTGTCATTCAGGCTGACCTGGAGCATTGGCCTCTCCCCATTGTTCCTGGGGGCTGTCAGTCCTGATTCCCCATAGACCCTTCCCCCTTTTTAGTACTGGGAGCTAGCAACTAAAACACCCCCACTGAATGTTAGTAAGGGGGCAACAGTCCCCTTACATGTGGCTCTGCTAACAGATGCCAGGGGCTCAATATGTCCCCCATTTCACCCCTTCTGGTTTTCGGATTTCCCCCCCCAAAATTAATAGAGTTCTGCCCAGTGATGCCTAGAATATTCCCTGACTTTTTTTAATTGATTGGATGTGGTATTCTAAAGTAATTGTATTACATCCAAACAGAGAAGCGCCATCAAGTTGAGTATAGGGCCTCACAAGCTTCAGCAATAACAAAAATGGCTAACTAGCTTTTCAGACTATGCTGTGTCTAACTATTTTTCTGTTGAAGCACATTATATTATCAATTATAGTAGTGGGACAGTGGAATTAGGGAGAAACTTTCAATAAAATAATACTTTATTCATTTCCATCTATTTTTTTCCCAGCACAAAATAGAAAATAAAGTGAAGTTAGGATAAAAGGAAACAAACAATTTGAAATGAAAAAAATAGAGATTCTAAATTAGAATCTCTTAAAGAGCCCATAAATTTGTTTTGACTACTCCGACACAGTGCCTCCTTCTCCTGCACTAATTTTGCTGTTACATGATTAAGTTGAAACACATACATTTAAAAAGGGAGTTTGTACATATTTTCTTAAATTTTTTCAGTACCACAAAAGAAGGGACATTCAGAACAGTCTGTTGTGGCTTTGCAGATCAAAGAACCAGATTCTATGCAGCAAAATCCAGAGGAGGACTAATTTCACTTATGCTACCACCAAACTTTAATGGTAAAAACATTGCATGATTAAGCTCTACTACTTAAGAGTCCCACCAAAAGAGTATTTTAAAAAGAATTATGCCCATAGCTGACTGTGTGCCTGACAGCATTTTCATCAGCTCAGATGCCACCAGGTCCATGTGTATGCATAAAAGTTTGCTCTCAACATTCTTCTTTGGCTTGAGAGCAACCATGAAAATGTTCAGGCCAAAAACTGTTAAGACAAAATTGGTAGGGTGGGGTGGAAGTAGTTGAGTAACAGGGGAGAGCAGGGTGGATAAAAATCAATGATTAAAAAAAAAAATGGATTTTTTTTATTTAAATCAGATTTTTGAGGGGGAAAAACCTATCTAAAGATAAAGATATATTATAGCTCAAAGATATCTCATCATGGAATAGGGATTATAAATTCTAATGCTATAGTATGAGACAATATAGTCATGTAATGGTTAAGAAAAGTTTTGGAAATGAGTTCCAATAGTTCAAGAATTAGGGACCCAATCTTATGGGGTCCCAGGAGCTCCTGTATAGATTATTTAGGTTAATCTTTCTGTCTACCCAATGGGACTCAGTGCTCAGTCTGGTCTAGAAGATACCATGGGGGGAGGGATAGCTCAAGTGGTTTGAGCATTGGCCTGTTAAACCCAGGGTTGTGAGTTCAATCCTTGAGGGGGCCATTTAGGGATCTGGGGCAAAAATTGGGGATTGGTCCTGCTTTGAGCAAGGGGTTGGACTAAATGATCTCCTAAGGTCCCTTCCAACCCTGATATTCTATGATCAGAGCTGCTTAGTTTTGCAGTTCTCAAACTGTGGATTTGTGTCTCCAGAGATAACATATTTGTTAACATCAAAAATGTGTTTAAACATATAAATAAATAAATAGAGAGGTGAGAAATAACAGACCTCAACCCTATTAAATAGTCCCTCTGCAAATATGTGTACAGAGTCAATCCCTTACCTCGCTCTAAAAGTGCAAAGTTTCAAAAAGTTCAATGAATAGAAGATTGTTGGGGGCAGAATAGATCTGGACAAGGAGAAGAAGTCTGGAGATAAATGTGAGAAGGGAGGGACAGGCAGTAGAAACTAAAGTGAAACTGTTTGAGCAGCATATTCCAGAAGTCTTGAGGTCTTTCTGAGTGTAGCCTTCATTGATTTGAGATCTACCATACCATTCTCCCACTAGTAAGGAAAACGTATAATGGCAGCAGGCCATAAAAGAGACCCAGTTTGGGAATATTTTAATGAAGTGCCTCTACCTGTGGGTAAGACAGGCATGTGTGCAAAATGCAAACAGTGCAACAAAGAAATGCAAGGTCTGGCTGTCCAAATGAAACAATATCATGAGAAGTGTTCCTTCTCAGGAGGAAGCTGCATTGTAAATGATGAAAAGAACATGTCTGAACATACGGGATCTTCAGGTTGGTAAACATTTTTATTTCATGCTTCTTTCTTAAGAACTGCTTGTCTTCCTTTTGGGCTATTCTTGAATTCTTATGTTTGAGCAAAAAATATAGTTGTTACTCTATGGTACTATCATTTTAGATGCAGTTGTGATAAAAAATAAATAGCTGAAATAGGCAGATCTTCCTGTTACAATTTCACCTTTAAAGTAGTACAGAGTGTCAGTGAATGCAATGAGTTATACTAGATGAGCAGTATGGTAATAATAATTAAATAATTGACTTATTTTGTTTAGGAGAATCCATCCTCAACATACAGGATTCTGAAGACTATCCACCTTGAAGATCACCATCATTTTCTATAGTTTCAGAGTTATCTGCCAATGATAGTGTTTCAGTCACATCATGTTTGTCACATAGCCACAGTATATCACCTGTAGCAAAAAGAAGAAAAAAAATCGCCATCATCCAGAAACCACCATAGATAAGTTTGTGATAAGAACCAGCAGATTACAAAAAGAGGTAATTGATGAAAAAATTGCCCATTTTTTTAATGCAACAAACTCTCCTTTCTGTATGATTGAGAACCCACACTTCATTAACATGTTTCAGTCATTAAGACCAGGATACAGTCTACCCAACAGAGCGGATGTCGCAGGCAAATTGCTGGATAAAGTGTATGAAAGAGAAATTGAGCAATGTGCTAGAGGGTGAAATTGTTAACCTAGGTCTTGATGGATGGAGCAGTGTCCACAATGATCCTATTGTATGTGCTTGTGTGACAACAGAAGAAGGGAATGTCTTCCTTACAGAAACAATTGATACATCAGGAAATACACACACAGTAGAATACTTACAAGAAGCAGCAGTAAAAGCTACAACAAATTGTGGAAAAGAAAATTCAAATGTCTAGTATGCAGCTTGGTCACAGACAATGCTGCAAATGTATCCAAGATGAGAAGAAATTATTTAGAAGAGAGTCCCAAGCTAATAACATATGCTTGCAGTGCTCATTTGCTGCACCTCCTAGCCAAAGACTTCAGTGTTCCAGAAATAAAGGCTAATGTTGTTGAAATTGCAAAATACTTCCGTAACAACCACTTTGCAGCAGCTGCTCTGAAAAAAGTGGGAGGAACCAAGCTAACTCTCCCACAAGACATGCGATGGAACTCAGTAGTGGACTGTTTTGAGC